>NC_079487.1:1597500-2797500 GCF_020520425.1 Spinacia oleracea | reverse complement strand
CTTGCGATCTTGAGATTAGACTTCGTTTGATAGGTGATTACCTGAGCGTTGCCTTTATAGCCTCCTTTTACGGTGCGACGGTTGGTCAACGTCAAAGCAACCAGTTCTCAAACAAGCAATCTCAAATCACTCAGGTATTGAGGATTTAGTGTCTAATAATTTAATGAAATTTACTTATGACAGACTTTCATCTCTTACAGTAAAGTTTCATAGGTCTTGTCCGATACTAGTCTTCCCAAAGTAAGTATCTATGCAAATGATTATGACATTGCCATGTCCACATAGTTCAAGAAACAGAACTACTAGTCATCTTGCATTCTAATCGTCTAACGTTTTCTATGCGTCCAATTTTATAGAAAACTCCGATTAGGGACCATTTTCAACCTTTGACATTCAAGTTCACTTGATAGACATTTCTTAGTCACAGGACTGGTCCTGACAGTCTATCTTGAATATTTCGTCAAATTTGAAGGGACTCATCATTTAATACTAAACCAAGATTAAATGGAATATGAAAATACATTTCATATATGATAAATGTTCAACCCCAATGTTTTATAACCATGGGCCTCAAACCCATTTTCTAAAACAATTCATGGAATTCAAAGCTATGCTTGATTTCCAGTGCGACAATGTGAGTGTTGCTTCTCACTTGTTGCATAGGTTTAGTTATCATGCTTTGCCAATCTTAACATCCTTTTCATCGAATGTTCTTTGAGATATGATGATAAGATCTTTTCGAGTTTGTTTATTATGTGATCTAGTCTTTCTTACTACATTAGTGGTTCTACGCATTTTGCAATGAAGAACCATTAAGTTAGCAGACGTTTTTCTTGCTTCAAGAGTGGTTCCACGCATTTTTCAATGAAGAACCATCAAGCCAGCAGATAGGTGATCTACCCAAGTTCAGTGAAGAACTTTAAACAACCCTGTTTTATTGCTTCTTAGGCAATAATTACTTTTACTTCAACTGTTTAGGTTGCTAGTGATGCTTTGTTTGGATTTACTTATCCAAGCAGTTCACAGATATGTGGAAGACTTTCCAGCTGTATCTTAGAACATAGAAATTAATATTTTAATTTCCCACGCAACAACTCATGGTCTCCAATCCATGTTGCCATTTCAAAACACGATGCTCTATAGCTCGTCCTTATCAATGGTTAACTCCAAAGGGTCTTGCTTGATCCTTTGCCAGTGTTTATGCGTGTAGCATCAATATTTAGCATATCTTTATTTCCTTGAATCAAGAACTATTCCTATGTACCTTTTCAAGTACCATAAGTATTCTTGATCTCAACCTAGTTGATCTTCACTTAGATCAATAGAGATTGGTATATGTTCGTCATGCCTAAAGTCATACGATACATTTTTGGCGATCCTCATATTATATCATACATGATAAATTCTTTTGCAGAATAATTCCCAATTGAATTCTATTCATGTAACTTTAGCTCATTCAATTTTAGTAGATACTGAATCCAGCTAAATTCTTTGACATATAATATAGGTTAAGAATCTCATTTAGACTCTTTGATGTTTAACTTAGTAAATGCTTATACATAGTTCAAACATACTTTACTTAGATTTATTCACATGGGTCGAATATCTCCAATGGAGATTTTCGTGTTTGATTTAGTAAATGCCATTACTTAATCCAAAACAATATCATAAGATCTTTGTAAATAGATCTTAATACCCAGTATGTACTAAGTTTCGCCATGGTCCATCATTGATGAATAATCTCAAATCTAAGTCATTAGCATTTGAATGTTATTTTACAATAGAGAGATATGTGTGTGATACACATAGGACCAATTAAGTTTTATGTACTCCCACTAAACTTCTTATATATCTATAAGAATCATGTACATTTTATGAAACTAAAATACTTATTAGCTTCACTAAAATACATTTCTAATTCCCAATTGCTTGCTTAAATCTGTACTTAGATTTCATAAGCTAGCTTTCTTTTTCAAGCATTTATTTGGATCCACAAATTCTATGACATACCATGTACATATTATATTCCAACATTTGACTGAGGAATACGTTTTGTCATCCAATTGCCATATGTACCAATATGCAATCATTGCTTGAATTATAGACTTAAGTATTACGATTTTGCATGAGGTTTCAACACAATCCATGCCATGAATTTGCTTGTAACCTTTAGCAACTAATCTAGCTTTGTGTGTGAACACAATTCCATGTTTGATGGTTTTTATCCTTAAAACAAACTTGCAACCAATAGGTGTGAAACTATTCTTGCAAATCAACAAAATTTCAATTTTGTCATCAAAACATTGAGTATGTTTTATGGCCTTTAACCAATTAAACATATAGTCTATATATGGCCTCTAACCATTTTAGGGAATCTGGGTTTCGTCATAGCTTTCTTACAAGTCACAAACTCATTAATCTACATGATAATAGTTTGACTGCAAGTTGTAGGTTTCTTCACTATCTAGTGGAAGAATCGCATAGTTCCAGTGACTTGAACTCTATGCCTACTAGGGTATAGAACATCAAACAATAGAATATCAATAGCCACTTGAAAGTCCTTTGAATATTCTGTTCTCCTTGAAGCACTTGTAAAGTCTTCTAAGAGATGTCTATTCTTTAAAGCCACTTTTAAAGTCCTTAAAGAATAAGTTCGGATTTTCTGAAGCACTTCGAAAAGCCTCCGGAATGTCCATTTATGCATAAGATAATCAAGCCATAATCTCATGCATAATTAAGACATATTTAAAGCAATAAATAACTTAAAGCATGCATAAGATAAATGTGATCTAGTATGGCCCGACTTCATCTTGAAGCTTCAACTTCAAAGTCCGTCTCGAAAATGGAAACTTCGTCTTGAATTTCACCGTGGGAGGCGCCATTTTCTTCAAATAGAATAAGCTATAATTAAACTAATTACAACTATTTGATGGTACGCAGACCATATTTAAATTGGAAAACAAATTTGGTGCATTAGACCAATTACATTCAAATTAATGGTACGCAGACCATATTTTCTATCCTATTTGGGCCATACTAGTCACTCCATAACCTGCAAAACAGTACATATACAATATATACCATTCATCCATTCATTATCATGAATGGCCCACATAGCTGGTTAGTGCATCACATAAATATTTGCAGCAATTAATCAAGGGCACCAATAATCTACCAATTATTCAGTCCTTATTAATTCTAATCAAGTTGTGTAACCTTAAAGGATTTGTAGACCTAATCAAGAGTTTATGACTAAAAGGCTCCCACTTCAACCAATAAATTCATATGCTTTACTAATTTTAAACATAAAAATGTATTTGTAGTCTAACCGGAAACATACAATTTTAATTAAAATTTAAAGCTCATATAAATTTATAATTGAATCCACTTAATTTATTTTCAGTTGAATTTAAACGAATTTAAATTAATTCAAGGTTTAATTTTAGTAAAATAATTAGTATAAATAAAATTTATAATAATTATAATATTCAAAATTAAAATCCGAGAAAACAATTTAAATTACAAATTTTAAAATCGATTAAAATCGTTTCCGAACTGAAAATCAAAATTAAATTCAAAGCGCATCAATCGGGTCAGGACGAGGCCATGGACTCGCGCCCATGCCCCGTCGAGTCCACGAGGCAGCATCGCCCCTCACGAGTGATCGCACAGCAAGGAACGAGCAGCAGCCACGCGCAAACGCAGCAAGCCTTTTACATGCGGAATTGACACAAAAATCACTCGATTTGGTTGAGTAACGAACATTCTGCCGAAAAACTGCGTACATATAATTAAATAAACGCAATTTGCAATTAATTAACAATTACGAAAATTAATCACCCCTTTTAATTCTTGCAAATTTGTAATATTTAACCATGTTTATGCAATTTAGATTATGAAAATAATAAGAGGCTCGTGATACCACTTTTAGGTTATGATACATATGAATAAACATAAATCATGCGGAAAAACCATAAGGCCAGGAAACATATTATTTACACATAATCATTTAGCATAATTCAGATGCATACACTTTGTTGCGTGCCCTCCCTAGCTGCGCACGAACCGAACAAGAACAAGTCTTTAGGACTCCAAGTGTCGTCCCTCCGTAGATAGTCCACAGCACGTCCGGATCCGCCTTAAGCTTGACCAACTAGAATCGCCCTTAAGGTTACTAGGATTTTCGGCTAACAGGTTGCAAGTGTTTGGCTGATTTTTGCTTCAAAATCTTACCTTTTGAATACTTCAATTGTGTCTATAAATTGTGACCCTAGGCACCTATTTATAGAGATATGGAAAAGGAATTATAATCCTACTAGGATATGGATTTATTAATTAGAATCCAATTTGAACTCTAAATAATAAATTTAATCTATTAGGATTAGGATTTAATCAATGCACGAATTCCGATAGGATTAGGATTCCTTACGAACACGAGTCACACGACCACGAGCATCGCACCACCCGCGCAGGCCTTGCGGCCCACACGAGTGAGCGCTGCCTCGCAGCCCACGAGCATGCAGCCCGCGCTGCCTCGCAGCCCACGAGCATACAGCCCCCGCGCGCCTGCAGCCTTGCTGGGCCTGGCCTTGCGCTGGGCCTGGCGAGGCTGTGGCCTTTCATGTTGGGCGCTCGGCTTGCTGGGCGCGGGCCTGGCTTTGTGCTGGGCCTTCGCCTAGCAAGCCTCGTCCGATGCAAATTCGTACGATGTGCTTCCGATTAAATTCCCGGTTTCGGAATTCATTTCCGATACGAACAATATTTAATATTTCCGATTCCGGAATTAATTTCTGTTTCGAACAAATATTTAATAATTCCGTGTCCGGAATTATTTTCCGATTCCGATAATATTTCCGATTCTGACAATATTTCCGTTTCCGTCAATATTTCCGATTCCGGTAATATTTCCATTTCCAATAATATTTTCCGATACGTACCATGTTTCCGTTTCCGGCAACATCTATGACTTGGATAATATTTATATTTCCGATACGATCCATATTTCCGTTTCCGGCAATATAATCGTTTCCGGAGTATTCATTTCTTGCTTGTGACGATCTCAACTCCCACTGAAAACAAGATCCGTCGATTCCGAATATCCATAGATGGAGTATTTAATGCCATTAAATACTTGATCCGTTTACGTACTATTTGTGTGACCCTACGGGTTCAGTCAAGAGTAAGCTGTGGATTAATATCATTAATTCCACTTGAACTGAAGCGGCCTCTAGCTAGACATTCATCTCACTTGATCTCACTTAATTATTAGCTTGTCAATTAATACTGAACTGCATTTATTAGACTTAACATTAAATGCATACTTGGACCAAGGGCATTATTTCCTTCACTTCTTTGTATTGTTGAATTTGTACTTTGTATTTTGAATTTTGAATGTTGAATTTTGAAATGTGTTTCTTGTATACTCCCCAAGGTTTGGGTTATGGAGAGGCTCATGCTGGTGGCACCACCGGAAAACATGGAGAGCTATAACAGGAAAGGATTCACTGTGCGGCCTATGATGTATGGCCGACTTTCATTGGATGAGTGGCGATGTGCACTCTCTGGGATGGAATCTTGTATAAGATGGGTAGTTCCTTGGTGGAGAATTGCTGCTATGAGAAACGCCCCCGATTCCACTGCTTTGAGGGTGCCAAGCCTCACAATGCTGGTCTTCTACTCGCCTGCTCGAGTGATGAGACTGTATGGCTTGAAACAGGAGATCCCGGACTATGCTGAAGAGAACCCGAAACCTGTTGTGCTGAATGTAAATCGACTTGAAGTTTGGAGGCGATATTGGATCGCCAAACCATTTTTGAGTATCCAGTTCCCACCTGAGCCAGTTACCCTCTCTGCGGGGTACATTGTATGGATGAGGGGCCTAAGCCAGAGGGACGCTCCTCTCTTCGGACCAGCTAGAGTCCGAGGTTCTAGAGTTAGACGTCTTGCATCAACTAACTATGAGGAAGGTGACGGGAGTGTGGCTCATCCGGTGCTTGACCGATCTGAGTCCAAAGGAGGTTCGCCGTCCTCCCGTCTCGGAAGACTAACAAGTTCCTTCTCCCGCCGCTTGGGCAAGGGGAAGATTGATGATTGATTGCGGGAGGAGCCAGGGGATAGTACTCAAGGAGCCAAGACTCGAGAGCATAGTCGCCCGACCCTAGATCTTTGTAGGCTGAATGTGTTTGAAATTGTATTGGAAGGAATGGTGTTTAGAATGTGTTTGGAAGATGTGTTTAGGAAGTGAAAAGGCTTTTGAACTTTGCTTCACTTGATTCTGACTTTGTATTTGAATTACCTTTGAAGGCCTTAGGGCCAAATAAAGAGTTATTGTGTTAAATTTCGCTTGAACATGCTTTGCTTTGAATTAGCACATTTGGAATAAAGATAACAACAATTGAGTTATGAAATTTTATTTGATTTTTAGGACGCCCTTAATTGAGGAAATTTTGAATTTTTTTGTATTAAAGTGGCCGGGCCTCGAAATGAGATTGCCTACGTGTCCCGTTAGGGAATCAGGCCGGACGTAGTTCTGACTACCTTACAGGACCTGAATTTGGATTCTTGAATTTGAACGTGGAACTTAGACATAGAACTTCTTGAGTTGATCGAGGTTTGTCAGAGATCTGAATTCTGTTCCGTCGATGTCTGTTAGTTCGACCGCTCCCCCAGAGAGGATCTTCTTGACAATGTATGGGCCTGCCCAGTTGGGTTTAAATTTTCCCCTTGGGTCCATGGGGCTTTTGCGAAGGGCTTTCAGGACAAGCTCGCCTTCCTTGATGTTTCGGGTTCTGACCCTTTTGTTGAAATGTCTGGCCACTCGGCGCGGATAGACTTGTACATCGTGAGCAGCTTGAAGCCGACGCTCATCGAGCATGACTAGCTCGTCATACCTTTCTTGTACCCATGCCGCTTCTGGGATTTTTCTTTCGAGGACTATCCTTGGAGAAGGTATCTCCAGCTCGATAGGTTGTACTGCTTCCATTCCATAGACCAATGAGAACGGAGTTGCACCAGTTGAAGTGCGAATTAAAGTTCGATACCCCCATAATGCGAAGTGCAGCTTCTGGGGCCAGTCCTTGTAATTGGTAGTCATTTTCATGATGATGGTCTTGACATTCTTGTTGGCTGCTTCGACTGCCCCATTGGTTTGTGGGCGATAAGGCGAAGAGCAATGATGTTGAATCTTGCACTCGGTGAATAGATCTTCACACTCTCCTTGAAAATGGGTTCCCTGGTCACTGATGAACTCGTGAGGAACGCCGTATCTACATATGATGTTCTCTTGTATGAACTAGGCTACTTGCTTGGAACCCAACACTTTGAATGATCTGGCCTCGACCCATTTGGTGAAGTAGTCGATAGCAACCAGTATGAACTCATGACCCCCGCTGCCTGTTGGAGTGACTTTGCCAATGACGTCGATACCCCAGGCTGAGAATGGCCACGGTGATGATTGAGAGTATAGAAATGATGGAGGAATGTGCTTCAAATTCGCACACTTTTGGCAGATAGGACATTTCTTGACAAAGAAGTAGCAATCCCGTTCGAGGGTAGTCCAGTAGTATCGAGCCCTGATGATCTTGAGGGCCAGCATCTTCCCATTCATGTGGGTGCCACAGACTCCAACATGTATGTTGTCCATGACTCTTTGAGCTTCGTGTTTGTCCACACATCGGAGGTTAGGACCACACGGGACCTTTTGTATAGAATGCCGCCTTCTATGACGAAATTGGCTGATTGTAGTCGTAGAGCCCTTTGATTCTTGCTTGAAAAGTGTGGGGGATACTCTAAATTTTGTAGATACCTTTGAATGTTTGTAAACCAAGGTTCATCTCTGTCTTGCTCGACGTCGTCAATAGCATGGACATATGCTGCTTCTTGACGCGTTTCAATTGTAAGTGGCATTTAAGCCATGCCATTTGGAATGTTGATCATTGAGGCCAGCTTTGCCAGTGCATCGGCGAATTGATTTTCCTCTCTTGGGAGGTATGTGTAGCAAAGCTCTTCTCTTTGTTCAGACAGCTGCTCAAGATAGGACTGGTATGGAGCCAAGCTCTCGCTCCTTACTTTCCATTTGCCGGAAATTTGATTGATGATTAGGAAAGAATCCCCGTATACTCGAAGTTTCTGGACACCCAATGCTAAGGCGGCTTCCAGGCCCATGATGCATGCTTCATATTCTGCCGCATTGTTTGTGACGTTGAATTGCAGTTTTGGTGATATAGGAATGTGAGTGCCGTCTGGGGCTACTAGAATTACTCCAACACCACATCCATTCTGATTGGAAGCACCATCGAAATTCATTGACCAACTATCATCACTGGTCATTAAGATTTGCTCGTTGGGTAAGTCGTAATCCTCCTCTTCTGCCTCGACGGGCAGTCGGCTAGGAAGTTTAAGACTGCTGAACCCTTGATAGACTTTTGCGGGATGTATTTGAGCTCGAACTCTGCTAGCATGACTAACCACCTGGACAACCGTCCGCTGAGGGCTGGTTTTTCGAATAGATACTTGAGAGGATCGGCTTTGCTGATCACATGTACTGTATGGGAGAGCATGTAGTGCCGCAGTTTCTTTGTGGCCCAAACCAAGGCGATGCTGAGTTTCTCGAGCTGAGTGTACTTGTCTTCGTACTCGATCAGTTTTTTGCTTATGTAGTATACGGCATTCTCCTTGCCTTCAACTTCTTGAGCGACATAGCCCCAACTGCTGAATCTGTTGTTGTGAGGTAGAGCCTGAGGGGAATCCCTGGTAAGGCTGGCTTTAGTACTGGTGGGATGGAAAGGTAGCTCTTGATTGTGTCGAATGCATGCTGACAGTCGTCATCCCACACTTTGGGCTCGCTTTTTCGGAGCTTTCGAAATACCGGTTCATAGATCATCGTGAGTCTCGAACTGAACCAGCTGATATATTGTAGTCTGCCGAGAAAACCCGAATTTCCTTTTCATTCGTTGGTGGTTGCATCTCGAGAATTTCTTTGAGTTTTGAAGGATCAGCCTCTATGCCCCGAGAGCTGATAACATATCCGAGTAACTTGCCTGACGTTACCCCGAATGCACACTTTTGAGGATTGAGCCTCATGTTGTATTGCCTGAGCCTGTTGAAAAACTTTCTAAGCACTGAGGTATGCTCGTGTCGCTCTTTGGATTTGACAATCATGTCATCGACATATACCTCAATTTCCCTGTGAATCATATCGCTTATGATGGTTGTGGCTGTTCTTTGATAAGTTGCTCCTGCGTTCTTTAGCCCGAACGGCATAACTGTATAGCAATATATACCCCATTGAGTGATGAAGGTTGTCTTCTCCATGTCCTCCTCTGCCATGGGAATTTTATTGTAGCCTGCGTACCCGTCCATAAAAGAGAGTAAGGCATGATTTGCGGTGTTGTCGACCAAGATGTCGATGTGAGGCAATGGAAAATCGTCTTTACGGCTGGCCCTGTTAAGATCTCTGTAGTCCACACACATTCGTACTTTTCCGTCTTTCTTTGGAACTGGGACGACATTTGCGATCCATTCTGGATACTTTGCTTCTCGAATAAATCTGGCCTCTAGCTGCTTGGAGACCTCTTCTTGAATTTTAAGGGAAACATCCGGTTTCATGCGACGGAGTTTCTGCTTGATGGGCTTTGAACCTGGAATAAGGGGAATTGTATGCTGACCGATGCTTGGATCAACCCCTGGCATATCATGATAGGACCATGCGAAGACGTCTACATACTCTGAAAGTAGCTTGGTAAGATCATCTCGCTCTGCTTGAGAAAGAGTTAAACCAATCTGAACTAGTTTTGGATCACTGTTATAAGAAAGGTTGATTTTTTCTGTTTCTTTAATTATGGGCGTCCTGTTTTCATGATTTTCGATAGCTTTTAGAATTTCAAAGTCAGTTTCTTGTGAAGCAAAGTTGTTTAGATTAGGATTGTGTTTTGAATTAGAACTCGAAGAGTAAGTAGAAATTAGAGTGTTATTGAAATCAGCAATCATTACATCGACTGTTTTGACTTGAAGCTCGGCCTTTAGAGGCTCTTGATTGATGCAAGACTCTAGTTCTAGACACTTAGACTCATTGCTAGACTCGAAAATTGAAAGACAGACTCTGGACTTTGGACAAAGACACTAATCGTAAAGATAGTTCTCAGGGTACTCCCAGATATCCACATCATCGTCATTGTAATACCTCGTATTTTTATAATATTTATAAGTATATTTTATTATATTTATAAAGCATTTTACGATTTATTATCATTTAAATAATATTTAAATGCATTGCATTTAATGTATTTTAATTAATTAGAATATTTATTATTTTAATTAATTTTGAAACGAATTTAATTCTTGAGTCGGGAAATTAAATGGGTTGCAAATGATTCTTAAGGCTTCGGGTTTTTAAATGAAAAGTCCAATTCGTTTTATTAAACGAGCCCAATCAAAAGAATTTAATTCAAGTCCTAAGTTAGCCCAATCATTTAATCCCCTAAGCCCAATTTTAATTTCCTAAGCCTAGCCCATTAATACTAAGGAGCCTATAAATAGGACTCCTCATCATTAAATGAGCCCCTAAAATTCATAAACCCTATTTTTGCCTTGCTTGCCCAACACTCCTCTTCCTCTTTTCCTCTCGTCCGCACACCCGCACGCACGTAGCTCGTGCTCGTGCTGTTGTGCCTTGTGCTGCTCGGCCTAACGCCCTAGCACTCGCTGCCTCGCTCTCGCCCTCGCTCGCTCCCTCTTCGCGCGCGCCCAGCGCCCACACCCCCTTCCTCTCTTTGTTGCGTCGTTGTTGTTGTGTTGTGTGGCTGTCGCTGCTGCTCTCCCTCGCTCGCCCAGCCTCACACCCACACTCCCTCACTCTCTTCGTCCGCGCCCAGCGCGCTGCTCCCCTCTTGCCAAGCCCGCGCGCGGCCCCTGCTGCCCGCTCCTCTTTGTTGCTGCACACACGCACACGGTTGGTGCGTTGTGTGTTTTCGTTGTTGCTTGTTCATTCGTTATTCAATCCTTTTCGCCCAATCACATTAAATTCATGGTTGTTCCGTGCTATAGGCCGGATTGGTATAATTCTCTTCTTCCTTACCTATTCTATTTAAATTCTGTACTTTAAATTATTATATTAATATTGTTTTGAGTAATTAAAATGCTGGGAACCGGTTATGAATACCGTGGTTTGAGGATTTGTGTGTTGTGATTCATTAGGCTTGTCTTAATTATCAAAGGATGAATTTTCAGATTTGGTTATTTAATAAAGCATTGATTTTTATGATATTAAACTAGTTTATTGGAATTTTCAAGTTAGGGTTTTAACCTAGACCTAATGAGTCAAGTGATTAGCATAATTTGGTGATGATTTTAATTATGATAATCAATTTTATTTTCAGATTTGAATAAAGGTTTAAAGTTTGATTTTTATTGATTTTAAAGGCGGAAAAAGTATGTTTTCGTACTAGGGATTGATTTTGCAAATTGAGACGATTTTATTATTGAAAAACGATTGAATTCTAAAGTCTAAAGGAGGTTTTATTTTTTATAAAGTTGCTGGAAATTTAATGAACATGGAAATAATTTAAGTTTCATTATTTTGATGATAGGAGGTGATTTCTAGTTGAGTGCTCGTTATTGCAAAGTGGCCCCTACGCTTAGGTATTCAAGGTACGTACAAGTCTAGGGTGACCACACCTTTTGTCTATGGCATTACATGATTGTTGATGATGTGAATTACATTATGTGGAATCATGTTTATTTTGGTGAACGAGCATGTGATTTGTGATGTTGGATTAATTGTTGAACAAGCATGTTGAAATTATTATGAGTACGGATTTCATTGCCAATCATGTTGTTCAATATTTATGCATGTATGGTTTATTTCACATGCAAGGGATGGATTATTTATTTGTTTGCTATTGTACGGGATGTCTAGCATACTTTGAGCCATTTATTTGTACCTCGTTGTACTATTTATTTTACCACATGTGAAGGGTTAGCTCACGTAAGCCACCGCACATGTAGGCTTCAGTTGGGAATATTATGTATGAAATGAATTAGGATTTGTCGTGCAAGGGCACAACCCTCATGTTAATGTGCATGATGTGGAGTCTCACTTTGGTGAGGAGGAACATGGTAGTAATATCACAAGTGTCTTGCTTGGTTGATCACAAGTCTTAAAGCATTAAAATAAGATTGTTTTGGTTGTTGTTTATTAATTGTATGTATGCATGTTGTCGAGTCTTGAGTTCGCCTTTATTAAAATATTAATAAACGTAAAGTGCAACCGGAACAAGCTTCAAAACTCTTGGAACGTATATACCTTGAGTATGAACAATGGAGGGAGTCTTGCCGGAAAGCTCGTACTCCTACTAATGATACAAGATGTTGTTTCATTTATATTATGCGCAGAAATTCCGTCGGTATGGCCCGATTTTATTATTATATTTGGTGTATGGTTGGCTCCCATCACCTTTTCCCTTTGTGGATTATTCTTTTGGCCCGTTCGAAGCTTATCCTAATTAAATTGTGAGTCAAGAGTCGAGTCAAGAGTCGAGACTTGTGTCTCATGATTGTTTGTTAAGTATTATATGGCTTTTGCATGTTTATTAGTACTTAGTGAGTGATGCATGTTTTAGTTTCATTTACTCTATGCTTGTAAGTACTCAGCTTTTGCTGACTACATGCTTTGTGTGTTTCTGGTCATGGCCTTTGCCTTAATGACCCTATGATGATCCATCATTTGCACTTGCATTGTTGGGGAGTAGAATAATATAGCAGGTTGGTAGATCAAGTACGATCGATATCATGTGGCTTGGGATGATTGAGAGAGTTGCATGCTTTCGTTCTTTGAAACTATTTTATTTAATATTTTAATTATGTTTGAAATGTTTGAATTATTTATACTTTGGGTTTTGGGCCATTATGGTTCCAAATTGTAGGAGGCCTCAATATTTCATAAATTATGGTTTTTAAAAGTTAGTTGACATTTAATTCCGCTGCGTAATTCTGGTAATAGCCTTAACCGTTATCACGGTGGTTGTAATGCTTTATTAATTCCTTTATTTTAAGTTGGAAAATGGTTTTATAAAAGCAAGGAATTATTAGGGTGTTACAAAGTGGTATTTGCAGAGCTCTAGTTTGAGAGCTGCTTTGCATTAACTAATAGTGCAAAGTGGGAAATCCTTAAACTACGATTGCGGAACTTTAGGATTTTCGAAAATTATTTTCCTAAAGTCAAAATGTATTATTTTGAGTACTCAATATTTAAAAGGTCAAATATCAATTATTTTGGGTCGTTTGAAATGAGTTGAAAAATTGAATTATTACGTAAAAGTAATTAATTTTTTTCCGATTTTTTTTTATTTATTCGAAATTTTCGAATTTAATTCGAATTTATTTTAATAATCTCGGAATTCCTTTTAATTATCCGAATTAGTTTAATTATTCACTTATTTATTTATTTATTTATTTATTCGAATATTTTTTTCGAATTTCTTTTTATTTTTTCGGATTCTTTCTTTTTTTTATTTTTAATTGTCCGAAATTTATTTATTTATTTATTTAATTAATCAATAATTCTTATTAATTTTCGATTTTGATTTAAATAATTTCAACAAAGTTAGGAGTTATTTCTTAATTAATTTCGAAAATTAATATTATTTTCAAGTGAGAAATGGGTAGACTAAGAAGGGCATATTAGTCTAAGAATGCATATTATGTGACAATGTGATTTATTAAGTGCCATGTATATGTTCTAACCATGTTTTATCTTGCTTTATGTGATTAATTGCATCATATTTCATGTTGAGCATATATTTGTGCATTGAAATTGTATGGCTCCACAAACTATTTAATGTATCCTTTGGGGTTGGAATTTCTATGGAAACGCGTTAGTAAGACTTTTGAGTTGTGAATTTTCAGGAATTAAGGATGCTACCTTCTAAGTTCACCAGTCTAGGATACTTAGAGAAGATGGATAATGAGACTCCTCGCACGTATGTTCAAAAGATCGTGTTTGCTTGTGACTATTTGGCTTCGACCAAGAATATGCCCCACCTTAGGCACAAAGATATGATGGCTAGTATGATTATACATTGTTTACCCCATAAAAACCCCTACCTTGACCTCAAGAATAGGTTCAGTGACATGCATTATGGTGATGGTACCCCTAATTGGTACAAATATGGGACTAGTGATGGTAGGTGGAAGTATGATTCTGAGGTTCTTGCTACTATCTTAGAGGTTGCGGAAAATAGCTATGAGGATGGAAAGTATTCTGCGGGTTTTTTGTACGGGCTATGGAGGAATAGAAAGTGATGGTGAGGATGGCATGATCCATGATGAGCAAGCTAGTGATGTTGAGGAGGATAGTGATGATGATGTGGTAGAGATTGAAAATCCTAACCCTATAGTTCCTGAACCAACCATTGAGATATCCAGTGGGACTGAAGATGAGCTTGAAGAGAATAATGTGGTTGATAGTGAGCCACAGCAAAATGATGAGGCTATGGATGAAGACTCGGATCCGGAAGAAGACTTGGATGATCCTAATGATCAAGACTTTACTCCAGAGCAATACAAGGAAAGAAATGATCGTCGTGATGACGTTAGTCTCTAGAGAAATGTAATGCTTAGTTTTATTTTTCGTTGATTAATAAAGTGGCAAAGCTACCATTTATGGTTTTAGTTTTATTATAGTTGGAGAATAAATGTTATGGCATTAGTGGATGTAAGACTTATTCATTGGAGTTTTAATAAAAGAATAGAATTTCCTTTTTCGTTATCCTTTTAATTCTCAATCCTAATCCTTGTGGGTATCGCAAAGGGATTATTTGTTATTTCTTCAATGAAATTTTATGTGCAAGGTGGTTTAGTAGCAACCATCTAAATTTACTTGCATCGAATAGTGGGGTGAGAAGGCCCAAAAGTGGCGCCAACTCTTCCCCTAGGTTGCGCTTAAATGTGTTCTTGTTGTGAGTAGGTTCGTTGTCGAACTAGTGCCTTAGTGATTTCATGTCCAACCAATATTAAAGTTAGCCTTTTTATTCATTCAGGAGAAGGGATATGGCTAGCCAAGAGATTTCTGAAGTGGTTAGACAACTAGCTGAGGTAGTTCGTGACCTAGCTCAAACCAGAGCAAACCCAATGCATGATCAGGCTGGGGAAATGTTTAAGAAAATAGCTCAAAGAAATCCTCCACTCTATAGCGGAGAGATTGAACCCAGTGTGCTGGAGAACTGGTTGAGAGAGTTTGATAAACTCATTGTAGCTGTGAATTTCCACGAAAACCTTAGGGTGAATAGTGCTGTGTACTACCTGAGAGGTGAAGCTGATTTATGGTGGCAACGATGTGAAAATACCCTTAGAGCCACACCTAACTTTGGATGGGAAGCATTCAAAACTGCACTAAGGAACAAGTTTTACCCACCTTACCTGAAGAAGCAAAAGGCGCATGAGTTAATTGAACTCAAAATGGGAGGTTTGTCTGTGACGGAATGCTATTCTAAGTTTATAGAGCTGTCTAGGTTTGCACCTGAAGTGGTGGCAACGGAGGAGCTCAGGGCTCAAAGATTTGAGAATGGTTTGACCATGGACTTACAGCTGTTGTTGTCTGGAGAGACCTTTACCTCATTAGACACCCTATACGGAAAAGTTGCTCACCTGTATGGGTTACAGCAAAGGAAGAATGGTAGTGATGAAAAGAGAAAGGATGGTGGAAGCTCGAATCAAGGAAATAACCATCAGAATCAGGGGAATTTTAAGAAGCACAAAGGAAATGGGAATTTCCAGTTTAGGGCTAACAATGGTGGTAATCGCAACAACCAAGGTGGTGGAAATCAGTCTGGAAGGAATGGAGTACGGACCTACGAATGTAGGTGCTGTAACATGAATCACCCTGGAAAAGATTGTGATGGGAATTTGGTGACTTGTAGATTCTGTCAGAAGTTAGGCCATAGGGAGTATGAATGCTATTCTAAGAATGGAAAGCCTAACCAAGGTAATCACCAAGGCAATAACCGGAATAATCAAAACCGGAATGGGGGAAATGGAGGTGGAAACCAAAGGAACTACCAAGGTGGAAACAATGGAAATCACCAGAACCATGGAAAGCCTGGAGGGAACCAACAGCAGAATGGGAATCGAAACAACAATGGGAACACCAATGGAGGTGGCTATAACAAAGGAGTTGCCCAAGGAAAGTTGAATGTGATATCTAGGCAAGAAGCGAAGACTTCCTCTGACGTCATAGCGGGTACTTTTTCTATTAATTCCGTTTCAGTTAAAGTTCTATTTGATTCTGGTGCGACTTATTCTTTTATATCAGTAGATGCTTTGGGGAAATTAGGGTTGAAAGAGCCTGAATCAATTGAAGTACCTATTGTCATACTTACTAGTAGTATAGTAAAGTGTACCAAAATCCATAGAGATGTGCCTATGGCCATAGCCAAGACCGTGTTCTTATCTAACCTAATCGAATTCGAGCTAGGAGAGCTAGACGTAATTCTAGGAATGGATTGGTTGGCCAAGTTCAAAGCCAAAATAGATTGTGAGAAGCAGAAGGTTCACTTGAGGTCTAGCCTAGGCAAAGTAGTGTCATATCGTCGTTTTGGTAAACCTAAGAACATAGGAATCATCACGGCAATGGAACTCGTGAAGCTAGTCAGTAAAGGGAACCCAGCCTTCTTATGTCATGTGAGGAACTTAGAGCATGTGATCAAGGATCAGCCTGAGGATATTGCAGTAGTCAATGAATTCCTTGATGTATTTCCAGAAGAGATCCCGGGGATGCCTCCCAATCGACCTATTGACTTTACCATAGATTTAGTGCCTGGAACCGCCCCTATTTCAAAAGCACCTTATCGAATGGCTCCAGCAGAAATGAATGAATTAAAAGGCCAACTAGAGGATCTATTGGAGAAAGGTTATACTAGGCCAAGTGCATCGCCTTGGGGAGCACCAGTGTTGTTTGTGAAGAAAAAGGATGGAAGTTTGAGGCTCTGTATAGACTACAGGGAGCTCAATAAGGTCACAATCAAGAATAAATATCCATTACCTAGGATAGAAGACCTATTTGACCAACTAAAAGGAGCAGGAACCTTTTCAAAAATCGATTTGCGTTCGGGTTATCATCAATTGAGAATCGCTGACCATGACATACAAAAGACTGCATTCAGGACTAGATACGGACATTATGAGTTCACTGTTATGCCTTTTGGGTTAACCAATACCCCTGCAATATTTACGGACTTAATGAACCGTGTATTCCATGCCTATTTGGACAAGTTTGTAGTGGTTTTCATAGATGACATCCTAGTGTATTCAAACAGTGAAGAGGATCACGCGGAACACTTGAGATCGGTGTTGAGTACCTTGAGAGATAACCACTTGTATGCCAAGTTCTCAAAGTGTGAGTTTTGGTTGGAAAGAGTTGCATTTTTGGGACATTTTGTGTCAAAAGAAGGAGTGGCAGTTGACCCTGCTAAGATCAAAGCTGTTAGTGAATGGCCTACACCCAGGAGTGTGACTGACATTCGTAGTTTTCTGGGATTAGCTGGCTACTATAGACAATTTGTGCAAGACTTCTCTAGGATAGCCAAGCCCATGACTACCTTGATGAAGAAGGAAACCAAGTTTGAATGGAGTGACCAGTGTGAAGAAGCATTCCAAGTCTTAAAGACGCGATTGACAACCGCGCCAGTATTAACCTTACCGGATGAGAGTGGTGCATACGATGTGTATAGTGATGCCTCTAAGAATGGTTTAGGGTGTGTATTGATGCAAAACGGGAAGGTTATTGCGTATGCGTCAAGGAAATTGAAGCCATATGAATCCAATTACCCTACCCATGATTTAGAGTTGGCTGCTATAGTGTTTGCATTGAAGATATGGAGACACTATCTGTATGGTGTGAAGTGTAGGATATTTACGGATCACAAAAGTTTAAAATACATCTTCACACAGAAGGATTTGAATATGCGCCAACGAAGGTGGTTGGAGTTAATTAAGGACTATGATTTGGATATCCAGTACCATGATGGAAAAGCCAATGTAGTTGCGGATGCCTTGAGTAGGAAATCAAGTCATAGTGTTAATGCGTTAGTAGTTGCTAACGAGCTGTGTAAGGACATGCAGCGTTTGAACCTTGAAATAGTAAGTGGTGAAAGCCTTGTAGGAATGATGAATGCCTTAACCATCCAACCGTCAATATTTGATGAGATTAGAGAGAATCAAGCTGGTGATGTAAAGTTGGAGCGAATCAAGGAAAAGATTTCGCAAGGTAAGGAGTTAGATTTCCGAATCCATGATGATGGAAGTTTGAGGTACAAAGGCAGGTGGTGCGTGCCTCAAAAGTGTGGAGAACTGAAAGAGAGATTGATGAAAGAAGGGCATAATACGCCATATTCTGTGCAGCCAGGTGGTGACAAGTTGTATAAGGACTTGAAAAAGGTCTATTGGTGGCCAAGGATGAAGAACGAAGTGGATGAATTTGTCGCTAGATGTTTGACTTGTCAGAAGGTTAAAATTGAGCATAGGACACCTCAAGGGAAGGTCCAACCTTTAGAGATTCCAAGCTGGTAATGGGACTGTATTTCTATGGATTTTGTCACTTGTTTACCTAAGTCAAAGACTGGGAATGATACAATTTGGGTTGTGGTAGATAGGTTGACCAAGTCAGCAGTGTTTATACCAATGAAGGAAACCTGGAAAATGGAACAACTTGCTAAAGCCTACATTAAGAATGTTGTGAGGTTACATGGAGTTCCTAAGGATATCGTATCAGATAGGGATTCAAGGTTTCTTTCGAATTTCTGGAAAAGTGTGCAGAAGTGCTTTGGTACGACATTGAAAATGAGTACAGCCTTCCACCCAGCCACGGATGGACAAACTGAAAGGACTATCCAAACCCTGGAGGACATGCTTTGGCCATGCGTTATTGATTTCCAAGGAAGTTGGGAAGATAGGCTAGATCTGATTGAGTTTTCCTATAACAATAAGTATCATGCTAGCATTGGAATGGCACCATTTGAGGCTTTGTATGGACGAAAGTGTAGAAGTCCACTTTGTTGGAACGATATTAGTGAAACCGTAGTGTTGGGACCTCAAATGATAGAGGACACCATGAACCAAATCCGAACCATCCAATCAAAGATTCAAGCGGCGCAAGATCGCCAAAAGAGTTATGCAGACTTGAAGCGTAGGGATGAAGATTTCAACATAGGTGATAAAGTGTTGCTCAAAGTGTCACCAATGAAAGGTGTCATGAGATTTGGGAAGAAAGGGAAGTTAAGCCCTAAGTACATAGGCCCATATGAGATCTTAGAAAGAATTGGAAAGGTAGCTTATTGACTTGCATATGGACTTGCATAGAGTGCATAATGTATTCCACATATCTCAGTTAAGGAAATATATCCCGGATAAATCGCATGTGTTGCAACCGGAGACCATAGAATTAGACCAAAGTCTAACCTTTGAGGAAAGACCTGTCAAAATCCTTGATAGCAAAGTGCGTAGTAAGCGTACTAAAGATGTGAAAATTGTCAAAGTGTTGTGGTCTAATCAAGAATCTGATGAAGCCACTTGGGAAGCGGAGGACGAAATGAGAAAGAAATATCCCGAGCTTTTTCCCGAGGTTAGTTGAGTTACGGGGTCGTAACTCGTGTCTTTTAAGGGGGGTAGAGTGCGGTAGAATTTCGCGCTTTTTACCTTGTTTTCCCCTATTTTATGCTCAATTTAGTGATTTCTATTGAATTTTCACTTATTATTGTCCTGTTTAATCATGTGAAGAGTACAGCAACTTAAAATTTTTGTAAATGAACGTATTGAAAGTCTCAGAAAGTCTCAAGTTTTTGAGTTGAATTTTGATTTCCGAACCCAAGTTTCGGGACGAAACTTCTTTTAAGGAGGGTAGACTGTAATACCTCGTATTTTTAAAATATTTATAAGTATATTTTATTATATTTATAAAGCATTTTACGATTTATTATCATTTAAATAATATTTAAATGAATTTCATTTAATGTATTTTAATTAATTAGAATATTTATTATTTTAATTAATTATGAAACGAATTTAATTCTTGAGTCGGGAAATTAAATGGGTTGCAAATGATTTTTAAGGCTTCGGGTTTTTAAATGAAAAGTCCAATTCGTTTTATTAAACGAGCCCAATCAAAAGAATTTAATTCAAGTCCTAAGTTAGCCCAATCATTTAATCCCCTAAGCCCAATTCTAATTTCCTAAGCGTAGCCCATTAATACTAAGGAGCCTATAAATAGGACTCCTCATCATTAAATGAGCCCCTAAAATTCATAAACCCTATTTTTGCCTTGCTTTCCCAATACTCCTCTCCCTCTTTTCCTCTCGTCCGCACGCCCGCACGCACGTAGACCGTGCTCGTGCTGCTGTGCCTCGTGCTGCTCGGCCTCACGCCCTAGCACTCGCTCCCCCTGTCTCGCCCTCGCTCGCTCCCTCTTCGCGCGCGCCCAGCGCCCACACCCCCTTCCTCTCTTTGCTGCGTCGTTGTTGTTGTGTTGTGTGGCTGTCGCTGCTGCTCTCCCTCGCTCGCCCAGCCTCACACCTACACTCCCTCACTCTCTTCGTCTGCGCCCAGCGCGCTGCTCCCCTCTCGCCCAGCCCGCGCGCGGCCCCTGCTGCCCGCTCCTCTTCGTCGCTACACACACGCACACGGTTGGTGCGTTGTGTGTTGTCGTTGTTGCTTGTTCGTTCGTTATTCAATTCTTTTCGCCCAATCACATTAAATTCGTGGTTGTTCCGTGCTATACGCCGGATTGGTACAATTCTCTTCTTCCTTACCTATTCTATTTAAATTCTGTATTTTAAATTATTATATTAATATTGTTTTGAGTAATTAAAATGCTGGGAACTGGTTATGAATACGGTGGTTTGAGGATTTGTGTGTTGTGATTCATTAGGCTTGTCTTAATTATCAAATGATGAATTTTCAGATTTGGTTATTTAATAAAGCATTGATTTTTATGATATTAAACTAGTTTATTGGAATTTTCAAGTTAGGGTTTTAACCTAAACCTAATGAGTCAATTGATTAGCATAATTACGTGATGATTTTAATTATGATAATCAATTATATTTTCAGATTTGAATAAAGGTTTAAAGTGTTGATTTTTATTGATTTTAAAGGCGGAAAAAGTATGTTTTCGTACTATGGATTGATTTTGCAAATTGAGACGATTTTATTATTGAAAAACGATTGAATTCTAAAGTCTAAAGGAGGTTTTAATTTTTATAAAGTTGCTGGAAATTTAATGAATATGGAAATAGTTTAAGTTTCATTATTTTGATGATAGGAGGTGATTTCTAGTTGAGTGCTCGTTATTGCAAAGTGACCCCTACGCTTAGGTATTCAAGGTACGTACAAGTCTAGGGTGACCACACCTTTTGTCAATGGCATTACATGATTGTTGATGATGTGAATTACATTATGTGGAATCATGTTTATTTTGGTGAACGAGCATGTGATTTGTGATGTTGGATTTATTGGATTAATTGTTGAACAAGCATGTTGAAATTATTATGAGTATGGATTTCATTGCCAATCATGTTGTTCAATATTTATGCATGTATGGTTTATTTCACATGCAAGGGATGGATTATTTATTTGTGTGCTATTGTACGGTATGTCTAGCATACTTTGAGCCATTTATTTGTACCTCGTTGTACTATTTATTTTACCACATGTGAAGGGTTAGCTCACGTAAGCCACCGCACATGTAGGGTTCAGTTGGGAATATTATGTATGAAATGAATTAGGATTTGTCGTGAAAGGGCACAACCCTCATGTTAATGTGCATGATGTGGAGTTTCACTTTGGTGAGGAGGAACATGGTAGTAATATCACAAGTGTCTTGCTTGGTTGATCACAAGTCTTAAAGCATTAAAATAAGATTGTTTTGGTTGTTGTTTATTAATTGTATGTATGCATGTTGTCGAGTCTTGAGTTCGCCTTTATTAAAATATTAATAAACGTAAAGTGCAACCGGAACAAGCTTCAAAACTCTTGGAACGTATATACCTTGAGTATGAACAATGGGGGGAGTCTTGCCGGAAAGCTCGTACTCCTACTAATGATACAAGACGTTGTTTCATTTATATTATGCGCAGAAATTCCGTCGGTATGGCCCGACACTCGGTATGGCCCTATTTTATTATTATTTTATTTGGTGTATGGTTGGCTCCCATCACCTTTTCCCTTTGCGGATTATTCTTTTGGCCCGTTCGAAGCTTATCCTAATTAAATTGTGAGTCAAGAGTCGAGTCTTGTGTCTCATGATTGTTTGTTAAGTATTATATGGCTTTTGCATGTTTATCAGTACTTAGTGAGTGATGCATGTTTTAGTTTCATTTACTCTATGCTTGTAAGTACTCAGCTTTTGCTGACTACGTGCTTTGTGTGTTTCTGGTCATGGCCTTTGCCTTAATGACCCTATGATGATCCATCATTTGCACTTGCATTGTTGGGGAGTAGAATAATATAGCTGGTTGGTAGATCAAGTACGATCGATATCATGTGGCTTGGGATGATTGAGAGAGTTGCATGCTTTCGTTCTTTGAAACTATTTTATTTAATATTTTAATTATGTTTGAAATGTTTGAATTATTTATACTTTGATTTTTGGGCCATTATGGTTCCAAATTGTAGGAGGCCTCAATATTTCATAAATTATGGTTTTTAAAAGTTAGTTGACATTTAATTCTGCTGCGTAATTCTGGTAATAGCCTTAAACGTTATCACGGTGGCGGTAATGCTTTAGTAATTCCTTTATTTTAAGTTGGAAAATGGTTTTATAAAAGCAAGGAATTATTAGGGTGTTACAGTCATAGTCATCGTAGACGGGGCTACATGCACAGATTTTCAAGACTTGATCCCAGACCTGGTTCCACGTGCTGTAGGGAAATGCGGCGAAGCTGCCTTTTCATGAAGTGTTGAGCCCTAAGAGGAACATTCTCACCATCTTGCCCTCTGGCAGCTCGGGCTGGATTGCACGGGCGGAGATTCCCCACCTGTGGTAGTATTCTTGAATGCACTCGTTCTTTTCCTGGCGTACAGCCGGCTTTTGCTTGATGAGAGTGTCTCGGAAGCTTGAACCTTTGAGCGTGAGGCAGGCAGGGCCATCCAATATTTCCTCGAACCAAGGCTCTCCAAATAGTAGGTCGAAGTTAACAAGCACATCAACAACTAAGAACTCAGCACTGTTGTAATAGGTGTCGAAGGAGAAAACCAGTTCTAGGACTCCCAGGACTTTGTAAGAGACACCCTGGAGTTTGACAGTCTGTTGGGCACTCAGCATGAGATCGTACTCAGAGAACCCTAAAACCTTCAAGGTGGCGAGGGGACAGATGTTTTCTTGAATATCGGTGGTTACCCTAGGTTCGGGGATCACCCAGTTTTGAGCACTTGGAAGGAGATGGCAGAAGCTTGGTACCATCAGTTCGTAACCTGACCTGTATATTGTAGAGATCAAATTGCACAGTAATCCCTCTTCTTCATCTTCACAATCATAGGAGATGGCTTGGACCGAGGGAGCTTGTTTGGCCCCGGGAGGTAGGGGCAAGGTCTTATTGTCGACCATGTTCTGGATCAGATGCTTAAGCTTGTAGCAGTCTTCGATGTCATGACCCTTCCCTTGATGGTACTTGCAATGGGCTGCCGGATCCCAACTCTTGGATCTTTTGTCGACCGGAGGATCAGGTGTTGGACCGATTGGTGTTATGACTTGCTTCTCGACCAGCCGATCGAATGCCTCGTTGTAAGACATTCCTAGGTTCGTAAAGACCCTTTGTGGTCTACCTTGATAGTTGCGCTGATTGGCATTGCTTTTGAAGTTGTTTGACTTTGGACCTTGAGGAGCCTCTAGGGCATTGACCTCGTGAACTTTGTGTGTTGTCTCAGGTCTCTTTCCCTTCCACTTTTCAGCTTGTGGAGCTGGGATTGCTGGTGTTTTCATCAAGTCATCCTCTATGTCGACCCCGATGTCGTAGGTTCTCTTGAAGCTTTCCAAGCCTAGGTACTTCATGTGAGCATTGTACTTCGAAAGAAGACCAACAATAAAGATCTTGACCGATTCTCTCTCGGAGGGTCGAGTCACCATCTGGGATGCCATTTATCTCCACCGGTTGAGGTATATAGTGAAGCCTTCCTGAGGCCCTTGCCTGAGAACCTCTAGCTCCCTTAGAGTGGTTTGAAGTTGAATGTTGGGCTGATGCTGCTCCATGAATGCTCGAGCAACTGCTTCCCATGTACATGTTTGATGTTCCTTGAGTGAATAGTACCATTTCTGGCAGACTAGTTCCAGAGACATAGGGAATACCACAGGGTATAGCTCGAGTTCGACCCCCTTGATGGCCATTGTAGCTCTGAAGTTCTTGAGGTGGTATTTAGGATTGTCGGTGGACTTGAACTTTGGAATATCATTGGCGGAGAATTTGTCTGGCAGATTCGCCCTCCCCTTGAGGTTGTCTTCCATTGAGGTGTCGAAATAGTTCTCTTGATTGGTCACCTTACTGACCGGACTCTCGATCTTCTTGGTTAAGTCATCAGTGGGCGCACCCTGTTCCACAACACCCAGTCGGTTGCTTATGTTCTCGACATTGGCGCTGAGGCTGGTGAAAGCTGCTAAGAGCTGAGTGAGTTGATCGGAGGCAGACATTTGAACTGATTCTTGAAATGGATTGGATGTTTGATTTGCAGGAGATGATGTGGCTGCTTGTTCGATGCCGGCTATGCGGGAGGCTAGGGTTGATGGAGTTCTTTTCAACCTATCTCCTCTTCGGCAAACCCACAGGATCCTCGGACTCTTATTTAGGACACACCACATGATTTAGAACTTGGACTTCTCGAAACATGACATGATATGCATGCAATGAATGAGACCTAGACTTGACTCTAAGTGCCACAACAGCAACCCGTTGGAAGTGTTTGAGAGGAGCCTTCATTCTTTTGTGGAAGTTGACTCTTTGTACTAGAACTTGGAATATCGAAAGAGCATTTCGACCTTTTGGACCTTGAACTATTTTAGGGGAATTTCAACCCATCGAGAATTTCGAAATTGGACTTGTACTAGGAGATTGAATTTTGTATTATTTCAAGGGAATTTCAACCCGTAAATATTTTAGGGGAATTGCAACCCGTTGGACTTGGAATATTTTAGGGGAATTTTAACCCATTGAATGGAATTTCGAACTTGTATTATTTTTGGGGAGTTTCAACCCGATTGGATTTCGATGTATTTTAGGGGAACTTCAACCCATGGGAAAGGTTTCGAATTTTGAGGTTTGTATTATTTTATGGGATTTTCAACCCATTGGAGAATTGGAATTTGTATTATTTCAAGGGAGTTTCAACCCATTGGAGAATTGGAACTTGTATTATTTCAAGGGAGTTTTAACCCATTGGAAATGTTTTGAATTTTGTACTGGGGAGCAATGGAAAGCAAGGATTTTTTTGTAGCTTGAGGATGAATTTTGGAGTTTGAATTTGATTCGAAGTTTGAATTTTGAGATGGAAAAAACGTACTTTTGCATATAGAACATGAGGCTTTGTATCTTGAAAAATCCGGCATTACGCCGCCATGGAGTTGAGGGATTGAATTTGGAAATTTGAAAGTCCGACATTATGCCGCCGCGGACTTGGACTTTTGAAGTGTTTGAAAATGAGATTGGATGAGGGAAATTATGCCATCATGGATTTGGAATCGGAAGCTTCGAATATAGGACTTGAGATTTGAAGGTTTAGATTTTAGAACTTCGAACTTGAGGTTTGAAATATAGAATGGAAAAGTCGGCATTACGACGGCATGGATTTGGAACTCGAAACTTTGAAGATAGGACTTGAAGTTCGAAGATTGAACATGGAATTTGAGGTTTGAAATATTGAGTAGAAAAGTTGGCATTACGCCGGTCATGAGTTTGGACATTTGAATTTGAGGTTTTGAGATTGGAATTGACAACTTGAGTTTTGAGGTTTGAAGACTTGGATGTTTGAAATAGGAAATCCGGCATGACGCCATTGGATTTGAGTTGTGGACTTGGAACTTGAAATTTTGACTAGAAAATGCGGCATTATGACGCCGTTTGGATTTGAGTTTTGAACTTTGAAAATAGAAGTTTTGACTAGAAAATCCGGCATTATGACGCCGTTGGATTTGGGGTTTTTGAACTTTGAACTTGAAGTTTTGACTAGAAAAAACGGCATTATGACGCCGTTGGATTTGGACTTGAAAATTCAGGTTTTGGACTAGAAAATTTGGATGGAACTTGAAACTCGAAATTTGGACTAGAAAATTCAGCATTATGACGCCGTTGGATTTGGACTTTGACTTGGAAACTTGAGGTTTTTGAAAATAGAAAATTCGGAATTATAACGCCGTTGGATTGCATTTTGAACTTTAAAGTTGGAATTTTGGACTCGAAAATCCGGCATTATGACGCCGTTGGATTGAATTTTGATTTTGGCATTTGTGCGTGAGTCGTGTTTGAGGGTTTTGAATCAAATGGAGTGGCACTCCTAAAAGACCCTAAAATCGGCGATTTAGATGCATGAGGTTTGAATGATGCTCCTAGGGGTTCGGTTTCCTAGTTGGAGGCTAATTGGTTTTTGCAAGCTAGAACTCGAGGTTAGCCATTCACGCATGCAAAGACGCCCACACAATGCACAAGTAGCACGTTGTCACACTAATCATGAATATGAATGCGACATGCAAAGTTCTCAACCTAAGGTCGGTCTAAGTTTTGTATGATGGAAGTGGTCGGATTTGGGTGTCAAAAGGTACTCGACTAAGAGACGGATCCGGCGACATCTTGCACATCCGCCTAAGGGACGTGTGTGTCGGCAGACGGCCTCCATACTTGACATCGGGAATGTCAAGAAAATACCAACTTTCGGTAGGCGCGGAAATTGTCACACACTTTGGTCGGGAACCGTATGGAGAGTCACCATTTCGTTGCACCCGGGGCTAGCCCGAATGTAGAACACATCCGTTTGGGCAAAGGTAGAAATTCATTTTGCACAAATATGGTTTTCGAAAAATGCATGAAATACCTAGAAATTGAAATTGAAATCGTACTTGAATTTGTATTTGTAAAGCTCATTTTTCGACATTCGTTCACGAGGTTTGGGAGCGTCCTTCCAGATTCAAAAATAGAATAACTTCCAACACAAAAAGTTGAGCAAAAGGGGGCGACAAGCCACTGTGAGCCACTGTCCTGGATGCAGGCAGTGGCGTTGGGCGCAGGTGGCTGCGCCTGGCGCCATTGCTGGCATCCAGTACTTAAGCAGATCAGTGGCTTGCTGCTCGAAATCTGCTCACATTTTCGAAATTGAAATTAGAAAATCCCCAGCGGAGTCGCCAGAATTTTAGGGGTTTTTTTTTGGATTTTCCCTACAAGGGGCGGTTCTTTAGAAAACCATTGATATTTGGTACCTCGAAGGAGTCGCCACCAAACATTGTTTAAAGTCTCGTTTGGAAAGACCGCAAGTGACTCTATTTTGGATAAGGCTTTGAATCCTCGAAACGGATGGGTGAGATCCGGGCACGGGAACGAGATGCTTATTCCGCGAGCTTTAGAAATATTCAAGTACGTGACATAGCATTTTCGAAAATATGCCCTAGATTAGACTATGTGGGTTTTAATTTTAGAGCAAATAGAATCTCTACTTTGTATGGTGGTCACTTTGCTTTAAAGGTTTATTTAAAGGAACCTAAGGCCAGTTGTCCAAGAAATTATCTTTGTTAAGTGTGATGTAACCTTGTATTTTGTTTTATTTAGCATGTGCGGTGATGAATGCAATAAAGCAAATAAAGCAACATCACAATAGTAAATAAGTGCGGAATTAGTAAATACAAGGCCCCTAGAGATGGACTAGGGAGTAGGTCCACATTGCTTAGAAGGACTAGGCAAGTAAAGATGCGGAATTGAAAGTGCGGAATTGAAATGTGTTATTGAAAGTGCGGAATTGAAGTTGCGGAATTGAAATTGCGAAATGGAAAGGTGCGGAATTGAAATTGCGGAATTGAAAGGTGCATAATTGAAATTGCAATATTGAAAGGGGCATAATTGAAAGTGCGGTATTGAAATTTGTACTTGGGCACATGAGATTCGAACGCCAAGCGGCTCCTTAAAAATAAGTGCGCCCGACACGAATTCAAAGCCAAAAATCTCAACTTAGGAGAGGTTGCTCAACCCCAGTATCCTGGACTTTGTATATTGAACTTGAACTTGAAAACTTGAATATTGAAATATTAAACTTGAAATATGTTAGGGGGGAAAATACCCTCTTGGTGACGTAGGCAAACGTGGCAAGCATTGCATACGTGGCTGCCAGCAAGGCACATGGTGGCACCGTTCGAACTCACTCTCAACTGTTGGGATCAAAACAGCCGTTGCAAACCCTTGATGAAGCCGGCCTTCATTACGCATTTATTGTCTAATTATGTGCAATTAAGCACAAACGTTACACTTTCATTGTAAATGCCTATAAAAAGGCTTAATCTTGCCTATTTTACATATACGATTTCTAAGCAATAAACATACTATCATTCCATGCTATTACAACTTGCTCTCACCATTTTCAATTATCTAGCTCGATCGATTGTTAACACCATCATCAAGGCAAGCTCGTCTCTAAGTCGAATTTGCCCAAAACAATTTGGCGCCCACCGTGGGGCTGACAATCAAAAACAGCTTGATAATACCATTCCAATCACCATGGCCGGAAATACTAGCTCATCCGACGATATTACTCGTCGCTTTGAAGCCATGGAGCAGCGCATCAACATCCTCCAAAAGGAAAATGAAGCATTGCACTCTCAAGTCAGGTCCACCGCCTCCATCGCCACCGGATCTAGGTTCCAGTACCGACGAGACACCTCCGGGCTGAACCGCCGCTTGGATCTTGACGCCGCTCCAGACCATCCCCTCCATATACCCTTTGGCGAGCCTGGGGGTCCTGTTCTCGAACAGATCCGCGAGTTCGATCCGCTACCAAATCAGCCCCGCTCTAACCCGAGTTGGCTTCCCCCGCCTCCAACTCCACCATCTTCTGCAGGTACATCGGCGACAGTCGTCGCCACGACAGCTGCCCGGGTCGCCCCACCTCAGGTCGGCATGACGACATCCACCATGGTGTCAGCTCCCGCCTCTGTTCCGGCGTCTCGTCCGCTACCACCCCCAATGATAACCATGTCGATGCCTCTGCCCGTCACACTTCCGGCACAAGGATCAGCGCCAGTGACTCAAATGCCATGGGACCAACTCTTCTCTCAGCAAGTCGTCCAGCCTGTCGTCAACCTAGTCACTTCGGCGCCAGGAGCACCCCCCTAGTTGATGGCGGTTCCTTTAGAAAGCCAGGCGCCACAAGCAGCGTTTCCAAATGCCCTAATGCGCCCTGACTCTTCTCGAAACTATTCTCCATACACTCCTCTTAATAGGTCAGTCGTTCCAGTCAGTCACGGTTTCATAACTCCTTTCCCTTATGTTTCAGGTACCCACGCTACTCAAGGAACGCCCCCTTACATGCAACAAGTGGTACCACAGTTCACTCCTCACCAACCTCATGGTTTATATCCACAAAACACCTATTATCAACATCTCCAAGCCAGCCTTCCCGAAACATTCAGCCCCCTCGTCCCGGTGCTCAACAGCATCTGTGAGAACACCAATCACCAACTCCAACAAATCATGACTATGATAAACAAAATCCCAGGTGTGCCAACACCAATCAAAGAAGCCAGCCTAGACAGTTATGCCGACTTCCCATATGCCGACCCCATTGATGCAATCGACATCCAGAAGCGATTCAGTCCACCAAACATGCCCATGTATGACGGGACGACCGATCCAAGGGAACATATCTTGACCTACAAACAACGGATGATGACCATTCCGGTCCCCAAACACATGAGAGAAGCCAGCCTTTGCAAGGGGTTCGGTTCGACACTGGTTGGACCCGCCTTGAAGTGGTTGACCAGCCTGCCAAATGGATGCATCACCTCTTTTGCTCATCTCGACAACATGTTTAATCAGCAGTTCGCTAGCAACAGGTGCCTGGAGAAGCAGACAAGGGACCTATACCGAGTGATCCAACGCCTTGACGAACCCCTAAAGGATTATATAGCCCGGTTCATCAGGGAGAAGGTGATTGTTCCTGAATGTGATGTCCCGACAGCTATAAAAGCGTTCAGGCAAGGATTGTATAGCGAAACCGACCTTTGGAGGGATCTGATCAAATACCCCTGCAAAACGTTCGAAGATGCTCAAGCCAAAGCAATGGCCCAAGTAAGGTTGGAAGAAACTCTCTATTCCCGGAAAGGGGGTAATGACTAGTCAAAGACGGAAAGATGATTGCCCTATTCCAAGAGAAGCAATGATCGTCCTGCTCCTTATTCACGACCTTAACATGTAGCAGTGGTGGAAGATGACGACGACTCAAACTGGAAGAACAGCCCGGATTTGCCTCCAAAAATTAACGAATATTCTTTCTGTGTTGACACTGTAGGTCTGATGAATCACCTCTCGAAGATGGGGAAAGCAGTGCAGTGGCCACCGAAGTCCAGCAAACCCGAGTCGAAGAAGGATCCCTCAAAATGGTGTGATTTCCATGCCGACATCGGTCACACCACCAACGACTACGTTGCGTTGAGAAGAGAAGTAGCCTATCTGTTGAAAAATGGTTACCTCAAGGACGTCATGACAGATAAAGCTCGTGGTGTTGTCAACAAAGACAACTCTAATTCTCCATCTCGACCACCTCCACCTCCCCCTCATACTAAAACTGTGAATTTTATTGCTGGAGGTTCTGACATTTGTGGTTTAACTTATTCTGCAGCGAAGAGGCACGCCCGAGAAAATGAGATAGACAGACCGGTCCGAGCCGTAGCCGCAAAATATCTAACCCCTATATCTTTTGATGAATCTGATGTAGGGGACATCTCGGATAAACATCATGACGTCTTGGTAATATCCATTCCTGTTGGGAACTGCATGATCAAACGAGTCCTTGTCGACAATGGTAGCTCGACTAACGAGATGATGCTCGACGCCCTCAAAGAGATGGGGCTCAACCCGGATACAATTGTCGTCAAAAAGTCCACCGTGCTAATAGGGTTCAGTGGTGAAGCAAAGACCACCTTCGGAGAAGTTACCCTACCTATTTACGCTCAAGGAATCAACCAACAGGTAAAATTTTGTGTTATTGATTGCCCTTCATCTTACAACATTATCTTGGGCAGGCCATGGATCCACGACATGAAGGCATCCCTTCGACGTATCACCAAACCATCAAGTTCCCAACTCGATGGGGGGTTCAGGAAATCAAGGGAGATCAGCAAGAGTCCAAAGAGTGTTACAAGGCAGCCCTAAAACCCTCAGCCACCAATAAATCCTCATTATAGCAATTACAGTCCAGTTCCGAACCAGCAAGCTACCATGAGCCCATGTCCGAGCAACTCGACGAGGTCGTCTTAGATCCCACAAAGCCGGAACAGGTTGTTCTTATTGGATGTGACGTACCCGACGACATCAGGTCGGAACTTGTCACGTTTCTCAAAGCCAATGCAGATTGCTTCGCGTGGTCCCATGAAGATATGCCTGGCATCAGCCCAGACGTCATCACTCACAAACTCAGTGTTGACCCCCGTCACAAGCCCGTCAAACAAAAACGGCGGAAGTTCGCTCCAGAATGTTACCAAATTATCAACGATGAAGTTCAGCAACTATTAGATACAGGAAAGATCAGGGAAGTGAAATACCCAGACTGGCTAGCCAATGTCGTCGTAGTCAGAAAGAAGAATGGGAAATGGCGAGTTTGCATAGACTTCACCGACATCAACAAGGCATGCCCCAAAGATTCTTTTCCTTTACCCCACATCGACGCCATGGTTGATGCTACTGCGGGACATGAGATGCTCACATTCATGGATGCGTTCAATGGATACAACCAGATTTTGATGCACCCAGAAGACCAAGAGAAAACCGCCTTCATCACGGAGCGGGGAACTTATTGTTACAAGGTCATGCCATTCGGTTTGAGAAATGCAGGCACCACCTATCAACGCCTAGTCAACAAAATGTTCCGAAAACAGCTAGGCGACACAATGGAGGTCTACATCGACGACATGTTAGTAAAATCCAAGAAAGCCTCAGATCACATCTCGCATCTCCAACAAGCCTTCGACGTGCTACGGGAGTACAACATGAAGCTCAACCCCACCAAATGTCCATTCGGAGTCTCCTCCGGAAAGTTCTTGGGTTATATGGTTACCCAAAGAGGCATCGAAGCTAGTCCTGATCAGATCCGCGCAATCATCAACCTACAATCACCTCGAAATCAAAAGGACGTACAGAAGTTAGCAGGCAGAGTGGCCGCCCTCAACCGCTTCATCTCCAGGTCGTCCGACAAATGCAAATTGTTCTACGACATCCTTAGGAAAAACGAGAAGTTCAGCTGGACCGACCGACACGAAGCCGCATTGCAGCAACTCAAGCAGTACCTGTCAAATCCTCCGCTACTGTCCAAACCAAAAGACAATGAAGAACTACAGATATACCTTGCATTGAAGAAGACGGAAAGCAGCTTCCTGTTTATTACGTCAGTAAGTCTTTACTTAACGCCGAAACAAGGTACTCTCACCTCGAAAAACTTGTCCTTGCACTAGTCGTCGCTTCTGTTAAATTACGCCCTTATTTTGAATGTCATCCTATCACTGTTAGAACTAACTATCCCATGAAGTCAATCATGAGGAAACCCGAGTTGTCTGGCAGGATGTCCAAATGGGCAATACAATTGGGTTGTTATGACATCAGGTACAAACCTCGCACAGCCATCAAGTCGCAAGCTCTGGCTGATTTTGTGGCTGACTTCTGCCCGAGCCTCCAACATGAAGTCGATCACGAAGTCAACATATTGACCGACAGTGGATCCTCTTCAACATGGACTCTACATACTGACGGCTCCTCCAATATACGGGGGACAGGCCTCGACATCGTGCTAAAGTCGCCACAAGGGGACACCATAGTACAGTCTGTCTGTTGCGAGTTCAAAGCTACCAACAACGAAGCAGAATACAAAGCCTTGATCCTGGGATTATCATTAGCACTCGGCATGAATATCCGCCGACTTGAGGTACATTGTGATTCTTTATTAATTATAAGTCAGATTAACGGTTCGTATGCAGCGAAGGACTCAAAGATGTAGGCCTACTTGGAAATAGCAAAAAGGCTCGTGAATAAGTTCGACCCATGCACCTTACAACAAATACCAAGAGATCAAAACACCCAGGCTGACGCCTTAGCCAATCTCGGCTCAAACATCAAACCTAAACTCACTTCTATCCCCGTAGTCCACTTAATGTATCCAGCCATAACCAAAGATAACCTACCCATCACCGAACAGTCCCAACCTACTCAAACGCCTTCATGGCGCGACCCCTACATGCACTGGCTCAAACACAACACCACCCCACCTGGAGTCACCCACGAAAAATCCTTCCGCATGAAAGCCTCCAGATTCATCCTAATTCATGGAGTATTGTTCAGAAAATCAGTTGGAGGACCGTACCTGAGATGCCTAGATCATGACGAGATCGAGTCGACACTGCGCAACATACATGATGGAGAATGTGGAAATCACGCCGGAGGAAGAAGCTTAGCTCACAAAACTCTTACCATGGGATATTTTTGGCCCACCATGAAGAAAGACGCAGTCGCCTTCACTAAGAAATGCAACTCTTGTCAGAGGTTCGCATCTATCTCTCACCAACCTTGTGAAGTACTCCACCCCATCCTATCCCCTTGGCCCTTCATGAAGTGGGGGATGGACATAGTGGGACCCTTACCACAAGCATCCGGGCAGCACGTCTTCATGTTGACAATGACTGATTACTTCTCCAAATGGATCGAAGCAAAAGCTTTTAAGCGAGTTCGAGATACTGAGGTCATCTCGTTCATCAAGCGAAATATCCTTAGTCGGTTCGGTATCCCTTCCGAGATCGTCTGCGACAATGGTTCTCAGTTTATCAGCAACAAAACCAAGGAACTCTGCAGTAGATATAACATCACCTTGCATACCTCAACACCAAGATACCCTGAAGCAAATGGCCAAGCCAAGTCAAGCAACAAAATCATCATCAACAACCTCAAGAAGCGCCTCGACGACGCCAAAGGAAGATGGGCAGACGAATTACCTATGATCCTTTGGGCCGACAGAACGACACCCAAGACGGCGACCAATCACACTCCTTTCTCCTTAGTCTTCGGTTGTGAGGCAGTCATCCCTCCCGAAGTCGAGCTCCCCACAGCAAGAAGCAGTTTCATGGCTTCAGGAATGAACGACTCAGTCTTGGCTTACGACATCGATACTGTCGACGAACTCAGAGAAGCAGCATTGGTCAGGATGGCGTCCTACCAACAAGCAGTTGCAAACAGCTACAACAAGAATGTGAGGGTTCAAGTATTTCAGCAGGGGGATTGGGTTCTGCGCAAAGTCTTCCCAAACAAAAAGGATCCTCCACACGGCAAACTGGGCCCGACATGGGAAGGTCCTTACCAGATCGTGAGACGAACAGGTCATGGTGCGTACGAGTTGGTTGACAAAGATGGCACATCCATCCCAAGAAGTTGGAATGTAACGCACCTAAAATTGTACCATTTCTGAACACTCAAGCATTTTTTCTTGCTTTCTAGTTTTTCCTAACACACAGGCACCCTAGCATTTGCCGTCATTATGACGACGCCCCCAAAACAGAGTGGGCACGACGTATCATAAAACCGAGAACATCTCGGACAGTATACACTTACAAGTAACAAGAAGTTAAGTCCCTCTCCTCTATCCTTTTTACTTCTTTTTCTCTCTACACATTATTATCCTTACTAACTCAAGCATCGGAGGGCCGTTGGCTCCACCAACGGCCAACCCTCACACCATCGTTCTGTTTTGCAGGCAATAACACGACGCCAACGTAAAGTATACACTTAGAAGGAGTAACAAACATAAAGCACTCGACTAGACTTCAGTACCTCTCCTTAACCTTTCCTTTCTTTTTTCTCCTTGTCGTAATTTCCTCTCATTTTCATGTCGCTCTATACTGACTTAAGCATCGGAGGGCCGTTGGCTTCACCAACGGTCAATCCTCATGCTCTGCTATGTTGACAGTATGATGCCCACATGATGACGGATTCGACAAGGAGAGAACAGATGAAGCGAAGTATACAACACAGCATACAGGAAAACAAAGTTCGAAACTGAGCACAAATGTTCAAAAAACGAAGTGAAGGGAAACATTGTTAAATTTTATTCAAACATGATTATATACATCATATATTACAAATTTTACAAAACACAATTTAGGCCATTACAAAAACGCCTGGTACACTACAATGTACGTTACATACACAATGGAATACCGTTCTACATTTCCTACAGTATACATTTTGCAGGTTCTCCTTTGACAGGCTGGAGACGTCTCCAAAGTCGAACTTGAGGTATGTGCCCAACCTGCAAAACAAAACACCAAACCAAAGCACATTTTTTCCAAACACAAGCAAACAACACAGGATTGAAAGCCCACAAAATATTTACATGACTTGCCCCCTTGGACAAGCCCAAAAACATCCAAAAGACTGCCGCCATCAAGGCAAAACACAGCCACATATATTTTTTCGACCTTTCCAAAGGCCGAATACACAAAATATTGTTTAAAACAAACCATTGTTTGAAACACACACCATTAAAATTTTAAATTTTTGAGAGGGGGCGACAGAGCTACTCCTAAGGATCTGCTGGGCCTGCATTCTCCTTTTGTTCGCCATCGCCTGGTGCCGCCACCGTCTCGGCATTGGGGCTGGTTGCAGTTGCACCCTCCTCAACCTCTTCTTCATCGCTAACGGCACCAGGGGGATATAGTCCTCGGGGAATGCAGTGTTGAACTGAACAATGTCTTCGTCAGGAGTCCAGTTCACATGTTTGCCCGCCTTGAATTCCTCCATCATCTCGGCCTTCATCTTCCAAGTGTAATAACCAGCACACTCTTAAATCCTTGCCTTGACTTTGGAGAGAGACGTCGATATCGACCGAATTTTGACTAACTGAAGAAGAAAAAAGCAGCTCGTCAACCTCAGCAACTAGCGTCTCCTTCTCGGCATTCAACTGTGCGACCTCAGCAGCCCCATTTTCTTGCGCCACTTGCAGAGCCTCAGCTCTGGCCGTCGCCTCCTTGGCCACACCGCCAAGACGACCAGCTTCCTGCTTTGCCTTCTTCATGTCGTTTTTCAGTTTTACTATTTGATCTTCTAACATTATGACATGATGACGTGTGGCTAAAGCAGATTGCAGGGCCTATTTGAACAAGGAAAGAAAATTACTCAAAGTCACTAAAATGACGAGATGAAGATGGCATGCAGGAAAGTAAGGAGACGAAGAATAAAAAAACAAAAGGGAGCAAAAACATACCCTCCATGCATCCGAGATGCTCTCAACAGTTGCAGCAACTGGGGACAGGGATTCCTGACGCTCCCGGTTTGACGGCATCCATAGACGGTCAACCTCAGGCCAAAGCTGAACCCGCGGTGCATCTGCCGACCCGTAGTCGTCAGGGAACTCCACTGCCAGCTTCCTCTTCTGAGTTGGAGGCGGCAGCTTTTTCTCAGCAGGCATGAGTGAACTGGTCTCCCCCGTCACTGTGGCGTCAATTGAACCCTTTGGCGGCTTCGGAGGTGACAGCACAGCGATGGGTTTGGCTCGGGACACACTCCCCAGTGACTCCAGCCTCTTCCTCAGCAACGCGTCCGCAGATGGGGCCTTGCCAGAGCGTGTCGATGGGCCAGTTCCTGTTGAGAGCATTTTTTGACGACTCAGTCTCGTCACAACAGTTGTAATTTGTATTTGTTTTGAAAAGGGCAACGAACCCAAAGCTGTAAACTAACCCTAACCCATGTTTACCTGTTGACGTCGACATGTTTGCAGGCTCAGAAATTTCTTCTTCTTGAGAGGTCTCCTCACGGTCGAACTTGATGCCGATAAAAGCTATGTCATTTAGAGGGACTCCCAACAGCACGGCAGTCTTTTCTACAGCTTCGGCACCGACTCCAACTGTGTCGAAGGACGCACCTACAAAAACAAGAAAGTGATACAAAGTCAAATCAACAAGCCCAAAAAACACAAAAAAACAAACGAAATACCTCTAGCCATCCATTCCCCCGTCAAGAAGTCGGAGTCGGGCCCTAAACTAGCCAACTCCACAAAAAAGAACCGACCCATTCACCCGCGGTCGTTCGACTTGTCCGCACCAAGAAGAGCCTCCCTGTCATCCATGACATGCAGCAAATATCTACCAGCCCCATAATTCTGGACCTTGTAGGTGTAAACAAGGTCCTCAACCCGGAATTCCATATCCAGTTTGCTGGCCAAATGGTCGACCAAGTGCATTACCCTCCAGACCTGCGGTATTAGTTGCGCCGGCGGCACCTCCAGTGCCCTCAGAACTCCTCGCACCAGTGGCGAGAAAGGATAAGTGTACCCAATTCTGAAGGGGTACTCGTAAAAGCACACCCAACCGTCCGATACCCAATCGGCCCGTTCATCGGGCTGCGGCAAGCAAATTACCACCGACAGAGGGAAACCACACTCCTCCTTGAGCGCCTTCACATCAAGCTTCCCCCAAGTGGCCGGCCGAGCATTCTTTTTGTCCAGAATGTGGGTAGGGCTGAAGATTGGCCCCTCAACCAGGTCGCACTCCACCACCGCCCTTTTGTTCTTCGCACGGGTGGATTTCGTTCCCATTCGTTGCGACATAGAAAGAATTGAAGAAAGAAAGAAGAAGGGAAGAGGATGGAAGCCAAGCAGTTACCTGAAGAAAGGAGAGAGAAAGAGCGCCGATTGCTTTTCTTGGAAAGAGAAGAGAGAGATTGCAGAAGTGAGTACGGGTAGTTGGGTGCACAACCCTATTTATTGGCGCAGTTGGGCGGTTGGTCTTTCCAAAGCAACAGTCATCATTGCTCTAACGCCGTCAGCGTTGGGGAGGTTAAGAGGCGGTTTTCATTTTCCTTCAGTGAAACCCATTTTTCCTTTTGAACTTCCCGGAATAAATTCAAAATGGGTTTGGGGACAATTGTTAGGGGGGAAAATACCCTCTTGGTGACGTAGGCAAACGTGGCAAGCATTGCATATGTGGCTGCCAGCAAGGCACATGGTGGCACCGTTGGAACTCACTCTCAACTGTTGGGATCAAAACAGCTGTTGCAAACCCTTGATGAATCCGGCCTTCATTACGCATTTATTTTCTAATTATGTGCAATTAAGCACAAACCTTACACTTTCATTGTAAATGCCTATAAAAAGGCTTAATCTTGTCTATTTTACATATACGATTTCTAAGCAATAAACATACTATCATTCCATGCTATTACAACTTGCTCTCGCCATTTTCAATTATCTAGCTCGATCGATTGTTAGCACCATCATCAAGGCAAGCTCGTCTCTAAGTCGAATTTTCCCAAAACAAAATACTTGAACTTGAAATATTGAACTTGAAATACTTGAACTTGAACTTGAAATATTGAACTTGTACTTGAAATATTGAACTTAAGAGACTTGCATCTCAAAGATCGGGCCTTTTAATGTTGAAAAGGTTAGATCTTTGGTGTGCTCTTACTTTGAAAGGATCCTAGTTTAGGGAAGTAGTCATGAGCAACCCTAAACATCATGGGATCTAGAAATTTGAAAACTTAAACTTGTATATTGAAAAATGGAGTTTTGAATCACAAAAAAATTAAACCTTTAAAAGTTAAAAAGGTGTCATTTTTGATTACTCCATACTTGAAAGTGATTCTAGTTCAAAGAGGTGAAAGCAAACTTTGAACATCCTTGAATCTTGAAAGTTTGCATTTTTGTATTTTGAAAAGTTTGAATTTTGAAAAGATGTATGATTGTTGCAAGTGACATTTTTAGTAATAAAAATGCCAACTAGCTAATCATTTTGAAATTAAAGAAACATGATTGAATATGGTGGGATTCGGAATTACCTATTTAGGTTTAGGCAAGAATTCCTTTTGGAGCTCCCAATTGCTTAGAACTTGAAATTTGTATGTGTTTTTGAAGGGTTTTTTATTTGTATTTTGAGGCATAATTTTGGTATTACGACGTTGTATTTGCATTCTGCCTCCCCTAATGCTGAAAATGAGGGGGGGTTTTATAGGTAATATGGGTGCAAAACACCAACACATGCCATCGCAGCACGCCAAAGCAGAGCATGGCGCTGGTGACGTGGCAGCGAATGCCGCCAAATCAAGGACGCGGGCTCCGTCCTTGATTTGTCTTGTAGTGATGTACCTTCGTACGAATAGTACGACGCTTGGAGTTTTGTGTTTGCTTGGAGGTTAAGACTCTATTTTTCGTCTAAAAGCAAGCCTTTCTCGGGTTTTGAAATTCGGTTTTACGGGACGAGGCCCGGCTTGCTCGGTTTTGTGGGTCGGCGCCCGAATTTGACTTTGAAGGAAATAGTGCCCTTGGTCCAAGTATGCATATAATATTAAGTCTAATAAACGCGGTTCAGTATTAATTAACAAGTTAATAATTCAGTAAGATCAAGTGAGCTGAATGCCTAGCTAGAGACCGCTTCAGTTCAAGTGGAATTAATGATATTAATCCACAGCTTACTCTTGACTGAACCCGTAGGGTCACACAAATAGTACGTAAACGGATCAAGTATTTAATGGCATTAAATACTCCATCTATGGATATTCGGAATCGACAGATCTTGGTTTAAGTGGGAGCTGAGATCGTCACAAGCAAGAAATGAATACTCCGGAAACGATGATATTACCGGAAACGGAAATATGGATCGTATCGGAAATATAAATATTATCCAAGTCGTAAATGTTGCCGGAAACGGAAACATGGTACGTATAGAAAAATAATAATGGAAATTGAAATATTGCCGGAATCGGAAATATTGCCGGAAACGAAAATATTGTCAGAATCGGAAATAATATCGGAATCGGAAAATAATTCCGGAAACGGAAATATTAAATATTTGTTCGAAACGGAAATTAATTCCGGAATCGGAAATATTAAATATTGTTCGTATCGGAAATAAATTCCGGAATCGGGAATTTAATCGGAAGCGTATGGTACGAATTAGCATCGGACGAGGCCTGCCAGACGACGGCCCAGCACGAAGCCGGGCCATCGCCCAGCAAGCCAGCGCGCCACAACGCACCAGCCAAGGTTGCGCCAGGCCCACCGCAAGGCAGGCCCAGCGCGCGCCAAGGCTGCGGCAGCGTGTGGGCCTCGTGGCAATGGGATGCGAGTGCTCGAGGGCTGCGCGCGCGCGCATGGCGCCCCTCGTGGGCTACTGTGCGTGCGTGTGTGTGTTTGTGTTCATATACGAATCCTAAAGCTATCAGGATTCGATATATGATTAAATTCTAATCCTATAAAAGAGTTCTACTAGGATTCTAGTTTAATTAATTCGTATCCTAGTAGGATTCCAGTTCCTTTTCCATACCTCTATAAATAGGTGCCTAGGGTCATAATTTATAGACACAATTGAAGTATTCTAAAGGTAAGATTTTGAAGAAAAATCAGCCATACACTTGCACCTAAATAGCCGAAATTCCTGAGCAACCTTAAGGGCGATTCTAGTTGGTCAAGCTTAAGGCGGATCTGGACGTGCTATGGACTATCTACGGAGGGACGACACTTGGAGTCCTAAAGACTTTTTCTTGTTCGGTTCGGGCGCAGCTAGGGAGGGCACGCAACAAAGTGTATGCATCTAAACTATGCTAAATGATTATGTGTAAATAATATGCTTTCCTGGCTTTATGGTTTTTCCGCATGATTTATGTTTTGTCATATGAATCATAACCTAACAGTGGTATCAGAGCCTCTTATTATTTTCATAATCTAAATTGCATAAACATGGTTAAATTTTACAAATTTGCAAAGAATTAAAAGGGGTGATTAATTTTCGTAATTGTTAATTAATTGCAAATTGCGTTTATTTAATTATATGTACGCAGTTTTTCGGCAGTTTCTTCGTTACTCATCCAAATCGAGTGATTTATGTGTCAATTCTGCATGTAAAAGGCATTCTAAAATTTTTGACAAAAATAATATTTATCGGCCGAACTCAGAATTCCCAAATTCGAAGCCTAACTATGACTTTTCGGAGGTTTTAGTTTTTCAAACGCAAAAGTTTGTAAATTTAAGATGTTAAATTAAATATTTGCGATTCTTGTTGATAAAATCTTGAATTTTTGATTGACCTACGGTATATGTTTAACAAGTTTGAATGCCTAGCCTTGTTAATTATACAACCTAATTTGTAATTATGATTAATTTGTTGAAATTCGAATAATTTAGAATTAATTTGATTTTCATAATTAATTAATAATTTAATTAGGTATCCATGATTAAAATCCACCATAAAAATTGTTAATTTATGTTAAATTTTTAATTTTTATGACCTAGATTTGTTAATCGGAAATTAATTGATTAATAAATTTTCGATTTTTCGCCCTAAAATTATGAAATTAATATGTTTTATTAATTTGTCATTAATTTTTAATAAAAAATTTTAATTTTTTTTTGAAAACGCCCGTTAATGTTGCACGCACAAAGCAATGGAAGCTACGTGTTACCCTTAAGGGGTATTGTATAGTGCGGGCACGCGACGACGAGCAAGGGAGCTCGACGCCCGTGCGGTACGAATGCAGCGAGCAACATAGCGCATGGCGCGCGCACGAGGCAAGGGAGCCTGTGCGTGTGTGCTGTGGCGATGGGCGAAGGGCGAAGGCATGGCACGAGCAGAGGCGCGCGCGCGTGAGGGCGAGAGCTGGTCGCCCAGCGATCGCTGCTCCGCGCACCAACACGCGTGGCCTCGAGGGCTTGCTTGCGCGCGAGCGAGCGAGCACTCCCATCGTGGGTGCTGCGATGCATGCGGGCGAGCAGGCTGCGCGCAAGCGTGGCTTGGCTTGCTGCGTTTGCGCGTGGCTGCTGCTGCGATGAGCCATGGGCCAGCGATAAGTCGTGCACTTGACGAGGCTTGGGCGCAAGCCCAAGTGCTCGTCATGTTACGATTATCAAGTTTTAAATTTTAATTTGAGATTTTCAGTTCATATAATTTTAATTAATTTTAAAATTAATAATTTAAATTGTTTTCTTGGATTTTAATTTTGAATATTATAATTATTATAAATTTTAATTTATTCTAATTATTTTACTAAAATTAAAAACCTTGAATTAATTTAAATTCGACTGAAAATAAATTAAATAAGTGGATTCAATTATAAATTTATATGAGCTTTAAATTTTAATTAAATTTGTATGTTTCCGGTTAGACTAGAAATACATTTTTATGTTTAAAATTAGTAAAGCATATGAATTTATTGGTTTAAGTGGGAGCAATTTTAGTCATAAACTCTTGATTAGGTCTACAAATCCTTTAAGGTTAAACAACTTGATTAAAATTAATAAGGACTGAATAATTGGTAGATTATTGGTGCCCTTAATTAATTGCTGCAAATATTTATGTGATGCATAACGTGTTTTACTAACCAGCTATGTGGGCCATTCATGATAATGAATGGGTGAATGGTATATATTGTATATGTACTGCTTTGCAGGTTATGAAGTGACTAGTATGGCGCAAATTAATAGGATAGAAAATATGGTCTGCGTACCATTAATTTGAATGTAATTGGTCTAAAGTACCAAAATTGTTTTTCAATTCAAAAATGGTTTGCGTACCATCAAATAGTTGTAGTTAGTTTAATTATAGCTTATCCTATTTGAAGAAAATGGCGCCTCCCACGGAGATTTTCAAGACGGACTTTGAAGTTGAAGCTTCAAGATGAAGTCGGGCCATACTAGATCACATTTATCTTATGCATGTTTTAAGTTATTTATTGCTTTTAAATATGTCTTAAATATGCATGAGATCAAAGCTTGATTATGTTGCATGATTAAGGATTTTAGTTCACTTAAAATCTAACCAACATAGTAAGATCCTAAAGTTCCAAACTTAAAAATTGAGTTAAAAGGTGCCATGCCAAAATAACACTTACTTGGATATCCTTTTTTCATCGATCTTAGTAATAGTTTTCCGCCATAGCGAGGTGTTACTTATCGATACTAAAGGGGTAAGGTACACAAATAATTGTGAGTACATGTTAGTTTTGGTGAAACTCAACGATATATGTAAGGAGTCCTTTTATGTCGTGGCAAAATCAATAGGTTTACCTAATAAGTTCTTAGACATACCTATCAACCAAGAGTAGTTTCTAGACTATTAGCAAAAGGCTTTTGCTTACCTAAAAGATTTTAGAATTGAGTCTAAATACATAATGTGCTTAATTCTTCAATGGATTTTAGGGTCTTGGAATCATTTTATTCACACCTACTGGAACACATAACTTGAATAAAATGCTTAATGAACATTGAATTATGCATGTATGCTAGAATTTAAGTTTATTAAGAGAAACTGTGAATGGTTATTTATTTGTTTATTCTTTTTCAATTGTAGTTTTAATTATGGCAAACAACAATTCATTCAACATTCCATCAATTTTCGAAAAGGAGAAGTTGAGCCGGAAAAACTTCCTTGACTGGCAAAGGAACTTGTAAATAGTTCTTATGCAGGAAGAAAAGGAGTATGTCCTGGAAGAGGCGATGCCCGAAGCCGCAGGCGAAAGGGTCACTCAGGCAGCCCTCAATCGTTGGATTGATACCAACAAGGATGTGAAATGTCTAATGCTTGCAACCATGAGTGCAGATCTACAGAAAACGTTCATCAACTCAGATGCTTTCATGATCATCAGTGAGTTAAACAACATGTTCCAAGATCTTGCTCGGGTCGAAAGATTCGAGACTCATAGGCAAATTCTTGAGACCAAGCTCAAGAAAGGCGAGCCCGTAAGTCCACATGTTCTCAAAATGATTGGACTCATTAAGAATATGAGTCGGCTGGATCAGCAATTCTCTCAGGAAATGGCTGTAGACACCATCCTCCATTCTCTTCATAACGGGTATGATCAGTTCAAACTGAACTACAGTATGAATAGTCTGGACAAAACGCTCACTAAGCTTCACGGTATGCTGAAGACCGCTGAAAAGACGCTCAAAAGTGATAAGCAGGATGTGCTTATGGTGCGTGGGGGCAAGTTCAAGAAATCTGGAAATAAGAGGAATGCTAAGAAAGGTGGCAACAAGGCCAGCCCAACTAAGAAAACTGGCGCCAAGTCTGAAAAGAGGAAGGTCAGTCAACCCACTTCTGAATCCGAATGCTTCTACTGCAAGAAGAAGGGGCATTGGAAGAGAGATTGCTTGAAGCTAAAGGAAGATCAGAAGAACGGAACAGTCGTTCCATCTTCAGGTATTTTCGTTATAGACTGTACACTTGTTAATTCAAATTCTTGGGTATTAGATACAGGTTGTGGCTCACACTTATGTTCCAATTCTCATGGACTAAGAAGAAGTAGAAAGTTAAGCAAGGGTGAAGTCGACCTACGAGTGGGAAATGGAGCAAGGATTGCTGCATTAGCTGTAGGAACTTATTATTTGTCGTTTCCCTCTGGGCTAGTTTTGGAACTGGAAGAGTGTTTCCATGTTCCAAGCCTTACTAAAAACGTCATTTCTGTTTCTTGCTTAGATGCTAAGGGATTTTCCTTTTTTAATAAAAGACAATAGTTGTTCGTTTTATTTTAAAGAGATGTTTTATGGATCTGCTAGATTAGTCAATGGACTTTATTTATTAGATCACGACAAACAAGTTTATAACATAAATACCAAAAAGGCCAAAAAGGATGATTCAGATCTCACCTATCTGTGGCATTGTCGATTAGGCCATATTAACTTGAAACGCATGGAAAGACTTCAAAAGGAAGGAATTTTAGAACCATTTGACTTAGAGGATTATGGTAAGTGCGAATCATGTTTACTTGGCAAAATGACAAAGTAACCTTTCTCTAAAGTTGGAGAAAGAGCAACTGAACTATTGGGTTTAATCCATACAGATGTATGTGGACCATTGAGTACAAATGCTAGAGGTGGTTTCAGCTACTTTATCACTTTCATTGATGACTTCAGTAGATATGGTTATGTCTACCTAATGAAGCATAAGTCTGAATCCTTTGACAAATTCAAGGAATTTCAGAGTGAAGTAGAGAATCAATTAGGCAAGAAGATTAAAACACTGCGGTCTGATAGAGGCGGTGAATATCTGAGCTATGAATTTGATGATCATCTGAAAGAATGTGGAATTCTATCAGAATTGACTCCTCCTGGAACACCACAATGGAACGGTGTGTCGGAACGGAGGAACAGAACCTTGCTAGACATGGTTAGGTCAATGATTGGTCAGGCCGAACTTCCAATAGAATTTTGGGGACATGCACTAAATACAGCTGCACTCACTATAAATAGAGCTCCGTCTAAAGCTGTTGAAAAGACTCCATATGAGTTATGGTTTGGAAAGCCTCCAAAAGTGTCTTTTCTTAATATTTGGGGATGTGAAGTATACGTCAAACGATTAATTTCAGACAAACTTCATCCAAAATCTAACAAATGTATCCTTGTGGGCTATCCAAAGGAAACAAAGGGGTATTACTTCTACAATACATCTGAGAACAAGGTGTTTGTTGCTCGAGATGGTATCTTTTTGGAAAAGGATCACATTTCCAAAATGACAAGTGGGAGAAAATTAGACCTCGAAGAAATTCGAGTCGAACAACAAACTCTAGAGAATGCTCAAGATGACATTCAAGATGAAACTCAGAGATCTTTAGAAGTATCTTGTGAGAATCATGGTCAATCTAGAGATGTAACCCCGCGTAGATCGCAGAGATATAGATCTCAACCGGAAAGGTACTTAGGTATTTTGACGAACGAGAGCTATGACGTTCTATTACTTGAAAGTGATGAACCTGCGACTTACAAACAAGCTATGACGAGCCCTAGCTCCAAGCAATGGCATGAAGCCATGCAATCTGAATTAGACTCCATGTCTGAAAACCAAGTATAGGATTTGGTCGATTTGCCAGATGGCTACCAAGCCATTGGAAGCAAATGGGTTTTCAAACTGAAAAAGGACAAGGATGGGAAACTTGAAGTTTTCAAAGCTAGACTGGTTGCAAAAGGTTACAGGCAAGTCCACGGTGTGGATTACGATGAAACCTTTTCACCAGTTGCAATGCTAAAGTCTATTCGGATAATGTTAGCAATCGCTGCATATTACGATTACGAAATATGGCAGATGGATGTCAAAACCGCTTTCTTAAATGGCGTTTTAACAGAAACTGTGTTTATGACACAGCCTGAGGGTTTTGAGGATCCAAAGAATTCTAAAAAGGTATGCAAGCTAAAGAAATCAATCTACGGATTGAAGCAGGCATCCAGGAGCTGGAATATACGTTTTGATGAAGCAGTCAGTGACTTTGGTTTCATCAAGAACGCAGACGAATCTTGTGTATACAAGAAGGTCAGTGGGAGCAAAATTTCTTTCCTAGTATTATATGTCGATGACATATTACTTATCGGAAATGACATTCCTATGTTGAACTCTGTCAAGATTTGGCTTGGGAAATGTTTTTCGATGAAGGATCTAGGAGAAGCACAGTACATATTGGGCATCAAGATTTACAGAGATAGATCTAAAAGGATGATTAGACTTAGTCAAATCACTTATATCAATAAGGTGCTTGATAAGTTCAAGATGGCAGACTCCAAGCGTGGCTACCTACCCATGTCTCATGGATTAACTCTAAGCAAGACTTAGTGCCCTAAAACACTTGATGAGCATAGACGAATCAATGAGATTCCATATGCATCATTGATTGGTTCAATAATGTATGCTATGATATGTACACGCCCGGATGTTGCGTACGCACTCAGTGCTACGAGCAGATACCAGTCAGACCCAGGAGAGGCACATTGGACTGCTGCCAAGCATATTCTGAAGTACCTGAAAAGGCACAAACATGACTTCCTAGTCTATGGTGGAGATGATGAATTAATTGTTAAAGGCTATACGGACGCAAGTTTCCAAACCGACAAAGATGATTTCATATCACAGTCTGGGTTTGTCTTCTGCCTCAACGGAGGTGCAGTAAGCTGGAAAAGTGCTAAGCAAAGCACCATTGCGGATTCTACAACTGAAGCGGAGTACATTGCTGCAAATAAAGCAGCAAAGGAAGCTATATGGCTAAGGAAGTTCATAGGTGAACTTGGTGTAGTCCCCTCCATTAAAGGACCAATAGCCCTGTATTGTGATAATAACGGAGCTATTGCACAGGCAAAGGAGCCTAGACACCACCAAAGAGTCAAACATGTACTTCGTAGATTTCACCTTCTACGAGAGTTCGTTGAAAGAAAAGAAGTCGAGATAAGCAAGATTGGAACTGATGACAACATATCAGATCCATTGACTAAACCTCTGCCGCAGGCGAAGCACAACTCGCACACTGCAGCTATGGGAATCAAGCATATTTGAGAATGACTTTGATGTCCTTATTTAATGTTTTAAAGTTTTAGAGTTTAATTCTTTGTAAAAACATTATTGGTTAATCATTCACAATAAATGAATAGAATTCATTTTTCCATTTAATTTGTGGTTTATTAAATGATGAGTCCCTTCAGTTTGACGAAATATTCAAGATAGACTGTCAGGACCAGTCCTGTGACTAGGAAATGTCTATCAAGTGAACTTGAATGTCAAAAGTTGAAAATGGTCCCTGGTCGGAGTTTTCTATAAAGATGGACGCATAGAAAACGTTAGACGACTAGAATGCAAGATGACTAGTAGTTCTGTTTCTTGAACTATGTGGACATGGCAATGTCGTAATCATTTGTATAGATACTTACTTTGGGAAGACTAGTATCGGACAGACCTATGAAACTTTACTGTAAGAGATGAAAATCTGTCATAAGTAAATTTCATTAAAGTTATTAGACACTAATCCTCAATACCTGAGTGATTTGAGATTACTTGTTTGAGAACTGCTTACTTTGACGTTGTCAACCGTCGCACCGTAAAAGGAGGCTATAAAGGCAAAGCTCAGGTAATCACCTATCAAACGAAGTCTAATCTCTAGATCGCAAGATTGGGATTGTCCTCCCATAAATCGGGATGAGATGCTTAAAAGTTGTACAAGGCCACTCGGAGAGCTAGAAACTGTAAAATGCATGGCCGTGCTCGGATGAATCATAGGCTATGATTATCTGTTTATTTGATCAGTTGAACTCTGAAACCGAGAAACACCTCTGAACATAATAAGGATGACAACTCTTACCTTATGTTCAAGAGCAAGCATCGAGCGACAAAGGAATTAGGTGATGCACACTTGTCCCTAAGGACAAGTGGGAGACTGAAGGAAATAGTGCCCTTGGTCCAAGTATGCATATAATATTAAGACTAATAAATGCGGTTCAGTATTAATTAACAAGTTAATAATTCAGTGAGATAAAGTGAGCTGAATGCCTAGCTAGAGGCCGCTTCAGTTCAAGTGGAATTAATGATATTAATCCACAGCTTACTCTTGACTGAACCCGTAGGGTCACATAAATAGTACGTAAACGGATCAAGTATTTAATGGCATTAAATACTCCATCTATGGATATTCGGAATCGACGGATCTTGGTTTCAGTGGGAGCTGAGATCGTCACAAGCAAGAAATGAATACTCTAGAAACGATGATATTACCGGAAACGGAAATATGGATCGTATCGGAAATATAAATATTATCCAAGTCGTAAATGTTGCCGGAAACGAAAACATGATACGTATCGGAAAATATTAATGGAAATGGAAATATTGCCGGAATCGGAAATATTGCCGGAAACGGAAATATTGTCAGAATCGGAAATATTATCAGAATCGGAAAATAATTCCGGAAACGGAAATATTAAATATTTGTTCGAAACGGAAATTAATTCCGGAATCGGAAATATTAAATATTGTTCGTATCGGAAATAAATTCCGGAATCGGGAATTTAATCGGAAGCGTATCGTACGAATTAGCATCGGACGAGGCCTGCCAGACGAAGGCCCAACACGAAGCCAGGCCATCGCCCAGCAAGCCAGCGCGCCACAACGCACCAGCCAAGGCTGCGCCAGGCCCACCGCAAGGCAGGCCCAGCGCACGCCAAGGCTGCGGCAGCGTGTGGGCCTCGTGGCAATGGGCTGCGAGTGCTCGCGGGCTGTGCGCGCGCATGGCGCCCCTCTTGGGCTACTGTGCGTGCGTGTGTGTGTTTGTGTTCATATACGAATCCGAAAGCTATCAGGATTCGATATATGATTAAATTCCTAATCCTAAAAGGATAAATTAATTAAATAAGAGTTCTACTAGGATTCTAGTTTAATTAATTCGTATCCTAGTAGGATTCCAGTTCCTTTTCCATACCTCTATAAATAGGTGCCTAGGGTCATAATTTATAGATACAATTGAAGTATTCTAAAGGTAAGATTTTGAAGAAAAAAAAATCAGCCATACACTTGCACCTAATAGCCGAAATTCCTAAGCAACCTTAAGGGCGATTCTAGTTGGTCAACCTTAAGGCGGATCCGGACGTGTTGTGGACTATCTACGGAGGGACGACACTTGGAGTCCTAAAGACTTATTCTTGTTCGGTTCGGGCGCAGCTAGGGAGGGCACGCAACAAAGTGTATGCATCTAAACTATGCTAAATGATTATGTGTAAATAATATGCTTTCCTGGCTTTATGGTTTTTCCGCATGATTTATGTTTTGTCATATGAATCATAACCTAACATAAACTTGTCAACCCACACAAGACATAAGAAAGGGAAGAAGTTCTATCACAGACTCCAAGTTCAAAGTATCTTCCCTTTCTTATGTCTTGTGTGGGTTGACAAGTTTATGTTAGGTTATGATTCATATGACAAAACATAAATCATGCGGAAAAACCATAAAGCCAGGAAAGCATATTATTTACACATAATCATTTAGCATAGTTTAGATGCATACACTTTGTTGCGTGCCCTCCCTAGCTGCGCCCGAACCGAACAAGAATAAGTCTTTAGGACTCCAAGTGTCGTCCCTCCGTAGATAGTCCACAACACGTCCGGATCCGCCTTAAGGTTGACCAACTAGAATCGCCCTTAAGGTTGCTTAGGAATTTCGGCTATTAGGTGCAAGTGTATGGCTGATTTTTTTTTTCTTCAAAATCTTACCTTTAGAATAATTCAATTGTATCTATAAATTATGACCCTAGGCACCTATTTATAGAGGTATGGAAAAGGAACTGGAATCCTACTAGGATACGAATTAATAAAACTAGAATCCTAGTAGAACTCTTATTTAATTAATTTATCCTTTTAGGATTAGGAATTTAATCATATATCGAATCCTGATAGCTTTAGGATTCGTATATGAACACAAACACACGCACGCACAGCAGCCCACGAGGGGCGCCATGCGCGCGCGCGCAGCCCGCGAGCACTCGCAGCCTATTGCCACGAGGCCCACACGCTGCCGCAGCCTTGGCGCGCGCTGGGCCTGCCTTGCGGTGGGCCTGGCGCAGCCTTGGCTGGTGCGTTGTGGCGCGCTGGCTTGCTGGGCGATGGCCGGCTTCGTGCTGGGCCTTCGTTTGGCAGGCCTCGTCCGATGCTAATTCGTACGATACGCTTCCGATTAAATTCCCGATTCCGGAATTTATTTCTGATACGAACAATATTTAATATTTCCGATTCCGGAATTAATTTCCGTTTCGAACAAATATTTAATATTTCCGATTCCGGAATTAATTTCCGTTTCGAACAAATATTTAATATTTCCGTTTCCGGAATTATTTTCCGATTCGGATAATATTTCCGATTCTGACAATATTTCCGTTTCCGGCAATATTTCCGATTCCGGCAATATTTCCATTTCCATTAATATTTTCCGATACGTACCATGTTTCCGTTTCCGTTTCCGGCAACATCTACGACTTGGATAATATTTATATTTCCGATACGATCCATATTTCCGTTTCCGGTAATATCATCGTTTCCGGAGTATTCATTTCTTGCTTGTGACGATCTCAGCTCCCACTGAAACCAAGATCCGTCGATTCCGAATATCCATAGATGGAGTATTTAATGCCATTAAATACTTGATCCGTTTACGTACTATTTGTGTGACCCTACGGGTTCAGTCAAGAGTAAGCTGTGGATTAATATCATTAATTCCACTTGAACTGAAGCGGCCTCTAGCTAGGCATTCAGCTCACTTGATCTCACTGAATTATTAACTTGTTAATTAATACTGAACCGCATTTATTAGACTTAATATTATATGCATACTTGGACCAAGGGCACTATTTCCTTCAGTTTAAAGGTTCTTATTAATTGCTTGAGAAATCATTGTGTTTGGATAAATAATAGCATACTAAAAGCTCTTATCCTAACTTAAACTGGTATCCCTATACCCCCCCCCCCCCCATTTTTAGATCATATCACAGTGAGATGAGATTATACACTTCCTTAATTTGTTTCCAAAGGAGTTCCAACATATCTGTTTTCAGGGTTTCCAACGAATATATACCAAACTATAATTTCATCCCTTTCCATCTCTCCCTCTCCTTCCCAATCCCCTTATCTTCTTCTCTATTTGTGTTTTATGGTTTGTGAATTCTGAAAGGTTTCTTCAAAATTGCCTATGCGTTTTGGTTATGTATGCATTGAGGTTGCGAGGAGTGATTCAGGATTATTTTTGTGTCAACGGAAGTATACTCTTGATATTATTTCGGAAGCAGGTTTGTTAGGCGCAAAGCCGTGTGGCTTTCCCATTGAACAAAATCATCGTCTTGGCCTAGCTGATGGGCCGTTAATGAAGGAGCCTGAGGCTTACCTTCGGCTTGTAGGCCGCCTAGTCTATTTAGTTGTGACTCGTCCGGACCTTGCTTATTCGGTCCATATCTTACCACAATTCACGCAGGAGCCTCGAGCTGACCATTAGGATGCATCATTGAGAGTTGTTCGGTACTTGAAGGGTACACCAGGGCAGGGTATCCTATTACGTGCTGACAGTAATTTAACTTTGCAAGGATGGTGTGACTCAGATTGGGAAGCGTGTCCCATCACTCGTCGTTCTTTAACAGGTTGGTTTGTGTTTTTAGGTCATTCACCTATTTCATGGAAGACAAAAAACCAACACACTGTTTCTCGCTCTTCCGCAGAGGCAGAATGTCGCTCCATGGCCGCGATTACATGTGAATTAAAATGGTTAAAGGGATTGTTGTTGAGTTTAGGAGTTCATCATCCTAAAGCTATTCCATTATTTTGTGACAGTCAGTCCGCTTTGCACATGGCTAAGAATCCGATTTTTAATGAGCGCACAAAGCACATTGAGGTTGATTGCCATTTTGTTCGTGATGCTATAGTAGATGGTGTAATTGAACCATCTTATGTATCCACTTCCTCACAGCTCGCTGACATGTTTACTAAAGCTCTTGGGAAGCAACAATTTGATTTTCTTCTTTCCAAGTTGGGCATTTTTAATCCCACACATGCTCCAACTTGAGGGAGGGTGTTAAGAAAATTAAATGTTGTACCTAATTAATTAAGAGAGTAATAATGTTCTAGCTGTTATATAAGTTACAAAGTATTAAAAGTATTAATGTTGTAGTTGTTACGTAAGTTAGAAAGTATTAGGAAGGTTAGTGGGTTTAGGAAACTCTTTGATTTCCTTATCCCAGTTGTTTCATACGCCCTGCTTGGCAATTGTGGGTGTATAAATACTCTTGTTCATCAATAATATTGGGGGAAAGATTTTCCCTTATATAATATTTATCACTTATGAATCAGAAAACAGAAAAAAGAGAAAGTGAAAAAAAATGTGGAAATTTGTTACTTACAAGGTTTGAACCTTGGTTGATTGAAGAAGTATGATAGAGCTTGCAAAGGGAAGGAATGCAAAACATTTCCTTAGGAATAGTGAATTTCATGAATTTGTGACTCAAAACACTATTGATAACCATAGTGTTGCAAATGTGAGTATTTTAAAGGTTAGAGATTTAGTTCCCTAAATAACCAACATAGAATCAACTAGGTCCAAAGTAATATTGAGTTTATAATTTCCTTCCAAATCAAGCACTTACAAAAATCTAAGGACCTAAGTTAGTAGGTTTCCGCCAAAGCGAGGGGCTATTTTGGTAGACTTAGATGGTAATGTATCCCAAAGAAACACGTTGATTGTGGTTTTAACTCAAACAATATTGGCATATATTGTGGCAAGGATAAATTATGGTATTAATTTATTAACCAAGAGTAATTTAGAGATTACTAGCAATCGATTTTTATTACCTAGAATCTTAAAAGACTTAAGACAAGCCAAAGCATGCTTAAGAATTTAGGACTTTTAGGGTCTTGGAATCGTTTCATTCATTATGGACTATGTGTTATTTTGCATGAATGAAATGTTTAATAGCTTTAATTATTGCATGATTGCATTTATTTCAAAGTTATTAAAAGATTATGAATGGTTATTTATTGAAAATTATTTTCAAATGTAGTAATCAATGGCCGCAAACAATAACAACTCATTCAACTTACGTTCAATTCTCGACAAAGAGAAGTTGAATGGCAATAATTTCCTCGACTGGCAAAGGAACTTGCAAATAGTTCTAATGCATGAAGAAAAGGAATATGTCCTTGAGGAAGAGTTGCCGGAGGCCGCTGGGCCGGAGGTAACTCAAGCTGCCCTTAACCGTTGGATCCAGGCCAACAGAGATGTCAAATGTGTGATGCTTGCATCCATGAATCCTGAACTTCATGAAACATTCATCAATTCAGATGCTTACCAAATTATCTCGGAGTTGAAGAACATGTTTCAGGATCAGGCCAGAATCCAAAGATTCGACACTCAGAGGTTGATCCTTGAGACTAAGATCAAGAAGGTGAGCGCGCATGTTCTTAAGACGATTAGATTGTTTGAGAATATGAGAGCTCTAGATTCTGATGTCTCTAATGAGATGGTCATTGACATCATTCTCCATTCACTTCATAGTCGATATGATCAGTTTAAGTTGAATTACAATATGAATAGTATGGAGAAAACTCTTACTAAGCTTCACGGTATGCGGAAAACCGCTGAAAAGACGCTTAAGCAAGAGAATAAGCAAGACAGCCTTATGGTGCGTAAGGGCAAGGGTTTCAAGAAATCTGGCATGGGTAAGGGAAAGGCTGCGCCCACATCTAAGTCCAATGGCACCAGTTATGGCAAACAAAAGAAGGTGACTCGTTCTCTTGCCGACTCTGAATGCTTCTACTGCAAGAAGAAGGGGCATTGGAAGAGGGATTGCTTGAAGAGAAAGTAAGATGAGAAGAACGAGAATGTTGTTTCTCTTTCAGGTATGTAATAGTATAATACCCGTGCGATGCACGATTTACAATATGTTACGCAAAATATTAAAGTTGCATGAAATCTAAACTATATTTATCAACAATTAACCAAAATAGAGCTTGTAGATATTTTCTAATTAAAATTAATTATGGATAGATTTGTTATTGTCGTATTTCATATCTTATTTATTAAAAAAATAAAATAAATAAGGGTATGTAAATAAAATTACTTTCATTCTCACTCATCACCTGTGTGAACATAAAGTTATTCTCATATACCTTATATTTCTATAGTTTATTCTCATATACCCTTTGTTACTATAGTTATTCTCATCTACTAACTAAATACTCGACCTATCATTTACATCATTATCCGATCACTTAACACTTACACACATAATGTACTTTATCAGATGACTTTTAGTTAAGGCGTGGCAGGTGCGGAGGATTGTCCCTCCACACCCGTACCCACCTAAAATCTCATTCTTATCCCTGCCACCCACAATATGTATGCTACCCATCTATAAAATAAAATTCATTCTCGCTCCATCACCCACCTGTTTATCCAAACCCATCATATACCCTATTTTTTTTGGTAGTTTTCAATTTTAAAACTCTATTTTAGAGTATTTGCCAATTTGGTTGTCTTATTAGTGTAGTTGGATAAATAAATAAAATGTTATAATATGTAGGTTAGTTGTTAAAAATACTATTCACGATCAATTAGATGAAGGATATGCGATCAATTGGGAGGGTACAATTTAAAAACTCATCATTGCATTGTCACCTGAGGCATATACTTTTTCTATCCGCATCACCCACCAAATTAAACTTTCCTCCAACCCTTCCCACTTGGGGTGTTGCATAAGGGTCTCCCAAAACCCGCCCCACTAACAATGTAGCATACCTATATTTGGTCAATATTACATGACGTTACGTTTTCGGTTTACTGTCTAATAAACTCACTCCAACCCTTTTGATTGTCCCATGGCCAAAATTTACTTCATTAAGAATTGAGTGTAACAAATGCACATGAGTTGAGAAAATGGTCAACGATAGAAGAGATAGAGAAAGAGCAAGTGGGAAAACTATTCTTTTAATGTATGGAATAATCTCAAACGGATATACCAAAGATGAATGTGATGCAAAGAAAGGGATGGAAGGACTACTGAATAAAAGAATTATGAAAGAGTTGAGAAGTGATCTTTTTAAGATAACTTTTTCCGTTTCTATTTAGTTGGAACGTACACTTTTTCACCTTTAAATAAGAAGGAATTAAACATCTTTAATATAAGGGTAAAACCGAAAAGAGGTTCCATTATTTTATTTAGTGTTTGAGAGATTATAATTAATAAATAGATTAAAGTGAGGGTGAAATGTCAAATCATACAAAATAGTTTTCCATTTATAGTGTGTTGCAATTTTTCCCTTTTAGGAAAGTGTTGCAAATAAAAAATAAACAGATAAAATGCTTGTTTAAAATAATGTTTGATATTCTTTTCTTACAAGTACTCCGTAGTCGCAGTAGTACGTATAATATTGTGATAGTCATACTATAAGTACTACGAAGTCGGAGTACGTATAATCTAATAATAGTCATATTATAATTTCACCGATATACTACACAATGTATATAGAATGAACTCTCTCTGTATTATTTTCTATATTATCCTTGTGGTATATAGACAATAGAAGTCAATAAAATCTTTAAATTAAATAGTTTCTTTAATTTAGTAAATAGATATTATTTTACCGTATATTCAATAATATAGATTGTGTGATCTATATATACTAATTAATACAAATGGATACATTTAGGCAATAAAAATGAAAAATAAAATTAAAAATAACATGTGTTAGCACCACATTGAGGTACCCTCTCTTTTAGTATAGCATATAGAAAGATAGATACGTAGTACATTATAATGTCTTGTATTATGTACCATATTTCCAAAGTTAATGATATTAATATTTAGATTAAAATAAATAAATTAGACATGAAACCTGTCATATTTATAGGTAGTATCCTGAAAACTTATGAGTATATTTTACGCTATATTTTGCAAAATAATGGTAATTTATTTAGTGCACCATGTTTACATAACGTTTACCTAAACACGAGAATAAAATATTTACTTGTGCATGTTTTTTTACGTTTTCTATTTTTATTTAGTATTTTTAGAATGTTTATTATTAAAAGAATCTTTAATATTAATATTGGCAAACAATAATATATTCTCTAGTGCATATCTTTCCTTAAATAAGACAACTTAAATTTAGATTAATAATTTTAATTACTTTATTCATTTATAAAGGAGGTGAATCATGTAGTGACATTTGTCATCACCACATTGATTTCCTCTCTTTTAGTATAATATATAGATATAGATGTTATACATTGTAATCTTGCAAATTCTACTTCTTGGGAATTGATTATTGGTTGTGGCTCACACTTATGTTCCAATTCGCAGGGACTAAGGAGAAGTAGAAAGCTTGATAAATGCGAGATGGATCTACGCGTGGGAAATGGAGCACGGATGGCTGCATTAGCCGTAGGATCTTATTTTATTTCTTTGCCTAGTGGTTTTGTTTTGGAACTAGAAAACTATTACTATGTTCCTAGTATCACCAGAAACATCATTTCCATTTCAAGTTTGGATTCTAAAGGTTTTAGTTTTCAATTTAAAGACAATAGTTGTTCTTTTTCTTTAAATGGAATGTTTTATGGTTTAGCACAACAAGAAAATGGTCTATATGTGCTAGATACAAGCAAACAAATCTATAACATAAATATCAAAAAGGCTAAAACTGGTGATTCGGATGTCACATATCTGTAGCATTGTCGATTAGGCCATGTAAACACAAAACGCATGGAAAGACTTCAAAAGAAGGGCATTCTAGAGTCATTCAACTTAGAGAATATTGATCAACGCGAATCTTGTTTACTTGGCAAAATGACAAAGCAACCTTTCTCAAAGTGGGAAAAAGAGCAAGCGAACTACTAGAGCTAATACATACGGACGTATGTGGGCCTATGAGTACGAAATCTAGAGGTGATTTCAGATATTTCATAACGTTTACGGACGATTTCAGCAGATATGGCTATATTTACTTCATGAAACACAAGTCTGAATCGTTTGAAAAATTCCGAGAATTTTAAAATGAAGTAGAGAATCAACATGAAAAGAAAATCAAAGCTCTAAGATCAGATCGAGGAGGTGAGTATCTTAGCCATGAGTTTGATGAACATCTAAAAGAATGTGGTATTCTTCTGAATTGACTGCTCCGGGGACACCTCAATGGAATGGAGTGTTGGAACGGAGAAACAGGACCTTACTTGATATGGTCAGGTCAATGATGGGTCAAGCCGGACTTCCTTTACAATTTTGGGGACATGCATTGCAAACAACAGTACTCACACTGAATCGTGCTCCGTCAAAAGCTGTTGAAAAGACTCCATATGAATTATGGACTGGGAAACTTCCAAAGTTGTCTTTTCTAAACATTTGGGGTTGCGAAGCATATGTCAAGCGATTAATTTCGGACAAACTTGCACCAAAATCTGAAAAATGTTTCTTTGTTGGGTATCCAAAAGAAAATAAGGGGTATTACTTCTACAACAAGTCAGAGAACAAAGTATTCGTTGCTCATGACGGTGTCTTTTCGGAAAGAAATCACATTTCCAAATTGACAAGTGGGAGAATAATAGACCTCGAAGAGATTCAAGATGAACAACGAAACAAGAACTCTTTGGAAGCAGTTGAAGGTGAAGAACCTCCAAGGCCTTCAAAAGAGCCAGTGGGAGTAGTTCCTAAAGACGTTGTTGCCCCTCGTAGGTCACATAGAACTAAGGTTCAGCCGGACAGATGGACAGGTGTCCTCTTGACTGAAAACTTAGAAGTTCTCATATTAGATAGTGATTAACCTATGTCTTACAAATAAGCTATGACGAGCCCAAGCTCCACAAAATGGTTAGAGGCCATGAAATCTAAGATAGACTCCATGTCTGAAAATCAAGTCTGGGATCTTGTTGATTTGTCTGATGGGTTTACACCTATCGAAAACAAATGGGTCTTCAAATAGAAGAAAGACAAAGATGGAATTTTATACATATACAAGGCTAGATTGGTAGCAAAAGGTTACAGGCAAGTTCACGGCGTTGACTACTATGAAACCTTTTCTCGAGGCGCTATGCTTAAGTCTATTCGGATAATCCTTGCGATTGTCGCGTTTCATGACTATGAAATATGGCAAATGGATGTCAAACTGCCTTCTTGAATGGTGTTCTTGAAGAGACTGTGTTTATGACACAGCTGGAGGGTTTTTTCGATCCAAAGAATCAAGGAAAGGTATGCAAGCTTAAGAAATCATTTATAGATTGAAGTAGGCGTCAAGGAGTTGGAATATACGATTTGATAAAGCAGTCAATGAATTTGGCTTCATCAAGAATCAGGACGAATCTTGTGTATACAAGAAAGTCAGTGGGAGTAAAATTACATTCTTAATCTTGTACGTAGACGACATACTGCTTTTTGGAAACGATATTCCTATGCTGGAGCCTGCAAAGACTTGGCTTGGAAAGTGTTTCTCAATGAAAGACTTGGCTTGGAAAGTGTTTCTCAATGAAAGACTTAGGAGAGGCACAATACAAATTGCACATCAAGATCTATAGGGATAGATCTAAGAGGATGATTTGACTAAGCCAAAGAACTTACATTGACAAAGTGCTAGCTAGGTTCAGTATGATGGAAGCCAAGATAGGCCATATACCCATGTCACATGGCATATATCTAAGCAAGACTCAGTGTCCCAAGACATCTGATAAGCGTAGAAAGATGAGTGGAATTACATATGCTTCGGCTATTGGATCCATCATGTATGCTATGATTTGTACAAGGTCGGATGTTTCGTTCGCACTCAATGCAACGAGCAGGTACCAGTCAGACCCAGGTGAGGCACATTGGACTGCTGCCAAGAATATCCTAAAGTACAGAAAAAGGACAAAGGATCAATTTCTGGTCTATGGTGGTACAGATGAATTGATTGTTAAAGACTATACTGACGCAAGCTTTCATACCGACAAACATGATTTCAGATCACAGTCTGGTTTTGTGTTTTGCCTTAATGGAGGAGCACTAAGCTGGAAAAGTGCTAAGCAAAGCACTATTGCGGATTCTACAACTGAAGCCGAGTACATTGCTTCCTCAGAAGCAGCAAAGGAAGTTGTTTGGATTCGAAAGTTCATCGAAGAACTTGGTGTTGTCACCTTCATAAAAGGACCAATGGCTTTGTGTTGCAACAATAGAGGAGCCATTGCCCAGGGAAAGGAGCCTAGGATCCACCAGAAGTCCAAGCACGTATTGCGGCGATTTCACATACTTCGAGAAATCGTTGAACGAAAAGAAATATTTGCAAGGTTGGTACTGACGACAACATCGCGGAACCATTGACTAAGTCGTTGCCACAAGTGAAGCACAACACACATGTAGCAACCATGGGAATCAAGCATGTCGGAGAATGGCTTTGATTTTCTAAGTTTTGTTTTAGAACATCTGTTAGATATGTGTTTAAAACAATTGGTTTAACCATTTCATATTTATGAAATTCTTTATTTCATATTCATTTAATTTTGGTTTAGTATTAAATGAAATGTCCAAGTGATTCAAAACATTCAAATGGGATGTCAAGATGGATTCTTTGACAAAGAAACACCCATAAGTGAACTTGAACATTGAAGTCACAAAGGATCCCTAATCCAGGTTATTAAAAGCTGAATATTAGATTGCAAGAAGATTTATAGTTCAGTTTCTTGAACTAGATGGACATGTTATGTCGGAAATCTTTTGCATAGATACTTATTGGATCTTATATCAGATTGACCATGAGAACACTTTAAGAGATTAAAGTCATGTCATAAGTAGTTCTCATTAATGGTGATTAGAACCTGTGAGGGGGTCGAAAAAGCACGAGGCTAATGCGTGACCTCGTCCCTCTTGGGCGTGACGTTTCTTTTTGTCAAATCAAGTGTAATTGGATTTCCTGTGAGTTTACACCCAATTGACTAGTAATATAGGAGTCGCCATTCAGTTTTTAACGACAATGAGAAAAACTGACAAAACCCGGTTGTCGTGACATAAAGGGAGTGCAATTATGTTTGACCACGACGGCCATAGGTTCCCTTGTGATCCCTGGTGTGGGGATCGCTCAACGTACACGCGCAAGGTAGAGATTGAGAGTTCGGGGGACTGTAACTACCGAGAGGAGTACTCGCTCTTCGATAACTCCAGAGGGAGGATATCCTTACTAGCTCAGCATAAATAATTGAAGAGACATGCGTTAACTATTAAACTAATCTCAATTGATTTTAACAATATGCAACTCATAATACTAGATCGATCGTGATTATCTTGTTTAGATTGATTTAAGGGACCTAGCATGATAGTTCAATTGTCCATGATATTATCTTTATTAGGCGTGATAGAACAATCAGATTTAATAGTTCAACAGTTTTATAAAAGGGTGAGGAAAGCGATTAAATCATCCGAAGGGACATATTACGACGCACCCTTGAGAGGTGCGTCATGGTTCTCAGAAAACTAACCACTTTGGCTTTGCTATTTCTCCTTTTATTTAACGAATCTCAAGTTTCCGGGCTTAATTCTTCAGCTACAAGGGACATGATACGTTCTGTTCGATTTTTGGATCGATTGCGACAGAACGCGGGATCAATTTCGCAGCGTGAGGCTTAGGCTTAGGGGTTGGAGTCAATACTCAGAATATGAATTGTGTGTTTTTTCACGACGAATTTGGGGCTGTATTTATAGGGAAGAGTTCTTGGAAAGATAGAATTTTAGAGTACTAATCCAAGAAGAATTAGGGGAGAACACGTACCCAGGTAATTTCAGCGCCCAGGGCTGGGCGCCGAAGATTTCGGCGCCCAGAGCCAAGCGTTGAAAATAGGGTCTGGGCCGTATTTCTTTGTCAGATTTGGACTCGTGGAATACGGAGTCTTTGAGACTTATCCGAGTCTTTTAGTGCGTATTAACTTTATGACGGAATGCGTCTGGGCCCGTTACGAACTCTAGGTTCGTTAGGATTTTAATTAATACGTAACTCTTATTTTCGAATTATACCAGGAATAGGATTCCTCTTGCAAATTCTATCTCTTTTAGGATTTATGTCGGAGTGCAACACCTAATTCTGACAAGTTTCTATCTTTTATGTCTTGCCACTTTTAGCAACTACCCGTTACGGCAGTTACTATTTTTAGCGGGTTTCTATAAATAGCAGGTTTGGTTGAAATGAAAAGGGTGATTGAGATTCGTTATTTTATAGGAGATGCGTTGCCAAGTGGAGATTTATGTTCTCATCATCGAACCTTCCCTTTCGGGAATGGGGACAAAGTAGGTGTCTACATTTAGCCCCCACTTTGACTGAGTCTCGGGATGAGACCATGGTCAAAGTACTGGACGGAGTGCGTCACACAAGCCATAGTGTATGTGACTTGTTTTGCGAGGGTCTCACGAGCCCCCGAGTGATAACATTTGACTTAAGGGTCATCACTTGAAGTGTCGACATATCCCTTACGTGTCATTGGGATTTGTCAACGGATAGTATAGAAACTCCCTCACTTTGTCATTGGAAGTATCTAAAGTTGCGTAGAAACTCCCTCACTTTGTCATTGGAAGTAGCTAAAGATGCGTAGAAACTCCCTCACTTTGTCATTGGAAGTAGCTACAGATGTTTTCGAAATCAAAGCTATAAAGTGTAATTGGGCCTGGCCAAGCCCAATCACGAGGTAAAATGTTTTTAAAGATTCTCATTTTCAGGGTTAGCTAAACGAGAAAACCCCCTTTTTTTTTATGGGACGTAAAACGAAGGAAAATCCAGCACATCGTTCTTTTTGGAAAAACGGAAAACCAATCCTTTAATTTTTGGAAAAAAGGGAAAACCGATCCTTTATTTTTGGAAAAAGGGAAAACCGGAAAAAGTTATCGCTAGGGCGACTAAGGACCTGCGCGGTTAGTGGCGCAGACCCCGCCGGCTGAAGATGGCGAGCCTGTCCGCTGAGGGTGGACACCCCGTCCGATAGAAGTGGACGAATCTATTTCAAAATTTGTTTGTTGTTTTTTTAAAATAAGGACAAACGCGGTTTGTGACGTAGACCCCGCCGGCTGAAGATTGCGAGCCTGTCCGCTAAGGGTGGACACCCCGTCCGATAGGAGTGGACGAATCTATTTTGAAATTTGTTTGTGTTGTTTTGAAAATAAGGACCTACGCGGTTTGTGACGTAGACCCCGCCGGCTGAAGATGGCGAGCCTGTTTTTTGCTTTGAAGATTTTTTCGAAAACTGAGGACCTGCGCGGCTAGTGACGCAGACCCCGCCCGCTGAAGGTGGGCGAGCCCTGTCCGCTGAGGGTGGACGCCCCGCCCGCTGGAGGTGAGCGAACCTGAATTCGTCTTTTCGTTATGGGACTCGCGTGGTTCGTGGCGCGATCTTGCCCGATTGAGATGGGCAAGTCCCTATTTTATTTGTTCTTGTGAATTTCTTTTTATTCATTCTTGTAGGAGCGAATTCTTTCGAGGGATGCTCGGATTTAGTTGCAACCTGAATGTGGGTTGACAACGTGCTTAGACGGACCATTGTCTCGTGGTCATCATCTTTCATGGTTTTGAGCTAGTCTTCATGGCTCAATTTTTGCCACTACCTGGGTCCTTGATTAGGGGACTATGTATAGGTATCAACGGAGACCTTTGTCTTGAGGTCGTAATCCGGTTTTATATTTTGAGATTATCCAAACACGGGACTTCGTACAGCGTAGTCTGGGAATATTGTTTTAACTTTGCATACTCTCTTTTGAAATATATATTTTCTTTCGAGCCCCCAAGCATTCGTGCTTGACGGTCATTTCTTGTCAAAGAGGTTCCTTGGGGATACACATTTTGTAATGTCCTTGATCGTGTTTGGGATCGTGCTCGTAAGTGCGAGTGATCTTTGTAGTGGAGTGCTACTCTGAACAAAGCCGTGAGGTGCGAACTTCAGTAAAGAACTCGGTAATTTTCGAGTCGAGTGGATACGGCAGGGCCCTATAAAAGTCAGAGCTTTTTTCGGGCCTGGGTTCATTTTCGGAGCCCAGGCCTGGGCGTCAGAAATAATTCACGCCCAGGTGGGGCGTTGAAAATGTTGTTTGGGCTGGTCTTTTGATGACACAGTTGGCCTCTTGTTCGTTCGTTTATTTCACTTGGAAATTCTACGTATTCTCTTCTCTTTTGTTTTTTTCTTTATTTTTTTGGAACGTAGAATTTTATTGGAGATCACAATGAGTTGAGTGATCGTGATGATTTCTCGAGAAGCTGTAGCCGATTGGTGGACTACGGTGTTTGTCTCTTTGGGGCGATTATTTTAAGGAACTGTTGCTCTTAAGGCGTACAGTTATTGCAATAGTTGGGCGAGTCTATATGGCCCGAGGAACATACCTTGAGGCGTAAGACTTTGATCGCTCTTGTTGTTGTATATCTTTTTTTCTTTTGAACGCGTTCGTGAATGTTCGATACTTAGAATGATGATATGTATGTGCGAACGAGCGTTCATAGAATGGTCGTTGCGTGCAGTCCATTAATCAGTTTGCTTGAATCATCATTTTTATTTTTATTTTTTTGAGCAATGAATGATTTTGAATAGTTTGCTTAGAAGCTTGATAGGGGTCAGGCTCATTCATGAAGTGGGCTCAAGCATCGTGGCTTTTCGATCGTTCAAACATTTGCTTCGAGATTTTTTTTTTATTTTGCTTATGGTCGTTTCGTAGCTTGGAGCCCCCAAGTATGTATGTTGAGATGCTTCCTTTTGGCGTACGATTTTTGTGGGTTCTTTCGTGAAAGATGCCTTGGGGTTCCGCTCGTGTAGGTGCGAGCTATCCCTTCCGTGGTAGGTAATATTTTGCTACCTTTAATTCTTAATGTAGAAGTCGTGTGGCTTGCATTTTGAATTTGGGCGATAAGTAGTCTTTGCCTCCTGCTCTTGGTCGTGCCCGCATTAGTGCAATATGCCTTACTCTTCTTTTTTTTAAGACTTGTACCGTGGGATGGTTGAACTTATGGTGCGACGTAGGCTTGTGTGGCCTAACAACGTGTCTTAGAACATTCCTCCAGGTGTTGGGATATCATTATTTTTTTTGTATTGGAGTACTTCATCACGCCTCGTTCAGGTGCTCGAACAAGTGTAGCACCTTCTGCGTGGCTGTGCACGGCCTATTACTTCGTTCGATGCGAGGATTCATAGATGTTTCTTTCTTGTTTTTATATCTGGGCAAAAATTGGCAAGCCGAGAGAATCAGCGCCCAGGATGGGGCGTTAAAGATATCGGCGCCCAGCTCTGGGCGTTGAAAATGATTTATGGGCAGAATTTGACAGTTTTTATCCTTTTTCTTTCGCTTTTGCTTTGGAACGACGTAGACTGTATAACTGTGCAGTAGTTTGATCGGAGTTTCGGTGACTCGCGATTTTCAGTTACCCTTGTTAGTGGGGTGACTTTATATATTCTAAGTAGTGCTTAGAATTTGGGAGGGATTGTAGCCATTCTAAGGTTTGTTTTACACGATCAAACCTTAGGATTGTGCCCCTATGACGTGTGTATAGCATTAGCGTCGAGAATTTGCGATAAAATCGTCATTTCGAGCATTTTTAGAGTGTTTTTCTCAAGCCCCCAATTGTAGCTACGGGATTGGCTTGGTGCTATAATGTTGGGCATACGTTTTTACGCATCCATGTGACATGGATCATGAATAGTTTGAACCAGACTCGTTTAGTGCGAGGTACGTTCGAGTAGTGATTTGCTACTTCTCTTGTAAATGTCGTATTGTGCGACATTGCCATGGTCAAGGTAGTCACATGTTGAAGTGTGCCTTGACCAAAAGCTAGGTGCCTTTCTTTACCCATAATCATATTTAGAAATCTTTTTGACTCACTTGTAACATCGAGATAAACGCATACTTAGCTTAAACCAACGACACTTTATTATGTTCGAAGAAGTCTTTGAAAATTATTTGAAATCCGAGTCCTACTGTGTACAATCCGAGGTGTCCTAAGTAAGTTGACTTATAGAAGGGTTCGTACAAGATTACATGAGTGAATCAAAATACTGTTACGATTTTTGGAATACTGTCTAAGGATTTGCTGGAGGCCAGGGTGCAGGCGTCAAGATATTACTTGTGCCCGTGTGGCACATGCTTTGGGCTTTTAGGGCAATCTTTTCCAGAATGGCGGGAATATAAACCGCTTTCAATTTGACTTAGATTTACTTGGTGTATGTCTGCACAAAAGGTCAAGGTATACTTAGTTCTTTCCCTAGCTCTTTCATTTTAATTTTTTAGCCCCCAGTTGTTATTATGTCTTTCCATTAATGATGCTTTCAGATTTCGATTTTAGATGCTCGTGTCATATGTCTGAGTAGGGTGAGCCTTGGTTAAGTGCCAAGTCCTATTGACAATGTCTGATTTTTTTTTCAAAGGGGATTCACAAGCATTTGAATTACTATGAACGGGTGCCCTGAGTTCGAAGGAACGATGGGGCGATGCCGTAGAACAATCCTCTTTATTGCAAGCTTACTGCCTTTACTACTTGTTGGCGATTATGACTGTGTCTAGTGGTGAAAGAAGGTCTTTAAGTGAGTTACTTTGCTTTAGGGAGGGTCAAGTCGAGTACTTTAGAGGTCATGGACGCTCGCGCTTGAAGGAAATAATGCCCTTGGTCCAAGTATGCATTCTATGTTAAGTCTAATAAATGCGGTTCAGTATTAATTAACAAGTTAATAATTCAGTGAGATCAAGTGAGCTGAATGCCTAGCTAGAGGCCGCTTCAGTTCAAGTGGAATTAATGATATTAATCCACAGCTTACTCTTGACTGAACCCGTAGGGTCACACAAATAGTACGTAAACGGATCAAGTATTTAATAGCATTAAATACTCCATCTATGAATATTCGGAACCGACGGATCTTGGTTTCAGTGGGAGCTAAGATCGTCACAGGCAAGGAATGAATACTCCGGAAACGATGATATTGCCGGAAACGGAAATATGGATCGTATCGGAAATATAAATATTATCCAAGTCGTAGATGTTGCCGGAAACGGAAACATGGTACGTGTCGGAAAATATTATCGGAAATGGAAATATTGCCAGAATCGGAAATATTGCCGGAAACGGAAATATTGTCAGAATCGGAAATATTACCGGAATCGGAAAATAATTCCGGAAACGGAAATATTAAATATTTGTTCGAAACGGAAATTAATTCCGGAATCGGAAATATTAAATATTGTTCGTATCGGAAATGAATTCCGGAATCGGAAAATTTAATCGGAAGCGCATCGTACGAATAAGCATCGGACGAGGCCTGCCGGACGAGGCCCAGCACGAAGCCAGGCCATCGCCCAGCAAGCCAAGCGCGCCGCACAAACAGCCACGCCAGGCCCAGCGCAAGGCCAGGCCCAGCAGGCTGCGCGCAGCGCGCAGCGCGCACAGCGCGCACAGCACGCGCAGCGCACAACGCGCACAGCACGCGCAGCGCGCAGCGCGCGCGGGCGCTGAGTGGGCTGCTGCTCGCGCGCACGCATGGGGCCCATCGTGGCTGCCGTGCGTGTGTGTGCAAGTGTTTGTGTTCGTGCACGTTTCCTAAAACATGCAGAGTTCGGTTAATGATTAAATTCCTAATTCTATTTGATAAATTAATTAAATTAGAGTTCTTGTAGGATTCTAGGTTTAATTAATTTGTATCTGAATAGGATTTCGATTCCCTTTCCATACCGCTATAAATATGAGGCTAGGGCTCACAATTTATAACAGAAGTTTCAAAGTATTCAAAGTGAGTTTTTGAGAGAAAAATTCAGTCACACATTTGCCTATAAAGTGCCGAAAATAATAGTACCTTAAGGGCGATTCTAGTTGGTCAATCTTAAGGCGGATCCGGACGTGCTGTGGACTATCTACGGAGGGACGACACTTGGAGTCCTAAAGACTTGTTCTTGTTCGGTTCGGGCGCAGCTAGGGAAGGCACGCAACAAAGAGTATGCATCTAATCTATGCTAAATGATTATGTGTAAATAATATGTTTTCCTGGGTTTATGGTTTTTCCGCATGATTTATGAATTGTCATATGTATCATAACCTAACAGTGGTATCACGAGCCCCTTATTATTTTCATAATCTAAATTGCATGAACATGGTTAAATATTACAAATTTGCAAGAATTAAAAGGGGTGATTAATTTTCGTAATTGTTAATTAATTGCAAATTGCGTTTATTTAATTATACGTACGCAGTTTTTCGGCAGTTTCTTCGTTACTCATCCGAATTGAGTGATTTTTGTGTCAATTCCGCATGTAAAAGGCATTCTAAAATTTTGACAAAAATAGTTTTTTTCTGCCGAACCCAGAATTCTCAAATTCGAAGCCTAACTATGACTTTTCGAAGGTTTTAGTTTTTCGAATGCAAAATTTCGTAAATTTAAGATGTTAAATTAAATATTTGCGATTCTTGTTGATAAATCTTGAATTTTTGATTGACCTACTGCATATGTTTAACAAGTTTGAATGCCTAGTCTTGTTAATTATGCAATCTAATTATTAATTATGATTAATTTGTTGAAAATTAGAATAATTTAGAATTAATTTGATTTTCATAATTAATTGTAATTTAATTAGAAACCTATGATTAAAAACCACCATAAAAATTGTAAATTTACGATAAATTTTAAATTTTTATGACCTAGACTTGAATCCATAACAATCGGAAATCAATTGGATAATAAATTTTCGATTTTTCGCCCTAAACTATTTTTGGATAATAATGAATGGGTGAATGGTATATATTGTATATGTACTGTTTTGCAGGTTATGAAGTGACTAGTATGGCCCAAATAGGATAGAAAATATGGTCTGCGTACCATTAATTTGAATGTAATTGGTCTAAAGTACCAAAGTTATTTTTCAATTCAAAGATGGTCTGCGTACCATCAAATAGTTGTAATTAGTTATAGCTTATCCTATTTGAAGAAAATGGTGCCTCCCACGGAGATTTTCAAGACGGACTTTGAAGTTAAAGCTTCAAGATGAAGTCGGGCCATACTAGATCACATTTATCTTATGCATGTTTTAAGTTATTTATTGCTTTTAAATATGTCTTAAAATGCATGAGATCAAAAGCTTGATTATGTTGCATGATTAAGGATTTTAGTTCACTTAAAATCTAACCAACATAGTAAGAGCCTTAAGTTCCAAACTTAAAAATTGAGTTATAAGGTGCCATGCCAAAATATACACTTGCTTGGATATCCTTTACATCAATCTAGTAATAGTTTTCGCTCAGCGAGGTGTTACTTATTGGTCCTAAAGGGGCAAGGTACACAAATAATTGTGAGTACATGTTAGTTTTGGTGAAACTCAACGATATAAGTAAGGAGTCCTTTTATGTCGTGGCAAAATCGATAGGTTTACCTAATAAGTTCTTAGACGTACCTATCAACCAAGAGTAGTTTCTAGACTATTAGCAAAAGGCTTTTGCTTACCTAAGATGTTTTAGGATTAAGTCGACAAACTGTGCTTAGTTCTTCAATGATTTTAGGATCTTGTAATCATTTTATTCACACCTGCCGGAACAATAAATTCGAATAAAATGCTAATAACTTGTTGAAATTGCATGATTGCTTTAATTTTCAAGTTATTATTCATGATAAATGTTTAGACTTTGCATGCTTCAATGTATGTTTTAATTATTGTTTATAATTAAATATCTTGCACTGCAATAAATCCTTTTAGAAAGGTAACAGTAAATTTCCTCGATTGGTAGTGAATCCAAGAACGATTCAAGGAAATGAGAGAAAGTGATCAATTTAAAATGTACGTTTCTTTTAGCGACTTTTATGGTTGTTTTCGAAGATCAAAATCGAATGGCAAACCAATTGGTGCTTGTGAATTCAAAATACAATGTAGTTTTGAGATCATAAAGCATTGAGCTTAAACGCTCAGCTTTACCAATGGTTAACAACCTAATATCTTTGTCCATTTAATTCTCGAATGAGTCTAGTCCCTAGACATTCGAATAGATCGATGCTTAGAGAACTTTAGAAGCTTCTTGTAAGAACATCTAGTTGAAACAGAATATTCAACATAAATTAAAATGGAAAAGAACCTTGTTGGTGACATTGGACATGTCTAACAAAGTATAAAAGTCAACACTAAAGAATTCAATTCTTAAGACTATAAGAAAGGGTACAAGAAATAGGAAAACAAAGGAACATATGAAAGGAATTTACGATTCCGTTTCTACCTATAAGTTTATGTTTAAAGAGAAGTGACCTAGCAATCAAACTTCCTTGGTATCATATACCGCTTGAGGTTCTTACTTCGGTAATAACTCAAACAATGGAAGCTAGGATACACTAATGACCTACAAGTGGGAAATGAAGCATGGCAATGCTACATTAGTTGTAGGGTCATCTAGTTTGTTTTAAGTCCTTTCAAAGGCTGGAACTTAATGGCTATTTTGTTCCATAATCAGCATACCTAAATTTCTGCTTCAAACACAGAAAGACTCACATTCAGAAGAACAAAAACAATGCTTGATTGTTTGTTCATTTGAATGAAATGGTCATTTACAGAATGAGTCAATATGCTTGATTAAAACAAACAACTCTTTAAAGAACTTTACTATGTTCAAATCAACCCCTTGATTTGAGTTCCACTAATCTTTGGCATTGTTGCTTAGACCATATCAACAAGTTAACATTCAAAAGCTCTATTTTAATGGACTTTTGAAAGTTGGTTGATTTCTAGATCAACTTAAGACAAGCTAGTCTTACTTGTTGAAAGTAACAAAAGATATGAACTATTGTTAGAACGCCTAGACGATAGAGTTCAAAGCTAAAGAAAGATTTTATGACTTTATTATTTCACATGGATTTGAGTGAATATAGGTTTATTTACTCAAATGTGATATAAGTTGAATCTGTTTGGCTAGTTCAAAGATTCAGAAGTATAAAATCCACTTGGCAAGAAATCATAAAGATCTAGGTTAGATCATGTTGATGATTACTTGAGACCAAATATGATCATCAATGATTGTGTGTTGTAATTTCACAATCTAGCTCCATAAGATATGGCATATCTAAGTTGGAATGATCGAAGTCGATTAGTACTTGATTCAATCAATGATGGATCATAAAGACTTTTCCTATAATTTCTAAAACAAAATGCTCAACTACCACCAAACTAAACCAAATTCGTCAAAGCTATTGAAAAGTAATTTCAGAATATCTTTTCATAATATATCTAAAGAGTTCTTAAACTCAGTGGGAGCTTAGTGTTTGTTATTCAACAAACTAAGGTCCAAGTATAGATATATGTTTCATTGTGATTTATTCAAATGAGACACAAGGGTATTGTTTCTACCACGAATTTTTGAGAACATAATGTTTGTTTGCTCGAAATAATGTCCTTTTGGAGATTCGTTTCCAAAATGACAAGTGGGAGAAAATAGACCTCGAAAGTTTTCGAGGCGAACAACAAACATAAACGGACATTCCGGAGGCTTTTCGAAGTGCTTCAGAAAATCCGAACTTATTCTTTAAGGACTTTAGAAGTGGCTTTAAAGAATAGATATCTCTTAGAAGACTTTACAAGTGCTTCAAGGAGAACAGAATATTCAAAGGACTTTCAAGTGGCTATTGATATTCTATTGTTTGATGTTCTATACCCAAGTAGGCATAGAATTCAAGTCACTGAAACTATGAGATTCTTCTATTAGATAGTGAAGAAACATAGAGATCAGGTCAATGAAACTATGAGATTCTTCTATTAAATAGTGAAGAAACCTACAACTTGCAGTCAAACTATTATCATGTAGATTAATGAGTTTGTGACTTGTAAGAAAGCTATGACGAAACCCAGATTCCCTAAAATGGTTAGAGGCCATATATAGACTCAAATGTTTTAAATGGTTAGAGGCCATAAAACATACTCAATGTTTTGATGACAAAATTGATATTTTGTTGATTTGCAAGAATAGTTTCAAACCTATTGGTTGCAAGTTTGTTTTAAGGATAAAAACCATCAAACATGGAATTGTGTTCACACACAAAGCTAGATTAGTTGCTAAAGGTTACAAGCAAATTCATGGCATGGATTGTGTTGAAACCTCATGCAAAATCGTAATGCTTAAGTCTATAATTCAAGCAATGATTGCATATTGGTACATATGGCAATTGGATGACAAAACGTATTCCTCAATCAAATGATGGAATAAAATATGTACATGGTATGTCATAGAATTTGTGGATCCAAATAAATGCTTGAAAAGAAAGCTAGCATACGAAATCTAAGTACAGATTTAAGCAAGCAATTGGGAGTTGGAACTGTATTTTAGTGAAGCTAATAAGTATTTTAGTTTCATAAAATGTACATGATTCTTATAGATGTATAAGAAGTTTAGTGGGAGTACATAAAAACTTATTTGGTCCTATGTGTATCACACACATATCTCTCTATTGTGAAATAACATTCAAATGCTAATGACTTAGATTTGAAATTATTCATCAATGATGGACCATGGCGAAACTTAGTACATATTGGGTATTAAGATCTATTTACAAAGATCTTATAATATTGTTTTAGATTAAGTAATGGCATTTACTAAATCAAACACGAAAGTCTCCATTGGAGATATTCGACCCATGTGAATAAATCTAAGTAAAGAATGTTTGAACTATGTATAAGCATTTACTAAGTTAAACATCAAAGAGTCTAAATGAGATTCTTAACCTATATTATATGTCAAAGAATTTAGCCGGATTCAGTATCTACTAAAATCGAATGAGCTAAAGTTACATGAATAGAATTCAATTGGGAATTATTCTGCGAAAGAATTTATCATGTATGATATAATATGAGGATCGCCAAAAACGTATCGTATGACTTTAGGCATGACGAACATATACCAATCTCTATTGATCTAAGTGAAGATCAACTAGATTGAGATCAAGAATACTTATGGTACTTGAAAAGGTACATAGGAATAGTTCTTGATTCAAGGAAATAAAGATACGCTAAATATTGATGCTACACGCATAAACACTGGCAAAGGATCAAGCAAGACCCTTTGGAGTTAACCATTGATAAGGACGAGCTATAGAGCATCGTGTTTTGAAATGGCAACATGGATTGGAGACCATGAGTTGTTGCGTGGGAAATTAAAATATTAATTTCTATGTTCTAAGATATAGTTGGAGAGTCTTCCACATATCTATGAACTGCTTGGATAGGTAAATCCAAACAAAGCATCACTAGCAACCTATACAGTTGAAGTAAAAGTAATTATTGCCTAAGAAGCAATAAAACAGGGTTGTTTAAAGTTCTTCACTGAACTTGGGTAGATCACCTATATGCTGGCTTGATGGTTCTTCATTGAAAAATGCGTGGAACCACTCTTGAAGCAAGAAAAACGTCTGCTAACTTAATGGTTCTTCATTGCAAAATGCGTAGAACCACTAATGTAGTAAGAAAGACTAGATCACATAATAAACAAACTCGAAAAGATCTTATCATCATATCTCAAAGAACATTCGATGAAAAGGATGTTAAGATTGGCAAAGCATGATAACTAAACCTATGCAACAAAGTGAGAAGCAACACTCACATTGTCGCACTGGAAATCAAGCATAGCTTTGAATTCCATGAATTGTTTTAGAAAATGGGTTTGAGGCCCATGGTTGTAAAACATTGGGGTTGAACATTTATCATATATGAAATGTATTTTCATATTCCATTTAATCTTGGTTTAGTATTAAATGATGAGTCCCTTCAAATTTGACGAAATATTCAAGATAGACTGTCAGGACCAGTCCTGTGACTAAGAAATGTCTATCAAGTGAACTTGAATGTCAAAGGTTGAAAATGGTCCCTAGTCGGAGTTTTCTATAAAATTGGACGCATAGAAAACGTTAGACGACTAGAATGCAAGATGACTAGTAGTTCTGTTTCTTGAACTATGTGGACATGGCAATGTCATAATCATTTGCATAGATACTTACTTTGGGAAGACTAGTATCGGACAAGACCTATGAAACTTTACTGTAAGAAATGAAAATCTGTCATAAGTAAATTTCATTAAAATTATTAGACACTAAATCCTCAATACCTGAGTGATTTGAGATTACTTGTTTGAGAACTGGTTGCTTTGACGTTGACCAACCGTCGCACCGTAAAAGGAGGCTATAAAGGCAACGCTCAGGTAATCACCTATCAAAGGAAGTCTAATCTCAAGATCGCAAGATTGGGATTGTCCTCCCATAAATCGGGATGAGATGCTTAAAAGTTGTACAAGGCCACTCGGAGAGCTAGAAACTGTGAAATGCATGGCCGTGCTCGGATGAATCACAGGCTATGATTATCTGTTTATTTGATCAGTTGAACTCTGAAACCGAGGAACACCTCTGGACATAATAAGGATGACAACTCTTACCTTATGTTCAAGAGCAAGCATCGAGCGACAAAGGAATTAGGAAATGCACACTTGTCCCTAAGGACAAGTGGGAGACTGAAGGAAATAATGCCCTTGGTCCAAGTATGCATTCTATGTTAAGTCTAATAAATGCGGTTCAGTATTAATTAACAAGTTAATAATTCAGTGAGATCAAGTGAGCTGAATGCCTAGCTAGAGGCCGCTTCAGTTCAAGTGGAATTAATGATATTAATCCACAGCTTACTCTTGACTGAACCCGTAGGGTCACACAAATAGTACGTAAACGGATCAAGTATTTAATAGCATTAAATACTCCATCTATGAATATTCGGAACCGACGGATCTTGGTTTCAGTGGGAGCTAAGATCGTCACAGGCAAGGAATGAATACTCCGGAAACGATGATATTGCCGGAAACGGAAATATGGATCGTATCGGAAATATAAATATTATCCAAGTCGTAGATGTTGCCGGAAACGGAAACATGGTACGTGTCGGAAAATATTATCGGAAATGGAAATATTGCCAGAATCGGAAATATTGCCGGAAACGGAAATATTGTCAGAATCGGAAATATTACCGGAATCGGAAAATAATTCCGGAAACGGAAATATTAAATATTTGTTCGAAACGGAAATTAATTCCGGAATCGGAAATATTAAATATTGTTCGTATCGGAAATGAATTCCGGAATCGGAAAATTTAATCGGAAGCGCATCGGACGAGGCCTGCCGGACGAGGCCCAGCACGAAGCCAGGCCATCGCCCAGCAAGCCAAGCGCGCCGCACAAACAGCCACGCCAGGCCCAGCGCAAGGCCAGGCCCAGCAGGCTGCGCGCAGCGCGCAGCGCGCACAGCGCGCACAGCGCGCACAGCGCGCACAGCACGCGCAGCGCACAGCGCGCACAGCACGCGCAGCGCGCAGCGCGCGCGGGCGCTGAGTGGGCTGCTGCTCGCGCGCACGCATGGGGCCCATCGTGGCTGCCGTGCGTGTGTGTGCAAGTGTTTGTGTTCGTGCACGTTTCCTAAAACATGCAGAGTTCGGTTAATGATTAAATTCCTAATTCTATTTGATAAATTAATTAAATTAGAGTTCTTGTAGGATTCTAGGTTTAATTAATTTGTATCTGAATAGGATTTCGATTCCCTTTCCATACCGCTATAAATATGAGGCTAGGGCTCACAATTTATAACAGAAGTTTCAAAGTATTCAAAGTGAGTTTTTGAGAGAAAAATTCAGTCACACATTTGCCTATAAAGTGCCGAAAATAATAGTACCTTAAGGGCGATTCTAGTTGGTCAATCTTAAGGCGGATCCGGACGTGCTGTGGACTATCTACGGAGGGACGACACTTGGAGTCCTAAAGACTTGTTCTTGTTCGGTTCGGGCGCAGCTAGGGAAGGCACGCAACAAAGAGTATGCATCTAATCTATGCTAAATGATTATGTGTAAATAATATGTTTTCCTGGGTTTATGGTTTTTCCGCATGATTTATGAATTGTCATATGTATCATAACCTAACAGCGCTAGCCCCCATTTAATTGAGGCAAAGCGATCTTTTGAGTATTGGCTAAGTGCCTAGGAGTGTGAGTGCTCCTTCTGGCAAGGGTACGTGCCCTTATTATTTTTCGATGTGTGCTCATTTTGGCATCTTGATGACTTGGATTCTTCCTTTGACTTAAATTTTTCTTTCGACTTGGATTGCAAGTAATTAAATTTCAATAAGGGACTTTATTTATTATTCTTGTTATTCTATAGCCTTTAATATTTTTGCAAATTGGTTGGACCGAATCATGGATTTCTTACGTATCCGCCTTAAATAGATTTAATTTGGAATCAGGTCTTGCGTAGTTCTTAGCCAGAAAATGGTTTCTTAGAATGCTGTTTTTAAACAAGTACGTTCGAGTGGACTCGTAATGTTTGAAAAAGGGTGAAATAAGTGTACCAAAATTTTGGAGCGCGCGTATTTTGCGTAGTTTATACGATCTTCTACCTCCCAAGTGTTCGTTATTCTTCCGCATGTATAAAGGAAAATATACGAATACTTTTAGGAATTGGGAGTTGAAAAGCAAGAACGGCGCCCAGGGCTGGGCGCTATTATTTTTGGCGCCCAGGTCTGGGCGTTGAAAGCGTGTTCTGGGCTGCCTTTTTGCGCTGCTCCTTTTCGTTTCGTGCCAAATATTTGCAAATCTTTTTTGTGCGCTAAATGCTTCTTTTCCTTTTTTAAATGCTTCTTTTCTTTTTTTGTGCGCTTTGCAAAGTTTTTTTTTTATTTTTTTTTATTATTCTTTAATTTTTTTTACGTTAAGCATATAACGTACTTTTCATTTGTTTTTTTTATTCGTGACTCAAGACGGCTTGAAAGATGGGTTGAATGAGTTGTATAGGTATTAGTCAAGCACAAGGATTACATCAACCAAGGCCAATGAATAGCATGGGGACGGCTCAAGGGTATATCAACAGGATGTATTCAAACAAGTTATATGGTCATTATGCTAATGGTGATGTAAGAGCAGGTTTTAGAAATAATGGGTATGACGCACGTGTCAACGGCCGTACGTGGTTTGCAGTTGATAACAAGTTCAAGAACAAGGGTCGAGGTAATGGTTTCTTGGGTTATGGCAATGAGAACATGGATGGGTTAAATGAGCTGAACAGGGGCCCCAGAGCGGAGGCGTTTAAGAACATAAGGACTGGAAAGGGTAGACATCGTAGAACTTTATGTAGTTTTTATGGCATGATTTGGATTGGTTGACTCAATTCTTTTCCATCGTCTGCTTGGGTAAATTCCGCACTTTGGGAGGTACGGGCTAACTCCATTCTTTCCCTTCGTTTACTTGGGTAAATTTTGCACTTTGGGAGGTACGGGCTAAGTACGTCATGGCTCGCTCTTTTCTCTCTCCCTTTTCTCTTTCTCTTTTTTTCCTTTTTGCTTGGGATTTCTCCCCAATATAAATCCTTCAAATTTTTTTTTATTTGGGCTAAAAGTTAGATGGTTGTGGTCTTTGAGTCATGAGGCGAGACTGAGTGAGCCTCGTTTGGTAGGCCTATAGTGGACCTTTAACTTTAGTAGGCCTAGGGTGGACCTTTAGCTTTAGTAGGCCTAGGGTGGACCTTTAAATTGTCTTACTTTGCAAGCGTATTTAGTCGTTTCTTAAAATGTGCAAATAACGTAGATTCAAAATGTTGTTTTTACTTTATTGAAATTTAACGAAAGAATTACATCGAAAATAATTTTTTTTGCTTCTTTTCAGATTCCAGTTTTCGGGATTTAATTGGAAGTTGTGATTTAGACTCGAACTTTCATTGATCTTTCTGATTATAACCGGTGTGTGAATACAAGGAGGTGGCCTAAACTCAAAATAACGACGTGGCGTAAGCCTATAATACTTGACCAAGCGACTTTCAAACTTAGGCTAATTGGACCATAACTTTCGTTGGTTGATACTTTAGACTTTAACCCTTGGGTGTTCACTTATCACGCGCCATTTTGCTTAATGTTGGCAAGGTAGTTAGTTGGGGAGATCGAATTTTCATTTTTGCAAGACTAGAATCATTAGTGCGGCTTCCCTCTTAGTGTGTATTGCTTTACCCCCATGGTAGCCTTATGGAATGCCGATTTGGGTATTTTCATGGTTCGTCATGTTGCATTCTTGGAAAATCTTTTAGTCCGTACTTTAGGAGTACTTCAAGGAGCGAGTGGCTCGAGAGGACTATGATAGTCGTGACCCAATGTAATCATAAGCCTTGAGGCCATAAAATTTTTTTGTTTGCCAATGGTATTGACACCTTAGGCTCACTTTGGGGGTTGTGCGACTATGGAGGAATGATTTTCAGAATGTGACTGTTTCCATTTTGCAAATACTTGAATTACATAATATATTCTTTTTGTTGGTGAGAGAGAGTATTGAGACCGTAGATTCTTAGCAAGGGATGACAATTACATATGGGTGCTTATTGATTTAAATGCTAGGGAGGGAGACTCAATATGTTTTAACCTTTTAACTTGCAGAACGACACCAAGCATTAGGACCGATTCTATGTATAAGACAGCTAAGACTTAGGATTTAGATTGTACTTTGGCATAGCCTAGTCTAGACTCGGATTTATTTATCTTTTATTCGAACATTATTTTTCCTTGAAAACTTTATTTGAACATTATTTTTTGAATTACTTTGCCCATGTGACATTCAGGGTCATTTAATTAGCGTGCTCGGTTTTGGTGCCGAACATTGTCGTCATAGGAGGCCTAATGACGACACAAAGAGTTGTTTATTTTATAAGTCGTTCTTAGAATCGAGTGCCTTTTTCATACGTCCTCGTAGCAAATTTGTTACGAGAAGTTTTTTTTTTGCTACGTATTTTCCTTATGCGCGGGTACCGAGGCTGCTGTGCTTGGCCAAAAGGTCAAACAGCAACTTCAGCGCCCAGCAGGGGCGTTGAAATAATTGGCGCCCAGCCAGGGGCATTGAAAATGCGTCCCTGACTGGTGCTCGTTTTCTGTTCGCGTATATTTTTTTTGTACATGCGACTTAATTTTGCGTGCTTGCCTAATAACGTCCTTTACGGGTTGTGCAGCGTTTGTGGGATTCGTTATGGGCCATCCCGAGCGTCGCTTATTTTTGTGGCGATCGTTCGGGTTTGCGGAACACGTATTTTGGTGTAACTCTTTGGTCAATTGGTTTATGAATGTTTGGGCAATTTTAAGGTCGTTGGTTTTCTAGCATTATTTGTCACACATAATTCGCTACACATAACTAACATTACATCATGAGGCAAAATAATAATATGTCATGTAGTTTATGATAGGCTTCTATGGGTAATATTTGTGTCGGCTTGGTACCGCTTCTATCGCAGATCCACCACATGCCCCGGTCGAGGTAGTGCCTTCAACAGACGAATTTCGCCCAAGAGGCCAATAATGATGTAAGCCAAGGGGGCATGCACCAAGGAGAGGGACCTAGTGGGCGAGCGATTGGGTTTGGGACGGGTGTACTACTAGCGAAAAGTGTCGAGTGGACAACATTCAAAGCGTATGCACCCCCCAGTTGGCGATGGGTATCCTTAGTCCCAACTCCCGAGATGAAACATCCCAAGGGAGCCAAGATTCGTTATGCGGTTCTGTCCGTTCACATTAATATGCTGATTTTCAGGTCGTCCCAACTTGATGGGGAAATAAACGCGGGGTAGGATCGTTTCACCCTTCGGCTATTTTGATTACCTACGAGCATGAGTATTTCCTTCACTATCCCCAGTGGAGTCGCCACTGTGACGGGGTCGAAAAAGCACGAGGCTAATGCGTGACCTCGTCCCTCGTGGGCGTGACGTTTCTTTTTGTCAAATCAAGTGTAATTAGATTTCCTGTGAGTTTACACCCAATTGACTAATAATATAGGAGTCGCCATTCAGTTTTTAACGACAATGAGAAAAACTGACAAAACCCGGTTATCGTGACATAAAGGGAGTGCAATTATGTTTGACCACGACGGCCATAGGTTCCCTTGTGATCCCTGGTGTGGGGATCGCTCAACGTACACCCGCAAGGTAGAGATTGAGAGTTCGGGGGACTGTAACTACCGAGAGGAGTACTCGCTCTTCGATAACTCCAGAGGCAGGATATCCTTACTAGCTCAGCATAAATAATTGAAGGGACATGCGTTAACTATTAAACTAATCTGAATTGATTTTAACAATATGCAACACATAATACTAGATCGATCGTGATTATCTTGTTTAGATTGATTGGTTTAGATCGATCGTGATTATCTTGTTTAAATTCTATCTCTTTTAGGATTTATGTCGGAGTGCAACACCTAATTCTGACAGGTTTCTATCTTTTATGTCTTGCCACTTTTAGCAACTACCCGTTACGGCAGTTACTATTTTTAGCGGGTTTCTATAAATAGCAGGTTTGGTTGAAATGAAAAGGGTGATTGAGATTCGTTATTTTATAGGAGATGCGTTGCCAAGTGGAGATTTATGTTCTCATCATCGAACCTTCCCTTTCGGGAATGGGTACAAAAGTAGGTGTCTACAGAACCATTCCTCAAAACATTAGTAATTATGATTGCTCGTTTGAAGATTAGTTCTCTTTGATGCTCGCTAAACGTTGCACCGTAAAAGGAGACTATAAAAGCATTTATTGGGCGTACTATGAATCAAAGTGAGTATTCATAGATTGCAAGATTGGATTGTCCTCCTATATTTGATAGGATATGGTGTTGTTGTGTAAGAAGGCCTCTCGGAGAGTTAGATACTGTGAAAATGCATGGTCGTGCTCAGAATGGTTAAGGCTTAACCTTCTGTAAAATTTTAACAATTGGACTCAGTAATCCGAGAAACACTTCTGGACCTAATAAGGATGGCTTGGATCTTACCTTATGTTCAGAAAGTAACACTAAGCGACAATGGAATGTGAATGCACACTTTTCTGAATGACAAGTTGGAGACTGAAGGAAATGTGTCCTTCACCCAATGTGTATTAGTCTAATACCAAGGTTCAGATTAATTACGAACAATTAATTCAGTGAGATCAAGTGATCAGAATAGCTGGCTGGAGCAATGCTTCCGATGAGTGAGTTTTAATCTATATTAGGCTCACAACTTATTCTTGACCGAACCAATAAGGTCACACCATTAGCATGTAACAGATCACCGGATTAAATGAATCAGAAATTCATTTAATAGCTTTTCGGGAATATAGTTCGGAAAAACATAAATATACGATATGACGTTGGATCGGAATCGTATATCGTATTGCGTATATTCGTAAGCTAGGCGAAACAAACAATCGTATCGTACGATGGTGTATCGTAAAGTACTATACGATAAATAATCGCCTTAAGGCATTGGGCGCAAATACGAGAAGGCAACATTGCCGGCCCGACGAGCCAAGCGCGTAAGGCCCATCAGTCACAGCAGCACGCCAACACACACGAGCAAGGCCCATACTAACGATGGGTGCGTGCGCGCGTAGACGGACCAGCAGCAGCGCACACATCGCGGCCCAAGGCCCAGCGCCTGTGTGGTTGTGCGTGTATGGGCTTGTGAGTAATGTTGGCCGGTCTTGGCCTTTTGCCTTGGCCGGTTGATATTATAACCGAAAGGTTATAACACTAAACCAATACTTATGTTTTTCCATAACTTTAACCTAATCAATTTTCTAACCTAAGTACAGAGAAAACCTAAAATCTCTTTGTGCCTCCGTTAGAACTTAGAAGTGTACGTTCTTCCCAAAAGAGAACAATCTTGAGTGACTTCTAACCCATCGATCTCAATACAGATTTGAACGTGTCGATGAACCAAGTAGAGGAACGACATCTGGAGTTCTTGTTCGTGTTCGTGATTTGTTGAACTAGGGAAAACACGCTACAAACGTAAGTATTGCTTAATCTGTACTTTATACATTCTTCATGGCTTTGGGGTTATTCCGCTATCATGTAATGTATTTAACTGTAAACCTCTACAGTTTTCATTCATAGAATCACATCCACAAACACATAGGTATGTACGTGCCTTGTGTAAACAAATTGCGAGGCCACTTTAATAATTCAAAAGTCGCCTACGGAGAATTCTCCACCTAAAAACAACCAATATAAATTCATATCAATTCACATTGAATTTACAACAATATTAGGGTGCTTCAAACCCTTCCTAACACATAATTAGAACCTTCCACAATATCAAAACTTAACTACTAAACCTCCAAGGATAGTGATTACTTCACTAATGACCACAAATTATCATAAACTCCAATAAACATTCCTTTTTAAATTTTCAGCAATATAAAATAGTTTAAAACTTCACCAAAACCAAATTAACATGCTTAGAATCATAAACACCATAACTTTAAGAATCTATAATCATCCTACCATGTTTTAAAACCATAAAATTCATGCTTTAAATAATTAAAACCCTTATTTCAATCTATATTATTATTAAATCTCCAAGGCAAATCATGTCACGCCGCTATGTGTCACCTTTTCTAAACATGACAAGGCGCCACATCAACAATTTCAACAATGACATGGAGGATGTGTTTTTTCTATATTGATACACAATATGTTTTTGTTAGGGTTCGAACATGGAACCAACAAGTTAAATGTAGTAGAAAACTTACCATCTTAGCTATACTATTATTTATGCTTTTAACTCTATTTAAATATATTTAAGTTGTACGTGTATTTATACTACTTTTTCACATGGTTTATGCTATTAATTTTATAATTTCACCACATAGTGATGCAAGAAAATTTAATTTTGTTACTATTATTGAAAATGGTTTTGAATAATGACTGCATTTTTAATTTGTCTATTTTCTAAATATAATAAAAACACGTTTTTCCAGTACTTAGTCAACAATTGTTTTACCATATCTAGATCATAACATATACACAAAAAATTTGTTAGATATTGGACATGATTCACAAATACTAATTCACAACCCAAAAAGGGAAGAACACTATTATAGAAAATTGATACGTACTACATAGAATACATCACATCCAAATAAAATAAACGATCTCCGAATAGTTATTAAAAGAAGGTCAAACTCGCATACGCAACACATGTAAACAATGCGTTAAAATTTCGTATATTATCCAACATTGTAATCGGGGAATCTCCCGTTGCACACACTAGTTCAATTACATAATCTGAAAATTAAATTATTAATTAAGCAAAATATATAATCTGAAAATTCATAACTTAATCATAAAAATAATAAATTTAATTCAAGAAACATAAATTAAATTATTAAAACGTAATTAAAACATTATTTAGTTTTAAGGGTTTAGGAATTAACCCAATAAATAAGAGAGAAGGGGCTGCCGATGGACAAAGGCGGCGCGTGGCGTGAAGGTGGTCGCGGTTGGTGACGCGGCTGGGCGGCGGGGTGAAGGTGGTCACACGGTTGTGTTGTGCGAGCAAACAGAAGCACAATTAAGGAGGAGAGAAAATACAAAAGAGAGAAAGAAAGAAACACGAAGGGAGAGGAGGAGAGGGAGTACCGGACGACGGAGGACGGTGGCACAGTTGCGGTGGTGTAGACACCTACTTTTGTCCCCATTCCTGAAAGGGAAGGTTCGATGATGAAAACATAAATCTCCACTTGACAACGCATCTCCTATAAAATAACGAATCTCAATTCCCCTTTTCATTTCACCCGAAACCTGCTATTTATAGAAACCTGCTATTTATGGAAACCTGCTAAAAATAGTAACTGCCGTAATGGGTAGTTGTTAAAAGTGGCAAGTCATAAAAGATAGAAACCTGTCAGAATTAGGTGTTGCACCCCAACATAAATCCTAAATGAGATAGAGATTACGAGAGAATCCTATTCCTAATATGATTCGAAAATAAGAGTCACGTATTAATTAAAATCCTAACGAGCCTAGAGTTCGTAACGGGCCCAGACGCATTCCGTCATAAGGTTAATACGCACTAAAAGACTCAATTAAGTCTCAAACACTCCGGATTTTAGGAATCTGAATCTGACTAAGAAAACAGCCCAGACCCTATTTTCAACGCCTGGTTCTGGGCGCCGAAATCTTCGGCGCCCAGGCCTGGGCGCTGGAATTACCTAGGTACGTGTTTTTTCCTAATTCTTCGTGGATTAGAGCTCTACAATTCTATCTTTCCACGAACTCTTTTCTATAAATATAGCCCAAGTTCGACGTGAAAAGAGGACAACACACAATTATTATTCTGAGTATTGACACTAAACCCCTAAGCCTAAGCCTCACGCTGCAAAAACTGATCAAGAGTTCTGTCGCAATCGATCCATAAATCGAACAGAACGTATCCTGTCCCATAACTTGAGATTCGTTAAATAAAAGGAGAAATAGCAAAGTCAAAGTGGTTAGTTTTCTGAGAACCGTGACGCACCTCTCAAGGGTGCGTTGTAATGTGTCCCTTTTCTATGATTTAATTGCTTTCCTCGCCCTTTTTATGAACTGTTAAACTAACTAAATCGGATTGTTCTATCACGCCTAATAAATATGATATTTTTGGGGAATTGGATTATCATGCTAGGTCCCTTAATACAATCTAAATCAGATAATCGCGCTCGATCTAGTACTATATGTTGCATATTGTTAAAATCAACTCAGATTAGTTTAATAGTTAACACATGTCCCTTCAATTATTTGTGCTGAGCTAGTAAGGATATCCTGCCTCTGGAGTTATCGAAGAGCGAGTACTCCTCTCGGTAGTTACAGTCCCCCGAACCCTCAATCTCTACCTTGCGTGTGTATGTTGAGAGATCCCCACACCAGGGATCACAAGGGAACCTACGGCCCTCGTGGTCAAACATAATTGCACTCCCTTTATGTCACGATAACCGGATTTTGTCAGTTTTTCTCATTGTCGTTAAAAACTGAATGGCGACTCCTATATTACTAGTCAATTGGGTGTAAACTCACAGGAAATCCAATTACACTTGATTTGACAAAAAGAAGCGTCACACCCACGAGGGACGAGGTCACGCATTAGCCTCGTGCTTTTTCGACCCCCTCACAGTGGCGACTCCACTGGGGATAGTGAAGGAAATACTCGTGCTTGTAGGTAATCAAAATAGCCGAAGGGTGAAACGATCCTACCCCGCGTTTATTTCCCCATCAAGTTGGGACGACCTGAAAATCAGCATATTAATGTGAACGGACAGAACCGCATAACGAATCTTGGCTCCCTTGGATGTTTCATCTCGGGAGTTGGGACTAAGGATACCCATCGCCAACCGGGGGGTGCATACGCTTCGAATGTTGTCCACTCGGCACTTTCGCTAGTAGTACACCCGTCCCAAACCCAATCGCTCGCCCATTAGGTCCCTCTCATTGGTGCATGCCCCCTTGGCTTACATAGTGATTGGCCTCTTGGGCGAAATTCGTCTGTTGAAGACACTACCTCGACCGGGGCATGTGTTGGATCTGCGATAGAAGCGGTACCAAGCCAGGCGCAAATAACTACCCATAGAAGTCTATCATAAACTACATGACATATTATTATTGCCTCATGATGGAATGTTAGTTATGTGTAGCGAAATATATGATTGTGTGTGACAAACTATCCTAGAAAAACCAACGACCTTAAAAATTGCCCAAACATTCATAAACCAATTTGCCAAAGAGTTATACCGAAATATGTGTTCTGCAAACCCGAACGATCGCCACAAAAATAAGCGACGCTCGGGATGGCCTGTAACGAATCCCACAAACGCTGCACAACGCGTAAAGGACGTTATTGGGCAAGCACGCAAAATCGAAGTCGCATAAACAAAAGTAGACGCAAACAGAAAACGAGAACCAGCCAGGGACGCATTTTCAACACCCCTGGCTGGGCGCCAGAATTTCTCACGCCCGACGCTGGGCGATGAAGTTGCTGCTTGGCCTTCTGGTCAGGCGCAGCAGCCTCGGTGCCCTCGAAAAAGTAAACACGTAGCAAAAAAAAACGTTCGTAAAAAAAAATCGCTGCGAGGGCGTAAGAAAAGCACTCGATTCTAAAAGAGACTCATAAAAAATAAATAACTCTTTGTGTCGTTGTTAGGCCTCCTACGACGACAATACTCGGCACCATAACCGAACCTGCCAATAATTATAAATGTCACGCGGGCAAAGATTTTCGAAAATATAAAGAGTTCAAATTGCACACATAGTAGTCCAAATATACTAGTCCGACTTAAGGGTAGTCATAAAATGTCTAAAAACCGACTCACGAAACAAACTAATGTGTCTCCTACTCCACAACAATAATGCAGGGCCCCTGAATACCTACCCGTGATAGCCATCAAGGAGCGCGATGGAAGAAGAATATCCCGAACATCTATACCTAGAGGTCGCACAAACCCAAGAGATGCATGCTCTAGGACACGACCCTCTACGTTCTCAAAGGCCACTCGCCTCAAAGAACCATGCTATGCCAAAAATGCTCCCCAACTCACATGCTTTCGGGCTATTGTTTGGGTTAGAAAAGAAAAGAGCGAGGAATGAAACAGAAATTATGGCATTAGCCCTTCAAGATGAATTGTTCGATCCTACTAAGTTGATCGCTCCATCACCCTCAAAAGATGACCAAATCCAACGAGGGTGGCGCAAGACTTTCAAATGGACTAATGCTCGTGGGATGAAGTTCAAGATATCTGCGGGAGAGGGTCCGATGTACGAAGAATTAGAGTCTGAATCCGAGTCTGATTCCGAGTCCGAACCTAGCAAAATTGTAACCCCTCCCAAAAATAGTTTAGACCCGGAAATATCTACTCCGGGAGATCTTTTTGATGTAATGCTTCATGACTTTAATAAGATAAACAAAACTTTTGAGTATATGCCGCTTAAAAACCCGAGTAATAATGCAGAATGTCTCGCCACTAATGAGCACGAAAAAGAGCCAGAAGAGGAATATACAGAATTAATAAAAGCTGTAAATGAACAAGAACTCAAAACTCCTATAATTGAGGACACAGAATCGGTAAATATTGGAACAGAAGAAAATCCTAAAATCATTAAAATTGGCCTCACCTTAACTCCCACTGAAAAGGCCGATCTAATCTCCACTTTGCGGGAATTCGAGGGTGTCTTTGCTTGGTCCTACAAAGACATGCCAGGAATAGATCGAGGAATCGCTGAGCATAAAATTCCGCTAGATCCCAAAATGACGCCATTAAAACAAAAGCTACGGCGGCTCAAACCAGAGATAGCCTTGAAAATAAAAGAAGAAGTCACTAAACAATTAGACGCCGGCTTCATAAAAGTTTCCAACTACCCAGAATGGGTGGCCAATGTTTTCCCCGTAGCTAAAAAAGATGGACGAGTGCGAATGTGCGTAGACTTTCGAGACCTCAACAAAGCCAGTCCCAAAGATGACTTCCCTCTACCTCACATTGACATACTAGTAGATAACATCGCGGAACACGCGCTTCTCTCCTTTATGGACGGGTACGCCGGATATAACCAAATACTTATGGCGGAAGAAGACATGGAAAAAACAACCTTCATTACCCCTTGGGGTACATATTGCTACACTCTAATGCCTTTTGGTTTGAAAAACGCGGGGGCCACCTATCAAAGAACAGCCACCACGTTACTCCATGACATGATACACAAAGAAATCGAGGTCTATGTAGACGACATGATCGTCAAATCTAAAGACCGGCACGGTCACCTCCCGGCACTTAGAAAGTTCTTCACCCGAATCTTGAAATATAACATGAGACTAAATCCACAAAAATGTGTGTTCGGGGTAACCTCTGGAAAATTGCTAGGATATGTTGTTAGTACGCGAGGAATCGAGATTGACCCATCCAAGATCAAAGCCATTACCGAAATGCCCCCACCGAAAACTGAAAAACAGATAAGGGGCTTCCTAGGAAAGCTGCAATACATTAGTAGGTTCATTTCCAAGCTTACTATGACTTGTGAGCCAATATTCAAAAAATTAAGAAAAGAAGAAAAAGTCTAATGGAATGAACAATGCCAAACTGCCTTCGATAAAATCAAAGAATATCTAAGCAAACCACCCGTCCTTTCCCCGCCTTTGCCTGGAATCCCTTTACGCCTATACCTAACCGTCACGGATACTGCAGCAGGAGCTATGCTCTCACAGTGTGTACATGGATCCGAGCGAGCCATTTACTACTTGAGCAAGAAGTTCATACAGTACGAGACGAGATACACAGAACATGAGAAAACCTGCCTCGCCCTCGTCTGGGCATCCAAAAAACTCAAACATTACCTATTGGCCCACACTGTTCATATAGTGTCACAACTAGACCCCTTAAAATATATGTTCGAAAAGCCCGCCCTAAATGGTCGCCTGTCCAGGTGGCTAGTCATGCTCTCAGAGTTCGACCTAAAATTCATGCTAGAAAAAACAATCAAAGGAAGAGCGGTAGCCGAGTTCCTGGCCGAGCATGCCACGAATGAGGAAACTACGGAAGCTTACCTCCTCCCTGACGAGGAACTTCTGATGATACGAGACGACTATTGGACACTATACTTCGATGGCGCGTCCAATCAGAAGGGATGCGGCGTCGGAGTTCTCCTAGTCAGTCCCGAAGGGGCCCATATACCAATTTCCGTCAAACTTGACTTCGAGGCCACAAACAACGCCGCCGAATATGAAGCCTGCATAGTTGGGCTAGAGGCCGCAGTTAGCCTCGGAGTCAAGCATCTACAAGTCTTCGAGGATTCTTCCCTAATAATCAACCACATATCCAAAAGATGGAAGGTCCGAAGCACTAGTCTCTCAAAATATCAAGCTCACTTAGACCAAATAGTCGAGCCATTCGAAAAATCGAATATACGTACTTACCAAGAGACGACAACCAATTCGCGGATGCACTAGCAAAGCTAGCTTCAATGCTCAACATCCCGAATGAATGGGACGGAATGACCCTTCGGGTCAAACGAAGGAAAGAGCCGGCTTATTGCTGTGCCATAGACTCCGAACCTGAAAACACCGAAGAAGAACCATGGTATACGGACATCCTTCGTTACAAAACAAGTGGGGAATTCCCCCCAAACACCTCCCCGCGAGCACAAAAGGCCCTACGCCTCCTCGCTTCACAATATAGCATAATTCTGGGGGAACTGTACAAATACACGCCGAATAAAATCAAGTTACTTTGCGTCCACCAAAACCAAGCTCAAAGACTAATGGAAGAATACCATAACGGCGTGTGCGGACCTCATATGAACGGAAAAATGCTATCCAGAAAAATATCCCGCTCAGGGTACTATTGGACCACTATGGAAACCGATTGCCATCACTTTGTAAAAACTTGCCCAAAATGCCAAATCTTCAGTAACCTTAACCACTTTCCTCCCTCAGAACTATACACCTTCACTTCTCCATGGCCCTTTTCCACCTGGGGTATAGATATAATCGGCAAGGTAACACCAACAGGCGTAGGGGGACACGAGTACGTTTTAGTCGCAATTGATTACTTCACTAAATGGGTAGAGGCAGTCTCCTATGCAAAATTAACGGCCAAACATGTCGCTCGATTCCTAGAAAAGAACATATTCTGTCGATACGGGGTTCCACATGAAATCATAAGTGACCAAGGTTCCCACTTTAGGGCCGAAGTCCAAGACCTGCTCGAAAAATATCATGTCAAACATCATAAATCCTCTCCCTACAGGCCGCAAATGAACGGCGCGGTAGAGGCGGCCAACAAAAATATTAAAGTCATAATCGAAAAAATGGCCGAAAATTATAAGGATTGGCCCAACAAATTACACTTCGCATTATGGGGCTATCGAACCTCAATCCGCACCTCCATTGGAGTAACACCCTACTCCTTGGTATACGGAATGGAAGCAGTTCAACCGATTGAGTTGGAAATTCCCTCCCTCCGGATCGTCCTAGAAAGCAAGTTGCCCGAGGCCGATTGGGTTCAAGCTAGGTACGAGGAGCTCGTCCTTTTAGACGAACGGAGGTTGAGAGCTTTACATCACGTGCAAGAGTATCAAAAGCGCATCGCAAGGCAATTCAACAAAAGAGTCAAACCTCGAAATATCAAAGAAGGCGATTTTGTGTTAAAAGAAGTCCGCGCACCTACTGCGGACCCTCGAGGAAAATTCCGGCCCAATTGGACCGGACCATATTTTGTAAAGACCATCCTACCTGGCGCAGCGGTCCAACTAACCGACATAGATGGAGCGGAATTCGCTAACCTCAAAAATTTAAACCAATTGAAAAAGTACTATATTTAATAAAATTCAGTCCGGAGTTAAGGCATCTAATAAAACACATTAAGACTCATAAGCAAGCATTCTGCGCATTACTCTAAGCAAACGGCTTAAAACTCGCTAAAGTAGAAAGGACGAAGGACAAATTTTCAGCGCCCAGGACTGGGCGCCTTTATTTTTAACGCCCAGGACTGGGCGCCGATATTTCCTACGCCCGAATTTGGGCGTCATTCTCTCTTGCCACCTATCCTCCCGCTTCTGCAAGTGTTCGTACTCCATTTTCGGATCATCAAAAGAACCACGAACACTTGGGGGGGGGTAGCAGATGTGTAATGAACACCCCTTTCAAATCCGTCATAAAAATCATAGCTAGAACTACGCGCGACCTGATTCTGACAAGATACGTAGGCAATCCTTATCAAGGATTCGGTCCAATAAAAATTAAAAAATACTAAAGTCATGGAGCACATCAAGACAAAATGATATTACAAAGGGCACTATACCCTAACCCATGCACGGGCAAGGCCAAATAGAATGAAAACAAAGACACAAGAATTTTCAGGAACAAGCCCAACAAAGGAGTATGGCACGAGTCGGCAAAAAACGAAAAAAATAGTAAACATGCATATGTAATACCCCAAGTAGTCGGCTAGTCTAAAAATATGTGTGCACTCTTGTACGAACTCATTTTTTTATATATGGAATTCTTTCTCTTTTCGAAATTCGTCGTTGGTTTAGAAAGCTAGTACTGCTATAATATGTTGAGGCAAAGCCCATGGAAGGCTCAAAAAATTCTTGCACCAAAAATTCGCAAAAAAATAAAATATATATACATGCGGAATACAAGAATGAATATATACAAAACAGGAGGCAAGCCTAAGACTCGTCATCGGCTTCATGTCTCCAAGCCTCGCCGGTCCATCTACTCCACTCCCCGTAGTATGAGGAGCCCCAGCCAGAATCACCACAAAAATGAGGTTGTGGCTGCAACTCGGGGCTAGGCTCTCGAGCCACCGACGCGGAACGTCGCCTACGCTCCGGCTCGGACCTCTCCCCGGAAGAACTCGCCCCCACATCGGAACGGCGATGCCGTAGGGGCGAGTGTCGTGCCCTCTCTCTCTCCTCACGACCGCGTTCCCCACCCGAGGGACCCGCGTCGTCGGCCCCGGCTCGTCCAGCCCCCGTCTGCAAAAACAAAAAGGAGGGTGAGTAACGGAAAGCCAAACAAAAGGTACAGATCAAAAGAAAAAGAGATGGCACATTACCCGAGTGGAGTGGGGGCTCCTGCAAGAAAGTGCAGATCGGGTCCGAACCAACGCGGACTTCAACCGGTTGATCGCCCCCACCATCGCGTTGGCCGTACGGGCCGGAACCTGAAACAGGAATGTTAGTACCAAAAGAAAAAAACAAAAGGTATAAGAAGAGTGCACAAATAAAAGATGCATACCGCCTGTACTCCCTCAGGGAGCGGAGCATGGAAAACCCGGTCTTCCGGGACAGTCTCCACAATCTCGGATCCACTCTCTCCGGTATACGAGATCCGAGCATCGGGAAGCACCCATCCCCCTAACGAAGGGTCAGGATACTCCTGCACAAAACACAGTAAACATAAACACATAGGCACGAGCATGAAACACTAACAAAAAAAATCAGTACAAAAAGAGAGAGCAACTCCCAACGCCAGGCTCCGGGAGACGAAGAGAATCCTGGATAAACTGATAATAGCTAACTCCCGCTATCACCAACTCCGTCGCTGGCACGCCAGTCCTCGAGTGGACCCTCCACGACTCGCCTATCGAACGAGTAGACAGCATGGTCGCAGGCGGAGGCTTAGGCACCGAAAAAACCCCGACCGTCTGCATACGTACCCGCTCTCCCAGGTACCAGACAGGGTCGCGGCGGCCAACGAACAAGACCCGCATCTGGCTCATGGCATAACTATCCCTGACCGAAGCATAAGTACCCTTAAAGGAGAGCCATGGGGTCCAAACCACCTGTTTTGTACAGACACGGTCAGATCTCGCACATAGAAAATAAAAGAAAAATGACGAAATACGAAATAGAGGATAAGATTCTGCACATGCTCAGGGTTCCCGTCCCGAATGAGATCCCACACGGTATCGGGCGGTGGACGCGCAGTCAGCTTCTTCTTCCAACCCCAACGACGACCGGCAGGGTACTCCAAAGGCCTCTGCCCCTTTCGGGGAGCCAGCCAAGGCAAGTGCTCAAAAGCCCACAGCTATAAAAGGAAAAGACAATAATACGTCAAAAAAGGGGGCCCGGTAAAAGCGAGAAAACAAAAGAAAGGCTAGGCACATACCTCGATCAAACGCGGCACTCCCGCCAATGTAATGACAAAGTGACGTCTACGCGGGTCCGAGTCGCGCACCGCCAAACTCATCTGGCCGACGAGCGTCGCATAGCCCAAATCGCCCCAGCAATAGTCACCCAGCGTAGACACGTCCTCCACCATGCCTATCCACCTCGGGTCAAAGGTGTCAGTCGGACCCGATAGAAAAGTGGAAGTAATGAAATTGAGGTAGAACAGCCGGGCCTGTCTCGAAGACGACTCCTCCACCCCATGCTCCAGGGCCCACATCAGGTCAGCAAAAGGTATCCCACGGGGCTGGTACAAAGGCAATCTCATGCCCATGCACGAGCCCAGGAGCCTGGTACCCTCAGCAACGGTCGGCGGTGGGCCATCCGACCCCAGGCGAACGGGGTTCCCTGTAAAGGTCAAGCCCGTCAAAGCCGTGTAGTCCTCGGGAGTGATCGTCATCTCACCCCAAGAAAAATGGAAAGTGTTGGTGGTATCCCACCACCACCTCATGAATGACCGCAGAAAGGACAGGGAAATGTTAAGCCGCAGTATCTCCCAGAAAGTCTCGACCGCCGGAAACAGTGAGCTCGCCCTCACCAAAGCCTGGGCGTCCGAGCTCAGGAAACCAAAAACATTCTCGCTCGTCGCTGCACCGTAGCCGCGAACCGTAGTGTCCCTCCTCGCGTGAAGGCGGGTAGTCACGTGGTGCTCTAGGTCGTAGTGCAGGTCCCGACCGTCGTAGAACTCAGGACCCACCAATAGGGGTCCCGCGCCAGTAGACTGACGCGTCATGCCACGCTCCTCGTGGCCACCGGAAGGAGGTGACGACTCGTCAGGCATGCTTATCAACGATACAACAAGGCATTATACCTTTAACAAAATTGGCACTCACACCAATCACTAAAAGAGTGCATTCCACTCATAAAATGGAGTCATACAATTTTTGTTCCCTAAAAACATGATACTAAGTTCATATTGAGCAAAAATTCCCTAAGTAAAAAAAAATTAACTCCAACAAAATCAAAATTCTTCCATAATTTGTCATTCATGAATTATGAGGAACGCAAGCAATATACCAAAAACACCTACATTGTAAGAAAACACTAGAGTCGTAGGTATACTTGGGGGCTAGTATAAACATGCCCAAATTCAACAAGAATCAACATTCTTGCGAAAATTAACATGCATAAACTAATTAACATGTTATGTAGAACATTTCCAACTATCTAATTGAAGGAAAGGGGCACAAAATCAAAAACCCCCAAATCAATTTCATGCACAAAAAAACTTGACCAAAAATACTAAAATTGACAAAAAAGCTCAAAATTACTGAAAATTACTTACATTGGGAAGATTAGGGAGTGACTTGGAGTAGAATTCGCAAAGAAAAGTGAAGAAACGAGCAAAAAATCAGTTGGAAGAGGTGAGGAGTTTGAGCGAAAATGGTGGAAATGGGAAAGGAAGGAGACGGTCCGCGTATTTAAAGACCAGTCTCCCCTTCGCATTTTCAACGCCCAGCTCTGGGCGTTAGAAATTCTCGCGCCCAGAGCTGGGCGCTGAAAGTGCTTCCTAGACAGCGAATATTCGCTGTCGGGCACGCGCAATCCCTATTTGTGTAAAATATCCGTTATCTTGATATTTCTTTCCCAAAAACGGTATTTTGCAATATCGTTAACAAAAATATACATAGTGTGGACCCACTTATAGGACACACCTAATCGGGAAATATTGCGACCCACCAACAGGTTGTAATCACAAAAGCCTTTCTACATAGGCAAAATGAAAAAGCAAGAAATTCAAAATGGGCTCGCCCACCCTCAGCGGGCGGGGGCTGCGCCACTAGCCGCGCAGATCCTCGGTTTTCGAAAAATAGAATCTTCAAAAAAAAACAAAATGAAACAGGCTCGCCATCTTTAGCCGGCGAGGTCTACGTCACAAACCGCGTAGGTCCTTATTTTCAAAAAATAAACACAAAACAAATTTCAAAATAGATTCGTCCACTTCTATCGGACGGGGTGTCCACCCTTAGCGGACAGGTTCGCCATCTTCAGCCGGCGGGGTCTACGTCACAAACCGCGTAGGTCCTTATTTTCAAATTTAAAAAACAGATTCGTCCACTTCTATCGGACGGGGTGTCCACCCTTAGCGGGCAGGCTCGCCATCTTTAGCCGGCGGGGTCTGCGTCACTAACCGCGCAGGTCCTTAGTCGCCGCAGTGATAACTTTTTCTGGTTTTCCGCTTTTCCAAAAAAGAACGATGTGAGTAGCTTTCCCTTTTTCCAAAGATTGGTTTTCCGTTTTTCCAAAAAAAGAACGATGTGCTGGATTTTCCTTCGTTTTACGTCCCACAAAAACAAGGGGGTTTTCTCATTTAGCTAACCCTGAAAATGAGAATCTTTAAAAACATTTTTTACCTCGTGATTGGGCTTGGCCAGGCCCAATTACACTTTATAGCTTTGATTTCGAAAACATTTGTAGCTACTCCCAATGACAAAGTGAGGGAGTTCCTACGCCTCTTTAGATACTTCCAATGACAAAGTGAGGGAGTATTCTATATTATCCGTTGACAAATCCCAATGACACGTGAGGGATATGTCGACACTTCAAGTGATGACCCTTAAGTCAAATGTTATCACTCGGGGGCTCGTGAGACCCTCGCAAAAACAAGTCACCATGGCTTGTGCGACGCACTCCGGCTAATACTTTGACCATCGTCTTACTCCAAGACTCAGTCAAAGTGGGGGCTACCTGTAGACACCTACTTTTGTCCCCATTCCCGAAAGGGAAGGTTCGATGATGAAAACATAAATCTCCACTTGACAACGCATCTCCTATAAAATAACGAATCTCAATTCCCCTTTTCATTTCACCCGAAACCTGCTATTTATAGAAACCTGCTATTTATGGAAACCTGCTAAAAATAGTAACTGCCGTAATGGGTAGTTGTTAAAAGTGGCAAGTCATAAAAGATAGAAACATGTCAGAATTAGGTGTTGCACTCCAAAATAAATCCTAAATGAGATAGAGATTACGAGAGAATCCTATTCCTAATATGATTCGAAAATAAGAGTCACGTATTAATTAAAATCCTAACGAGCCTAGAGTTCGTAACGGGCCCAGACGCATTCTGTCATAAGGTTAATACGCACTAAAAGACTCAATTAAGTCTCAAACACTCCGGATTTTAGGAATCCGAATCTGACTAAGAAAACAGCCCAGACCCTATTTTCAACGCCTGGTACGTGTTTTTTCCTAATTCTTCGTGGATTAGAGCTCTACAATTCTATCTTTCCACGAACTCTTTTCTATAAATATAGCCCAAGTTCGACGTGAAAAGAGGACAACACACAATTATTATTCTGAGTATTGACTCTAAACCCCTAAGCCTAAGCCTCACGCTGCAAAAACTGATCACGCGTTCTGTCGCAATCGATCCATAAATCGAACAGAACGTATCCTGTCCCATAACTTGCGATTCGTTAAATAAAAGGAGAAATAACAAAGTCAAAGTGGTTAGTTTTCTGAGAACCGTGACGCACCTCTCAAGGGTGCGTCGTAATGTGTCCCTTTTCTATGATTTAATTGCTTTCCTCGCCCTTTTTATGAACTGTTAAACTAACTAAATCCGATTGTTCTATCACGCCTAATAAATATGATATTTTTGGGAAATTGGATTATCATGCTAGGTCCCTTAATACAATCTAAATCAGATAATCGCGCTCGATCTAGTACTATAGGTTGCATATTGTTAAAATCAACTCAGATTAGTTTAATAGTTAACACATGTCCCTTCAATTATTTATGCTGAGCTAGTAAGGATATCCTGCCTCTGGAGTTATCGAAGAGCGAGTACTCCTCTCGGTAGTTACAGTCCCCCGAACCCTCAATCTCCACCTTGCGGGTGTATGTTGAGAGATCCCCACACTAGGGATCACAAGGGAACCTACGACCGTCGTGGTCAAACATAATTGCACTCCTTTATGTCACGATAACCGGGTTTTGTCAGTTTTTCTCATTGTCGTTAAAAACTGAATGGCGACTCCTATATTACAAGTCAATTGGGTGTAAACTCACTGGAAATCCAATTACACTTGATTTGACAAAAAGAAGCGTCACACCCACGAGGGACGAGGTCACGCATTAGCCTCGTGCTTTTTTGACCCCCTCACAGGTGGTCACAGCGGTGGCGCAGTAGCGGCTGAAGCAAGGAGGAGGGTTTGAAGTTGTGCGTTTTCACGTGAAAGGAATTACGTGAGTTTGTTTTTGTGGGTTTGTGAGTAGAGAGGAGAGAGAATAATTGTGGTTAAACTTTTGGGGTTATTTATTGTGGGCTTTACTAATTGGGCTAGGATTAGAATTTCTTTTAGTGTTTGAATCCAAAACCGATTAGAAGTATTTTCCAAATTCTAACGTGTTTTCGTAATTCAAATTCTTTTCAAAGTATGATTTTAAAAATTATGTTTGATTGCATAAATCATTAAATATTTAGAATGTAATAAAATAAAATAAATATACATTAATTTTATATATATATATATATATACATATATTAATGTTTTATATATGTATATATATATATATATATATTTATATATATATGTATATATATATATATATATATATATATATATATATATATATAGAGAGAGAGAGAGAGAGAGGCTCCCGTAAGAACACTTCTTACGGTGAGGACACTTTCTTACGGTAAGAACACTTTATATAATGGCATTTTTGTAATTTTTATAAACAAATAAACCAATTTAATTGTTTTTTCACGTTTTTTTTCATTATTTCTGATTTACTGGCACTCTTTCTCTCTCTTCAATTCCCCTCTCTCTCCTATTCGAACACCACCACCAATCGCCGCCGCCGCTAGCCGCCGTCGTTGCTTACCTCTCATCGTCGCTTCTTCTCTCTTCTCACCGCCGATTGTGCTCTCCTTTCGCCTCCGCTTCTTCTCTCCTCTCGCCTCCGCTTCTTCTCTCCTCTCACCGCCGCTTCTTCTCTCCTCTCGTCGCTCACCGCTGCTCGCAGAAATTCCGTCGCGGTCGCAGTGGTTGTGCTTCGCGAATCAGAGTTCGAACCAAATATGGTGGCGGCGGTGGTTGTGGTCCGCGAATCAGATTGCGAATAACAGCTGGTGATTCGATTTCGAATTCGATTTCTGTAAGATTTCTTCGATTTCGATTTCTCTCAGATTTCTTTGATATCTTCGGTTTCGGTTTCTTCGATTTTAAATCAATCGATTTCGTTTTTCTGAGATTCTAAAATCAATTAATTTCTTTGCTTCTAATATCAATCAATTTATCCGAATTCATGTTCTAAATTAATCCGAAATTTATCCAGATTCATGTTCTAAATCCCAATTCCAAATCCTCAAATCAGATTCAATTAATTGAATTAATTTTTTGTTCTTTTTTATGCGTTTATTACTTCAAGTTCTCGAAGTGCTGTGTTGTTGTCTTCTCTGTTTGGTTGTTGGAGGCGGTTGGATATACTAGTACAGATGCATCACAGCCTACAAACATATATAAATTCATTAAAAACAAGTGATGATGTATATATTCTTGAATACATTTTAGAATATTTTTTAATAATTTAGAACATGCTTAAATAAATTTAGAGCACTCTTGGATGAAGATAAAATATTCTTGAATAAATTTAAAACACCGTTGAATAAAGTTAGAACATGTTTGAATTAATTTAGAACATCAATAAATTTGGAACATGCTTGAATAATTTCTGAAACACGGTTGAATAAAGTTAGAACATGCTTGAAATTTTTTTGAAACACAATTGAATAAAGTTAGAACATGCTGAAAGTTTGAATAAAATTTAGAACATGCTTGAATAAATTTAGAACATGTTTGAATGGATTTAGAACATGCTTCAATAAATGTAGAACATGCTTGAATAAATTTATAACATGTTTAATAATTTTAGAACATGCTTGAATTAATTAAGAACATGAGCTTGAAATTTAGAACATGTTGTTAGGTTATGATACATATGACAATACATAAATCATGCGTAAAAACCATAAAGCCAGAAAAGCATATTATTTACACATAATCATTTAGCATAGTTTAGATGCATACACTTTGTTGCGTCGCCCGAACCGAACAAGAACAAGTCTTTAGGACTCCAAGTGTCGTCCCTCCGTAGATAGTCCACAGCACGTCCGGATCCGCCTTAAGCTTGACCAACTAGAATCGCCCTTACGGTTGCTTAGGAATTTCGGCTATTTAGGTGCAAGTGTATGGCTGATTTTTATTCAAAATCTTACCTTTAGAATACTTCAAAATTGTCTCTATAAATTATGACCCTAGGCACCTATTTATAGAGGTATGGAAAAGGAACTGGAATCCTACTAGGATACGAATTAATTAAACTAGAATCCTAGTAGAACTCTTATTTAATTAATTTATCCTTTTAGGATTAGGAATTTAATCATATATCTCCTGATAGCTTTAGGATTCGTATAGCACGTACACGAGCATCGCACGAGCACCGCACACTCGCGCAGGCCTTGCGGCCCACGCTGAGCGCAAAGCGCTCGGCTCATGCTGCTGCCTGTGTCCGCGCGCGCGCCCAAGCCCTTGGCTGGGCCTGGCCTTGCGCTGGGCCTGGTCGAGGCTTGGCGTGTGTTGGTGATGCGTGTGGCTTGCTGGGCGATGGCCTGGCTTCGTGCTGGACCTTCGTCTAGCGAGCCTCGTTCGATGCTAATTCGTACTATACGCTTCCGATTAAATTTCTGATTCCGGAAATCATTTCCGATACGAACAATATTTTATATTTCCGATTCCGGAATTAATTTCTGTTTCGAACAAATATTGAATATTTCCGTTTCCGGAATTATTTTCCGATTCCGATAAGATTTCCGATTCTGACAATATTTCCGTTTCCGGCAATATTTCCAATTCCGGCAATATTTCCATTTCCATTAATATTTTCCAATACGTACCATGTTTCCGTTTCCGGCAACATTTACGACTTGGATAATATTTATATTTCTGATACGATCCATATTTCCGTTTCCGGTAATATCATCGTTTCCGGAGTATTCATTTCTTGCTTGGGACGATCTCAGCTCCCACTAAAACCAAGATCCGTCAATTCCGAATATCCATAGATGGAGTATTTAATGCCATTAAATACTTGATCCGTTTACGTACTATTTGTGTGACCCTATGGGTTCAGTCAAGAGTAAGTTGTGGATTAATATCATTAATTCCACTTGAACTGAAGCGGCCTCTAGCTAGGCATTCAGCTCACTTGATCTCACTGAATTATTAACTTGTTAATTAATACTGAACCGCATTTATTAGACTTAATATTATATGCATACTTGGACCAAGGGCACTATTCATTCAGTCTCCCACTTGTCCTTAGGGACAAGTGTGCATTTACCTAATTCCTTTGTCGCTCGATGCTTGCTCTTGAACATAAGGTAAGAGTTGTCATCCTTATTATGTCCAGAGGTATTTCTCGGTTTCAGAGTTCAACTGATCAAATAAACAGATAATCATAACCTATGATTCATCTGAGCACGGCCATGCATTTTACAGTTTCTAGCTCTCCGGGTGGCCTTGTACAACTTTTAAGCATCTCATCCCGATTTATGGGAGGACAATCCCAATCTTGCGATCTTGAGATTAGACTTCGTTTGATAGGTGATTACCTGAGCGTTGCCTTTATAGCCTCCTTTTACGGTGCGACGGTTGGTCAACGTCAAAGCAACCAGTTCTCAAACAAGTAATCTCAAATCACTCAGGTATTGAGGATTTAGTGTCTAATAATTTTAATGAAATTTACTTATGACAGATTTTCATCTCTTATAGTAAAGTTTCATAGGTCTGTCCGATACTAGTCTTCCCAAAGTAAGTATCTATGCAAATGATTATGACATTGCCATGTCCACATAGTTCATGAAACAGAACTACTAGTCATCTTGCATTCTAGTCGTCTAACGTTTTCTATGCGTCCAATTTTTATAGAAAACTCCGACCAGGGACCATTTTCAACCTTTGACATTCAAGTTCACTTGATAGACATTTCTTAGTCACAGGACTGGTCCTGACAGTCTATCTTGAATATATCGTCAAATTGAAGGGACTCATCATTTAATAAACCACAAATTAAATGGAAAAATGAATTCTATTCATTTATTGTGAATGATTAACCAATAATGTTTTACAAAGAATTAAACTCTAAAACTTTAAAACATTAAATAAGGACATCAAAGCCATTCTCCAATATGCTTGATTCCCATAGCTGCAGTGTGCGAGTTGTGCTTCGCCTGCGGCAGAGGTTTAGTCAATGGATCTAATATGTTGTCATCAGTTCCAATCTTGCTTATCTCGACTTCTTTTCTTTCAATGAACTCTCGTAGAAGGTGAAATCCATGAAGTACATGCTTGACTCTTTGGTGGTGTATAGGCTCCTTTGCCTGTGCAATAGCTCCATTATTATCACAATACAGGGCTATTGGTCCTTCAATGGAGGGGACTACACCAAGTTCACCTATGAACTTCCTTAGCCATATAGCTTCCTTTGCTGCTTCATGTGCATCAATGTACTCCACTTCAGTTGTAGAATCCGCAATGGTGCTTTGCTTAGCACTTTTCCAGCTTACTGCACCTCCGTTGAGGCAGAAGACAAACCCAGACTGTGATCTGAAATCATCTTTGTCGGTTTGGAAACTTTCGTCCGTATAGCCTTTAACAATTAATTCATCATCTCCACCATAGACCAGGAAGTCATCTTTGTGCCTTTTCAGGTACTTCAGAATATTCTTGGCAGCAGTCCAATGTGCCTCTCCTGGGTCTGACTGGTATCCGCTCGTAGCACTGAGTGCGTACGCAACATCCGGGCGTGTACATATCATAGCATACATTATTGAACCAATCAATGATGCATATGGAATCTCATTCATTCGTCTACGCTCATCAAGTGTTTTTGGGCACTGAGTCTTGCATAGAGTTATTCCATGAGACATGGGTAGGTAGCCTCGCTTGGAGTCTGCCATCTTGAACCTATCAAGCACCTTATTGATATAAGTGCTTTGACTAAGTCCAATCATCTTTTTAGATCTATCTGTGTAAATCTTGATGCCCAATATGTACTGTGCTTCTCCTAGATCCTTCATCGAAAAACATTTCCCAAGCTAAATCTTGACAGAGTTCAACATAGGAATGTCATTTCCGATAAGTAATATGTCATCGACATATAATACTAGGAAAGCAATTTTGCTCCCACTGACCTTCTTGTATACACAAGATTCGTCTGCGTTCTTGATGAAACCAAAGTCACTGACTGCTTCATCAAAACGTATATTCCAGCTCCTGGATGCCTGCTTCAATCTGTAGATTGATTTCTTTAGCTTGCATACCTTTTTAGCATTTTTGGATCCTCAAAACCCTCAGGCTGTGTCATAAACACAGTTTCTGTTAAAACGCCGTTTAAGAAAGCGGTTTTGACATCCATCTGCCATATTTCGTAATAGTAATATGCAGCAATTGCTAACATTATCCAAATAGACTTTAGCATTGCAACTAGTGAAAAGGTTTCATCGTAATCCACACCGTGGACTTGCCTGTAACCTTTTGCAACCAATCTTGCTTTGAAAACTTCAAGTTTCCCATCCTTGTCCTTTTTCAGTTTGAAAACCCATTTGCTTCCAATGGCTTGGTAGCCATCTGGCAAATCGACCAAATCCCATACTTGGTTTTCAGACATGGAGTCTAATTCAGATTGCATGGCTTCATGCCATTTCTTGGAGCTAGAACTCGTCATAGCTTGTTTGTAAGTCGCAGGTTCATCACTTTCAAGTAATAGAACATCATAGCTCTCGTTCGTCAAAATACCTAAGTACCTTTCCGGTTGAGATCTATATCTCTGCGATCTACGCGGGGTTACATCTTTAGATTGACCATGATTCTCACCAGATACTTCTAAAGATCTCTGAGTTTCATCTTGAATGTCATCTTGAGCATTCTCTAGAGTTTGTTGTTCGACTCGAATTTCTTTGAGGTCTACTTTTCTCCCACTTGTCATTTTGGAAATGTGATCCTTTTCCAAAAAGATACCATCTCGAGCAACAAACACCTTGTTATCAGATGTATTGTAGAAGTAATACCCCTTTGTTTCCTTTGGATAGCCCACAAGGATACATTTGTCAGATTTTGGATGAAGTTTGTCTGAAATTAATCGTTTGACGTATACTTCACATCCCCAAATCTTAAGAAAAGATACTTTTGGAGGCTTTCCAAACCATAACTCATATGGAGTCTTTTCAACAGCTTTAGACGGAGCTCTATTTATAGTGAGTGCAGTTGTATTTTGTTAGGTTATGATTCATATGACAAAACATAAATCATGCGGAAAAACCATAAAGCCACGAAAGCATATTATTTACACATAATCAATTAGCATAGTTTAGATGCATACACTTTGTTGCATGCCCTCCCTAGCTGCGCCCGAACCGAACAAGAACAAGTCTTTAGGACTCCAAGTGTCGTCCCTCCGTAGATAGTCCACAGCACGTCCGGATCCGACTTAAGCTTGACCAACTAGAATCGCCCTTAAGGTAGCTTGGGAATTTCGGTTATTTAGGTGCAAGTGTATGGCTGATTTTTCTTCAAAATCTTACCTTTAGAATACTTCAATTGTATCTATAAATTATGACCCTAGGCTCCTATTTATAGAGGTATGGAAAAGGAATTATAATCCTACTAGGATTTGGATTTATTAATTAGAATCCAACTTGAACTCTAAATAATAAATATAATCTTATCAGGATTAGGATTTAATCAACACACGAATTCCGATAGGATTAGGATTCGTTACGAACATGAACATCGTAAGGCCATGAGCATCGCACCACCCGCGTAGGCCTTGCGGCCCACACGAGCAACCGTTGCTCACAGCCCAACAGCACGCCTAGCGTGCGCGCGCCTAAGGCCTTGCTGGGCCTGGCCTTGCGCTGGTCCTGGCGAGGCGTGGCAGCTCCATGTTGGGCGCTCGGCTTGCTGGGCGTGGGCCTGGCTTCATGCTGGGCCTTCGTCTAGCAAGCATCGTCCGATGCTAATTCGTACGATGCGCTTCCGATTAAATTCCCGGTTCCGGAATTCATTTCCGGTATGAACAATATTTAATATTTCCGATTCCGGAATTAATTTCCGTTTCGAACAAATATTTAATATTTCCGTTTCCGGAATTATTTTCCGATTCTGATAATATTTCCGTTTCCGGCAATATTTCCGATTCCGGCAATATTTCCATTTCCGATAATATTTTCCGATACGTACCATGTTTCCGTTTCCGGCAACATCTATGACTTGGATAATATTTATATTTCCAATACGATCCATATTTCCGTTTCCGGCAATATCATCGTTTCCGGAGTATTCATTTCTTGCTTGTGACGATCTCAGCTCCCACTGAAACCAAGATCCGTCGATTCCGAATATCCATAGATGGAGTATTTAATGCCATTAAATACTTGATCCGTTTACGTACTATTTGTGTGACCCTACGGGTTCAGTCAAGAGTAAGCTGTGGATTAATATCATTAATTCCACTTGAACTGAAGGGGCCTCTAGCTAGGCATTCAGCTCACTTGATCTCACTGAATTATTAACTTGTTTAATTAATACTGAACCGCATTTATTAGACTTAATATTATATGCATACTTGGACCAAAGGCATTATTTCCTTCAATCTCCCACTTGTCCTTAGGGACAAGTGTGCATTTCCTAATTCCTTTGTCGCTCGATGCTTGCTCTTGAACATAAGGTAAGAGTTGTCATTCTTATTATGTTCAGAGGTATTTCTCGGTTTCAGAGTTCAACTGATCAAATAAACAGATAATCATAGCCTATGATTCATCCGAGCACGGCCATGCATTTCACAGTTTCTAGCTCTCCGAGTGGCCTTGTACAACTTTTAAGCATCGCATCCCGATTTATGGGAGGACAATCCCAATCTTGCGATCTTGAGATTAGACTTTGTTTGATAGGTGATTACCTGAGCGTTGCCTTTATAGCCTCCTTTTACGGTGCGACGGTTGGTCAACGTCAAAGCAACCAGTTCCCAAACAAGTAATCTCAAATCACTCAGGTATTGAGGATTAGTGTCTAATAATTTTAATGAAATTTACTTATGACAGATTTTCATCTCTTACAGTAAAGTTTCATAAGTCTGTCCGATACTAGTCTTTCCAAAGTAAGTATCTATGCAAATGATTACGACATTGCCATGTCCAAATAGTTCAAGAAACAGAACTACTAGTCATCCTACATTCTAGTCGTCTAATGTTTTCTATGCGTCCAATTTTATAGAAAACTCCGACCAGGGACCATTTTCAACCTTTGACATTCAAGTTCACTTGATAGACATTTCTTAGTCAAAGGACTGGTCCTGACAGTCTATCTTGAATATATCGTCAAATTGAAGGGACTCATCATTTAATAAACCACAAATTAAATGGAAAAATGAATTCTATTCATTTATTGTGAATGATTAACCAATAATGTTTTGCAAAGAATTAAACTCTAAAACTTTAAAACATTAAATAAGGACATCAAAGCCATTCTCCAATATGCTTGATTCCCATAGCTGCTGTGTGCGAGTTGTGCTTCGCCTGCGGCAGAGGTTTAGTCAATGGATCTGATATGTTGTCATCAATTCCAATCTTGCTTATCTCAACTTCTTTTCTTTCAACGAACTCTCGTAGAAGGTGAAATCTACGAAGTACATGCTAGACTCTTTGGTGGTGTCTAGGCTCCTTTGCCTGTGCAATAGCTCCGATATTATCACAATACAGGGCTATTGGTCCTTTAATGGAGGGGACTACACCAAGTTCACCTATGAACTTCCTTAGCCATATAACTTCCTTTGCTGCTTCATGTGCAGCAATGTACTCCGCTTCAGTTGTAGAATCCGCAATGGTGCTTTGCTTAGCACTTTTCCAGCTTACTGCACCTCCGTTGAGGCAGAAGACAAACCCAGACTGTGATCTGAAATCATCTTTGTCGGTTTGGAAACTTGCGTCCGTATAGCCTTTAACAATTAATTCATCATCTCCACCATAGACCAGGAAGTCATCTTTGTTCAATTTCAGGTACTTCAGAATATTCTTGGCAGTAGTCCAATGTGCCTCTCCTGGGTCTGACTGGTATCTGCTCGTAGCACTCAGTGCATACGCAACATCCGGGCGTGTACATATCATAGCATACATTATTGAACCAATCAATGATGCATATGAAATCTCATTCATTCGTCTACGCTCATCAAATGTTTTTGGGCACTAAGTCTTGCTTAAAGTCATTCCATGAGACATGGGTAGGTAGCCTCGCTTGGAGTCTGCCATCTTGAACCTTTCAAGTACTTTATTGATATAAGTGCTTTGACTAAGTCCAATCATCTTTTTAGATCTATCTCTGTAGATCTTGATGCCCAATATGTACTGTGCTTCTCCTAGATCCTTCATCGAAAAACATTTTCCAAGCCAAATCTTGACAGAGTTCAACATAGGAATGTCATTTCCGATAAGTAATATGTCATCGACATATAATACTAGGAAAGCAATTTTGCTTCCACTGACCTTCTTGTATACACAAGATTCGTCTGCGTTCTTGATGAAACCAAAGTCACTGACTGCTTCATCAAAACGTATATTCCAGCTCCTGGATGCCTGCTTCAATCCGTAGATTGATTTCTTTAGCTTGCATACCTTTTTAGCATTCTTTGGATCCTCAAAACCTTCAGGTTGTGTCATAAACACAGTTTCTGTTAAAACGCCGTTTAAGAAAGCGGTTTTGACATCCATCTGCCATATTTCGTAATCGTAATATGCAGCGATACTAACATTATCCGAATAGACTTTAGTATTGCAACTGGTGAAAAGGTTTCATCGTAATCCACACCGTGGACTTGCCTGTAACCTTTTACAACCAATCTAGCTTTGAAAACTTCAAGTTTCCCATCCTTGTCCTTTTTCAGTTTGAAAACCCATTTGCTTCCAATGGCTTGGTAGCCATCTGGAAAATCGACCAAATCCCATACTTGGTTTTCAGACATGGAGTCTAATTCAGATTGCATGGCTTCTTGCCATTGCTTGGAGCTAGGGCTCGTCATAGCTTGTTTGTAAGTCGCAGGTTCATCACTTTCAAGTAATAGAACATCATAGTTCTCGTTCGTCAAAATACCTAAGTACCTTTCCGGTTGAGATCTATATCTCTGCGATCTACGCGGGGTTACATCTCTAGATTGACCATGATTCTCACCAGATACTTCTAAAGATCTCTTAGTTTCATCTTGAAAGTCATCTTAAGCATTCTCTAGAGTTTGTTGTTCGAATCGAATTTCTTCAAGGTCTACTTTTCTCCCACTTGTCATTTTGGAATTGTGATTCTTTTCCAAAAAGATACCATCTCGAGCAACAAACACTTTGTTCTCAGATGTATTGTAGAAGTAATACCCCTTTGTTTCCTTTGGATAGCCCACAAGGATACATTTGTCAGATTTTGGATGAAGTTTGTCTGAAATTAATCGCTTGACGTATACTTCACATCCCCAAATCTTAAGAAAAGACACATTTGGAGGCTTTCCAAACCATAACTCATATGGAGTCTTTTCAACAGCTTTAGACGGAGCTCTATTTATAGTGAGTGCAGCTGTATTTAGTGCATGTCCCCAAAATTCTATTGGAAGTTCGGCCTGACCCTTCATTGACCTAACCATGTCTAGCAAGGTTCTGTTCCTCCGTTCCGACACACCGTTCCATTGTGGTGTTCCAGGAGGACTCAATTCTGAAAGAATTTTACATTCTTTCAGATGGTCATCAAATTCATAGCTCAGATATTCACCGCCTCTATCAGACCGCAGTGCTTTAATCTTCTTGCCTAATTGATTCTCTACTTCACTCTGAAATTCCTTGAATTTGTCAAAGGATTCAGACTTATGCTTCATTAGGTAGACATAACCATATCTACTGAAGTCATCAGTGAAAGTGATAAAGTAGCTGAAACCACCCCTAGCATTTGTACTCATTGGTCCACATACATCTGTATGGATTAAACCCAATAGTTCAGTTGCTCTTTCTCCAACTTTAAAGAAAGGTTGCTTTGTCATTTTGCCAAGTAAATATGATTCGCACTTACCATAATCCTCTAAGTCAAATGGTTCTAGAATTCCTTCTTTTTGAAGTCTTTCCATGCGTTTCAAGTTAATATGGCCTAATCGACAATGCCACAGATAGGTGAGATCTGAATCATCCTTTTTGGCCTTTTGGTATTTAGGTTATAAACTTGTTTGTCGTGATCTAATAAATAAAGTCCATTGACTAATCTAGCAGATCCATAAAACATCTCTTTAAAATAAAACGAACAACTATTGTCTTTTATTAAAAAGGAAAATCCCTTAGCATCTAAGTAAGAAACGGAAATGATGTTTTTAGTAAGACTTGGAACATGGAAACACTCTTCCAGTTCCAAAACTAGCCCAGAGGGAAACGACAAATAATAAGTTCCTACAGCTAATGCAGCAATCCGTGCTCCATTTCCCACTCATAGGTCGACTTCACCCTTGCTTAACTTTCTACTTCTTCTTAGTCCCTGTGGATTGGAACATAAGTGTGAGCCACAACCTGTATCTAATACCCAAGAAGTTGAATTAGCAAGTATACAGTCTATAACAAAAATACCTGAAGATGGAACGACTGTTCCGTTCTTCTGATCTTCCTTTAGCTTCAAGCAATCTCTCTTCCAATGCCCCTTCTTCTTGCGGTAGAAGCATTCAGATTTAAAAGTGGGTTGACTGACCTTTGATAGGCGTATTTTCCGTCGTTGATAGAAAACAACCTAATCAAACATATAAAACACCTAAACTACCGGCTATATTGACTATAGCGGCAAGCATAGGGATCGTCCCATAGGAATGGATATGTTTGATTATTCAATCTATGCGTTCACAAGCTAGTTCGGATGGAATTTGAGTTTTTGAATTCTAATCTAATGAAAGCTAGAAATGCAAACTAATAAAGAAACTCTAGAGGATTCGGGAATCGGCTATGGAATTCGAATCAAAGGAAGCACAAGGTCCAAACAATCATGAATATGCAAAGACATAGCAAGTAGGGGAATGAAAACTAATGACGAACCCGCCACCTCTCGGATAGGGAACTCTAAGCGTCTAATCCACGGAAGAGCTTTCGCCTAATCCTAGATTAAACTAACTAGCATATAATAGGAACTATCATTCACTTGCACAATTAGGCTCACAATGTCTTGCCAAACCTAATCGTACATTCCAATCTAATCCAATCGAATAGCATTCGCGACTACTACTCAACTAGTCATGGAAATCCTATCACTAATCACATTTAATCACAACATCAATCATGAATTTCCCCAAAACTTCTCCAAATTCAATCCCAAAGCTTCATCCCTAACCTCTAGACTAAACTACTCAATTAGCATGATTAACATCAACATTAAACTAATATCAATCCTAATCATGAATCTAATTGCAACAATGAAGCTAATTGAAACAATAAAATTCAGAAAATTCAAACCACAAAAATTGGGGAAAAATCAAGCAAATTCAAAATATCAAACTAATTCTAGAATTCAAGCATAAAATCAAAGCATAAACGAAATTAACATAGCAATTAAAGAATTGAAGAACAAAATCAAAAGAAGATTTAGAATTATACCTTGGAATGAAGAAATTGCATCAAACTTGAAGCACAAAATTGAAGAACAAAACTCAAAGAAAAGAGAAGAAGAAATCTAAAAATGATGATTGAATTGAATTTAGAATCAAGAATTTGAGGCTAAGAATCCTTAATCCTAATCTCTAATCTAAGCCCTAAACTAATTCTAGAGAGAGAATTCTAAGAATTGCGTAATGAAAATCTAATTAAGCCTCCCTAAGCCTATGCGATTTCTCGTATTTATAGCAGCCCCGCGTAACCGTGTGTTCGCACGAAACAGGCCGTGCGTTCGCACCAAACAGCAAGGAGTTACTGCATCAATATTGCCAATTCGTGTGGTCGCACAGGTCTACAGTGTGCTCGCACAGAACTGCAGTGTGCTCGCACTGATCAGTTGCTGCGCTCGCACAGCCTGCTGGCTGCGAGCTACTGTTGCGAGCTACTGTGGTGCTGTTGCTGCGTGGGTCTACGATGGTGCTGCAATGGATGCTATGACGGTGCTACGATGGCCTGCTGTGAGTGCCACGATGGTGCCATGACTTGCTTCGTCGAGTGCAGTGGCTGATGTGCTCTGCTTGCTGCTCATGTGTGGCTGCCATGGCATGCTGTGCCTGGCAGCAAGTTTCGTCGCTGCACATTATTGCATCGTATAGCCCATGGCCAAAATCGTCGCTGCACATTAAAAATATTGTATAGCATATCAATAAAAACGTAGACCACATTATAAAATCGTCTAGCACGCTCAAAAATCGTATAGCACATTATTAAAATCAGAAAACGCATTATTGAATCGGAAAACCACATATTTAATTCGTTTGACATTTTCGCAAATCATAAAGCCATTTAAATCATCGCCTAAGCCAAAAGTCGTATTATTTAGCACGTTAACACTCCAAATGACCCCCACGCTACAAGATTGAGCATAAAAGACATATTTAGAGCGAAAATGGCTAGAATACACGCAAGACGAGAGAATGATACGATTAATGCAAAAATGTAACAAACGAACTAAAAACGATAAAACTAAGAGAAAATAAGAATAAAAACCTAATAAAATGAACTAAAAACCTAAGCTAAGAGCGACATAAATGTCGCTCATCAAACTCCCCCAAGCTAACCCTTTGCTTGTCCTCAAGCAAAGCTAGAATGAGAAACGGGGAGGAGAATGAGCTTATTTATTAAAATCAAAATTACGAAAATAAGATCTACAAGAATGCACACTAACTCACTTTCGTAGGAATCACGGTTGCATTTAAGCGCATGCAACAAGCTCTTTGAACCCCACAATCGCTCATGAGGGCGAGTGGGATCTCGCAAGGGTTTCCAAAGAGAAACACCCATAACTCTTCCAAAAATTTGAATCAAGGCAAGAACTAAAAGTGAAAAACAAACAAGAAAAAGAAAGAAAAGAAAAGAAAAAGAAAAGGAAGGAAAAGAAAATGAAAAACGAAACTACAAAACTCAATATGAGGGCCTTTATTATGGAACAATCACAAAAGAATCCTAATATTACTAACTAAATAGACGAATGCACGCTAACCAATGTCCTAGATCGAGTGAAAGATTCAAATGCCAAGCAAAGTGAACTAAGGGTAAGCACTAATCAATTCCCCTACAACCGAGCATACCACGTCAAATCTCTAGATCCTATCCACCCTTGAGAATAGCGTCTCGAGACACCGCGAAGGCGCCGGAAAATAAGATTAGGCTACCCGACATCTTATCATGACAATCCCATTCCATAAACTTGACCAAATCCTCCCTCCACCGACAATGACTCAACTCAAAAGGGTCAAGAGGACTTTTTAGGGTGAAACGTAGGCTAGGCGTAAGGTGTGGAACAAATTTGGGATGTGGTGCTCATACCTAAAGTGAAGCGCAATGAATGAACTCAACTCAAGCAATCGAACCATAACAAACTCATACCACTTATTTGGGGTACCCCCAAGCTTATTCAACAACTATTCTAAACTACAACTCTTTTTGCACTTTTCTTGATTTGATTTTCTCTTTTTTTTGTGTTTCAAATGAAACTTTTCTTATTGCCTTGTTTTTCTCTATTTTTTTCTTTTTCAAAACTTTTGCTTTTGCTTATTTATTCACTATATACAACATACTTCCCAAACTTTGCCATTCATACCAATCAACATTCATTCCTCAACTTTGCATAATCAATCAAAACCAACAAGCATCATAACTCAAAGCTTCACTATCACTTCTAAGGGTGAAAACAAAACAAAGGCTATTAGGCTTGTAATGTGCTCATAAGAAATGAAGGGTCAAGGCTCAAATGGCTAGCAAAGGGGGAAAATGCAAACAAAAACATATGAGAAAAATAGAAAATAAAGTCCTAAACTAAAAAGAAAAATAGTCACCGAAAGAAATTCCTCTATCGTCCCCTAAAGTAGTTCGGCCGCGGTCTCGGGAAGGAAATAGTCAAATTCGGGGAATAAGAAAGTCAATGCTAAGGATCCATGCCACTCAATATATGTATATGTGTTTGGGCTAATTTGAACATGAACCTCACATGGGAGAAAATACCACTCTCTCCGGTTTCAAGTCACTAGAGAGATCGACACCATCTTACCACAAGCCAAGGGTTCAAGACGCATGCTACCCACAGTTCAACCAACTTTCTTAACACCAAATCCTAAATTCGACCCAAGACATTAAAAACCGTGCAACCATCTACCAATTAGGAATAAAAGCATTCTAATCTACAAGTTCCAATTTTATTTGCCCAAATCAAGAATAATGCCTAAAAAGCTAGAAAAGCTTGCCTTGACAAAGATCGAAAAGGAAAAAGAAAGAAAGAAATGAAAAAGAAAATAAAGATAATAAAAGAAACTAAACAAGAAATATGCACAAAATCCAAAATATTCACAAAATCAAGCAATCCATCACACGGAGATCAAAGTAGCAAACAATAGAATCTCCCCCCAAGCTCGAATTAGGCCATGTCCTCAAGGCCTAAAACGAAACTAGGAGGGGCACAGCTACCCATCCAACCAATACCCTGCAATAAAGATGCCCAACCCAAAGAATGCATGTGAGTTAGAAGGATATTACCGGTGATGACGTGGGAGCAAGTCCCGCAAAGAACCGTAATAACGAACGAACTCACCAAGAAGAATAGCCGGACATGGCAAAGATGGATGCAAAGATTTCCACATCAAGAAAGCTTGAGCCACAAAAAAAACTTCAAAAATCAAGAAAAATTTGTATACATGGGCCAAATGAACAACACCCACGGGTTGCCTCCCGAGAAGCGCTCTTTTTACGTCATTAGCTTGACGCTTCTTACCTCTAGTAAATACCCCGACAACGATCGCAATAGTTTGTCATATGCAATGGCAAACATATCCAAGTGTAACAAGTAGGCAAGAGTTAAAAGAGAAGCAAGCACAAAGTAAAATGCAACTCTATGCCTACTAGGGGTAGGGAAACAAAAATAAGAAAAATCAAAATGAAAAACAAAAGAAATACTCCCTTCTTCATGCTCCTTTAGTGAAAGAGAATCATTAGGATCAATGGAGGAAAAGGAATCCTCAAGCGACGGGAGTTTGGACAAAAAGGAAAAAGAAATGGGAAATGAAGGATAAATGTTGAGTTTTCTCTTTCGGAATGGGGAATGAGGGAAGGGAGTGGGAACAAGATATTCACAAACAACTTCACTCACATCACATAAAGCACAAGAAATCTCAACATAAGATCCTTCATTCACTTTAAAATCTTTTTGGTTGGCACATTCACTCTTTTCCTCAATTTGAATCGATTTAAGCACTTCAAGGAAAAATGGAGCAAATAGATTTTCATCACCATCATCGATGCACTCACTCAAAGAGGAACGAGTAGGAACAAACTCTCCGATACTCAACTCCTCAATGTCATGCATCAATGGTGGCAATGAAGCCTCAAACTCATCTCTCCTCCATGAAACTTCCTTAATAGATTCTTGCAATAGGTTAGAAATTCCCAAAAAGCCTTTTACAACTTGTTGGGACATGACTTCAAATGAATGCAAACAAGAATCTATTCTTTGCTCTTCTCGAATTTCAAGATACTTCATGGAAAGAAGCCTCTCATACAATGATATTGGATATTCAAATTCCAAAGCGCTTAGGAAATTTTCATGGAGAGATAGAAGATCATAAAGCGGAATCGGCTCATCATTTTGAGAAACAAAAGTATTTGCCATTTTTTTCGATTTTTAAAGAAAAGGATAATGAAAAATGAACTAGACTAGCGAACTAGAATGAAGAATCAAACAATGATGCCATTCCCCGGCAATGGCGCCATTTTGATAAGCGTGTTTTTCCGTCGTTGATAGAAAACTACCTATGAAAACAATATTTATAAAACCACTTCAACTACCGGCAAGCGGCAAGCAAAGGGATCGTCCCAAAGAAACGGTGAATTATTGAGTTGGAAGTCAATCTAGTTCGAACAAAGGTTTCTTTTGAATTGTAACTTTTTAAGAGTCTAAAAACAAATAAAGAACTATGTAAAATTGAATCAAGAAAGGGAAACGTTAGGGAGTCGGGGATAGCCTAGGGAAACTGGGGGAAATCAATTCAACTATTTAGCAATGGTGATCATGCAACGAAATGGTGATTAGGCAAACGGCATCTAAAGACGAACCCACCACCTCTCGGATAGGGAACGCTAAGCGTCTAATCCACGGAAGAGCTTTCGCCTAATCCTAGACTAAACTAACTAGCATATAATAGGTACCGCCATTTGATCAACACAAGATAGGTCCACAATGTCTTGCCAAACCTATCCTATGGTTCCACGGAAATCTAATCGAATAGCATTTGCAACTACCACTCAACTAGCATGGATTTCCTATCATCAAATCTTATTTAATCACATGAATCAACCAACAATCAATAATCTATTTCCCCTAATTCATCCCCTAGTTTCTCCCCTTTCCCTAACCTAAAACTACTCACTAATCATCCTAACAATCAAGCTACCCATTAAATCAAAACTAGCTATCATGAAATTAAAGGAGAAGAAGTAGAGAATAGGAAAGTCAATTGCACAATCAAATCAAAAACTGAAAATCAAAGTAACAAGCAAAATTGAAATCAAGAACTCAAGGTATTGAGGAATTTCAAAACAATTATCAACTAAGCAAGTGCAAGAAGTAAAGAACTAAGAATTCAATTGCATAAAGAAGAGAAGAGTTGAAGAAAATTACTGAATTGATGCTTGGAATTAAAGAGTTTCTCTCTCTAGATTGAAGAACAAAATCACAAAACCTCTAGAATTCAAAGTGTAAAAATATGAAATGTAAAGTATGAAAGCGTACCATGAAAATAATCAAAAATCCTATTTATACTAAACCCCAAAAACAAGAGTTTTAAACTCGAAAACTGAATCCCGCGCAGCCGTGCGATTGGGCAAACCCAGGTGCGATCGCATCGGTGCGATCGTGATGTGCATCAATGCGAACGGGCCCTGCGACGATTCTTCTCCTTCGTGCCGTGCGAACGTGCCCAACAACCATGCGATCGCACGGCTGTAACTTAGCTAAATCTCAGAAAATCCTTGTGTGCTCGCACAGGAATTTAGTGCGAGCCCACCGAAATTCCGTGCGAGAGGGCTCCTCTGCGGTGCGATCGCACGAAATCACTCATAGTTCCTGCATCGATTTTCCAGATTCGTGCGAACACACGAATTTGAGGCACGAGCGCACACACTGCCTTGACTTTTGGAGCTAACTCTGTAGACCCGTGCGAGCGCACAAAATGTCCGTGCGATCGCACGGCACCTGCTCGAGCAAATCTCAGCTGTTTTTCCATCATTTTCAACATTATCACTTGAAAAGCACAAAGATGGAAAAGGGGAATAAAAGAATAGCAAAACTATATAAAACTAACAAAAAAGCATAATAAAACTCTATAAAATCCTAGCCTAGAGCGACATAAATGCCGCTCATCAACCTTCCTCTTTTCAGATTTGGCGCCAGCTGGTTGCTTAGTTTGGCTGGCCTTGTTGCCACCTTTCTTAGCATTCCTCTTCTTTCCAGATTTCTTGAACTTGCCCCCACGCACCATAAGCACATCTTGCTTATCACTTTTGAGCGTCTTTTCAGCGGTCTTCAGCATACCGTGAAGCTCAGTGAGCGTTTTGTCCAGACTATTCATACTGTAGTTCAGTTTGAACTGATCATACCCGCTATGAAGAGAATGGAGGATGGTGTCTACAGCCATTTCCTGAGAGAATTGTTGATCCAGCCGACTCATATTCTCAATGAGTCTAATCATTTTGAGAACATGTGGACTTACGGGCTCGCCTTTCTTAAGTTTGGTCTCAAGAATTTGCCTATGAGTCTCGAATCTTTCGACTCGAGCCAGATCTTGGAACATGTTCTTTAACTCACTGATGATCGTGAAAGCATCTGAGTTGATGAACGTTTTCTGTAGATCTGCATTCATGGTTGCAAGCATTAGACATTTCACATCCTTGTTGGCATCAATCCAACGATTGAGGGCTGCCAGAGTGACCCCTTCGCCTGCGGCTTCGGGCATCGCCTCTTCCAGGACATACTCCTTTTCTTCCTACATAAGAACTATTTGTAAGTTCCTTTGCCAGTCAAGGAAGTTTTTCCCGCTCAACTTCTCCTTTTCGAGAATTGATCGAATGTTGAATGAATTGTTGTTTTCCATAGTTAAAACTACAATTGAAAAGAATAAACAAATAAATAACCATTCACAGTTTCTCTTAATAAACTTAAATTCTAGCATACATGCATAATTCAATGTTCATTAAGCATGTTATTTAAGTTATGTGTTCCGGCTGGTGTGAATAAAATGATTCCAAGACCCTAAAATCCATTGAAGAATTAAGCACATTATGTATTTAGACTCAATTCTAAAATCTTTTAGGTAAGCAAAAGCCTTTTGCTAATAATCTAGAAACTACTCTTGGTTGATAGGTACGTCTAAGAACTTATTAGGTAAACCTATCGATTTTGCCACGACATAAAAGGACTCCTTACTTATATCGTTGAGTTTCACCAAAACTAACATGTACTCACAATTACTTGTGTACCTTACCCCTTTATGACCAATAAGTAACACCTCGCTGAGCGAAAACTATTACTAGATTGATGTAAACGATATCCAAGCAAGTGTTTATTTTGGCATGGCACCTTTTAACTCAATTTTTAAGTTTGGAACTTAAGGCTCTTACTATGTTGGTTAGATTTTAAGTGAACTAAAATCCTTAATCATGCAACATAATCAAGCCACAATCTCATGCATAATTAAGACATATTTAAAGCAATAAATAACTTAAAGCATGCATAAGATAAATGTGATCTAGTATGGCCCGACTTCATCTTGAAGCTTCAACTTCAAAGTACGTCTCGAAAATGGTAACTTCGTCTTGAATTTCACCGTGGGAGGCGCCATTTTCTTCAAATAGGATAAGCTATAATTAAACTAATTACAATTATTTGATGGTACGCAGACCATATTTGAATTGAAAAACAAATTTGGTGCATTAGACCAATTACATTCAAATTAATGGTACGCATACCATATTTTCTATCCTATTTGGGCCATACTAGTCACTCCATAACCTGCAAAACAGCACATATACAATACATACCATTCACCCATTCATTATCATGAATGGCCCACATAGCTGGTTAGTAAAACACGTTATGCATCACATAAATATTTGCAGCAATTAATTAAGGGCACCAATAATCTACCAATTATTCAGTCCTTATTAATTCTAATCAAGTTTTTTAACCTTAAAGGATTTGTAGACCTAATCAAGAGTTTATGACTAAAAATGCTCCCACTTAAACCAATAAATTCATATGCTTTACTAATTTTAAACATAAAAATGTATTTCTAGTCTAACCGGAAACATACAAATTTAATTAAAATTTAAAGCTCATATAAATTTATAATCGAATCCATTAATTTAATTTATTTCAGTTGAATTCAACGAATTTAAATTAATTCAAGATTTAATTTTAGTAAAATAATTAGTATAAATAAAATTTATAATAATTATAATATTCAAAATTAAAATCCAAGAAAACAATTTAAATTACGAATTTTAAAATTAATTAAAATCGTTTCCGAACTGAAAATTAAAAATTAAATTCAAAGCGCATCAATTGGGTCAAAACGAGGCCATGGGCTTGCGCCCATGCCCCGTCGAGTCCACGAGGCAGCATCGCCCCTCACGAGTGATCGCACAGCAAGGCACGAGCAGCTGCCACGCGCAAACGCAGCAAGCCGAGCCACGCATGCGCGCAGCATCGCTCGCTGCTTCATAGCGCAGCAGTTGCTTGGCGAGGCTGGGCGAGGTAGCGCTCGTGCTGCGAGGCACCCCTCGCTGCCCGCGCGCGCGCGCCTGCATTGCTCGCTCGCCTTGCTCCTTCGCCCACCCGCCCATGCATCATCGCAGCACTCGACGCAAGGCAGGGTTGCTGCCTTGTGCTCGCGTGCTACTCGCCTTGCTCGCTGCATTCGTACCGCATGGGCGACGAGCTCCCTTGCTCGTCGTCGCATGCCCGCACTATACAACACCCCTTAAGGGTAACACGTAGCGTCCATTGCTTTGTGCGGTGCAAGTTTTATGAGCGAATTGCATAAAAATTAAAACTTTTATTTCCAAAATTAATGACAAATTAATAAATCATATTAATTTCATAATTTTAGGGCGAAAAATCGAAAAAATTTTAATTAATTGATTTCCGATTAACATGGATTCAAATCAAGGTCATAAAATTTAAAATTTAACACAAATTAACAATTTTTATGGTGGTTTTTAATCATTTGTACCTAATTAAATTATTAATTAATTATGAAATCAAATTAATTCTAAATTATTCGAATTTCAACAAATTAATCATAATTACAAATTAGGTCGTATAATTAACAAGGTTAGGCATTCAAACTTGTTAAACATATACTGTAGGTCAATCAAAAATTCAAGATTTATCAACAAGAATCGCAAATATTTAATTTAACATCTTAAATTTACAAACTTTTGCGTTCGAAAAACTAAAACCTCCGAAAAGTCATAGTTAGGCTTCGAATTTGGGAATTCTGGGTTCGGCCAAAAAATATATTTTTTTTGTCAAAATTTTAGAATGCCTTTTACATGCGTAATTGACACAAAAATCACTCGATTTGGATGAGTAACGAAGAAACTGCTGAAAAACTGCGTACATATAATTAAATAAACGCAATTTGCAATTAATTAACAATTACGAAAATTAATCACCCCTTTTAATTCCTTGCAAATTTGTAAACTTTAACCATGTTCATGCAATTTAGATTATGAAAATAATAAGAGGCTCGTGATACCACTGTTAGGTTATGATTCATATGACAAAACATAAATCATGCGGAAAAACCATAAAGCCAGGAAAGCATATTATTTACACATAATCATTTAGCATAGTTTAGATGCATACACTTTGTTGCGTGCCCTCCCTAGCTGCGCCCGAACCGAACAAGAACAAGTCTTTAGGACTCCAAGTGTCGTCCCTCCGTAGATAGTCCACAACACGTCCGGATCCGCCTTAAGCTTGACCAACTAGAATCGCCCTTAAGGTAGCTTAGGAATTTCGGTTATTTAGGTGCAAGTGTATGGCTGATTTTTCTTCAAAATCTTACCTTTAGAATACTTCAATTGTATCTATAAATTATGACCCTAGGCTCCTATTTATAGAGGTATGGAAAAGGAATTATAATCCTACTAGGATTTGGATTTATTAATTAGAATCCAACTTGAACTCTAAATAATAAATATAATCTTATTAGGATTAGGATTTAATCAATACACGAATTCCGATAGGATTAGGATTCGTTACGAACATGAGCATCGTAAGGCCACGAGCATCGCACCACCCGCGCAGGCCTTGCGGCCCACACGAGCAGCCGTTGCTCGCAGCCCAACAGCACGCCTAGCGTGCGCGCGCCTAAGGCCTTGCTGGGCCTGGCCTTGCGCTGGGCCTGGCGAGGCGTGGCAGCTCCATGTTGGGCGCTCGGCTTGCTGGGCGCGGGCCTGGCTTCGTGCTGGGCCTTCGTCTAGCAAGCCTCGTCCGATGCTAATTCGTACGATGCGCTTCCGATTAAATTCCCGGTTCCGGAATTCATTTCCGATACGAACAATATTTAATATTTCCGATTCCGGAATTAATTTCCGTTTCGAACAAATATTTAATATTTCCGTTTCCGGAATTATTTTCCGATTCTGACAATATTTCCGTTTCCGGCAATATTTCCGATTCCGGCAATATTTCCATGTCCGATAATATTTTCCGATACGTACCATGTTTCCGTTTCCGGCAACATCTATGACTTGGATAATATTTATATTTCCGATACGATCCATATTTCCGTTTCCGGCAATATCATTGTTTCCGGAGTATTCATTTCTTGCTTGTGACGATCTCAGCTCCCACTGAAACCAAGATCCATCGATTCCGAATATCCATAGATGGAGTATTTAATGCCATTAAATACTTGATCCGTTTACGTACTATTTGTGTGACCCTACGGGTTCAGTCAAGAGTAGGCTGTGGATTAATATCATTAATTCCACTTCAACTGAAGCGGCCTCTAGATAGGCATTCAGCTCACTTGATCTCACTGAATTATTAACTTGTTTAATTAATACTGAACCGCATTTATTAGACTTAATATTATATGCATACTTGGACCAAGGGCATTATTTCCTTCATATTTAGTGCATGTCCCCAAAATTCTATTGGAAGTTCGGCCTGACCCATCATTGACCTAACCATGTCTAGCAAGGTTCTGTTCCTCCGTTCCGACACACCGTTCCATTGTGGTGTTCCAGGAGGAGTCAATTCTGATAAAATTCCACATTCTTTCAGATGGTCATCAAATTCATAGCTCAGATATTAACCGCCTCTATCAGACCGCAGTGCCTTAATCTTCTTGCCTAATTGATTCTCTACTTCACTCTGAAATTCCTTGAATTTGTCAAAGGATTCGGACTTATGCTTCATTAGGTAGACATAACCATATCTACTGAAGTCATCAGTGAAAGTGATAAAGTAGCTGAAACCGCCCCTAGCATTTGTACTCATTGGTCCACATACATCTGTATGGATTAAACCCAATAGTTCAGTTGCTCTTTCTCCAACTTTAGAGAAAGGTTGCTTCGTCATTTTGCCAAGTAAACATGATTCGCACTTACCATAATCCTCTAAGTCAAATGGTTCTAGAATTCCTTCCTTTTGAAGTCTTTCCATGCGTTTCAAGTTAAAATGGCCTAATCGACAATGCCACAGATAGGTGAGATCTGAATCATCCTTTTTGGCCTTTTCGGTATTTATGTTATAAACTTGTTTGTCGTGATCTAATAAATAAAGTCCATTGACTAATCTAGCAGATCCATAAAACATCTCTTTAAAATAAAACGAACATCTATTGTCTTTTATTAAAAAGGAAAATCCCTTAGCATCTAAGCAAGAAACAAAAATGATGTTTTTAGTAAGGCTTGGAACATGGAAACACTTTTCCAGTTTCAAAACTAGCCCAGAGGGCAACGACAAATAATAAGTTCCTACAGCTAATGCAGCAATCCGTGCTCCATTTCCCACTCGTAGGTCGACTTCACCCTTGCTTAACTTTCTACTTCTTCTTAGTCCCTGAGAATTGGAACATAAGTGTGAGCCACAACCTGTAATAAATACCCAAGAAGTTGAATTAACAAGTGTACAGTCTATAACGAAAATACCTGAAGATGGAACGACTGTTCCGTTCTTCTAATCTTCGTTTAGCTTCAAGCAATCTCTCTTCCAATGCCCCTTCTTTTTGCAGTAGAAGCATTCGGATTCAGAAGTGGGTTGACAGATCTTCCGCTTTTCAGATTTGGCGCCAGTTTGCTTAGTTGGACTGGCCTTGTTGCCACCTTTCTTAGCATTCCTCTTCTTTCCAGATTTCTTGAACTTGCCCCCACGCACCATAAGCACATCTTGCTTATCACTTTTGAGCGTCTTTTCAGCGGTCTTCAGTATACCGTGGAGCTCAGTGAGCGTTTTGTCCAGACTATTCATACTGTAGTTCAGTTTGAACTGATCATACCCGTTATGAAGAGAATGGAGGATGGTGTCTATATCCATTTCCTGAGAGAATTGTTGATCCAGCCGACTCATATTCTCAATGAGTCCAATCATTTTGAGAATATGTGGACTTACTGGCTCGCCTTTCTTGAGCTTGGTCTCAAGAATTTGCCTATAAGTCTCGAATCTTTCAACCCGAGCCAAATCTTGGAACATGTTCTTTAACTCACTGATGATCGTGAAAACATCTGAGTTGATGAACGTTTTCTGTAGATCTGCACTCATGGTTGCAAGCATTAGACATTTCACATCCTTGTTGGCATCAATCCAACGATTGAGGGCTGCCTGAGTGACCCCTTCGCCTGCGGCTTCGGACATCGCCTCTTCCAGGACATACTCCTTTTCTTCCTGCATAAGAATATTTGCAAGTTCCTTTGCCAGTCAAGGAAGTTTTTCCAGCTCAACTTCTCCTTTTCGAGAATTGATCGAATGTTGAATGAATTTTTGTTTTCCATAATTAAAACTACAATTGAAAAAGAATAAACAAATAAATAACCATTCACAGTTTCTCTTAATAAACTTAAATTCTAGCATACGTGCATAATTCAATGTTCATTAAGCATTTTATTCAAGTTATGTGTTCCGGTAGGTGTGAATAAAATGATTCCAAGACCCTAAAATCCATTGAAGAATTAAGCACATTATGTATTTAGACTCAATTCTAAAATCTTTTAAGTAAGTAAAAGCCTTTTGCTAATAGTCTAGAAACTACTCTTGGTTGATAGGTACGTCTAAGAACTTATTAGGTAAACCTATCGATTTTGCCACGACATAAAAGGACTCCTTACTTATATCGTTGAGTTTCACCAAAACTAACATGTACTCACAATTATTTGTGTACCTTACCCCTTTTGTATCGATAAGTAACACCTCGCTATGGCGGAAAACTATTACTAAGATCGATGAAAAAAGGATATCCAAGTAAGTGTTATTTTGGCATGGCACCTTTTAACTCAATTTTTAAGTTTGGAACTTAAGCCTCTTACTATGTTGGTTAGATTTTAAGTGAACTAAAATCCTTAATCATGCAACATAATCAAGCTTTGATCTCATGCATATTTAAGACATCTTTAAAAGCAATAAATAACTTAAAACATGCATAAGATAAATGTGATCTAGTATGGCCCGACTTCATCTTGAAGCTTCAACTTCAAAGTCCGTCTTGAAAATCTCCGTGGGAGGCGCCATTTTCTTCAAATATGATAAGCTATAATTAAACTAATTACAACTATTTGATGGTACGCATACCATATTTGAATTGAAAAACAATTTTGGTACTTTAGACCAATTACATTCAAATTAATGGTACGCATACCATATTTTCTATCCTATTGGGGCCATACTAGTCACTTCAAAACCTGCAAAACAGTACATATACAATATATACCATTCACCCATTCATTATCATGAATGGCCCACATAGCTGGTTAGTAAAACACGTTATGCATCACATAAATATTTGCAGCAATTAATTAAGGGCACAAATAATCTACCAATTATTCAGTCCTTATTAATTCTAATCAAGTTGTTTAACCTTAAAGGATTTTTAGACCTAATCAAGAGTTTATGACTAAAATTGCTCCCACTTAAACCAATAAATTCATATGCTTTACTAATTTTAAACATAAAAATATATTTCTAGTCTAACCGGAAACATACAAATTTAATTAAAATTTAAAGCTCATATAAATTTATAATTGAATCCACTTATTTAATTTATTTTCAGTCGAATTTAAATTAATTCAAGGTTTTTTAATTTTAGTAAAATAATTAGAATAAATTAAAATTTATAATAATTATAATATTCAAAATTAAAATCCAAGAAAACAATTTAAATTATTAATTTTAAAATTAATTAAAATTATATGAACTGAAAATCTCAAATTTAAATTTAAAACTCGATAATCGTAACATGACGAGCACTTGGGCTTGCGCCCAAGCCCCGTCGAGTGCACGACCTATCGCTGGCCCATGGCTCATCGCAGCAGCAGCCACGCGCAAACGCAGCAAGCCAAGCCACGCTTGCGCGCAGCCTGCTTGCCCGCATGCATCGCAGCAGCCACGATGGGAGTGCTCGCTCGCTCGCGCGCAAGCAAGCCCTCGAGGCCACGCGTGTTGGTGCGCAGAGCAGCGATCGCTGGGCGACCAGCTCTCGCCCTCGCGCGCGCGCGCCTCTCCTCGTGCCATGCCTTCGCCCTTCGCCTATCGCTACAGCACACAGCACACAGCACACACGCACAGGCTCCCTTGCCTCGTGCGCGCGCCATGCGCTATGTTGCTCGCTGCATTCGTACCGCACGGGCGACGAGCTCCCTTGCTCGTCGTCGCGTGCCAGCACTTTACAACACCCCTTAAGGGTAACACGTAGCTTCCATTGCTTTGTGCGTGCAACATTAATGAGCGTTTTCATAAAAATTTAAAATTTTTAATTCAAAATTAATGAAAAATTAATAAAACATATTAATTTCATAATTTTAGGGCGAAAAATCGAAAATTTATTAATCAATTAATTTCAATTAACATGGATTCAAATCTAGGTCATAAAAAAAAATTAACATAAATTAATAATTTTTATGGTGGATTTTAATCATGGATACCTAATTAAATTATTAATTAATTATGAAAATCAAATTAATTCTAAATTATTCGAATTTCAACAAATTAATCATAATTACAAATTAGGTTGTATAAGTAACAAGGCTAGGCATTCAAACTTGTTAAACATACACTGTAGGTCAATCAAAAATTCAAGATTTATCAACAAGAATCGCAAATATTTAATTTAACATCTTAAATTTACAAACTTTTGCGTTCGAAAAACTAAAACCTCCGAAAAGTCATAGTTAGGCTTCGAATTTGGGAATTCTGGGTTCGGCCAAAAAATACTAATTTTGTCAAAAATTTAGAATGCCTTTTACATGCGGAATTGACACAAAAATCACTCGATTTGGATGAGTAACGAAGAAACTGCCGAAAAACTGCGTACATATAATTAATTAACAATTACGAAAATTAATCACCCCTTTTTAATTCTTTGCAAATTTGTAAAATTTAACCATGTTTATGCAGTTTAGATTATGAAAATAATAAGAGGCTCGTGATACCACTGTTAGGTTATGATACATATGACAATACATAAATCATGCGGAAAAACCATAAAGCCAGGAAAGCATATTATTTACACATAATCATTTAGCATAGTTTAGATGCATACACTTTGTTGCGTGCCCTCCCTAGCTGCGCCCGAACCGAACAAGAACAAGTCTTTAGGACTCCAAGTGTCGTCCCTCCGTCGATAGTCCACAGCACGTCCGTGTGAGGGGGTCGAAAAAGCACGAGGCTATTGCGTGACCTCGTCCCTCGTGGGTGTGACGATTCTTTTTATTCAATCAAGTGTAATTGGATTTCCTGTGAGTTTACACCCAATTGACTAGTAATATAGGAGTCGCCATTCAGTTTTTAACGACGATGAGAAAAACTGACAAAACCCGGTTATCGTGACATAAAGGGAGTGCAATTATGTTTGACCACGACGGTCGTAGGTTCCCTTGTGATCCCTGGTGTGGGGATCTCTCAACATACACCCGCAAGGTAGAGATTGAGGGTTCGGGGACTGTAACTACCGAGAGAAGTACTTCGCTCGTCGATAACTCCAGAGGCAGGATATCCTTACTAGCTCAGCATAAATAATTGAAGGGACATGCGTTAACTATTAAACTAATCTGAATTGATTTTAGCAATATGCAACATATAATACTAGATCGATCGTGATTATCTGATTTAAATAGTATTAAGGGACCTAGCATGATAATCCAATTTCCCAAAAATATTATATTTGTTAGGCGTGATAGAACAATCAGATTTAGTTAGTTTAACAGTTCATAAAAAGGGCGAGGAAAGCAGTTAAATCATCGAAAAGGGACACATTACGACGCACCCTTGAGAGGTGCGTCACGGTTCTCAGAAAACTAACCACTTTGACTTTTCTATTTCTCCTTTTTATTTAACGAATCTCAATTATGGGACAGGATACGTTCTGTTCGATTTATGGATCGATTGCGACAGAAACGCGTGAACAATTTCGCAGCGTGAGGCTTAGGCTAAGGGTTGGAGTCAATACTCAGAATATAAATGTGTGTTGTGTGTCCTTTTCACGTTGAATTTGGGGTTGTATTTATAGGGAAGAGTTCGTGGAAAGATAGAATTGCAGAGTTCTAATCCACAAAGAATTAGGAAAAAACACGTCCCAGGTATTTTCAGCGCCCAGGGCTGGGCGTCAAAGATTTCGGCGCCCAGCTCTGGGCGTTGAAAATAGAATCCAGGCAATTTCAGCGCCCAGGGCTGGGCGTTGAAATTGCTGTTTGGGCCGTTTCTTTGTCAGATTCGGACTCTTAGAATCCGGAGTGTATGAGACTTAATCGAGTCTTTTAGTGCGTATTAATTTCATGACGGAATGCGTCTGGGCCCGTTACGAACTCTAGGCTCGTTAGGATTTCAATCAATACGTGACTCTTATTTCCGAATCATATTAGGAATAGGATTCTCGCAGTTTTCTATCTCATTTAGGATTTACGTTGGAGTGCAACACCTAATTCTGACAGGTTTCTATCTTTTATGACTTGCCACTTTTAGAAGCTACCCTTTACGGCTGTTACTATTTTTAGCAGGTTTTCATAAATAGCCGGTTTCTATAAATAGCAGGTTTCGGGTGAAATGAAAAGGGGAATTGAGATTCGTTATTTTATAGGAGATGCGTTGTGAAGTGAAGATTTATGTTCTCATCATCGAACCTTTCCCTTTCGGGAATGGGGACAAAAGTAGGTGTCTACAGTTAGCCCCCACTTTGACTGAGTCTTAGAGTAAGACGATGGTCAAAGTACTAGACGGAGTGCGTCGCACAAGCCATGGTGTATGTGACCTGTTTTGCGAGGGTCTCACGAGCCCCCGAGTGATAACATTTGACTTAAAGGTCATCACTTGAAGTGTCGACATATCCCTCACGTGTCATTGGGATTTGTCAACGGATAGTATAGAAACTTACTTACTTTGTCATTGGAAGGATCTAAAGAAGTGTAGAAACTCCCTCACTTTGTCATTGGAAGTAGCTACAGATGTTTTCGAAATCAAAGCTATAAAGTGTAATTGGGCCTGGCCAAGCCCAACCAAGAGGTAAAAATATTTTTAAAGATTCTCATTTTCAGGGCTAGTTAAACGAGAAAACCCCCTTGTTTTTATGGGACGTAAAACGAAGGAAAATCCAGCACATCGCTCTTTTTTGGAAAAACGGAAAACCAATCCCTTAATTTTTGGAAAAAGGAAAAACCAGTCCTTTAATTTTTGGAAAAAGGGAAAACCAGAAAAAGTTAACGCTGCAGCGACTAAGGACCTGCGCGGTTAGTGGCGCAGACCCCGCCGGCTAAAGATGGCGAGCCTGTCAGCTAAGGGTGGACACCCCGTCCGATAGAAGTGGACGAATCTGTTTTGAAATTTGTTTGTGCTTTTTGAAAATAAGGACCTACGCGGTTTGTGACGTAGACCCCGCCGGCTAAAGATGGCGAGCCTGTTTTGAATTTGAAGATTTCATTTTTCGAAAACTGAGGACCTGCGCGGCTAGTGACGCAGACCCCGCCCGCTGAGGGTGGGCGAGCCCTGTCCGCTGAGGGTGGACATCCCTGAATTCGTTTTTTCGATTTGGGAACGCGTGGTTCGTGACGTGATTTTGCCAACTTAAGATGGGCAAGTTCCTATTTCTTTTGTTCTTTGTGATTTCTCTTGAGAATTTCTTTTTATTCATTCTTGTAGGAGTGAATTCTTTTGAGGGATGCTCGGATTTAGTTGTAACCTGAATGTGGGTTGGCAACGTGCTTAGACGGACCATTGTCTTGTGGTCATTTTCCTTCATGGTTTTGAGCTAGTCCTTACGGCTCAATTTTGTCACTACCTGGGTCCTTGATTGGGGGACCATGTATAAGTATCAACGGCGACCTTTGTCTTGAGGTCGTAAACCGGTTCTTTTTCTTTTGAGATTATCCAAACACGGGACTTCGTACAGCGTAGTCTGGGAATATTGTTTAAACTTTGCATACTTTCTTTTAAGATATATTTTTTTTCTTTCGAGCCACCAAGCACTTGTGCTTGGCGGTCAGTTCTTGTCAAAGAGGTTCTTTGGGGATACGCATTTTGTAATGTCCTTGATTGTGTTTGGGATCGTGCTCGTAAGTGCGAGCGATCTTCGTAGTGGTGTGCTACTCTTGACAAGGTCGTGAGGTGCGACTTTCAGTAAGGAAATCGGCAATTTTCGAGTCGAATGGATGCGGCAGGGCCCATTAGAAGTTAGGGCCTTTTTTGAGCCTGGGTTCATTTTCGGCGCCCAGGCCTGGGCGTTGAAATAATTCACGCCCAGGTGGGGGCGTTGAAAGTGTTGTTTGGGCTGGTCTTTTGATGACACAGTTGGCCTCTTGTTCGTTCGTTTTCTTTTTTCCTTTGGAACGCGTTCGTAAATGTTCGGTACTTAGAAAAGATGATATGTATGTACGAACGAGCGTTCATAGAATGGCCGTTGTGTGCGGTCCATCAATCAGTTTGTTTGAATCAATTTTTTTTTTAGCAATGACTGATTTTGAATAGTTTGCTTAGAAGCTTGATAGGGCTCAGGCCCTTTCACGAGGTGGGTTCAAACATCGTGCCCTTTTGATTGTTCAAACATTTTCTTCGAGATTTTTTATTTTTCCATGGTTGTTTCGTAGCTTGGAGCCCCCAAGTATGCATGTTGGGATGCTTCCTTTTGGCGTACGATTTTGTAGGTTCTTTCGAGAAAGATGCCTTGGGGTTCCGCTCGTGTAGGTGCGAGCTATCCCTTCCGTGGTAGGTAATGTTTTGCTACCTTTAATCCTTAATGTAGAAGTCGTGTGGCTTGCATTTTGAATTTGGGTGATAAGTAGTCTTTGCCTCTTTTACACGTGCTCTTGGTCGTGCCCGTGTTAGTGCAATATGCCTTACTCTCTCTCTTTTAGACTTGTACCGTGGGATGGTTGAACTTATGGTGCGACGTAGGCTTGTGTGGCCTAACAACATGTATTAGAACATTTCTCCAGGTGTTGGGATATCATTATTTTTTGCATTGGAGTACTTTCATCACGCCTCGTTCAGGTGCTCGAACAAGTGTAGCACCTTCCGCGTGGGTTTGCACGGCTTATCACTTCGTTCGATGCGAGGATTCATATGTGTTTTTTTTATTTTTATATCTGGGCAAAACTTGGCTAGCAGAAAGATTCAGCGCCCAGGCTGGGGCGCTGAAGATATAGGCGCCCAGCTCTGGGCGTTGAAATTGATTTCTGGGCAGAATTTCGAAAGTTTTTTCTTTCTTGATTTTTTCTTTCGCTTTTGCTTTGGAACGACTTAGACTGTGTAACGGGCGCTTAAAGGCCGAGCGTTATGTGCAGTAGTTTGATCGGAGTTTTGGTGACTCGCGATTTTCAGTTACCCTTGTTAGTGGGGTGACTTTATATATTCTAAGTAGCGCTTAGAATTTGGGAGGGGTTGTAGCCATTCTAAGGTTCGTTTTACACGATCAAAGCTTAGGATTATGCCCCTATGATGTATGTATAGAATTTGCGATAAAATCGTCATTTCGAGCATTTTTAGAGTGTTTTTCTCAAGCCTCCAATTGTAGCTACGGGATTGGCTTGGTGCTATAATGCTTTGCATATGTTTTTATGCATTCATGGTGACACGGATCATGAATAGTTTGAACCAGACTCGTTTAGTGCGAGGTATGTTCGAGTAGTAATTTGCTATTTCTCTTGTAAATGTCGTATTGTGTGACATTGCCATGGTCAAGGTAGCCACATGTTGAAGTGTGCCTTGATCAAAAGCTAGGTTCCTTTCTTTACCCACAATCATATTTAGAAATCTTTTTGACTCACTTGCAATATCGAGATAAACACATACTTAGCTTTAAACCAACGACACTTTATTGTGTTCGAAAAAGTCTTTGAAAATTATTTGAAAATTATTTAAAATCCGAATCCTACTGTGTACAGTCCGAGGTGTCCTAAGTAAGTTGACTTATAGAAGGGTTCGTACAGGATTACATGAATGAATCAAAATACTGTTACGATTTTTGGAATGATGTCTAAGGATTTGCTGGAAGCCAGGGTGCAGGCGTCAAGATATTACTCGCGTCCGTGTGGCACATGCTTTGGGCTTTTAGGGCCATCTTTTCCAGAATTGCGGGAATATAAACCGTTTTCAAATTGACTTAGATTTACTTGGTGTATGTCTGCACAAAAGGTCAAGGTATACTTAGTTCTTTCCCTAGCTCTTTCATTTCAATTTTTTTTAGCCCCCAGTTGCTATTATGTCTTCCCTTTAATGATACTTTTAGATTTCGATTTTAGATGCCCGTGTCATATGTCTGAGTAGGGTGAGCCTTGGTTAAGTGCCAAGTCCTATTGACAATGTCTGATTTTTTTCAAAGGAGATTAGCAAGCATTCGAATTACCATGAACAGGTGCCCTGAGTTCGAAGGAACGATGGGGCAATGCCGTAGAACAATCTTTTTCATTGCAAGCTTACTGCCTTTACTACTTGTTGGCGATCATGACTCTGTCTAGTGGTGAAAGAAGGTCTTTAAGCGAACGACTATGTCTAGTGGTGAAAGAAAGTCTTTAAGTGAGTTAGTTCGCTTTAGGGAGGGTCAAGTCGAGTACTTTAGAGGTCATGGACGCTTTCGCTAGCCCCCATTCAATTGAGGCAGAGTGATCTTTTGAGTCTTGGCTAAGTGCCTAGGAGTGTGAGTGCTCCTTCTGGCAAGGGTACGTGCCTTTATTATTTTTCGATGTGTGCTCATTAATTTTGGCATCTTGGTGACTTGGATTCTTCCTTTGACTTAAATTTTTCTTTCGACTTGGGTTGCAAGTAATTAAATTTCAATAAGGGACTTCTATTTTTATTCTTGTTATTCTATAGGCTTTAATATTTTTGCAAATTGGTTGGACCGAATCATGGATTGCCTACGTATCCGCCTTAAATAGATTTAATTTGGAATCAGGTCTTGCGTAGTTCTTAGCCTAGAAAATGGTTTCATAGAATGCCGATTTTAAACAAGTATGTTCTGAGGTGGAAACATATTATTTGAAACGGTAGAATAAGTGAAGTTTATTATTATTTAAATCTGCTGCCTTGCCGTAAGCCAAAAAATTTGTTTTATATTTTTGAGTACATGTATTTTCTTTTCATGTGTTTTTTTTTTGGTACGTATACCTGAATACGTGTTGTACCCCTCCAAGTGTTCGTTATTTTTCCGTGCATGTGCCGATAAAATGACGAGCACTTCTGGACAAATTTTTCAGCAAGCAGAGAGATTCGGCGCCCAGGCTTGGGCGCTAAAGATTTTGGCGCCCAGCTCTGGGCGCTGAAAATGGTTTCTGGGCGGATATTTTTTTGGTGCGCTAAATGTTTCTTTATTTTTCTTTTTAGGCTAACTTTAGAGGCGCTTTTGCAAAGTTTCTTTTTTATTATTCACATTTTACTATTTTTTTTTGCACTTTTCATTCGATTATAATCCTCACGCGTTCCTACTTCTCGCGACGTCTTCTTTTTTACTCGTGACTCAAGACGGTTTGAAAGATGGGTTGGATGAGTTGGGATAATTTGTATGGGTATTAGTCAAGCATGGGGATTACATCTGCTAGGGCTCACAATTTGCAGCTTCGTGCTAGTGTCATGAGTTTAAATCAACCAAGGTCAATGAGTAGCATGGGGACGGCTCAAGGGTATATCAACAGGATGTATCCATACAAGTTATATGGTCATTATGCTAATGGTTGTGTAAGAACAGGTTTGGGCTTTGGAAATAATGGGTATGACGCACGTGTCAATGGCCGTGCGTGGTTTGCGGTTGACAACAAGTTCAAGAACAAGAGTCGAGGTAATGGTTTCTTGGGTTATGGCGATGAGAACATGGATGGGTTAAATGAGCTGAACAGGGAGCCTAGAGCGAAAGCGTCTAAGAACATAAGGATTGGAAAGGGTAGACATCGTAGAACTTTATGATTTGGATTGGTTGACTCAACTCTCTTCCTTCGTTTTACTTGTGTAAATTTCGCACTTTGGGGAGGTACGGGCTAAGTATTTCATGGCTTGCTCTTTTCGCTCTCCTTTTTCTCTTTCTATTTTCTTTTTTGCTTGGGATTTCCCCTCTCAACATAATTTTTTTTATTTGGGCTAAAAGGTAGATGGTTGTGGTCTTTGAGTCACGAGGCGAGACTGAATGAGCCTCGTTTGGTAGGCCTATAGTGGACCTTTAATTTTAGTAGGCCTAGGGTGGACCTTTAATTTTTGTTGGCCTAGGTTGGACCTTTAAATTGTCTTATTTTGCAAGCGTATTTAGTCGTTTCTTAAAATGTGCAAATAGCGTAGATTCAAAATGTTGTTTTTACCTTATTGAAATTTAACGAAAGAATTACATCGAAAATAATTTTTTTTTGCTTCTTTTCAGATTCTAATTTTCGGGATTTAATTGGAAGTTGTGATTTAGACTCGAACTTTCATTAATCTTTCTGATTATAACCCGTGTATGAATATAAGGAGGTGGCCTAGACTCAAAATAATGACGTGGCGTAAGCCTATAATACTTGACCAAGCGACTCTCAGACGTAGGCTAATTGGACCATAACTTTCGTTGGTTGACACTTCAGATTTTAACCCTTGGGTGTTCATTTGTCGTGCGCCATTTTGCTTAAGGTTGGCAAGGTAGTTAATTGGGGAGATCGAATTTTTATTTTTGTAAGACTAGAATCATTAGTGCGGCTTCTCTCTTAGTGTGTATTGCTTTACCCCGATGGTAGCCTTATGGTATGCCGATTTGGGTATTTTCATGGTTGGTCATGTTGCATTCATGGAAAATCTTTTAGTCCGTACTTAGTAGTATTTCAAGGAGCGAGTGGCTCGAGAGGACTATGATAGTCGTGACCCAATGTGATTATAAGCCTTGGGGCCATTAATTTTTTCTTTGCCAATGGTATTAACACCTTAGGTTCACTTTGGGGGTTGTGCGACTATGGGGAAATGATTTCCAGAATGTGACCGTTTTCATTTTGCAAATACTATAATATATTCTTTTTATTGGTGAGAGAGAGTATTGAGGCCGTGGATTCCTAGCAAGGGATGACAATTACATATGGGTGCTCATTGATTTAAATGTTAGGAAGGGAGACTCAATATGGTTTAACCTTTTAGCTTGCAGAACGATACCAAGTATTAGGACCGATTCTATGGATAAGACAACTCAGATTTAGGATTTAGATTGTACTTCGGCATAACCTAGTCTAGACTCGGATTTTTTTTTTTATTCGAACATTATTTTTCTTGAAAACTTCATTTGAACATTATTTTTTTTGAATACTTTGCCCATGTGACATTCAAGGTCGTTTCAATTAGCGTGCTCGGTTTTGGAGCCGAACATCGTCGTCGTAGGAGGCCTAACAACGACACAAAGAGTTATTTATTTTTTTATAAGTCGCTTTTAGAATCGAGTGCTTTTTCATACGCCTTCGCAGCAATTTTTTTCAAAAAGTTTTTTTTTGCTACGTATATTTTTTTTATGCGCGGGCACCGAGGCTGCTGTGCCTGAACAAAAGGTCAGGCAGCAACTTCAGCGCCCAGCAGTGGGCGTGAGAAATTTCGGCGCCCAGCCAGGGGCGCTGAAAATGCGTCCCTGGCTGGTTCTCGTTTTCAGTTTTCGTCTACTTTTGTTTTTGCGACTTTAAATTTGTGTGCTAGCCTTATAACGTCCTTTACGCGTTGTGCAGCGTTTGTGGGATTCGTTATGGCCATCCCGAGCGTCGCTTATTTTTGTGGCGATTGTTCGGGCTTGCGGAACACGTATTTTGGTATAACTCTTTGGCCAATTGGTTCATGAATGTTTGGGCAATTTTTTTTAAGGGCGTTGGTTTTCTAGCATAATTTGTCTAGCATTATTCGTACGCACAATCATAACATAGTCACACAGTTCGATACACATAACTACATTACAAACATGGATTTGAAAATTAAATATGTCACGTAGTTTATGATAGGCTTCTATGGGTAGTTATTTGCGCCTGGCTTGGTACCGCTTCTATCGTAGATCCAACACATGCCCCGGTCGAGGTAGTGTCTTCAACAGACGAATTTCGCTCAAGAGGCCAACCCGCAAGTGCAAGCCAAGGGGGCATGCAGGCGAGAGGGACCTAATGAGCGAGCGATTGGGTTCGGGATAGGTGTACTACCTGCACAAGTACCGAGTGGGCAACATGCGCGGCGTATGCACCCCCCTATTGGCGCAAAAAGGTATCCTTAGTCCCAACTCCCGAGGGAGCCGAGATTCGTTATGCGGTTCTGCCCGTTCACATTAATATGCTGATTTTCAGGTCGTCCCAACTTGATGGGGAAATAAACGCGGGGTAGGATCGTTTCACCCTTCGGCTATTTTGATTACCTACAAGCACGAGTATTTCCTTCACTATCCCCAGCGGAGTCGCCACTGTGAGGGGGTCGAAAAAGCACGAGGCTAATGCGTGACCTCGTCCCTCATGGGTGTGACGATTCTTTTTATTCAATCAAGTGTAATTGGATTTCCTGTGAGTTTACACCCAATTGACTAGTAATATAGGAGTCGCCATTCAGTTTTTAACGACAATGAGAAAAACTGACAAAACCCGGTTATCGTGACATAAAGGGAGTGCAATTATGTTTGACCACGAAGGTCGTAGGTTCCCTTGTGATCCCTGGTGTGGGGATCTCTCAACATACACCCGCAAGGTAGAGATTGAGGGTTCGGGGGACTGTAACTACCGAGAGGAGTACTTTGCTCGTCGATAACTCCAGAGGCAGGATATCCTTACTAGCTCAGCATAAATAATTGAAGGGACATGCGTTAACTATTAAACTAATCTGAATTGATTTTAGCAATATGCAACATATAATACTAGATCGATCGTGATTATCTGATTTAAATAGTATTAAGGGACCTAGCATGATAATCCAATTTCCCAAAAATATTATATTTGTTAGGCGTGATAGAACAATCAGATTTAGTTAGTTTAACAGTTCATAAAAAGGGCGAGGAAAGCAGTTAAATCATCGAAAAGGGACACATTACGACGCACCCTTGAGAGGTGCGTCACGGTTCTCAGAAAACTAACCACTTTGACTTTGCTATTTCTCCTTTTTATTTAACGAATCTCAATTATGGGACAGGATACGTTCTGTTCGATTTATGGATCGATTGCGACAGAACGCGTGAACAATTTCGCAGCGTGAGGTTTAGGCTAAGGGTTGGAGTCAATACTCAGAATATAATTGTGTGTTGTGTGTCCTTTTCACGTCGAATTTGGGGCTGTATTTATAGGGAAGAGTTCGTGGAAAGATAGAATTGCAGAGTTCTAATCCACAAAGAATTAGGAAAAAACACGTCCCAAGTATTTTCAGCGCCCAGGGCTGGGCGTCAAAGATTTCGGCGCCCAGCTCTGGGCGTTGAAAATAGAATCCAGGCAATTTCAGCGCCCAGGGCTGGGCGTTGAAATTGCTGTTTGGGCCGTTTCTTTGTCAGATTCGGACTCTTAGAATCCGGAGTGTATGAGACTTAATCGAGTCTTTTAGTGCGTATTAATTTTATGACGGAATGCGTCTGGGCCCGTTACGAACTATAGGCTCGTTAGGATTTCAACCAATACGTGACTCTTATTTCCGAATCATATTAGGAATAGGATTCTCGCAATTTTCTATCTCATTTAGGATTTACGTTGGAGTGCAACACCTAATTCTGACAGGTTTCTATCTTTTATGACTTGCCACTTTTAGAAGCTACCCTTTACGGCAGTTACTATTTTTAGCAGGTTTCCATAAATAGCAGGTTTCTATAAATAGCAGGTTTCGGGTGAAATGAAAAGGGGAATTGAGATTCGTTATTTTATAGGAGATGCGTTGTCAAGTGAAGATTTATGTTCTCATCATCGAACCTTTTCCTTTCGGGAATGAGGACAAAAGTAGGTGTCTACAGTCCGGATCCGCCTTAAGCTTGACCAACTAGAATCTCCCTTAAGGTTGCTTAGGAATTTCGGCTATTTAGGTGCAAGTGTATGGCTGATTTTTCTTCAAAATATTACCTTTAGAATACTTCAAAATTGTCTCTATAAATTATGACCCTAGGCACCTATTTATAGAGGTATGGAAAAGGAACTGGAATCCTACTAGGATACGAATTAATTAAACTAGAATCCTAGTAGAACTCTTATTTAATTAATTTATCCTTTTAGGATTAGGAATTTAATCATATATCGAATCCTGATAGCTTTAGGATTCGTATAGCACGTACACGAGCATCGCACGAGCACCGCACACTCGCGCAGGCCTTGCGGCCCACGCTGAGCGGACAGCGCTCAGCCCATGCTGATGCCTGTGTCCGCGCGCGCGCCCAAGCTCTTGGCTGGGCCTGGCCTTGCGCTGGGCCTGGTCGAGGCTTGGCGTGTGTTGGTGATGCGTGTGGCTTGTTGGGCGATGGCCTGGCTTCGTGCTGGGCCTTCGTCTAGTGAGCCTCGTCCGATGCTAATTCGTACGATACGCTTCCGATTAAATTTCCGATTCCGGAAATCATTTTCGATACGAACAATATTTAATATTTCCGTTTCCGGAATTATTTTCCATTTCGAACAAATATTTAATATTTCCGTTTCCGGAATTATTTTCCGATTCCGATAATATTTCCGATTCTGACAATATTTCCGTTTCCGGCAATATTTTCGATTCCGGCAATATTTCCATTTCCATTAATATTTTCCGATACGTACCATGTTTCCGTTTCCGGCAACATTTACGACTTGGATAATATTTATATTTCTGATACGATCCATATTTCCGTTTCCGGTAATATCATCGTTTCCGGAGTATTCATTTCTTGCTTGTGACGATCTCAGCTCCCACTGAAACCAAGATCCGTCGATTCCGAATATCCATAGATGGAGTATTTAATGCCATTAAATACTTGATCCGTTTACGTACTATTTGTGTGACCATACGGGTTCAGTCAAGAGTAAGTTGTGGATTAATATAATTAATTCCACTTGAACTGAAGCGGCCTCTAGCTAGGCATTTAGCTCACTTGATCTCACTGAATTATTAACTTGTTAATTAATACTGAACCGCATTTATTAGACTTAATATTATATGCATACTTGGACCAAGGGCACTATTTCCTTCACATGTATATATGTATATGTGTTGACTAGGTTCTCATGTTCTATTTAGAACGTTGTTGAACAAATTTAGAACATCGTTGAATAACTTTAGAAAATGGTTGAACAAATTTAGAACATGGTTGAATAAATTTAGAACATGCTTGAATAAATTTAGAACATGGTTGAATAAATTTAGAACATGGTTAAATAAATTTAGAACATGAGCTTGAAAATTAAGAACATGGTTGAATAATTTTAGAACATGCTTGAATTAATTTAGACATGAGCTTGAAAATTTAGAACATGATTGAATAAAATTAGAACATGCTTGAATAAATTTAGAACATGGTTGAATAAATTTAGAACATGGTTGAACAAATTTAGATCATCGTTGAATAAACTTAGAACATGCTTGGATAAATTTAGAACACGATCTTGAAAATTTAGAACATTTATATATGCATATGTGTTGACTTGTTCTAAATTTAGAACATGGTTGAATAAATTTAGAACATGGGTGAACAAATTTAGAACATCGTCGAATAAATTTAGAACATGCTTGTATAAATTTAGAACATGGTTGAATAAATTTGGAACATGGTTCAATTAATTTAGAACACGGTTGAACAAATTTAGAACATGCTTGAATAATTTTAGAACATGGTTGAACAAATTTAGAACATTTTTGAATAATTTTAGAACATGGTTAACAAAATTTAGAACATGCTTAATTAAATTTAGAACATGATTGAATAATTTTAGAACATGCTTGAATTAATTTAGAACATGAGCTTAAAATTTTGGAACATGGTTGAATAAATTTAGAACATGGTTGAATAAATTTAGAACATCGTTGAATAAATTTAGAACATGGTTGAATAAATTTAGAACATGGGCTTGAAATTTTAGAACATTATTAAATAAATTTAGAACAGAGTTGAATAAATTTAGAACATGATTGAACAAATTTAGAACATGGTTGAACAAATTTTGAACATGGTTGAACAAATTTATTTATTTATTTATTTATTACTAAAATTCGTAAATTCTATTATAATATAAATAACTATACGTTAAAATATATTAATAAAATTTATAAATTTACGGAGGATTACACAGACCTTTTGAAATCTTATTTTGATTTTATCATCTATCTATGCAATTATATTGGTACAAAATGGAGAAGTGTAAGAACCAACTTCAGCCATTTATTTATTTGTCTGTATGACCAAGGCAAATATTTACTCCGTTATACTGCAGGAAAATCAACATAAAGCTTAAGCATATTTTTACATAATCTTTTTTATTGTCTTTTTCAAATATATAGCCCCTCCCCTCCCAAAGAGCAGCTATAAATTAGCAGAAATAGGAATCAGAAAGATAAAGATGAAAAACATGCTAGCATTCATGAATGGAAGAAGATACTGCTTTTAGTATTTTACTGATGAACTAATTGACCAGTATGTATTGTACAAGTGCACTTCTCTTGCGTCAAACCAAGATATCTGAGTAATTCAAGTAACATGAATTACAACATAACGTGTATTCACATGAATTAAGTTGGTCGCCCTAAACTTGTACGTACCTTGAATATCTAAGTAAAGGGGCCACTTTGTAATTCAATCCTCTAAGTTAGAAATCTCCTCCTATCATTAAATAAATGAAACTTAATTATTATCAATGTTCATTAAATTTTCAGCAACTTTATTTAGTTTTAAATCACTTGAATTATTTAAAAAATAACCATTAATAATAATAAAATAATGATTCTAATTAATTGTTTAAATCCCTAGCATGAAATTTCATGCTTAAAACCATTAAAAACCAACACTTTAAAACTTAAAATGAATCTGTAAATTATTATTGATTACCATAATTGAATTTGACATCTAATTATGCTAATCAATTAATCAGATGAGTTTAAGCAAAACCCTAACCCTAATTTCAACATTAATAATCATTAAACTCATAAAAATTGAAGCTTTAATTATAATTTAAATCTGAAAAATTCCTACTACTTCAAATACAATCATCCTCAATAATCTAATCATCAAAATCCTCAACTTTGGTGTTCATAACCAATCCCAAATACAATTTAAAATCAAATTCTATAATAATTATAAAAATCCATAATTTAAAACATAAATTAAATAGAATATATTAGGAAGAAGAGGGATTATACCAGACCGACCTATAGCATGGCACAGTCATGGTGGTTGATGTGACCGGGCGCAAAAGAGAGCAAGGGACGGAGGTGGTGCACGACAGTGTGCGCTGTGCGTACGGGTCTACTGTGTGCGGCTCGTGCGTGCGCTATGCGGGGAGAACATCTAGGGAAAGCAGCAGCAGGCGCGGACAACAGGGCGTGCGGGGGGGAGGCAACAGGGGTAGCAACGGGGCGTCGGATGTGCTGCTGGCTCGGCTGGGACACGGGCGCACGAGAGGAGGGAGGAAGGGAGTGACGTGAGGGGAAAGAAAGAAAAGAGAGGAGAGAGAAAGTTTGAGGGTTTTTGAGTTTTAATGAAGTGGGGATTTAATGAATTATGACGGCGTATTTATAGGTTTCGTATTTTAGGTGGGCTAGGATTAGGGGTAGTAGAGTTGGGCTTATATAAAGATTGGGCTTGAATTAAAAAAGGTTGTTGAATCATTCGTTTGGGCTCACAATAGGAATTGGACTGGACTTAGAATAATTTAAATTGTTTATGATTTTCAAAATCCAATTAAATTCCAAACTAAATTTAAATTCATTTTATCCCTAAATTATTTTTAATTAATAAAATAGATTTAAATAAATATTTAAATGCGACTTTTATTTATAAAAATAATAAAATGCTTTATTAATATAATTAAATATATTTATAATTGCTTAAAAATACGAGGAATTTCCAGAATCCATGTAAATCACCAAATCAATTAGCATAATTGAGAATACATACAATCTGTGATGCGTGCCTTCCCTTAGATGCTCCAGATTCGAGCAAGAACAAGTTTAGAACTCCAAGCGTCGCCCCTTCGTAGTCCACAATACTTTCACCTTAATTTGATTAGCTTAGAATCTAAATATAAGGTATAAAGGATATTCAGGATCTCACTTTAGGTGTTAAGCAAAAGTATTAAATTCACATCTTAAATAGTGTGTCCACAGGCCCTTATTTGTAGTGCATCGGAAAAAACTGAATTCCCATAAATCCTAATTTCAGTAGGTTTAGGTAACTAGCAATTTAGGTAGTTTAAGAAACTAGAATAAAGTCCTAGAAATTCCAACCGGCAGGCTGGAATTTCTCGCGGCCTAAGTAACTTGCTCGACAAGTTACTTTGGCGCCCCAACCCTCATGGGCAGCTGCGCTGCTTGGCTGGCCTAGGCGAGTGTTGCACATCTGTGCGCTGCGCTGGGCTGGCCTAGCGTGCCGTGTGGGCTGGCGTGCTGACTAGCTCGCTCGCGCGCTGACCTTACGCTGAAGCTAGGATGGCTTCGTGCTTCCGACTCATCGAGCTTCGCGTTTCCGATTCGTTTTTCGATTCTGGTACTATTTCCGATTCGAACAATATTTCCGTTTCCGATAATATTTCCGATGATAATATTTTCTATTATGACAATATTTCTATTTTCGATAATATAACTCCATATTTTTTAAAACGGGCTCAAAAGCATTATCGTTCAAAGTAAACACTTAAAATGGGAAATATCCAAAAAAATGCAGCAACAATGGCCCTAAAAATGCCCCAACTCTTGTCTCTGATAGGCCCATTCCACGTCCGTCTTCAAGAATTGGATTCCGATTCCTCATTTCCCAAAACTCTACTTTCTGTCTCCTTATGTTTTTTGAGCTTCCAAACTTCAGCAGCAGCTGCTTCTCTCTCACACTCAAAACCCCCTGCTAAAAAACCCTATCTCTCCGAGTTCAGAGAGAGACAGACAGCACAAACATGGCGGATCTCAACAACCATGGCGTCGCCGCCGCCATTCTTCCGATTCCAGGGAAGCGTAACGTTCTTATTACAAGTGCTCTTCCTTACGTCAACAACGTTCCTCACCTCGGCAACATCATCGGCTGTAAACCTCTTCGCTTCCCTTTTCTGATTATCAGTTTAATTGATTGATTGATACGATTGATTGATTGTTGGGAATTGCATTGCAGGTGTATTGAGTGCGGATGTTTTCGCACGGTATTGTCGGCTTCGAGGTTATAACACTGTATACATTTGCGGGACTGATGAGTATGGTACTGCCACTGAAACTAAAGCGATGGAGGAGAAATGCACTCCTAAACAGATTTGTGACAAGTAAGTTTCTCCTAAGTTGGCTTCAATTTCAATTTGGACTTTTTTTTGTGATTGGATAATTCCATAACGGGAATGATGTTCGGTTTAAACCTCCTTTTCGAATTATAGGGAATTGATGTATGCTTTTTGTTCGTTTGTTTGTTTATGAATTCTAATTGTTTCATGTGGTAAAAAGAAATTAAGAATTTAATGGTCAGAAGAGTTATAGAATATGGATTTTATATAGCTTATCTATTTGATCTCCTAATTGCTTAACTTTAGTTACATCTCGGCAATAGGGGATGTATGCATGAGTGCATGGTATGATGGCCATGTTCTTAAAGTATTTGCTGATGTATGTGCAAGATTCTATGACAATAAATTTAGTGTACTGCTTGTGAAATGAGGGCAAGGAAGTATGGTTACCTTTGAGCAGGTTCTTAAAGTCGCTGGATTTTTGTTTTTGTTTTTGTAGATACCATGCAATTCATAAGGAAGTCTACGAATGGTTCAACATAAGTTTTGATAAATTTGGACGCACGTCAAGCCCCGAACAGACTGAAGTTTGTCAATCTGTTTTTAAGAAGCTGATGGAGAACAATTGGCTTACAGAGAACACAATGCAACAGGTTTGTGCTTACCATGATTTTAATCGAGTTCTTCAAATTCAACCCCCTAATCCATTTCTTCAATGAGTAAGCTGCCTAATTTTATTGTATTTTTGGATTTGGTGAATGGACTTGCAGCCTTATTGTGATACTTGTGAAAAGTTCTTAGCTGATCGCCTTGTTGAGGGTATTTGCCCAACACCTGGCTGCAATTATGATTCTGCCCGAGGTGATCAGTGTGAAAAATGTGGAAAACTTTTGAATCCTACAGACCTGAAAGATCCTAAATGCAAAGTATGTATCTTTCCTCAGCTAACTTGCATGACTGTATTATTGCCAAATGAATATTTCCACTGTATCTGTTTATTGGGCTTTCCATGCAAATGTCTTGGTTGCTTTTAGTATACCCGTACATTTTTTTTTTTTGCTTCCAATGCTTTTGTATCCAGACCTATGCGATGTAAATGTGTTCTCAAACTTCTGAAAGACCCTCTCTTTATGGCGGCCTGTTGATGAGAATTATTGTATCTGTACTGTAAAATCCCACAGGTACAGCCTCTAAAAGTAACATGGACTTTATAATCATTTTCCTTTTAAGGTAGAGATGGATAACTTAAACCTTTAGTATTTTTGTTGAACACTTGTATATTTTGAGTGGCTAACAGATGGAATTGTGAGGGTAGGTAGGGGAAGACCAAAGCAAATACGGAAGATGGTGATTGAGATTGATATGAGTGTGTTGGTAATTGAGGAAAATATGGCTTTAGATAGGGCGGAACGGATGGAGATAATAAATGCCGACAACTCAAGTCGCTGAACATGACTTCTTTTTCCTCTCTTTTTTCTATTTTCTTTGCAAACTTCTCTTGTTTTCTATTTTTCAAAACATATTTGCGCCTCTTCTTTAAATCGGCATATCTTGTTTTCTACTTTTCTTGTTCCCTATTTTCAGTGTCTCGTTAACCTCACTTTAACTTTCTGATTTTGCGTGTTTACTTTCTTTAACATAACCTTTTATTTTTCTTACTTCACGTTCCACAGACGGTTCATGTTAGCCGACCCCAATCATTTGTTGTTGCTGTTGTTGTTATACTCATACTTTAGTTTTTCTCTGTATAATGCTCCTTAGATTCCAAAAGACTAGAATACTACCGTCCTTAGGAGCTTTTTGTTTGTAGATTTCTAACAAGTAATCAAGACATTTATCTAGAAAAAACTTTTTTTTGGTATGTTCCTAGTCTTTTTTTTTGTGTGCCTATTTTTGAATTTGAGAATGATTTTAGGTGATTGTAGTCAATGGTTCTCTGTTAAGTGGTGAGTTCCTGTCAAAAATAATAATTGGTTGGTTGTAGTTCGTGGAATAATTGTGGTAAATTGTGTCCCACTTGCCATGATGCTCTATCCATGGAAGGTTAGCTCATCAGCTCATAGGCTCATAGTTGAATTATATCAAGGGTGAACTGTTCCTCGCTATCCTCCATATCTTTTTCATACTTCTTTGCTTTTAAACCATATTCTCATTCTCACCATAGTTCAGACTTCAGACCTTCTCTGACCATTTGCTGGAGCTATATGGCACATAGGTGCTATCAGTTTCTTAAAAGTTGAATAAAATCTGAACTTTGTAAATGTTTTATAGAACTGGTACTGTGACAGCCTGACAGGGTTGCTGAATCATCCTTACCTTGAAGATTGTGAATCATAATATCGGTTTTAGACGTCAAATCCATCAAAAATTCACAATTGAGCTGCTCTATTATTTCTTTAGTAAAAACTCAGGATTCATTGTTATGCCTTATCCATGGACCTATTTCAATTAAATTAAATATTCTGATTTTGATGTCAAAATATGTTTTTTTAGTGCCAAATAAATATTTGAAATCAAACCAAGGTTGTCGCCCCAAATTGATATAATAAGGAGCTTACATGAAAATAGCTTTTGACATTATCTGGGTAATAGAAGGCTCCACACTACTTGTCTGAACTTTCACTTACAAAGCACCATAATACTGTTCACTCACATCATTTGAGGTCTTCTAATTCTATTTGAACAGGCATGCCAATCTACTCCGCGCATTCGTGACACAGATCACTTGTTTCTTGAACTTCCACTGCTCCAAGACAAGTTGGAAGAATACATAAATAAGATGTCAGAAGCTGGATCTTGGAGCCAGAACGCTATTCAAGTAACAAATGGATGGCTGAAAGAAGGACTTAGATCACGGTGTATTACTAGAGATTTGAAATGGGGGGTCCCTGTCCCGCACGAAAAGTTTAAAGACAAGGTTGGATAATGCTTATAATAGAAGTTACCTATTATTTCCTTCACTTATTTTTGCTGATTGATTTTCTATTCCAATAGAGGTTGACAGATTTTTGTTGTTTGGAATGGACTTTGGTTGCTTATTCACTTGTAGGTATTTTATGTTTGGTATGATGCACCTATAGGGTATATTTCAATCACAGCATGCTACACGCCAGATTGGGAGAAGTGGTGGAAAAACCCTGAAGATGTTGAGCTATATCAGTTTATGGGCAAGGATAATGTGCCATTCCATACTGTAAGTTATTATTGTAATTGTAAGGTGAAGCATTCCTTAAAGGAAAACGATTAAACAGCTAAAAGTAATAAAAAGAAAATAAAGGTAACAACCGAAAAGGAACCACGAGGGAGACTTTTCTCTCTTCTTGTTTTGTTAGTTTCATGGCTTCATGCTCAACATGAAATTTGTTTTAGCTGGTCTTCTTCTTTTGAGGCCATTTTTCTTTTGGTATTATTTGTCTTTGGTAGTTGAGTCCAAGTGTTACTGTTTTATAGGTGATGTTTCCATCAACACTTCTTGGTACTGGTGAAAGCTGGACTTTGATGAAGAGTATCAGTGTCACAGAGTATCTGAACTATGAAGCAGGTTAACACTTATTTGCTGTGCTTTTCATAGGCGACAGTCTTATAATGCATTTGCTTTATGCTGGATTTCTTGACCTCTTTTTTGTCTGTGTCTTCATGTTTGAGTGGCTTGTGGTTGTACCACATCATTATAAAGGCGTGTGATAGAGACAGAACATTCTGCATCACATGATTATAAAAGTTGATGCTCAAAGGTTTGAAGTGGTTCATTTTCTATTTTGATTTTGCAGGCAAATTCTCCAAAAGCAAAGGCATTGGAGTATTTGGGAATGACGCCAAGGACACAAGTATTCCTGTAGAAGTCTGGAGATACTACTTGCTAACTAACCGGCCTGAGGTAATTATTCTGATAAACACCAATTACTTTAGTTTATGGGTTGAACTGAAGTCACCAATCTTGGAAAATTTGCATTTCTTAGGTGTCAGACACATTGTTTACTTGGGCAGATTTACAAGCAAAACTAAACAGTGAGCTGCTGAGCAATCTGGGGAACTATGTAAATCGGGTCTTGAGCTTTATTGCTAAGCCATCAGGTACACTGGATTGTTAATAGAACATCCCCTTTTCATAATCGTAAATATATCTTGCATGTTCTGGCTGGCTGTGCTTGATAGAATGTAGTGACTAGTATCAGACCTGTCGTGTGCAAAACTTATAAGTAGAACTTTTGCTAATTTTTGTTGTCTATGACGTAAGTAGAAAGTCAAAACAAAGTAAAATATAGGGTGTTTTCTCTGTTGGAGGTGAAGGAGGGTTAGAGTTTCTGGCCTGTTTAACTAAAATGTTATCGTAACCCGTTATTTGGTAGTGTAAAACATTTAAAACATAATTAGATAAAAGATGGTTGCTTTTGTAAATTTTCTCGGTGGTTAATTCTTAAACTCGCTTTTCAATGGTTACCCCATTCCAAAATAATTGCAACACTTCCCTTTTAGGAAGTTTCAAATTCATTGCAACACTACTTTATTTGGTTAATGAGTTCTCTTTTCTCTCTCGTCACACGAGCTCCTAAAACCTTACGCTTACCCCATGTTGCAATTATTCTAAATCAGACAAGTACTAACTCCTTTTATCTCTAATGTAAAGTTCCCATCTCTCCTCAAATGTGTGTCCCTACTTAAAAAGTTCCCATTTCTCATTTGAAGTCCACATAATTAAAAAAAAAACTTAAAACTAACCCACTTATCATTGCCGGTTTCCAGTTTTTGGTTATGAATTTGAAACCCATGTGATTTATGGGGAATCCCAAACTTAAACCTAGTCATACCCCCAAATAATCATGTTGGTTTTTAAAACTCACAACAAAAGACTAAAAACTACCTTCTGTGATTTGCATATATTGGTTAGTTTTTGTTAGTTAATAATAAACTGGGCCTTATTTTTTTTATTTTTTTTAATTCACTTTTAACCAGTAAAAATCCACTTTCTCTCACCACATAATAAAAAAACATTAAACTACATCCATTATTTTCTTTTTACATTTCACCTTTAATCAACATAGTCTCATAACAATTTCTCTCCTAAATACGCGTGCCTAGGAGAAATGAAAACTTTAAATAGGGACGAATGGAGTAGTTAGTAGTTGTGTCATATCTATGTTCTCCCCATCACTTAATTTCAGTAGTGGTATATTTGGAAATCCAACCATAAATTATTACTATTTTAGGAAAGATGACAACTTTTCTTAGACATCTTAAAATAGTATGTGTGACTATTAATTCCCGACAAAGGGAAAATAAAAGTATTATGTCTATATGACTGACTTGGTGGTGGATTATTTTGCTATATTATACTTCTTAAACTATACCAAAGCTGAAAGGATTTTAGATGCAAAATAATACACGGGCTATCTAAAATCACATTATCTTTTACAACTTGTAAGTCTATACCCTATCAGTTGTAGTCAAGGTTTTGTTACTTGATTAAACTATAGAGAATGGAGATAGAATAATAAGGATTGTAATTGATACTCCAAAAAAAATGTTAACAAATTCAACAATAAAATTTGACAAAAAATCACCACCCATGACAATATATTATATTATCACTCCACTAGCCTATACCACTCAATTATAGTTAAAGTTTTATTACTTATTAAACTAAAGAGAGTGGATATAGACTGACATTGATTATTATAGACACTCCATTTTTTTTTTGACAACTTTGATAACAGAACTTGACAAAATATACTACCCCACCACAATTTCCATGTTTAGCAGTAAATCAGTGATACTTCAGAAAGAAGATCGCAATATGTTTATAATTGTCAAAACTGTCGAATTTGTTGGTTTTGTTTTTCTTCTATAGAAATAGTATGGTAGAGATAACCACTTGAAAAGTATCACATGGTGATAATATGTTGTGATGGGTAGTATTTTTTTCTATACTAAATATCCTTGTCAAATTTTATTGTCAAAGACTCAAAGTTGTCAATATCTTTTCACTTACCGGTTATCAAACATATTTTCAGTATAATTGTTAAGGTTTTGGCAGGAAAAGTTTGAGCAGTGTTGCTATGAATTAGCATAGATAACAGACCAAAAAAGCAAGAGATCAATGAAGATTTGATTAATAAACTGAAATACAAGAAGTAACCGATATTCAAGCATTCGAGAGGCTTGATTTCTCTCCCAATGAGCTCTTCAAAGCTCAACCAAGTTACTCCACAATATTCAACATGACATTCCTGCTCTACTAAGCTCTATATATAGTTCTACTTCCCTAACTAACCCCCTATACTCATTCCCCAAGCTACTTGTACTAACTTATATAGCTATTTCCTGAAGTGCCCCCACCCAAATAGCAGTTCATAGCAGATGTCTTTGCATGTAGTTGCTTATGCTTTAGCACACCATGTGAATTAACAGAATTTCCATCACAAAGTCAATCATAGGTAGCGATAGTTTCATCTCTTCTATTGGAAATTAATAGTCACACATACTATTTTAGAATATCTAGGAATGTTGTATCCTTTCCTAATAGTAATGGTTTATAATTGAATTTCCTAATATACCACTACATATATATTAAGTGATGGGGATAGGCTAAATATGACTCAATTATAGTACTTTTTTATTTTTCTGTTTGTAAAACATTGTCATACATAAATAAAAAACTACCTAATTAATAGTGAGTTTTAAAATCAATTTTCTTATAGAAAAATTTACAAAAGCAACTCTACCTCTGAAAAATTATTGTTTACACTACTAAATAAAAGGTTTCTTAAACATTTTAGTTAACCCTCTATTTCCCATAGCGGAACGGAACCCCCCTTTTCCCTCTGTCACTGTTGACTCACTGCGACCACAATTACTGACCGTCGCGGCATTGCCACTTGCCCCGCATTTTCTCTCCTCTATTATACTCTTTAATCCCCCCCCCCCCCTGCTCCGTGGAGTCAGTGGATGAGGGGGTGGAGAGAGCCCATGCAACGGCTGTGGTATTGGCAATGACGGATAGTTTCTTCTTAATCGATGATAGTTACATTTCATTTTTTCAATTTTGTAGAATTCTAGTGGTACATTTTTCTGAAATCTTTTTCTAGATTGTGTCTGAAGTCATCCTGAAGTTCTCCTTTCCCATTCATGGCTAGCTTGGTATTTGTTATTAGATTTTGTCGCTTTAAGTTCTTTTGAAATTTTGTTCATAACGAGGATTGCATGAATCTTTGTTAATAGGCCAAGCTTTTTTTTTATTATTCTTTTTCTTTTTTTGGGTTTACAGATCAGGGATATGGTTCTGTCATTCCTGACGCTCCACAGGCAGAAGCACATTCTTTAACTAAGGCATTAGCAGAAAAAGTAGGAAAGCATGTAGAGCAATATGTAGAAGCTATGGAAAAGGTTAAATTTTGTTTACTGTAATTGAGTTAATGGTTTCCCTATAAAAGGATAATCAAATCTTCAAACTTATTCTGCAGTGTTGGTGATGTTAGCTAGCTTTTTTTGTTGGCTCAGGTTAAGCTAAAGCAAGGACTTAAAACCGCAATGGCCATTTCGAGTGAAGGAAATGCTTATTTACAGGTTAGTTTACAACTCCATTTGATTCTTAAGATTCACATAATCAAATCCTCATTACGTGTTATTGACAAATCGTGCTTTTATGTCGTATTAGACAGGCTCTATTTGTCATTCTTTGACATGATGTGCATAATTACATTATGCTCTGCTGTGCAGGAAAGTCAATTTTGGAAGCTTTATAAAGAGGATCAGCCTGCATGTGCTGTGGTCATGAGAACTGCCGCAGGACTAGTGTATCTCTTGGCCTGTTTATTAGAGCCTTTTATGCCATCTTTTTCTCTCGAGGTGATTGAACCATATTGCAAGTAAGATATACATTATTGTAAGCGCAATGGTCAATGGGATGATTTTTTACATTTTTAATGCCTTAGGTACTAAAACAACTTAATATGCCTCGACTTCAAGTATCTCTTTCGGATGAAAATGGGGATCTTGAGAAAATCAGGATACTCTGGGATATTTTACCTGCTGGTCACAAAATAGGGAAACCGGAACCATTATTCAAGGAACTGGTACGCTTGTAGCATATTATTCTTATTTTCTACAGTATTTCTTTTGGAGAATGTAAATCAAATTCAAGGCTTTGGATAGTAGACATTTGTCTTATATCTGCTGCAGAGTATACTTATTTTTATTGGCTTTTACTAAAACTTTGGCTAATTCGCAGAAAGACGAAGAAATGGAATTTTATCGGGAGAAGTTTGCTGGAAGTCAAGCTGACAGGGCTGTTAAAGCTGCTGCGGAAAAGACTGCTGAGCAGTTGAAGAAAACAAAGATATCAGGTCTTACTTTTTTATGCTATGTTATTACTTTCAGTTCCAGCTGCTCTATCTATGTATTTGATGATGTATTTCGCTTGTTAAAAATTAAAAGCTTTCTCAGTAATGCCAGAAGGTGGGTATGTTACCATTACTCTAATGTCTCTGTAAAACCCCCTGTCTAGGTGGGCATATGTCTTTTGCAGTAGAGAAAATTGTTGGGTTGAGTAATTATATCTTTTTCTTCACAGATCCATTATTTATTACGTTGGACTTTTCCATTCACCGTGTAAGTATAACATCCATAACATCACTTTTCTAGAGTAGGATTCTATTACTAATAGAATTGAATGACAAAGAAATACTTGAACACTGAATTTACTTTTGAGCCTTTGAGGTTGAGAAATGGATGGGCAGAAAGTATGGGAGCTGGAACCTCAAGAGTTGGCATAATAAATTATGTATTGTGTAACCCTTGTTTGAGCGAATTGACTGTTTTTATACCCACTAGGCTGGAAGAGATAGAGTTTTTGTTGCTTTGCTGTCATAAGCGTCAAGGAAAAGGCATGTCAATCCCTGACAGAGGAGCTTCTGCTAGCAATGGAGCTATCTTAGTCATATTGATGCAATAAGCTTTAAGAGCATGTTTTCTGCCTGACTAAAACATGTTTCGTCCTTGACAGTTGGTATATTTTATCATTCCTGTGTGAGCGAAGTGGCTGTTCTACTTTTGATTGGGTTGGAAAAGAATGGAATCATGGGTGTCAAGGAAACAGCCTTTTTCAGTACTTGAAAGATCTGCTAGCAAGACAACAACCCTTGTTAAGTTGTAAATCTTATAGTAGTCAGGGAAAGTATAGATTTAAGAGCATGTTTGCTGCCTGAGTAGAAGAATATGTTTCCCAGACACAACTACGTAATATTTTCTAGATTCTATACCATTTGCTAGGCACTGTCAGAGGCAGAGATGGGGGGATTTCTTTTTTTAAAACTGATACGAATTATATAGTAATAAATACAAGAATATATCACTAAATGCTCCTTGCCTCAGTGGTTATTTATGGTTTAATAAGTCAGTTGGACTCTTTGGTCTAGAGATCGAATCCTTTTTACTACAATACAACTATGCCATTTCTTTTTAAGTTTCATTTTTTTTTTCTCGCCCCCCACATAAATTTCCTGGCTCTGCCATTTGGCAGAGTACGAACAAGAGAATCTGTATTGCTTTATAGCTTTGTTACACTCAGTGGCATATGAATATCTAAATGCTTGTTTGCAGATAAAAGTGAGAAGAAAAAGGCTGCAAAGCCTGCTGGTGGATCCAAAACTAAGTCGACCCCTGAACCAGAAGTAACGATTGCTAGACTTGATATTCGAGTTGGCCTTATAACAAAAGTTGAGAAGCATCCTGATGCAGATTCCCTTTACGTGGAAGAGATCGATGTTGGTGAAGCAGCACCTAGAACTGTTGTCAGTGGTCTTGTCAAGTACATACCTATTGAGGAAATGCAGGTTATTATTCTTTCATTTGCAATGCGAATTTTCAACTGATTTTTGTTGTAATAGATACTGGGAGATCTTGCTGATGTCCATTTCTTTGGCAGAACCGAAAGGTATGTGTACTTTGCAACTTGAAACCAGCTAGCATGAGAGGGATCAAGTCTCATGCCATGGTTCTTGCGGCTTCCAACAGCGAGCACACCAAGGTCTGTTACCAAATTATTGAACTTTTACCAATCTGGAGGATGTGTCCAGTAACGTATTTTCTTAGTTAATGCATGTGTTTGAATTATCTTTTATTAGTTATGTAAGTCTTTTTTTCTCTTGAAATCCAGGTAGAATTAGTTGAGCCCCCAAAAGATGCTTCCATTGGGGAGAGGGTCAAGTTTTCAGGTTTTGATGGTGAGCCAGATGATGTTTTAAACCCAAAGAAGAAAGTGTGGGAGACATTGCAAGTGGATCTAAGCACAGACTCTAATTTGGTGGCCCGGTTCAAAGATTTGCCATTCACCACATCAGCTGGTATCTGCAAGGTTTCGTCAATTGCGAATGGAACCATAAAGTAGGGACGCTCCATAGTTTACAGCCTATTGAATACAGATAAAGTTTCCAATTATTTAAAAAGAATTTCTCCACAGGGCAGTTTCCATCCTTTTACTATGTTGAAAAGTTTTGTTACGATGTTCTGTATTTGCCCCAGCAGTCAAGCTTTTAAGGTATTGTCAATTTGAAGGGGTTACACCGACTCTTGTATTTCCATGCTTATGAACTTATGATGGGAGTTTGTGGATTTTTAAATTGGTAATATCTTCACTGATTTTGCTGTTATCCTACATCATCTGCTAATCACTGACACATCCGTCGGAACAATGCTGTGATCATGTAGAGCTTGAACTATTTCGCCTAAGGTCGGACTACTACACATCTGCAACATTTCCACCCCCAGCTTTCAGGGTTGCAATGAGTATCGCAGTGCCAATAATGTACACGAAAGTTGAGAGTGCTGATATTTTAAGGATCAACAAAGTTTTCTAAACCAAAACCACCACGAACCCCAAGTAGTGTAATTAGTCATGTGAAGCACCAATAAATAAGATTCTATTTAATGTACTACCAAAGTGAACCTACATGTCTGAAGTTTGAACACCGAAGTAGTCCGTATGCTACACATGCCCAATAATGCAATGGATTTAAAATGTTTTTTTGTTTCTTGACAACAACTAATAAAGGCTTTGTTCTTTTCGTCTGGTCTGGTTTGATTCTTCTAATTGTTGATCTGTTAGGATTCTTTCTGGTATGGTCTAATTGTTATTGTTATTGTTATTGTTATTGTTAATCGTTTACACAAAGTTGGATGGGAGATGAGCAACTAACTGAGCCCCGATACCCTTTTTTAAAGCAAAACACAACCTTTGGAAAAGAAAAGATCAAATGTTAGCATTGGCCGCGTTACTACGAGCAGGCTGCGTGACCCTAGACATGAACTCGAGGGCTTCACTCCCCAATTCTCCAAAAGTTGAGAAGGCAAAAGCAATAAAATTGTATCCGTTATCTATGCACTTCGCTTCATACTTCTTCTTCCTGACAACAACATTAGAGACAACAACTCCAGGAACAAAAGCATCAACACCTGACACGGTGAAGGGAGGGACACCTGTGACATCCAACCATACATTTTTCCATTTATTCCAAGAATAGACAAGGAGGTCCGTAAGCCGGAGATCTTTCCCTTCCTCAGACAGAAAACCTAAAGGCACCTCTTTCTGCACAACAGCCCCGCCTTGAGTACAAATATCACCAAACACATCCCGAACTAAGTTATGTCGAAACTTAAGGCCAATATCATTGCCACAATGCACATCATGATCCCCGAATCAATCCATGATTTTTGATGAACAACAATGACAAGTAAAGTCAGCAAGAAACATAGGAATTGCAAGGGGATAGCACATACCACACCTGAATTGCTTTGGGTGCATCGTCTGCCCTAATCCATCAATTGGAAGTGTCCTCAAGAAGTCCACAGAGGGTGTCGCTTTGTTGCTAATGAGTATAGCCTTTTCTCGAACACTTGGGTTTTACTGGCTCACCATCTTTGTAACACCCTAATAATTCCTTGCTTTTTATAAAATATTTTTCAACTTAAAACAAAGGAATTACCAAGATATTACCGCCACCGTGATAACGGCTAAGGCTATTTACCAGAATTACGCAGCGGAAATAACTAACTTTCAAAATGTATTAAATAGTTAATGATCATTAAAACAACTTGGAAACATCAAGGCCCAAACCAATGTAATAAATCGTTTCAAAAATAGCAATAGTAGTAACGATAGTCATGACTATAAAATTAAATAGAGTTTATAATGCGAAAGAAGAAGTAGTCACTCATCACTATTCCCATGATAATTTCTCCCGCAATTTATCTCTAGCAACCTGCTTATTGAAATCTACTCCCCAACAATGCAAGTGCAATGATGGATCATCATAGGGTCATTAAGGCGAAGGCCATGACCAAAAGACATGAAGCACGAAGTTAGCAAAAGCTGAGTACGAACAAGCTAGAATAACTCCTAGTCTAACATGCTTCACTCAACAATAAATACAATCCACATGCAAAAGCCATTCAAGTAAATCAATTAATCATGAAGACCAACTCAAGACTTGACACGACTTTTAACTCATTGATTAATAAGAATTTAGCTACGAACGGGTAAAATAACAAAGACCCACTGAGGGAAACAACCACTGAGGGAAACTGAGGGTGTTGGGAGCCCACCAAACACCAAATAAAGAGTCGGGCTTTCTACCGACAGTCGGACCATACCGACGGAATTCCTGCACGTTTAATAAGCGAATAACCAAAAGAATGAAACATCGTCTTGTATCATTCAAGGAGTACGAGTTTCTCTGACACGACTCCCCCCATTGTTCATACTCGAGGTATATACGTTCCAAGAGTTTAGAAGCTCATTCGGGTTGCACTTTACGTTAATTAGTATGTTATGTTCAAGACTAAACCCAAAGACACAACTCACAAGGAATTCAACAATTACACCAACACATAATTCAACCATGACACTTTATTTTAATCCTTTAAGACTTGTGATCAAACATAGTGAAGGAAATAATGCCCTTGGTCCAAGTATGCATTCTATGTTAAGTCTAATAAATGCGGTTCAGTATTAATTAACAAGTTAATAATTCAGTGAGATCAAGTGAGCTGAATGCCTAGCTAGAGGCCGCTTCAGTTCAAGTGGAATTAATGATATTAATCCACAGCTTACTCTTGACTGAACCCGTAGGGTCACACAAATAGTACGTAAACGGATCAAGTATTTAATGGCATTAAATACTCCATCTATGGATATTCGGAATCGACGGATCTTGGTTTCAGTGGGAGCTGAGATCGTCACAGGCAAGAAATGAATACTCCGGAAACGATGATATTGCCGGAAACGGAAATATGGATCGTATCGGAAATATTAAATATTATCCAAGTCGTAGATGTTGCCGGAAACGGAAACATGGTACGTATCGGAAAATATTATCGGAAATGGAAATATTGCCGGAATCGGAAATATTGCCGGAAACGGAAATATTGTCAGAATCGGAAATATTAACGGAATCGGAAAATAATTCCGGAAACGGAAATATTAAATATTTGTTCGAAACGGAAATTAATTCCGGAATCGGAAATATTAAATGTTGTTCGTATCGGAAATGAATTCCGGAACCGGGAATTTAATCGGAAGCGTATCGTACGAATAAGCATCGGACGAGGCCTGCCGGACGAGGGCCCAGCACGAAGCCAGGCCATCGCCCAGCAAGCCACACGCATCCAAAACAACACGCCAATGCCTCGACCAGGCCCAGCGCAAGGCCAGTCCCAGCCAAGGCTAGCGCGCGCGCACAAATGGGCTGCGGGCAGTGGGCCTGTGCGCCGCGAACACAGCGTGGGCCGCAAGGCTTGCGCATGGGCGTACGATGCTCGTGCGGTGCGTGTGTACGTGCTATACGAATCCTAAAGCTATCGGGATTCGTGCATAGATTAAATCCTAATCCTAAAAGATTAAATTAATTATTTAGAGTTCTAATAGGATTCTAATTAATTAATTAGTATTCTAACAGGATTCGAAATCCTTTCCAAGGTTCTATAAATATATGCCTAGGGTCATAAATTTATACACAAGTTTTCAAGTATTCAAAGCTAGGATTTTTAAGCAGAAAAATCAGCCATAACTCTTGCCCATTTAGCCGAAAATAAGTAGTGCCTTAAGGGCGATTCTAGTTGGTCAATCTTAAGGCGGATCCGGACGTGCTGTGGACTATCTACGGAGGGACGACACTTGGAGTCCTAAAGACTTGTTCTTGTTCGGTTCGGGCGCAGCTAGGGAAGGCACGCAACAAAGAGTATGCATCTAAACTATGCTAAATGATTATGTGTAAATAATATGTTTTCCTGGCTTTATGGTTTTTCCGCATGATTTATGAATTGTCATATGTATCATAACCTAACAGTGGTATCACGAGCCTCTTATTATTTTCATAATATAAATTGCATGAACATGGTTAAATATTACAAATTTGCAAGAATTAAAAGGGGTGATTAATTTTCGTAATTGTTAATTAATTGCAAATTGCGTTTATTTAATTATACGTACGCAGTTTTTCGGCAGTTTCTTCGTTACTCATCCAAATCGAGTGATTTTTGTGTCTATTCCGCATGTAAAAGGCATTCTAAAATTTTGACAAAAATAATAATTTTCGGCCGAACCCAGAATTCTCAAATTCGAAGCCTAACTATGACTTTTCGAAGGTTTTAGTTTTTCGAATGCAAAATTTCGTAAATTTAAGATGTTAAATTAAATATTTGTGATTCTTGTTGATAAATCTTGAATTTTTGATTGACCTACTGTATATGTTTAACAAGTTTGAATGCCTAGCCTTGTTAATTATGCAATCTAATTTGTAATTATGATTAATTTGTTGAAAATTGGAATAATTTAGAATTAATTTGATTTTCATAATTAGTTATAATTTAATTAGATACCTATGATTAAAAACCACCATAAAAATTGTAAATTTATGTTAAATTTTAAATTTTTATGACCTAGACTTGAATCCATGTTAATCGGAAATCAATTGAATAATAAATTTTCGATTTTTCGCCCTAAAATTATGAAATTAATATTATTTATTAATTTGTCATTAATTTTGAATATAAATTTTAAATTTTTATGTGATTCGCTCATATAACTTGCACGCACAAAGCAATGGACGCTACGTGTTACCCTTAAGGGGTGTTGTATAGTGCGGGCGTGTGACGACGAGCAAGGAAGCTCGTCGCCCATGCGGCACGAATGCAATGAGCAAGGCCATGGTGCACGAGCACAAGGCAGCAGCCCTGCCTTGTGTCGTGGGTTGTGTGCAATGGGCGAATGGGCGAGGGCGAAAGCAAGGCACAACAGTCGCGTGTGGGCAGCAAGCGTGCTGCGCCACAGCGCGCACTGCCTCGCGCAAACGTGCGGAGCCTCGCGCGCAGCGAGCGCAAGCTCGCGTGCCACGAGTGCTACGCCCAGCGTTGATGCCTCGCGCGCAGCTAGCGCTAGCTCGCATACTGCTGCCTCGTGCAATGAGCGCAAGCTCGCGTGCGGGAAAGGCAGGCGCGCAGCGAGCGATGGCTCGCATGGATCGAGCGCTGGCGAGCGAGCGCAGCGCGCGATGGCTCGCGTGCATCGAGCGCTGGCGCGCGCAGCGAGCACCAGCTCGCGTGATTCCTTGCGAAGGTGAGCAGCAGCGATGCGACGCAGCGCATGGGCTGCGCGCACATGGCCAGCGATGGCTGTGTGCGTATGGCCCATGGGCGTGCGATGCGTGAGGTTGTTGCGTTGCGATTAGATCGTTTTGAAATTTTAATTTGAAATTTTCAGTTTACGTAATTTTAATTAATTTTAAAATTAATAATTTAAATTATTTTCTTGGATTTTAATTTTGAATATTGTAATTATAATAAATTTTATTTATTCTAATTATTTTACTAAAATTAAAATCATGAATTAATTTAAATACGACTGAAATTAAATTAAACTTTTTGGATTCAATTATAAATTTATATGAGCTTTAAATTTTACGGATTTTTCATGAAATACCCCCGAATTTTGGCGTAATTCACCAAATGCCCCTCGACTTTCAGAAATTCACCAAATGCCCCTCACAAATGACTTAATACCCAAAATACCCTTACTAATGATGCGCCGTTAGTCCTCCGTTAACCTAATTTTCAAATTCACCAAATACCCCTATTTTAATACTTATTTCACCAAATACCCTTATTCAGAAACTTAATTCACCAAATACCAATAACTTAAAATTACTCATTTTGATGCTCAACGGCTAGTTTTTGTGTTTGAAAATTAGCCGTTGCTTATTGTTTGCTTATAAATACTCTTTTTCTGACGGTTTATTGTAGTTTTCCTATTATTTTGTTAATTTCATATCATTTTTGTCATGAGTTTTCTTTCAAAATCATCATCCACACCCAATGAGTCCACATATGTAAGAGTCCCAAATAAATTTTGTTATCATGGGAGAAAATTTGACATCCGAATATCTGATACAACACTCAATCTGAAGCTCCGGTACAACACTAAAACATAAAACACTCCTAAAAACACCTCAAAACGTCGCAACTCTTCAAGAAAATAGCTACTTCTTTTGTACCTTATTCTTTATGTGACCAATTAATTATATTTACCATGCAATCGGAAGGTATTCCTTTTTCAATATGGGAAATATCTTTAACATATGCAAACAGATTAAAAATAAAGCTCTTATTAATTTGATTCTAACGCATATGTTCCAGCTACCTCGGCTTCTATTGCTTCCATGCCACATATTTAACGTTAACTCCCTTTTGTCTCCTGTCTCTACTGCCTCCAAACATCTTTCTTCAATCTCCTAACTTTCTCTCAACCTTACAGTCGAGGCATAAAGGTTTTCCCACTTTTCTTTTGAGCTAGGTCCTATTGACATGGTCAGATTTATGGACAAATGTCTATTTTTGGATTTGAGGGAACAAGAAAAAAAAAATGAAACTAAGGTATGTTCCAAAGCTCATGAACCAGTGAAAAAACATGAATCTTGGCACAAAGATTTGCCTCCAAACTCAAGATTTTCACATCATGAATCCAAGTTGAAATCGAGGTTGTGATAAAAATGTATGTGTTATTGAACTTGATTTCTTAGTTTCTTTACCATTCGGACAATAAGAAAATTAAGGTGTTAGCTTTAAATTGAATTACTTCAGCTTCACTTACATAAGATCCCTTTGAAAATGGGGTTTTTTGGCCTTTTGCTCAGCTAAAGTGCATTGTCTTTACTGGATGAGGCCTGAACTTATTGGATCATAATTGAAACTTACTGAGTGTTGTATCGGAGCCTCAGATGGAAATTTCCTCCCATAATATTAGAAATTGTTTGGGACTCTTACATATGTGGATTCATGGGTGTGGATGATGATTTTGAAAGAAAACTCATGACAAAAATGATATGAAATTAACAAAACAATAGAAAAACTACAATAAATAGTCAGAAAAGGGGTTTTTATAAGCAAACAATAAGCAACGGCTAATTTTCAAACATAAAAACTAGCCGCTGAGCATCAAAATGGGTAATTTTAAGTTATGTGTATTTGGTGAATTAAGTTTCAGAATAGGGGTATTATATGAAATAAGTTATAAAATAGGGGTATTTGGTGAATTTAAAAATTAGGCTAACGGAGGACTAACGGCGCGTCATTAGTAAGAGTATTTTGGGTATTAAGTCATTTGTGAGGGGCATTTGGTGAATTTTTGAAAGTCGAGGGGCATTTGGTGAATTACGCCATAATTCGGGGGTATTTCATGAAAAATCCGTAAATTTTAATTAAATTTGTATGTTTCCGGTTAGACTAGAAATACATTTTTATGTTTAAAATTAGTAAAGCATATGAATTTATTGGTTTAAGTGGGAGCCCTTTTTAGTCATAAACTCTTGATTAGGTCTACAAATCCTTAAGATTAAAACAACTTGATTAGAATTAATAAGGACTGAATAATTGGTAGATTATTGGTGCCCTTGATTAATTGCTGCAAATGTTTACGTGATGCATAATGTGTTTTACTAACCAGCTATGTGGGCCATTCATGTTAATGAATGGGTGAATGGTATATATTGTATATGTACTGTTTTGCAGGTTATGAAGTGACTAGTATGGCCCAAATAGGATAGAAAATATGGTATGCGTACCATTAATTTGAATGTAATTGGTCTAAAGTACCAAAGTTGTTTTTCAATTCAAATATGGTCTGCGTACCATCAAATAGTTGTAATTAGTTTTAATTATAGCTTATCCTATTTGAAGAAAATGGTGCCTCCCACGGAGATTTTCAAGACGGACTTTGAAGTTAAAGCTTCAAGATGAAGTCGGGCCATACTAGATCACATTTATCTTATGCATGTTTTAAGTTATTTATTGCTTTTAAATATGTCTTAAAATGCATGAGATCAAAGCTTGATTATGTTGCATGATTAAGGATTTTAGTTCACTTAAAATCTAACCAACATAGTAAGAGCCTTAAGTTCCAAACTTAAAAATTGAGTTAAAAGGTGCCATGCCAAAATATACACTTGCTTGGATATCCTTTACATCAATCTAGTAATAGTTTTCGCTCAGCGAGGTGTTACTTATTGGTCCTAAAGGGGCAAGGTACACAAATAATTGTGAGTACATGTTAGTTTTGGTGAAACTCAACGATATAAGTAAGGAGTCCTTTTATGTCGTGGCAAAATCGATAGGTTTACCTAATAAGTTCTTAGACGTACCTATCAACCAAGAATAGTTCCTAGACTATTAGCAAAAGGCTTTTGCTTACCTAAGATGTTTTAGGATTAAGTCGACAAACTGTGCTTAGTTCTTTAATGATTTTAGGATCTTGGAATTATTTTATTCACACCTGCCGGAACACATAACTTGAATAAAATGCTTAATGAACATTGAATTATGCATGTATGCTAGAATTTAAGTTTATTAAGAGAAACTGTGAATGGTTATTTATTTGTTTATTCTTTTCAATTGTAGTTTTAAATATGGCAAACAACAATTCATTCAACATTCGATCAATTCTCGAAAAGGAGAAGTTGAACGGGAAAAACTTCCTTGACTGGCAAAGGAACTTGCAAATAGTTCTTATGCAGGAAGAAAAGGAGTATGTCCTAGAAGAGGCGATGCCCGAAGCCGCAGGCGACGGGATCACTCAGGCAGCCCTCAATCGTTGGATTGATGCCAACAAGGATGTGAAATGTCTAATGCTCGCCACCATGAGTGCAGATCTGCAGAAAACGTTCATCAACTCAGATGCTTTCACAATCATCAGTGAGTTGAAGAACATGTTCCAAGATCTGGCTCGAGTCGAAAGATTCGAGACTCATAGGCAAATTCTTGAGACCAAGCTTAAGAAAGGCGAGCCCGTAAGTCCACATGTTCTCAAAATGATTGGACTCATTGAGAATATGAGTCGGCTGGATCAGCAATTTTCTCAGGAAATGGCTATAGACACCATCCTCCATTCTCTTCATAGCGGGTATGATCAGTTCAAACTGAACTACAGTATGAATAGTCTAGACAAAACGCTCACTGAGCTTCACGGTATGCTGAAGACCGCTGAAAAGACGCTCAAAAGTGATTAGCAGGATGTGCTTATGGTGCGTGGGGGCAAGTTCAAGAAATCTGGAAAGAAGAGGAATGCTAAGAAAGGTGGCAACAAGGCCAGCCCAACTAAGCAAACTGGCGCCAAATCTGTAAAGAGGAAGGTCAGTCAACCCACTTCTGAATCCGAATGCTTCTACTGCAAGAAGAAGGGGCATTGGAAGAGAGATTGCTTGAAGCTAAAGGAAGATCAGAAGAACGGAACAGTCGTTCCATCTTCAGGTATTTTCGTTATAGACTGTATACTTGCTAATTCAGCTTCTTGGGTATTAGATACAGGTTGTGGCTCACACTTATGTTCCAATCCACAGGGACTAAGAAGAAGTAGAAAGTTAAGCAAGGGTGAAGTCGACCTACGAGTGGGAAATGGAGCACGGATTGCTGCATTAGCTGTAGGAACTTATTATTTGTCGTTGCCCTCCGGGCTAGTTTTGGAACTGGAAGAATGTTTCCATGTTCCAAGTCTTACTAAAAACATCATTTCGGTTTCTTGCTTAGATGCTAAGGGATTTTCCTTTTTAATAAAAGACAATAGTTGTTCGTTTTATTTTAAAGAGATGTTTTATGGATCTGCTAGATTAGTCAATGGACTTTATTTATTAGATCACGACAAACAAGTTTATAACATAAATACCAAAAAGGCCAAAAAGGATGATTCAGATCTCACCTATCTGTGGCATTGTCGATTAGGCCATATAAACTTGAAACGCTTAGAAAGACTTCAAAAGGAAGGAATTCTAGAACCATTTGACTTAGAGGATTATGGTAAATGCGAATCATGTTTACTTGGAAAAATGACAAAGCAACCTTTCTCTAAAGTTGGAGAAAGAGCAAATGAACTATTGGGTTTAATCCATACAGATGTATGTGGACCAATGAGTACAAATGCTAGAGGTGGTTTCAGCTACTTTATCACTTTTACTGATGACTTCAGTAGATATGGTTATGTCTACCTAATGAAGCATAAGTCTGAATCCTTTGACAAATTCAAGGAATTTTAGAGTGAAGTAGAGAAACAATTAGGCATGAAGATTAAGGCACTGCGATCTGATAGAGGCGGTGAATATCTGAGCTATGAATTTGATGACCATCTGAAAGAATGTGGAATTCTATCAGAATTGACTCCTCCTGGAACACCACCGTGGAACGGTGTGTCGGAACGGAGGAACAGAACCTTGCTAGACATGGTCAGGTCAATGATGGGTCAGGCCAAACTTCCATTAGAATTTTGGGGACATGCACTAAATACAGCTGCACTCACTATAAATAGAGCTCCGTCTAAAGCTGTCGAAAAGACTCCATATGAATTATGTTTTGGAAAGCCTCCAAATGTGTCTTTTCTTAAGATTTGGGGATGTGAAGTATACGTCAAACGATTAATTTCAGACAAACTTCATCCAAAATCTGACAAATGTATCCTTGTGGGCTACCCAAAGGAAACAAAGGGGGTATTACTTCTACAATACATCTGAGAACAAGGTGTTTGTTGCTCGAGATGGTGTCTTTTTGGAGAAAGATCACATTTCCAAAATGACAAGTGGGAGAAAAGTAGACCTCGAAGAAATTCGAGTCGAACAACAAACTCTAGAGAATGCTCAAGATGACATTCAGGATGAAACTCAGAGATCTTTAGAAGAATCTGGTGAGAATCATGGTCAATCTAGAAATGTTACCCCGCGTAGATCGCAAAGATATAGATCTCAACCGGAAAGGTACTTAGGTATTTTGACGAACGAGAGCTATGACGTTCTATTTCTTGAAAGTGATGAACCTGCGACTTACAAACAAGCTATGACGAGCCCTAGCTCCAAGCAATGGCAAGAAGCCATGCAATCTGAATTAGACTCCATGTCCGAAAACCAAGTATGGGATTTGGTCGATTTGCCAGATGGCTACCAAGCCATTAGAAGCAAATGGGTTTTCAAACTGAAAAAGGACAAGGACGGGAAACTTGAAGTTTTCAAAGCTAGATTGGTTGCAAAAGGTTACAGGCAAGTCCACGGTGTGGATTACGATGAAACCTTTTCACCAGTTGCAATGCTAAAGTCTATTCGGATAATGTTAGCAATCGCTGCATATTACGATTACGAAATATGGCAGATGGATGTCAAAACTGCTTTCTTAAACGGCGTTTTAACAGAAACTGTGTTTATGACACAGCCTGAAGGTTTTGAGGATCCAAAGAATGCTAAAAAGGTATGCAAGCTAAAGAAGTCAATCTACGGATTGAAGCAGGCATCCAGGAGCTGGAATATACGTTTTGATGAAGCAGTCAGTGACTTTGGTTTCATCAAGAACGCAGACGAATCTTGTGTATACAAGAAGGTCAGTGGGAGCAAAATTACTTTCCTAGTATTATACGTTGACGACATATTACTTATCGGAAATGACATTCCTATGTTGAACTCTGTCAAGATTTGGCTTGGGAAATGTTTTTCGATGAAAGATCTAAAAAGATGATTGGACTTAGTCAAAGCACTTATATCAATAAGGTGCTTGATAGGTTCAAGGTGGCGGACTCCAAGCGAGGCTACCTACCCATGTCTCATGGAATGACTCTAAGCAAGACTCAGTGCCCAAAAACACTTGATGAGCGTAGACGAATGAATGGGATTCCATATGCGTCATTGATTGGTTCAATAATGTATGCTATGATATGTACACGCCCGGATGTTGCGTACGCACTCAGTGCTACGAGCAGATACCAGTCAGACCCAGGAGAGGCGCATTGGACTGCTGCCAAGAATATTCTGAAGTACCTGAAAAGGCACAAAGATGACTTCCTGTTCTATGGTGGAAATGATGAATTAATTGTTAAAGGCTATACGGACGCAAGTTTCCAAACCGACAAAGATGATTTCAGATCACAGTCTGGGTTTGTCTTCTGCCTCAACGGGGGTGCAATAAGCTGGAAAAGTGCAAAGCAAAGCACCATTGCGGATTCTACAACTGAAGCGGAGTACATTGCTGCACATGAAGCAGCAAAAGAAGCTATATGGCTAAGGAAGTTCATAGGTGAACTTGGTGTAGTCCCCTCCATTAAAGGACCAATAGCCCTGTATTGTGATAATAACGGAGCTATTGCACAGGCAAAGGAGCCTAGACACCACCAGAGAGTCAAGCATGTACTTCGTAGATTTCACCTTCTACGAGAGTTCGTTGAAAGAAAAGAAGTCGAGATAAACAAGATTGGAGCTGATGACAACATATCAGATCATTTGACTAAACCTCTGCCGCAGGCGAAGCACAACTCGCACACTGCAGCTATGGGAATCAAGCATATTGAAGAATGGCTTTGATATCCCTGTTTAATGTTTTAAAGTTTTAGAGTTTAAATCTTTGTAAAACATTATTGGTTAATCATTCACAATAAATGAAAAGAATTCATTTTTCCATTTAATTTGTGGTTTATTAAATGATGAGTCCCTTCAATTTGACGATATATTCAAGATAGACTGTCAGGACCAGTCCTGTGACTAAGAAATGTCTATCAAGTGAACTTGAATGTCAAAGGTTGAAAATGGTCCCTAGTCGGAGTTTTCTATAAAATTGGACGCATAGAAAACGTTAGACGATTAGAATGCAAGATAACTAGTAGTTCTGTTTCTTGAACTATGTGGACATGGCAATGTCATAATCATTTGCATAGATACTTACTTTGGGAAGACTAGTATCGGACAAGACCTATGAAACTTTACTGTAAGAGATGAAAATCTGTCATAAGTAAATTTCATTAAAATTATTAGACACTAAATCCTCAATACCTGAGTGATTTGAGATTACTTGTTTGAGAACTAGTTGCTTTGACGTTGACCAACCGTCGCACCGTAAAAGGAGGCTATAAAGGCAACGCTCAGGTAATCACCTATCAAACGAAGTCTAATCTCAAGATCGCAAGATTGGGATTGTCCTCCCATAAATCGGGATGAGATGCTTAAAAGTTGTACAAGGCCACTCGGAGAGCTAGAAACTGTGAAATGCATGGCCGTGCTCGGATGAATCATAGGCTATGATTATCTGTTTATTTGATCAGTTGAACTCTGAAACCGAGAAACACCTCTGGACATAATAAGGATGACAACTCTTACCTTATGTTCAAGAGCAAGCATCGAGCGACAAAGGAATTAGGAAATGCACACTTGTCCCTAAGGACAAGTGGGAGACTGAAGGAAATAATGCCCTTGGTCCAAGTATGCATTCTATGTTAAGTCTAATAAATGCGGTTCAGTATTAATTAACAAGTTAATAATTCAGTGAGATCAAGTGAGCTGAATGCCTAGCTAGAGGCCGCTTCAGTTCAAGTGGAATTAATGATATTAATCCACAGCTTACTCTTGACTGAACCCGTAGGGTCACACAAATAGTACGTAAACGGATCAAGTATTTAATGGCATTAAATACTCCATCTATGGATATTCGGAATCGACGGATCTTGGTTTCAGTGGGAGCTGAGATCGTCACAGGCAAGAAATGAATACTCCGGAAACGATGATATTGCCGAAAACGGAAATATGGATCGTATCGGAAATATAAATATTATCCAAGTCGTAGATGTTGCCGGAAACGGAAACATGGTACGTATCGGAAAATATTATCGGAAATGGAAATATTGCCGGAATCGGAAATATTGCCCGAAACGGAAATATTGTCAGAATCGGAAATATTATCGGAATCGGAAAATAATTCCGGAAACGGAAATATTAAATATTTGTTCGAAACGGAAATTAATTCCGGAATCGGAAATATTAAATGTTGTTCGTATCGGAAATGAATTCCGGAACCGGGAATTTAATCGGAAGCGTATCGTACGAATAAGCATCGGACGAGGCCTGCCGGACGAGGGCCCAGCACGAAGCCAGGCCATCGCCCAGCAAGCCACACGCATCCAAAACAACACGCCAATGCCTCGACCAGGCCCAGCGCAAGGCCAGTCCCAGCCAAGGCTGGCGCGCGCGCACAAATGGGCTGCGGGCAGTGGGCCTGTGCGCCGTGCGCACAGCGTGGGCCGCAAGGCTTGCGCATGGGCGTACTATGCTCGTGCGGTGCGTGTGTACGTGCTATACGAATCCTAAAGCTATCGGGATTCGTGCATAGATTAAATTCTAATCCTAAAAGATTAAATTAATTATTTAGAGTTCTAATAGGATTCTAATTAATTAATTAGTATTCTAACAGGATTCGAAATCCTTTCCAAGGTTCTATAAATATATGCCTAGGGTCATAAATTTATACACAAGTTTTCAAGTATTCAAAGCTAGGATTTTTAAGCAGAAAAATCAGCCATAACTCTTGCCCATTTAGCCGAAAATAAGTAGTGCCTTAAGGGCGATTCTAGTTGGTCAATCTTAAGGCGGATCCGGACGTGCTGTGGACTATCTACGGAGGGAAGACACTTGGAGTCCTAAAGACTTGTTCTTGTTCGGTTCGGGCGCAGCTAGGGAAGGCACGCAACAAAGAGTATGCATCTAAACTATGCTAAATGATTATGTGTAAATAATATGTTTTCCTGGCTTTATGGTTTTTCCGCATGATTTATGAATTGTCATATGTATCATAACCTAACACATAGGACTCAAGTGAATTTACTCCCATTGTTCCTTCTCAAAAACACTGTTTGAGATAACCCGACATTGCCTGTTAACAAGCGGGGTGTGCCCTTAGCAAGAATAGTCCTTAGTCAATTCACATAAACTGCTTAAATGTATTCTACACTTGCGGTAGAATAAACGATGCACTGAGGCAATATAATAAACGATGCACTGAGGCAATAATCAATAGGCTCATTGTATGCTAGACATCACGTACTATAGCATAATCATAATAACTTGCATGCGCAACACTCATACATGCATACCAATTTGAACAACATTCTTGACATAATTCAACGATTATCAAAGTCCATAACATGATAGTTCAACAGAATCTATAAAGCATAAATCAATTCATAACATGCTCGTTCACATAGATTCAATAACAATTCTCACATGCTTGTCTACACATCAAACATGAATTCTCAACATATAAGTTCACATGATTCGCATTCAATATACTTCGTAAGGTCCTCGAGGGATGGGTGGTCACCCTAGTCTTGTACGTACCTGGAATACCTAAGTACGGGGGCCACTGTGCGAATCACGACTCACTAGAAATCAACTCCTATAAAAACAAAGGAGAAACTTAATTATTAATCATGTTTACTAAATTTCCAGCAACTATTTAAGAAACTAAAACCCTTGGTTTAATTAGAAATTAATCGTTATTCGTCGATATAATAGTCTCAAATAGTCAACTCAAGTCCTAGCATATAAACATTGACTTTTTTGCTTTAAAATCATTAAAATCAACACTTTAAAGCTTAATAACAAATCTGAAAATTTAAGTTGATTCCCATAGTTTAAATCGTCATTAAATTATGTGAATCAATCGCTTGAACAATCGGAATTAAAATCCTACTAATAGGTCACTAATAAAATCATGTTTTGACCTTAAAAATTGACACTTTAATTAACCCTTAAATCTGAAAATTATAATTCTTTTGAATCAAAACCAATCTCATCAATTCGAATACTAAATATTAAAACACGGTGTTCATAACCGTTCCCAGCAATTCAAATAATCCAAATAATTAAATAACCGCAATTAAATAATTAAAACAATTTAAAAATCTGAAATTTGAAAAGTTTGAAAGTATATAATTTGATTATCAACAATCAACAACACACACACACGCAACAACTGATGTGTTGCGTGTGTGGGCATCGACGATGAAGCAGCAACACACGAGCACAGCCGCACCACACAAGCAGCGCACAAGCACAGCAGCAACAACACGCGGGGAAGCGCTGTGTTATGGGCGAGTGGGGCGTTGGGCGAGAGAGAGGGGCGCGTGAAGGAAATAATGCCCTTGGTCCGAGTATGCATTCAATGCTAAGTCTAATAAATGCGGTTCAGTATTAAATTATACAAGTTAACAATTCAGTGAGATCAAGTGAACTGTATGCCTAGCTAGAGGCTGTTAGGTGATGATACATATAACTGAATATAAATCATGCGGAAAAACCATTAAAGCCAGGAACTCAAATTAATTGCCACATAACAATTAGCATAATTAGGATGCATACTCTTTGTAGCGTGCCCTCCCTTGCTGCGCCCGAACCGAACAAGAACAAGTCTTTAGGACTCCAAGTGTCGTCCCTCCGTAGAAAGTCCACAGCACGTCCGGATCCGCCTTAATCTTGACTAACTAGAATCGCCCTTAAGGTACTACAAATTTTCGGCAATATGGGGCAAAATAGATGACTGAATTTTTGCTCAAAATTCTCTCTTTTTGAATACTTAAAACTCGTTATAAATTGTGAGCATTAACCTCATATTTATAGGCTATGGAAAAAGTAATCGAATCCTACTAGGAAACAAATTAATTAACTAGAATCTAATTAAAACTCTATTAATTAATTTATCGATTAGGAATAAGAATTTAATCATTAAACGAATCCTTCATGATTTAGGTTTTGTACGGAAACACAAACACTCACACGAGCATGACCCGCATGCGCGCAGGCCATGCCCGCGCAAGCCCACGCAGCAGCCGCTTAGCCCACGCGAGCTACGAAGCCCACGCGAGCCTCGCAGCCCACTGCTCGCAGCCATGCTCGCAGCCACGGCCTGGTGGGCCTGGCCTTGCGCTGGGCCTGGCGTGGCCTTGCCTGTTTGTGTGGTGCGCGGGCTTGCTGGACGCAGGTCTGGCTTCGTGCTGGGCCTTCGTCTAGCAAGCTCGTCCGATGCTAATTCGTATGACGCGCTTCCGATTAATTTCCCGATTCCGGAATTCATTTCCGATACGAACAATATTTAACATTTCCGATTCCGGAATTAATTTCCGTTTTCGAACAAATATTTAATATTTCCGTTTCCGGAATTATTTTTCGATTCCGATAATATTTCCGATTCCGACAATATTTCCGTTTCCGGCAATATTTCAGATTCCGGCAATATTTCCATTTCCAATAATATTTTCCGATTCGTACCATGTTTCCGTTTCCGGCAATATCTACGACTTGGATAATATTTATATTTCCGATACGATCCATATTTCCGTTTTCGGCAATATCATCGTTTCCGGAGTATTCATTTATTTGCCTTTGACGATCTCAGCTCCCACTGAAACCAAGATCCGTCGATTCCGAATATTCATAGATGGAGTATTTAATGCCATTAAATACTTGATCTGTTTACGTACTATTTGTGTGACCCTACGGGTTCAGTCAAGAGTAAGTTGTGGATTAATATCATTAATCCACTTGAACTGAAGCGGCCTCTAGCTAGGCATACAGTTCACTTAATCTCACTGAATTATTAACTTGTATAATTAATACTGAACCGCATTTATTAGACTTACCATTATTTCCTTTAGTCTCCCACTTGTCCTTAGGGACAAGTGTGCATTTCCTAATTCCTTTGTCACTCGATGCTTGCTCTTGAACATAAGGTAAGAGTTGTCATCCTTATTATGTCCAGAGGTGTTTCTCGGTTTCAGAGTTCAACTGATCAAATAAACAGATAATCATAGCCTATGATTCATCTGAGCACGGCCATGCATTTTACAGTTTCTAGCTCTCCGAGTGGCCTTGTACAACTTTCAGCATCTCATCCCGATTTATGGGAGGACAATCCCAATCTTGCGATCTTGAGCTTAGACTTCGTTTGATAGGTGATTACCCGAGCGTTGCCTTTATAGCCTCCTTTTACGGTGCGACGGTTGACAACGTCAAAGTAAGCAGTTCTCAAACAAGTAATCTCAAATCACTCAGGTATTGAGGATTAGTGTCTAATAATTTTAATGAAATTTACTTATGACAGATTTTCATCTCTTACAGTAAAGTTTCATAGGTCTTTCCGATACTAGTCTTCCCAAAGTAAGTATCTATGCAAATGATTGCGCCATTGCCATGTCCACATAGTTCAAGAAACAGAACTACTAATCATCTTGCATTCTAGTCGTCTAACGTTTTCTACGCGTCCATCTTTATAGAAAAATCCGACCAGGGACCATTTTCAACTTTTGACATTCAAGTTCACTTGATAGACATTTCTTAGTCACAGGACTGGTCCTGACAGTCTATCTTGAATATATTGTCAAATTGAAGGGACTCATCATTTAATAAACCACAAATTAAATGGAAAAATGAATTTTATTAATTAACGTGAATGATTAACCAATAATGTTTTACAAAGTTTTAAACTCTAAAACTTTAAAACATTAAATAAGGACATCATAGCCGTTCTCCAACATGCTTGATTCCCATAGCTGCAGTGTGCGAGTTGTGCTTCGCCTGCGGCAGAGGTTTAGTCAATGGATCTGAGATGTTGTCATCAGTTCCAATCTTGCTTATCTCGACTTCTTTTCTTTCAACGAACTCTCGTAGAAGGTGAAATCTACGAAGTACATGCTTGACTCTCAGGTGGTGTCTAGGCTCCTTTGCCTATGCAATAGCTCCATTATTATCACAATACTGAGCTATTGGTCCTTTAATGGAGGGGACTACACCAAGTTCAGCTATGAACTTCCTTAGCCATATAGCTTCCTTTGCTGCTTCATGTGCAGCAATGTACTCCGCTTCAGTTGAAGAATCCGCAATGGTGCTTTGCTTAGCACTTTTCCAGCTTACTGCACTTCCGTTGAGGCAGAAGACAAACCCAGACTGTGATCTGAAATCATCTTTGTCGGTTTGAAAACTTGCATCCGTATAGCCTTTAACAATTAATTCATCATCTCCACCATAGACCAGGAAATCATCTTTGTGCCTTTTCAGGTACTTCAGAATGTTCTTGGCAGCAGTCCAATGTGCCTCACCTGGGTCTGACTGGTATTTGCTCGTAGCACTGAGTGCGTAAGCAACATCCGGGCGTGTACATATCATAGCATACATTATTGAACCAATCAATGATGCATATGGAATCCCACTCATTCGAATACGATCATCCAGTGTTTTTGGGCACTGACTCTTGCTTAGAGTCATTCCATGAGACATGGGTAGGTAGCCTCGCTTGGAGTCTGCCATATTGAACCTTTCAAGCACCTTATCATCTTCTTAGATCTATCTCTGTAAATCTTGATGCCCAGTATGTACTGTGCTTCTCCTAGATCCTTCATCAAAAAACATTTCCCAAGCCAAATCTTGACAGAGTTCAACATAGGAATGTCATTTCCGATAAGTAATATGTCGTCGACATATAATATTAGAAAAGAAATTTTCCTCCTACTGACCTTCTTGTATACACAAGATTCATCTGCGTTCTTGATGAAACCAAAGTCACTGACTGCTTCATCAAAATGTATATTCCAGCTCCTTGATGCTTGCTTCAAACCGTAGATTGATTTCTTAAGCTTGCATACATTTTTAGCATTCTTTGGATCCTCAAAACCCTCAGGCTGTGTCATAAACACAGTTTCTGTTAAAACGCCGTTTAAGAAAGCGGTTTTGACATCCCTCTGCCATATTTCGTAATCGTAATATGCAGCGATTGCTAACATTATCCGAATTGACTTTAGCATTGCAACTGGTGAAAAGGTTTCATCGTATTCCACACCGTGAACTTGCCTGTAACCTTTTGCAACCAATCTAGCTTTGAAAACTTCAAGTTTCCCATCCTTGTCCTTTTAAAAACCCATTTGCTTCCTATGGCTTGGTAGCCATCTGGCAAATCGACCAAATCCCAAACTTGGTTTTCATACATGGAGTCTAATTCAGATTGCATGGCTTCTTGCCATTGCTTGGAGCTAGGGATCGTCATAGCTTGTTTGTAAGTCGCAGGTTCATCACTTTCAAGTAATTGAACTTCATATCTCTCGTTCGTCAGAATACCTAAGTACCTTTCCAGTTGAGATCTATATCTATGCGATCTACGCTGGGTTACATTTCTAGAAGGTCCTTGATTCTCACCAGATACTTCTAAAGATCTCTGAGTTTCATCCTGAATGTCATCTTGAGAATTCTCTAAAGTTTGTTGTTCGACTCAAATTTCTTCGAGGTCTACCTTTCTCCCACTTGTCATTTTGGGAATGTGATCTCTTTCCAAAAAGATACCATCTCGAGCAACAATCACCTTGTTCTCAGATGTATTGTAGAAGTAATACCCCTTTGTTTCCTTTGGATAGCCCACAAGGATACGTTTGTCAGATTTTGGATGAAGTTTGTCTGAAATTAATCGTTTGACGTATACTTCACATCCCCAAATCTTAAGAAAAGACACATTTGGAGGCTTTCCAAACCATAATTCATATGGAGTCTTTTCGACAGCTTTAGACGGAGCTCTATTTATAGTGAGTGCAGCTGTATTTAGTGCATGTCCCCAAAATTCTAATGGAAGTTTGGCCTGACCCATCATTGACCTGACCATGTCTAGCAAGGTTCTGTTCCTCCGTTCCGACACACCGTTCCACTGTGGTGTTCCAGGAGGAGTCAATTTTGATAGAATTCCACATTCTTTCAGATGGTCATCAAATTCATAGCTCAGATATTCACTGCCTCTATCAGATCGCAGTGCCTTAATCTTCTTGCCTAATTGTTTCTCTACTTCACTCTGATATTCCTTGAATTTGTCAAAGGATTCAGACTTATGCTTCATTAGGTAGACATAACCATATCTACTGAAGTCATCAGTGAAAGTGATAAAGTAGCTGAAACCACCTCTAGCATTTGTACTCATTGGTCCACATACATCTGTATGGATTAAACCCAATAGTTCATTTGCTCTTTCTCCAACTTTAGAGAAAGGTTGCTTTGTCATTTTGCCAAGTAAACATGATTCGCATTTACCATAATCCTCTAAGTCAAATGGTTCTAGAATTCCTTCCTTTTGAAGTCTTTCTAAGCGTTTCAAGTTTATATGGCCTAATCGACAATGCCACAGATAGGTGAGGTCTGAATCATCCTTTTTGTCCTTTTTGGTATTTATGTTATAAACTTGTTTGTCGTGATCTAATAAATAAAGTCCATTGACTAATCTAGCAGATCCATAAAACATCTCTTTAAAATAAAACGAACAACTATTGTCTTTTATTAAAAAGGAAAATCCCTTAGCATCTAAGCAAGAAACCGAAATGATGTTTTTAGTAAGACTTGGAACATGGAAACATTCTTCCAGTTCCAAAACTAGCCCAGAGGGCAACGACAAATAATAAGTTCCTACAGCTAATGCAGCAATTCGTGCTCCATTTCCCACTCGTAGGTCGACTTCACCCTTGCTTAACCTTCTACTTCTTCTTAGTCCATGTGAATTGGAACATAAGTGTGAGCCACAACCTGTATCTAATACCCAAGAAGTTGAATTTGCAAGTATACAGTCTATAACGAAAATACCTAAAGATGGAACGACTGTTCCTTTCTTCTGATCTTCCTTAAGCTTCAAGCAATCTCTCTTCCAATGCCCCTTCTTCTTGCAGTAGAAGCATTCAGATTCAGAAGTGGGTTGGCTCACCTTCTTCTTTTCAGACTTGGTGCCGCCAGTTTGCTTAGTCGGGCTGGCCTTCTTGCCACCATTCTTAGCATTCCTCTTCTTGCCAGATTTCTTGAACTTGCCCCCACGCACCATAAGCACATCTTGCTTATCACTTTTGAGCGTCTTTTCAGCGGTCTTCAGCATACCGTGAAGCTCAGTGAGCGTCTTGTCCAGACTATTCATACTGTAGTTCAGTTTGAACTGATCATACCCGCTATGAAGCGAATGGAGGATGGTGTCTACAGCCATTTCCTGAGAGAATTGCTGATCCAACCGACTCATATTCTCAATGAGTCCAATCATTTTGAGAACATGTGGACTTACGGGCTCTCCTTTCTTAAGCTTGGTCTCAAGAATTTTCCTATGAGTCTCGAATCTTTCGACTCGAGCCAGATCTTGGAACATGTTCTTTAACTCACTGATGATTATGAAAGCATCTGAGTTGATGAACGTTTTCTGTAGATCTGCACTCATGGTTGCAAGCATTAGACATTTCACATCCTTGTTGGCATCAATCCAACGATTGAGGGCTGCCTGAGTGACCCCTTCGCCTGCGCTTCGGGCATCGCCTCTTCCAGGACATACTCCTTTTCTTCCTGCATAAGAACTATTTGCAAGTTCCTTTGCCAGTCAAGGAAGTTTTTCCCGTTCAACTTCTCCTTTTCGAGAATTGATCGGATGTTGAATGAATTGTTGTTTGCCATAGTTAAAACTACAATTGAAAAAGAATAAACAAATCAATAACCATTCACAGTTTCTCTTAATAAATTTATATTCTAGCATACATGCACAATTTATCATTTATTAAGCATTTTATTCCAGTTATGTGTTCCGGCAGGTGTGAATAAAATGATTCCAAGATCCTTAAATCATTGAAGAATTAAGCACATTATGTATTTAGACTCAATTCTAAAATATTTTAGGTAAGCAAAGCCTTTGCTAATAGTCTAGAAACTATTCTTGGTTGATAGGTACGTCTAAGAACTTATTAGGTAAACCTATCGCATTTGCCACGACATAAAAGGACTCCTTACCTATATCGTTGAGTTTCACCAAAACTAACATGTACTCACAATTATTTGTGTACCTTACCCCTTTAGAATCAATAAGTAACACCTCGCTATGGAGGAAAACTATTACTAAGATTGATGTAAAGGTTATCCAAGTAAGTGTTATTTTGGCATGGCACCTTTTAACTCAATTTTAAAGTTTGGAACTTAAGGCACTTACTATGTTAGTTAGATTTTAAGTGAACTAAAATCCTTAATCATGCAACATAATCAAGCCATAATCTCATGCATAATTAAGACATATTTAAAGCAATAAATAACTTAAAACATGCATAAGATATAAATGTGATCTAGTATGACCCGACTTCATCTTGAAGCTTCAACTTCAAACTCCGTCTTGAAAATGGATTGGAAACTCCGTCTTGAATTTCACCATGGGAGACGCCATTTTCTTCAAATAGGATAAGCTATTATTAAACTAATTACAACTATTTGATGGTACGCAGACCATATTTAAATTGAAAAAACTTGGTGCATTAGACCAATATTATATTCAAATTAATGGTACGTAGACCATATTTACTATCCTATTTGGGCCATACTAGTCACTTTCAATAACCTGCAAAACAGTACATATACAATATATACCATTCACCCATTCATTATCATGAATGGCCCACACAGCTGGTTAGTAGAACATATTATGCATCACATAAATATTTGCAGCAATTAATCAAGGCTTCCAATAATCTACCAATTATTCAATCCTTATTAATTCTAATCAAGTTGTTTTAACCTTAAAGGAATGTAGACCTAATCAAGAGTTTATGACTAAAACGCTCCCACTTAAACCAATAAATTTACATGCTTTACTAATTTTAAACATAAAAATGTATTTCCTAGTCTAACCGGAAACATACAAATTTAATTAAAATTTAAAGCTCATATAAATTTATAATTGAATCCTTTAATTTATTTTCAGTTGAATTAAATGAATGATTTTAAATTAATTCAAGGTTTTAATTTTAGTAAAATAATTAGTATAAATTAGAATTTATAATAATTAGATTATTCAAAATTAAATTCCGAGAAAACAATTTAAATTATGAATTTTAAAATTAATTAAAATCATTTCCGAACTGAAAATTCAAAATTAAAATTAAAACGAACCTATCGGGTCAAGACAAGGCCATGGGCTTGCGCCCATGCCTCGTCAAGTCCAACAAGAAACAAACCCCTTGTCACTCGATTGATCGTACCGCAAAGCCCAAGCAACAACGCACCAATGCAGCAGGCCCAACGAGCAACGCTTGCGCGCAGCCCACTCGCCCACAGCACTGGCACGCTGCTGGGCAACGCTGCTGGACAGGCCAACCAACGCTGCCCGGGTGCACGTTGTGCTGCGCTTGTCGCTGCCTTGGCGTGCTTGCTGGGCGAGGCAACGCAGGTTGTGGCGCAGCATCCATCGCTGCCCACACGTGCTTGCCTTGCTCGCTGCACTTGCTTGCCCATCGCCCCACACGCGTAGCACACAACCCTTAGGCAGCCATTGCCTTGTGCATGCCACGCTCGTTGCTCGCTGTATTCGTACCGCATGGGCGACAAGCTCCCTTGCTCGTCGTCGCATGCCCGCACTATACAACATCCCTTAAGGGTAACACGTAGCGTCCTTTGCTTTGTGCGTGCAACAATCATGAGCGTATTTCATAAAAAATTAAAACTTTTTAATTCAAAATTAATGACAAATTAATAAATCATATTAATTTCATAATTTTAGGGTGAAAAATCGAAAATTTATTAATCAATTAATTTCCGATTATCATGGATTCAAATCTAGGTCATAAAAATTTAAAATTTATCATAAATTAACAATTTTTATGGTGGTTTTTAATCATGGATACCTAATTAAATCGTTAATTAATTATGAAAATCAAATTAATTCTAAATTATTCAAATTTCAACAAATTAATTACAATTACAAATTAGGTTGTATATTTAACAAGCTTAGGCATTCAAATTTGTTAAACATATACAGTAGGTCATTCAAAAATTCAATATTTAAAAACAAGAATCGCAAATATTTAAATTTAACATCTTAAAATTACAAACTTTGCATTTGAAAAACTAAAACCTCCGAAAAGTCATTGTTAGGCTTCGAATTTGGGAATTCTGGGTTCGGACGAAAAAAAATATTTTGTCAAAATTTTAGAATGCCTTTTACATGAGGAATTGACACAAAAATTACTCGATTTTGTTGAGTAACGAAGAAACTGCCGAAAAACTGCGTACATATAATTAAATAAACACAAATTTGCAATTAATTAGAATTACGAAAATTAATCACCCCTTTAATTCCTTGCAAATTTATAAAATTTAACCATGTTAAGCAATTATTATGGAATTAATTAGAGGCTCGTGATACCACTGTTAGGTTATGATACAGAAAACTGAATATAAATCATGCGGAAAAACCATTAAAGCCAGGAACTCAAATTAATTGCCACATAACAATTAGCATAATTAGGATGCATACTCTTTGTAGCGTGCCCTCCCTTGCTGCGCCCGAACCGAACAAGAACAAGTCTTTAGGACTCCAAGTGTTGTCCCTCCGTAGAAAGTCCACAGCACGCCCGGATCCGCCTTAAGCTTGACTAACTAGAATCGCCCTTAAGGTACTACAAATTTTCGGCAATATGGGGCAAAGCAGATGACTGAATTTTTGCTCAAAATTCTCTCTTTTTGAATACTTAAAACTCGTTATAAATTGTGAGCATTAACCTCATATTTATAGGCTATGGAAAAACTAATCGAATCCTACTAGGAAACAAATTAATTAACTAGAATCTAATTAAAACTCTATTAATTAATTTATCCATTAGGAATAGGAATTTAATCATTAAACAAATCCTACATGATTTAGGTTTCGTACGGAAACACAAACACTCACACGAGCATGACCCGCATGCGCGCAGGCCATGCCCGCGCAAGCCCACGCAGCAGCCGCTCAGCCCACGCGAGCTACAAAGCCCACGCGAGCCTCGCAGCCCACTGCTCGCAGCCTGCTCGCAGCCATGCTCGCAGCCACGGCCTGCTGGGCATGGCCTTGCGCTGGACCTGGCGTGGCCTTGGCTGTTTGTGTGGTGCGCGGGCTTGCTGGACGCAGGCCTGGCTTCGTGCTGGGCCTTCGTCTAGCAAGCTCGTCCGATGCTAATTCGTACGTCGCGCTTCCGATTAATTTCTCGATTCCGGAATTCATTTCCGATACGAACAATATTTAACATTTCCGATTCCGGAATTAATTTCCGTTTTCGAACAAATATTTAATATTTCCGTTTCCGGAATTATTTTCCGATTCCGATAATATTTCCGATTCTGGCAATATTTCCGTTTCCGGCAATATTTCAGATTCCGGCAATATTTCCATTTCCAATAATATTTTCCGATTCGTACCATGTTTCCGTTTCCGGCAATATCTACGACTTGGATAATATTTATATTTCCGATACGATCCATATTTCCGTTTTCGGCAATATCATCATTTCCGGAGTATTCATTTATTTGCCTTTGATGATTTCAGCTCCCACTGAAACCAAGATCCGCCGATTCCGAATATTCATAGATGGAGTATTTAATGACATTAAATACTTGATCCGTTTACGTACTATTTGTGTGACCCTACGGGTTCAGTCAAGAGTAAGTTGTGGATTAATATATTAAGCCACTTGAATTGAACCTCTAGCTAGGCATACAGTTCACTTGATCTCACTAAATTATTAACTTGTATAATTAATACTGAACCGCATTTATTAGACTTACCATTAAATGCATACTTGGACCAAGGGCATTATTTCCTTCAAAGGTCGCTTCAGTTCAAGTGGAATTAATAATATTAATCCACAGCTTACTCTTGACTTAACCCGTAGGGTCACACAAATAGTACGTGAACGGATCAAGTATTTAATGGAATTAAATACTCCATTTATGAATATTCAGAATCGACGGATCTCGGTTCCAGTGGGAGCTGAAATCGTCAAAAGGAAAATTATGGATACCCCGGAAACGATGATATTGCCGGAAACGGAAATATGGATCGTATCGGAAAAATAAATATTATCCAAGTCGTAGATGTTGCCGGAAACGGAAACATGGTACGTATCGGAAAATATTATCGGAAATGGAAATATTGCCGGAATCGGAAATATTGTCGGAAACGGAAATATTGTCAGAATCGGAAATATTACCGGAATCGGAAAATATTTCCGGAATCGAAAATATTAAATATTTTTTCGAAACGGAAATTATTTCCGGAATCGGAAATGTTAAATATTGTTCGAATCGGAAATGAATTCCGGAATCAGAAAATTAATCGGAAGCGCGTCGTACGAAATAAGCATCGGACGAGCTTGCTAGACGAAGGCCCAACACGAAGCCAGGCCCACGCCTAGCAAGCCCAGCGCGCAAGGCATGAGCAAGGCAACAACCAAAGGTACGCAAGGCCTAGCGCAAGACCAGGCCCCACGCGCCCTTGGGCTGGGAGGCAGCACGCGGGCTGCGAGCAAGGGGCAGCGAGCTCGTGTGGGTTGCGAAGCCTGCGATGGGCTTCTCGCGCGCGCGGGCATGGCCTGCTCGCTTGTGGGCCGTGCTCGTGTGCGTGTTTGAGTTTGGGCATGCATCGAATCCTTAAGCGATTAGGATTAGATTAAAAGATTAAATTCCTAAGTTACTAGTTTTAAGTAAACTCTAATTCTAATAGATTTAGAATACTTGAATCCTAGTAGACTTCTAATTCCATTATTCCTACTCTATAAATATGTGATGGCATTCACAAATTTAATAATACATAATTTCAATTATTCACCTAGTATTAAGGGTTAAAACTAAGTCTAATATTTGCCTAAAATATTCGAACATATTCATAGAACCTTAGGTGCAATTCTAGTTAATTAAATCTAAGGCGGATCCGGACGTGCTGTGGACTATCTACGGAGGGACGACATTTGGAATCCTAGACTTGTTCTTGTTCGGTTCGGGCGCAGCTAGGGAGGGCACGCTACAAAGTGTATGTGTCCTAAATTATGCTAATTGTTATATGGCAATTAATTTGGATTCCTGGCTTTATGGTTTTTCCGCATGATTTATATTCAATTATATGTATCATAACCTAACAGTGGTATCACTAGCCTCTAAATAATTCCATAATAATTAGTTAACATGGTTAAATTTTATAAATTTGCAATGAATTAAAGGGGTGATTAATTTCGAAAATTTTGATTTTTTGTAATTAATTGCAAATTCGTGCGATTATTTAATTATATGTTCGCAGAATTTTCGGAAGTTTAGTCAATAATTGTCGGAATCGTATAATTTTATAGTGTATTTCGCATGTAAACGGCGTTTTAAAATTTTGACTAAAATCAAAGATTTGATGCCGAACCCTGAATTCCCAAATTCGAAGCCTAACTATGACTTTTCGGAGGTTTTAGTTATTCGAACGCAAAATTTGTAATTTTTAAGATTTTAAATTAAATATTTGCGATTTTTGTTTGTAAATCTTGAATTTTTAATTGACCTACTCTATATGTTTAACAAATTTATATGCCTAAGCTTGTTAATTATACAACCTAATTTGTAATTGTAATTAATTTGTTGAAATTCGAATAATTTAGAATTTGATTTGATTTTATAATTAATTGAAAATTTAATTAGGTATCCATGATTAAAACCACCATAAAAGTTGTTAAATTTGATAAATTTTAAATTTTTATGACGTAGATTTGAATCCACGAGAATCGAAAATTAATTGAATAATAAATTTTCGATTTTTTTGCCCTAAATTTATGAAATTAATATGATTTATTAATTTTTCTATAAATTTGAATTAAAAAGTTTTGATTTTTATATAATTCGCTCATGAATTTTGCACGCACAAAGCAACGGACGCTACGTGTTACGCTTAAGAGGTGTTGTATAGTGCGGGCATGCGACGACGAGCAAGGGAGCTCGTCGCCCATGCGGTACGAATGCAGCGAGCAACGAGCATGGCATGCGCGTAAGGAAATGGGCTGCCTGGGCGTCTGTGCTGCGAGCCATGGGCGATGGGGCGATGAGGCAAGGCACAAGCCGAGCAGGCAGGCGCGCGTGGGCAACGAGGGAGGCTGCGCCACAGCGAGCGCTGCCTCGCCCAGCTAGCACTGCCTCGCCCAGCGAGCGCTGCTGCGCCACAGCGAGCGAGCTACTGTGCGCCTAGGCGTGGCTCGGCTTGCTGCGTCTAGGCGTGGCTGCTGTTCGTGCCTTGCTATGCGATCAATCGAGGGGCGCTGCTGCCTCGTGCACTCGACGGGGCATGGGCGCAAGACCATGGCCTCGTCTTGATCCGATTGATGCGTTTTGAATTTAATTTTAAATTTTCAGTTCGAAAACGATTTTAATTAATTTTAAAATTCGTAATTTAATTTTTTCTCGGAATTTAATTTTGAATAATATAAGTATTATAAATTTTATTTATACTAATTATTTTACTAAAATTAAAACCTTGAATAAATTTAAATTTATTAATTTAATAAACTGAAAATAAATTAAAGGATTCAAATATTAATTTATATGAGCTTTAAATTTTAATTAAATTTGTATGTTTCCGGTTAGACTAGGAAATACAATTTTATGTTTAAAATTAGTAAAGCATGTAAATTTATTGGTTTAAGTGAGTGTTTTTAGTCATAAACTCTTGATTAGGTCTACATTCCTTTAAGGTTAAAACAACTTGATTAGAATTAATAAGGATTGAATAATTGGTAGATTATTGGAAGCCTTGATTAATTGCGGCAAATATTTATGTGATGCATAATATGTTCTACTAACCAGCTATGTGGGCCATTCATTGATAAATGAATGGGTGAATGGTATATATTGTATATGTACTGTTTTGCAGGTTATTGAAAGTGACTAGTATGGCCCAAATAGGATAGTAAATATGGTCTGCGTACCATTAATTTGAATGTAATATTGGTCTAAAGTACCAAATTTTATTGCTTTAAATATGGTATGCGTACCATCAAATAGTTGTAATTAGTTTAAATTATAGCTTATCCTATTTGAAGAAAAGGGCGCCTTCCATGGTGAAATTCAAGACGAAGTTTCCAATCCATTTTCAAGACGGAGTTTGAAGTTGAAGCTTCAAGATGAAGTCTGACCATACTAGATCACATTTATATCTTATGCATTCTTTAAGTTATTTATTTCTTGAAATATGTCTTAATTATGCATGAGATTGTGGCTTGATTATGTTGCATGATTAAGGATTTTAGTTCACTTAAAATCTAACCAACATAGTAAGAGCCTTAAGTTCCAAACATTAAAATTGAGTTAAAAGGTGCCATGCCAAAATAACACTTACTTGGATAAACCTTTACATCAATCTTAGTAATAGTTTTCCGCCTAAGCGAGGTGTTACTTATTGATCCTAAAGGGGTAAGGTACACAAATAATTGTGAGTACATGTTAGTTTTGGTGAAACTCAACGATATAAGTAAGGAGTCATTTTATGTCGTGGCAAATGAGATAGGTTTACCTAATAAGTTCTTAGACGTACCTATCAACCAAGAGTAGTTTCTAGACTATTAGCAAAGGCTTTGCTTACCTAAAATATTTTAGAATTGAGTCTAAATACATAATGTGCTTAATTCTTCAATGATTTAAGGATCTTGGAATCATTTTATTCACACCTGCCGGAACACATAACTTGAATAAAATGCTTAATAAATGATAAATTATGCATGTTTGCTAGAATTTGAGTTTATTAAGAGAAACTGTGAATGGTTATTTATTTGTTTATTCTTTTTCAATTGTAGTTTTTACTATGGCAAACAACAATCAAAACATCGTCATGGGTTCTGAGCTTATGGTCAAGCTGAACCTAACAAATTTCCTTGAATGGGAAGCTAAGCTAGTTGAAGTAGTCAGACTCAATGGATTTGAGTATGTACTGTTCCATCGCATGCCAAGCTACTATGCCAGAGACATGACCCCTGAAAGATATGCCGCCTGGGATGCGGACCTCAAAAAGGTTATGAGTCTCATGCTGAACAATATCCCTGATGAATGGGCTAGAAGGTTTGTAGCTTACGAACCTTTTACGCTCATCAAGAATCTAAGGGATATCTGTCGTGGAAACACGGAGGACAGGGACCTAAATGTCCATGAGTTGAGTGAATCAATGTCTGGTCTAAAGATTAGTTCTCATAACAGGTGTTTTAGGATGGAGGTCCAAGAAACACATGTTCAGCTCCTTCACACTAAACAAAGGATTGGTGTTCCACTAAGGTTCCATGTAGAGCTTATGCTTTCATATTTAGATCGCCTAAGTCTGCTAGGAACACCAATAAGTGAAAGGATGGCAGTCTCTATCTTGCTCAATTCACCGCACAGTGGGTTTGGTCGCTTTAAGCAACTATACCTAAGTGAACCAAGAGAAGAAACAGTTGCAGAGTTTGTTCACCTTGTCAGAAAGGCTGAGATAGTACTCGACTGTGAAGCCAAAGATTTACTCAAGGCTAAAGGGAGACCCTTCAAGAAAGGTGGAAAGTCCAAGGGCAATGCTGAGTCAAGAAAGAAGACAAAGCAGGACAAGTCCACATCAAGCTGTCTTTATTGTGATGGAATTGGCCATTACAAGAGAGAATGTCCAAAGCTTAAGGAAGATCAGAAGAACGGAACAGTTGTTCCATCTTCAGGTATTTTCGTTATAGACTGTATACTTGCTAATTCAACTTCTTGGGTATTAAATACAGGTTATGGCTCACACTTATGTTCCAATTCGCAGGGACTAAGAAGAAGTAGAAGGTTAAGTAAGGGGGAAGTCGACCTACGAGTGGGAAATGGAGCACGGATTGCTGCATTAGCTGTAGGAACTTATTATTTGTCGTTGCCCTCTGGGCTAGTTTTGGAACTGGAAGATTGTTTCCATGTTCCAAGTCTTACTAAAAACATCATTTCTTTTTCTTGCTTAGATGCTATGGGATTTTCTTTTTTAATAAAAGACAATAGTTGCTCGTTTTATTTTAAAGAGATGTTTTATGGATCTGCTAGATTAGTCAATGGACTTTATTTATTAGATCACAACAAACAAGTTTATAACATAAATACCAAAAAGGCCAAAAAGAATGATTCAGATCTCACCTATCTGTGGCATTGTCGATTAGGCCATATAAACATAAAGCGCATAGAAAGACTTTAAAAGGAAGGAATTCTAGAACCATTTGACTTAGAGGATTATGGTAAGTGCGAATCATGTTACTTGGCAAAATGACAAAGCAACCTTTCTCTAAAGTTGGAGAAAGAGCAAATTAACTATTGGGTTTAATCCATACAGATGTATGTGGACCAATGAGTACAAATGCTAGAGGTGGTTTCAGCTACTTTATCACTTTCACTGATGACTTCAGTAGATATGGTTATGTCTACCTGATGAAGCATAAGTCTGAATCCTTTGACAAATTCAAGGAATTTCAGAGTGAAGTAGAGAATCAATTAGGCAAGAAGATTAAGGCACTGCGGTCTGATAGAGGCGGTGAATATCTGAGCTATGAATTTGATGACCATATGAAAGAATGTGGAATTCTATCAGAATTGACTCCTCCCGGAACACCTCAATGGAACGGTGTGTCAGAACGGAGGAATAGAACCTTGCTAGACATGGTTAGATCAATGATGGGTCAAGCCGAACTTCCAATAGAATTTTGGGGACATGCACTAAACACAGCTGCACTCACTATAAATAGAGCTTCGTCTAAAGCTATTGAGAAGACTCCATATGAGTTATGGTTTGGAAAGCCTCCAAAAGTGTCTTTTCTTAAGATTTGGGGTTGTGAAGTATACGTCAAACGATTAATTTCAGACAAACTTCAACCAAAATCTGATAAATGTATCCTTATGGGCTATCCAAAGGAAACAAAGGGGTATTACTTCTACAATACATCTGAGAACAAGGTATTTGTTGCTCGAGATGGTATCTTTTTGGAAAGAGATCACATTTCCAAAATGACAAGTGGGAGAAAAGTAGACCTCGAAGAAATTCGAGTCGAACAAAAAACTCTAGAGAATGCTCAAGATGACATTCAGGATGAAACTCAGAGATCTTTAGAAGTATCTGGTGAGAATCAAGGACCATCTAGAAATGTAACCCCGCGTAGATCGCAGAGATATAGATCTCAACCGGAAATGTACTTAGGTATTTTGACAAACGAGAGCTATGAAGTTCTATTACTTGAACGTGATGAACCTGCGACTTACAAACAAGCTATGACGAGCCCTAGGTCCAAGCAATGGCAAGAAGCCATGAAATCTGAATTAGACTCCATGTCAGAAAACCAAGTTTGGGATTTGGTCAATTTGCCAGATGGCTACCAAGCCATAGGAAGAAAATGGGTTTTTAAACTGAAAAAGGACAAGGATGGGAAACTGGAAGTTCTCAAAGCTAGATTGGTGGCAAAAGGTTACAGGCAAGTCCACGGTGTGGATTACGATGAAACCTTTTCACCAGTTGCAATGCTAAAGTCTATTCGGATATTAGCAATCGCTGCATATTACGATTACGAAATATGGCAGATGGATGTCAAAACCGTTTTCTTAAACGACGTTTTAATAGAAACTGTGTTTATGACACAGCCTGAGGGTTTTGAGGATCCAAAGAATGCTAAAAAGGTATGCAAGCCTAAGAAATCAATCTCGAGTCAACATGTCACTACCTTAATTAATCTCACGTTTTTTATTCAATTTTTTTAATTTTTTTAATTTTAATGTGATTTAATTTAATTAGTTGTGTTTAATAGTATGATATATTTCCGGATTCTTCTTTATTTAATTAGCAAGTATATTATCTTCTAAAATATTACATAAGGTTTCAAAGTTGACAAATTTAAAAGATTTGATACAGTTTACTCCATAGTATATTAATGTTTGGCAACTTATGGCAAATATTTTTTCTACTTTCCATTATTTTATCAAACCTTACAAATTTATCATAGTAATTATGAAAAGGTTGACTAAGATTTTATTCTTCATTGGAATCCTAAATCAAGAGAAGATCTCAAACAATCTTTTTGAAATTACAGTAGAAGGAATCAAATATTTGATTTACCATATTTTAACAAATTAACTGAAGTTTGCATCTCACGGTTTTATGACCACGACAAATATTATACGGAAGAGAATACATATCATGCAAATCAACTCGATAAAATTACGTGTTCTCTTCAATATATTATATAAACACGGGTACACAATATAAAACATATATCATACAAACGTGCAACTTGCAAGATATCTCTCTGTTTTCCATGGCACTTCCAATAACAATGCTCAACGATCTCACACCTGGAAAAGAAAATTGGAAAATTAAAGTGCGAATATTAAGAATGTGGGAGGCACCGGATTATTACAAACCGGAAAAAACCTGAATCCCTTGAAACCGTTTTGGTAGACGAAAAGGTATATTCAAACCTTTAAACAATTTTGTATTATTGGTTTTTGAATTGGTATATTATCTTCTATAATGAATTTATTTTGATTACAGGGATCGAAGATTCAAACCAGTATTAGGAGCACACGCACTCATTGACAAATTTAAAAAAGAGTTGAACGAAGGTGCTACTCGTGTGATTGCTAATTTTGGAGTAGTCGAAAATAAATTTAAACATAGAGCGGCACCCAATACTTAAAAAATAAAAATTTTCTACAAAACTACAATCAAAGTAAGTGATGATGATAAACTCCCCTTACATGGGTTTCAAATTGTACCTTTTGAGACAATATTGAAGAAGGAGTTGAATGACATGTTCTTAGTGGGGAGTTAAGCTAATACATGGGGCCTAACCTTTTAGAATTTTTACCGTTTGGGACCTATACCTTTGTTTTCACCGTTTAGGACCTCATTCCCTTTTTCCGATCAAGTTTAACTAGAGTACTTTTGTGAGGGGGTCGAAAAAGCACGAGGCTAATGCGTGACCTCGTCCCTCGTGGGTGTGACGATTCTTTTTATTCAATCAAGTGTAATTGGATTTCCTGTGAGTTTACACCCAATTGACTAGTAATACAGGAGTCGCCATTCAGTTTTTAACGACAATGAGAAAAACTGACAAAACCCGGTTATCGTGACATAAAGGGAGTGCAATTATGTTTGACCACGACGGCCGTAGGTTCCCTTGTGATCCTTGGTGTGGGGATCTCTCAACATACACCCGCAAGGTAGAGATTGAGGGTTCGGGGGACTGTAACTACCGAGAGGAGTACTCGCTCGTCGATAACTCCAGAGGCAGGATATCCTTACTAGCTCAGCATAAATAATTGAAGGGACATGCGTTAACTATTAAACTAATTGATATATGCGTTTTATATAGAGTTTTTACCCCCGTCCCTTAGTACTTTTATGTATCAAACGTGCTCTTAGGAGCCGTTTCTAGTACTAATGTGTGTTATTGAGTGTGCCTTGAGTTTCAGGTTTGATTATGAGAAATTGGTCGTTTTAGACCCGTTTCATTGTTGATCAAGGCCACTATATGAGTCCGAGAAGTTCGGGACTTCCATCGTCGACTTTTGGGAGCCTTAGATGCTTATGGTTGAGCCCCGGGAGTTAGACTTGGTGATACGGGCGAGATACATTGAAGATTGCAAATCGCCCTGGAAGCTGAGGGCGAAATGCAACCATCGGGCGGAATTATAAGCAAGCCAAGTTCATCAACGCGCGCCCGATCGGGCGCAGCTCGCCCGATCCGGATCGGGCGGTCAATCTGGAGGCTTTGTGGAGATTTCGCAAACCGCCCGATCGGGCGGATTTTGGCCCGATCGGGCCGACAATCGGGCGACACCAACCTCCAACAGGTTTTCGCGTTTTTAATTCCGTTTTTAGGCCTTATTTTGGCAAAACTATATAAGCAAACTTGTTTTATTTTTTAGGGACATCTTATTTTCCAGCACTAAACCCTTAGTTTATTTTTCTAAGTTTTATTTCCTCTCTACATTAATTCAAACACTTAGTTCGATTTATATAAAAACACAAGCTTTCAATTTCCATTGTTCGAGAATTAGGTACTGCTTCTTACTTTAATTTATTCTATTGCTTTGATCATGTTTTCCATTATGTTAATCGCTTTGTTATTAGTTATAATGAGTGAGTAGTTTAATTTCTAGGGTTTAGGGGATCCATGAATGCATGATTGGGATTATATGTGGACTTGATTATTTGATTGATTGATTATAATTTCTATAGCTTATTATTATTGCTCGTCAATTCTGTTCGGCCGGACTATTTTGATTTGAGTTTGATTAACCTTAGATTATGCGCCGAGAGGTATAAATCTGATGTTTTTGGTCTGTGGCTATTAGATAGGAATTATTTCTAGTACGTAGCGAGAGCCCGCTAGTTGTTCTATCCTAAGGAATTCATAAGATTCGAGAGATGCATGTCTTCCTAGTTATGATTGTTAATTAATTGTTATTGTCCGTTGTCCAATCCCGGTCTGCATTTATGGTGAACCGCTGCCCTAGATTCCCTTAATATTGTTATATTCCAGTTTGATTATTTGCCTTAGCTTAATATATAAACCAATCCAATTCTTTGTTACCAGTAGTCTAGATTAGTTAATTAATAGTAGAAAGAACATTGTTTCCCTGTGGATACGATCCCTGCTTCCCTTGCTATATTTTTAGTTGGTGAACGTTAGGTTTATCTTTGATAGGAGTGCGATTTAGCCTGTCAAATTTTGGCGCCGTTGCCGGGGAAACGGTTTTATTTTCTGTTGTTGATTGATTATCCTAGATTATTGTTTGTTACTACTCAAGGAACTCACGTTCCTTGAGACCGGATCTCACATTGTTTTGTAGTCTTTTTTCTATGCCCAGGACCGTAGGTACTAGTAATCTTACTCCATTCGATCCTGAGCCCGAAAGAACCTTTCGTAGACGAAGAACTTTCATTGCACAGTGTGGGAATTACTCTGATTCTGATCATAATATTGGCGATCTTTTTCCTTCAGATACAGATTCAGTTTCAGAGATAGAGATGGGTGACGAAAATCTGATACCGCCACCTACCCCATGGCTTACGGACTATTCTAAGCCAAGTCTGTCCGTGCTGCCAAAGGCGATCATGCCTTCTATTGCAGCTGAGACCTTCAAGATTGAGCCCGCATTGATTAACATGATCGAGAGACGCCAGTACGGTGGGGAACCAGGTGAAGATCCGAATCTTCACATTCAGTCCTTTATCCAATATTGCTCCACCATCAAGCAAAAGGGATTGACTCCGGAGCAGACTATGGAGATACTTTTCCCGTTCTCTTTGAGTGGGAAAGCTAAACTGTGGATTAATGGGTTGAATCGGGCGGCTTTGAAAATCAATAATTGGGAATCCTTGGCTCTTGCTTTTTATGTTAAATATTTTCCACCTGAGAAAACGGCTCGTCTGAGGGGTCAGATATTAGGTATCTCACAACAAGCGGATGAGAGTTTGTGAGAGATTCAAGGATTTGCAAAGAGAATGCCCGCACCATGGTTTGTAAGATTGGTTCTTGATTCAGCAGTTTTATAATGGTCTGGGCAATGAGTCTAGATGTTTGTTGGATTCAGCTGCCAGTAAGAGGTTCATGCAACTTGAGGTGCCTAGAGCTATGGAGGTGATTGAGGAGATAGCCATTCACAATGCCTAGTATGGAAATCCTAGAGGTCTATCTAACAGGGGTGGTAAGCATGATTTAAATTCTATTGAACAATTAACTGCCCAATTGACTGCTTTACATTATAAATTCGATAATATGCAAGCGGCCAATGCTCAATCTGCCCAACCTGTTAGCGTAGCTGCTATGAGTGCCCAACCTACTACTATTTGTGAAAGTTGTGGAATGTCTGGTCATTATGCACAGGAATGTAGAAGCTCTATTGAACAATGTAATGCTTTTCAATCCTACAAACAAAACAACCCATTCTCCAACTCTTACAATGAGGGCTACAAAACTAACCCTCTGCTTTCCTACAGGAGCAACAACATCCAAAACCCTCACCAAGTTCAACATCCACCACCACAACCATATCAACCCCCACACCAACAATCTTACCAACCCCGAAACAACTACAACCAACAGTCTAGTGGGCCACCTGGGTTCTCTAGACAACACACATCACCCCCACAACCACAACCTCAAGCCACACAGCCTGACCCTATGCTAGTAGAGATGAGAAACATGATGCTACAAATGCAAAAATCTCTAAGTGAAAAGGATGCAAAAATCGATGCTCTTACTGCTCATAACAAGATCATTGATACACAGTTGGCACAGATGGCTACTACTATTGCAGGGAGGCCACCAGGCCAACTTCCTTCACAGCCCGAAAATAGGGAGTCTGCTAATGCAATTACATTGAGGAGTGGTAGGGATTATGATGGTCCTTCTATGCCGGTTGAGGTTGATTCCGGGGTGTCTGCTAGTGATCTGGTCAGTGAGGAAATCCCGAAGATAGTTATGGGTGAAAAGGAACCAGCTGAAAAGATAGTCAATGAGAATGAGGCTACAACTGCGGTTAAGAAGGGGGCGGATATACAAATACCACCTATTGCACTCCCCTTCCCAAACCGACAACTCAAGAATAAGCTAGACAAGCAGTTTGGCAGATTCTTGGAAGTGGTCAAAAATTTGCAGGTAACGGTTCCTTTTACTGAATTAATTTTACAAGTTCCTGCTTATGCTAAATTCATGAAGGATATTTTGACCAGAAAACGTGCTTTTTGTGAGGTAGAGACTGTAGCTTTCACTGAGGAATGTAGTGCTTATTTGCAAAACAAGTCTCCACCTAAACTTAAGGACCCCGGGAGTTTTTCCATCCCATGTAACATTGGCACCGTATTTATTGATAAAGCTTTATGTGATCTAGGTGCTAGTGTGTCTGTCATGCCTTTGTCTGTCTGTACTAAACTGAATATGGGTGAGCTTAAGGTTACCAATATCACTCTACAAATGGCCGACCGTTCTGTCAAATACCCCTTAGGCGTTTTAGAGGACGTCCCTGTTAGAGTAGGTAAATTCTATATACCTGTGGACTTTGTAGTATTAGACATGCAGGAGGATTCTCAAATTCCCATAATCTTAGGTAGACCCTTCCTTCATACGGCGGGGGCGGTAATTGATGTTAAAAGTGGGAAATTGACATTGTCTGTTGGGGATGATAAGGTGACTTTTAATCTGAATAGTGCCTTAAAAAGTCCCATGCTAGAGGAGGAACAATGCTATCGCATAGATGTAGTCGATTTTATTACTCGTGATAACGTCTCCCAAGTTCTTGAAAGAGACCCTTTGGAGGCAGTGCTTTGTTGTGAGTCTTCTGCAGGTGATAGCAGTTCTTGGAGTGCTGAAGTGGATGCTCTGGAGTTGGCTCTTAATGGTGGAGAATCTGAGCCGGAGAGCACCAAATTGAAGAGGTTAGTTCGGCCGGTTTGTTCTGTTAAAGAGGTAAAGAAACCCGAACTTAAACCTCTTCCTGCTAACCTTAAGTATGCGTTTTTAGATAATGAACAACTTTGCCCTGTGATCGTCAGTACTGCACTTGATGCAGGCCAGTTATCCCAACTTCTTATCGTGTTGAAAAGGCACAAAAAGGCCATTGGGTACAGTATTGATGATTTAAAGGGTATTAGCCCTGACTTTTGTATGCATAGGATACATCTAGATGAAAATCATAAACCATGCATTCAACCCCAGCGTCGTTTGAACCCTGTCATGCAAGATGTTGTAAAAGCTGAAGTTATGAAATTGCTTGATGCGGGTATAGTGTATGCTGTGTCTGATTCTCAGTGGGTGAGTCCCGTTCAGGTAGTGCCTAAGAAAGGGGGGACAACTGTGGTGAGAAATGAAAAAAATGAGTTGATACCAACTAGGGTAGTCACAGGTTGGCGCATGTGCATTGATTATAGGCGTCTTAATGTTGCTACTAAAAAGGACTATTTTCCCCTTCCCTTCATTGATCAAATGTTAGAAAGGCTAGCCTGTCACAAGTTTTTCTGTTATCTGGATGGTTATTCTGGTTTCTTTCAAATTTCCATACATCCAGACGACCAGGAAAAGACCACCTTCACCTGCCCCTATGGTACCTTTGCATATCGTAGGATGCCTTTTGGTATGTGTAATGCACCTGCTACTTTCCAACGTTGCATGATGAGTATCTTTTCTGATTTTATTGAGTCTATCATGGAAGTGTTTATGGATAATTTTAGCGTCTATGGTACTTCTTTTGATTCTTGCTTGCTAAATCTGACTAAAGTTTTGAAAAGATGTGAAGAGTGCAATTTAGTCTTGAACTGGGAAAAGTGTCATTTCATGGTTACTGAAGGGGTGGTTTTGGGACATTTGATATCTGATAAGGGCATTCAGGTGGATCGATCTAAGGTCCAAGTGATTGAACAATTACCCCCTCCAGTTAATGTGAAGGGTGTTAGAAGTTTTCTTGGTCATGCGGGGTTATATCGCCGCTTTATCAAGGATTTCTCTAAAATTGTTAAACCACTTACCCAGCTCCTTCTCAAGGATGCCCCGTTTGTGTTTACTGATGCTTGTCTTGAAGCCTTTGACAGGATTAAACAGGCACTGATTTCGGCTCCCATCATCCGTTCTCCCGAATGGGATATTCCGTTTGAGATAATGTGTGATGCAAGTGATTATGCAGTTGGGGCAGTGCTGGGTCAGAGAAAGGAGAAGGTTTTACATGCCATCTATTATGCAAGTAAGACCTTGGATGAAGCTCAAGTTAATTATGCAACTACTGAGAAGGAGCTTCTAGCTATAGTCTATGCCTTGGATAAATTCCGCACCTATCTGATTGGATCCAAGGTGATAGTCTATACTGACCATGCGGCCCTTAAGTATCTGCTCTCTAAGAAGGAAGCCAAGCCTAGGCTTATTCGATGGATACTACTGCTACAGGAGTTCGATCTAGAGATCCGCGACAAGAAAGGGGCTGAGAATGTGGTTGCAGATCACTTGTCTAGATTGAGGTATGACGATGGTAAGGGATCTACACCGATTGATGATTCATTTCCGGATGATCATTTACTTGCACTTGCCAGTCAGTCACCATGGTTCGCAGATTTTGCTAACTACATTGTAGGTAGAATTCTTCCGGCCGATCTTTCATATCAACAGAAGAAGAAATTCCTACATGATGTCCGGTTCTACTTTTGGGACGATCCTTATTTGTTTCGTGAGACTGCTGAAGGGTTATACAAGCGTTGTATTCCAGAATGGGAAGTTCAAGGTGTTATCAGTAGGTGTCATTCTTCACCTTATGGTGGCCACCATGGACCGTCGAAAACAAACGCTAAGCTGTCACAATGTGGTTTTTACTGGCCTACTATGTTCAAAGATGCACAGGCTTTTATTATGGCTTGTGATGCGTGCCAGAGGGCCGACACTATTTCGAGGAGGTATGAGATGCCACAGAACGGGATCCTTGAGGTTGAGATTTTCGATGTGTGGGGAATTGATTATATGGGACCATTCCCATCGTCCAAGGGTAACTTGTATATCCTTGTTGCTGTAGATTATGTGTCAAAGTGGGTGGAAGCCGTTGCCTCACCTACTAACAATGCTAAGACAGTCATCTCCCTGTTCAAGAAGATCATTTTTCCTAGATTTGGGGTTCCGCGCGCTTTGATCAGTGATGGAGGGTCACACTTCCATGAGAAGCATCTGGATGCGCTCCTGCGCAAGTATGGAGTTTATCACCGCACTGGACTAGCCTACCACCCTCAGACGAGTGGTCAAGTTGAGGTCTCCAACCGAGAGATCAAATCTATCCTTGAGAAAGTGGTGGCAAAGTCTAGGAAGGATTGGAGCGATAAGCTAGATGATACTCTATGGGCATACAGAACCGCCTTTAAGACACCTATTGGTACCTCCCCGTATCGGTTGGTGTATGGCAAGGCTTGTCACTTACCAGTAGAAATGGAGTACAAGGCTTATTGGGCAATCAAACAGCTCAACATGGATGCAAAGCTAGCCGGTGAGAAGCGGTTACTTCAATTAGGTGAGCTCGATGAATTCCGACTACAAGCCTATGATAGTGCCCGGATTTACAAGGAAAATACCAAGAAGTGGCACGACAATCACATTTTGCATAGAGAGTTCGCGGTGGGCGACAAGGTTCTACTTTTTAACTCTAGGCTTAAGTTATTTCCTGGAAAACTTAAATCTAGGTGGTCTGGGCCGTTCACTGTGACTATGGTAAGCAAGTTTGGGTCTGTTGAAGTAGAGAATGGGAATGGTGAACGATTCAAGGTCAACGGGCAACGTCTGAAGTTGTACCATGATGGGGCTACTGTAGGAGTGGTTGAGGTCCATCACCTCAATCCCTCCGCCTCATAAACTGCATATTCAAGGTAACAAGGTCGAGCGGGACCTAGAAATAAACCAGCGCTTTACGGGAGGCAACCCGTATTTTATCGCTTTAAGTAGTATAAGTTTTTTCATTCTATTTTTGTGTGTTTAGTTAGCATTTCCATACCTAAGTGTGTTTAAGTATTGTTTTTGGTGTTAGTGAGGCGAGAAGAGGGCATTACGCTGTTTGGGTGTTTAATAATGTGCAGGCCTAAAACTCCAAGTTCGAGAAAGTGAAATTACGCACAAGGCCAAGCACGCTGCAAACCGCCCGATTCGAATCGGGCGAGGTGCGCCCGATCGGGCGCGCACGGATGAGTTTCTTGCAGTTTATTTCCGCCCGATCGGGCGCAGCATGCCCGATCGGGCGGTCCAGCGAGTGGAAAGCTCGATCGGGGGAAATAATTTCGCCCGATCGGGCGCTATTGCGAGTGGAACGCCCGAGTCGGGCGTTAGTTTGCCCGATCGAGCGCAAAAGACGAGTGGAAGGCCCGATCGGGCGAAATTATTTTGCCCGATCGGGCGGTTGATGAAATTTTCGAGGAAAAGTCAAGGATGATTCTGGGCAGGAAAAAGTCAAGAAAATGAGCATTCGCAAATCGCCCGATCCGGATCGGGCGAGGTGCGCCCGATCGGGCGCGCACGGATGAAAAGAAAAGGATCGCATTTCGCCCGATCGGGCGAAATGTCGCCCGATCGGGCGCGATGCGATTTCAGCAATAACCCAACGATTCGACCTTTATTTCTTCACTTCCTCTTCATCTTCAACCTAAATTTCTCTCACTTCCTCTATTAAACCCCAACTTCCAAAAACTTCAAACCACCATATCTCCCTCAAATCTCCACCAAATTCAACAATTCTTTCATCAAAATCATCCTCTCATCATCCTCTACAACCTACACCTAACCGATTTAAGTTTTCTCTCATCCCCACAAAATCCCCAAATTCACCCAAAAAGCTCAAAAGAAAAAAAAAACTCAAAAATTCAGATTTTTCATCAATGGCAAATAGACCACAAAGAAAATGCACGAGGGTACCAAGGAATCAACATGAGGCTTCCACAAGCCGAGCTCGGGAACCAACACCACCACCTCCACCACCGCAATTGGAGCCCGACACGAATTTTCCGGATGTCATCTTTATTACGGAGGAGCAACGAGCACGATTCATGCACCTCAAATTGAGGGAGGTAATCCCTACTCGCTTTATATGTCAGAAATCCTTGCATGAAATGGGGATTGAGCGTGATGTAAAACGTGTTTTTGTTGGTGTTGGTATGAGTAACATGTATAGTATGCTCCGTCTCACATTTAGACGGTTGACTCTAGAATTCTTGAGTAGTTTTAATGTGCGTAGGGATGGCTATCGAACCGTGTCATCGGTTCAATTTCGTGTGATGAATAGAACCTACACCATGAGCTTATCTGATTTTGGTAGGATTTTTGGATTATCTACCACATATAGTAGGAAACCTAAGGAGACCCATAACAACTGCACCATGTGGGGAAAGCTTACGGGCAATGATAATCCCGGGAGTATGCAACATTTGCATGCTTCCAAGATACAACACCCGGTACCCATTGTCTTTTACAGGTTCCTAGGATTTACAATCTTTGGTAGGGATGAGACCCAGAACATTAGGAGTACGGAGCTAGAGATCCTAGGTGGCTACGTTTCCGACGGAGAGGAGAGCTACAAAATGAACCTTGCACATCACATGGCCTCTCAATTTTACTCCATAGCCACCTCCACACATACTACCAAGATTACCATTGGTGGGTTGATCACCCACATAGCCATGGCCACGGCCAATTTTACTGAGGCTAACCAGATTCCAGTTCTGGGTAGCAACTTGCTTGATTTGGCTTATTTTGCTGGACTCCGTAGGCTACAGGGGGAGCATGGGTTATTTAGGCCGGGAGCCATGTACTGGATGTTCGAGGGAAACAGGCTTTTCACCTTGCCCGACCCTCAGGGCCGCACTAGTTTCAGACCCGGTCAGGCTCATTATCTATTTGTTGGATTTGAGCAAGAGCCTCAACCTGACCCTCAGCCAGAGCCCCATCAGTACCAGCCAGAGCCTCGCACCTACTTCAGGAGGGGGCGTCGAGACACGGGGAGGCCCCAGAGTAGCCCGGTAGTTCATGAGGATCAGGGGTCCATTGATGAGAGGTTGAGCAGACTTGAGCTCGGGTTCCGGGAGTTCGCAGCTGATCACCAGAGGACCATGTTCCCATTTTATGATCAGTATGCCAGGCAGGGCTATATTGCCCCTGATTACGAGCACCCTACCTGGTTTACCTATCCCGCGGAGGGATATGGAGCTCCGGGTTCTATGGGCACCTTCACACCCACCCAGTACGGAGGGTGGGGAGCGGGTCCTAGTGGGCATGCTGGCGGAGATGATGGTGATGATGATGATGATGGCGGCAATGGCCGTCAATGATGGAGATGAGATCGAGTTGGTTCGATACCCTTGAGCCAATGAGGACATTGTCTGATTTGGTTTGGGGGGGGGGGGTTTCACATTACTTGTACATTGTAGGTATGTTTTTCTTTTCTTTTCGCATTTCTTTATTTTGGTGTGTTTAATGCTTTCTAGATTAGTTTATTGCTTTAAAAAACAAAAAAAAAAAAAAAAATAAAAAAATATACAAAAATACGTTCCGATGAATGAAAAATCATGCTTCCCTGTGCCCCTTTGATTGAAAATTGTTTTGATTCTTGGTGTTTGATGATGGGCAATGTAGATGTGTTAGCCATGATTTGATGTTCGATTGTTTTGATGCCTAAACATGAGTCAACTCCGACTAACTACTTGTGGACTTGGTGCTTGACTAGTTGACTTGGTTAGGATGTGTGATAGCTTCCTGGTGTGTCATTGATTTTGAGTATTGGTTTGCAACTATTAGTAATGTCTTATGACTCATATACATGCACATTGTGGAGGACGAAGGCATTTTTCTATTTAGGTAGCCTTCAGATGAAATTAGATACGTTTGTTCCCTCTTTTTCTACCCATGTTGTGCCTGTGCCATTTATTCGGTGACTAACCACATTACAAGCCCGTAAATTCCCCATTGGTTACTAGTCCCAAGCCTAGCTTGGGGGAGCTAATAGTAGTGAGGTGAGGGAGTTGTAGTGTGGTACATTTTGAGCATATTGAGTATTGAAAAGGGAAATTCTTCTTATCATGATTGTTGTTGAAAAAAATGAAATGAAAAATGAATGAGATGAGGAGAATAAAAAAAAAATAGTGTGAAGGTTCCAAAAAAAAAAAAAAAAAAAAAAAGGAAAAAAAAAAATGAGATTGAGCAAGAAAGAAAAAAAATAAGAAGGAAAAATCGTTATTCTCAAGAAAATTCAAAGCATTGTTTCACTCAAGTATTGTAATTTCTTATCTTTATGAGTGATTGATTTTAATTGTGAAAGAAAGGCAAGAAAGTATAGTGTGGTTTGTTTGTTGTTTCATCATGTGTTGAGTGGGAAGTTGTGGTTGTGGTCATCATTTGTGGTTGACCATGGTTTTGCTAGGATTTATGCTCCCCAAAGCCAAGGCTTTAAGCTCACGTTTTACCCAAATTTACCGCACCTCTACCTAAGCCTATCATTACAAGCTTTGAAGACCTTCCGACCTTTGTGCATAGAGTCATATTAATGTGAAAGTAGTTGTTTATCAATGCAAGTTATGACATGACACATTCCGAGTCGACTACTAGGTTGAGTGCATGTTTTTCTAGACACACGAGTGTTGTGAGTTTGGGAGGGCATTGTACACATATATGTTGGGAGGGGAGCGAACGGGTACATTTTTTATCCGCCACATAAATGAGTGACGAGTGTGTGAGCACTAGTCTTGAATTCCATTGTACACTTGTGGTTCGCTTTGCGTGACGATTGTTGAGGTGGATTGGCGGTTGAATGAATTTGATTGGTTGACATTGATGCATGCTTCTTGGATTTTGCCTTGAATCGTATCCATTGTTTTAAGATGTGTTTGGGGTGAAGTTGATTTATGTATTCATCGATGATTTCTTTGCTTAGGGGCAAGCAAAGATCTAGCTTGGGGGAGTTTGATATATGCGTTTTATATAGAGTTTTTACCCCCGTCCCTTAGTACTTTTATGTATCAAACGTGCTCTTAGGAGCCGTTTCTAGTACTAATGTGTGTTATTGAGTGTGCCTTGAGTTTCAGGTTTGATTATGATAAATTGGTCATTTTAGACCCGTTTCATTGTTGATCAAGGCCACTATATGAGTCCGAGAAGTTCGGGACTTCCATCGTCGACTTTCGGGAGCCTTAGATGCTTATGGTTGAGCCCCGGGAGTTAGACTTGGTGATACGGGCGAGATACATTGAAGATTGCAAATCGCCCTGGAAGGTGAGGGCGAAATGCAACCATCGGGCGGAATTATAAGCAAGCCAAGTTCATCAACGCGCGCCCGATCGGGCGCAGCTCGCCCGATCCGGATCGGGCGGTCAATCTGGAGGCTTTGTGGAGATTTCGCAAACCGCCCGATCGGGCGGATTTTGGCCCGATCGGGCCGACAATCGGGCGACGCCAACCTCCAGCAGTTTTTCGCGTTTTTAATTCCGTTTTTAGGCCTTATTTTGGCAAAACTATATAAGCAAACTTGTTTTATTTTTTAGGGACATCTTATTTTCCAGCACTAAACCCTTAGTTTATTTTTCTAAGTTTTATTTCCTCTCTACATTAATTCAAACACTTAGTTCGATTTATATAAAAACACAAGCTTTCAATTTCCATTGTTCGAGAATTAGGTACTGCTTCTTACTTTAATTTATTCTATTGCTTTGATCATGTTTTCCATTATGTTAATCGCTTTGTTATTAGTTATCATGAGTGAGTAGTTTAATTTCTAGGGTTTAGGGGATCCATGAATGCATGATTGGGATTATATGTGGACTTGATTATTTGATTGATTGATTATAATTTCTATAGCTTATTATTATTGCTCGTCAATTCTGTTCGGCCGGACTATTTTGATTTGAGTTTGATTAACCTTAGATTATGCGCCGAGAGGTATAAATCTGATGTTTTTGGTCTGTGGCTATTAGATAGGAATTATTTCTAGTACGTAGCGAGAGCCCGCTAGTTGTTCTATCCTAAGGAATTCATAAGATTCGAGAGATGCATGTCTTCCTAGTTATGATTGTTAATTAATTGTTATTGTCCGTTGTCCAATCCCGGTCTGCATTTATGGTGAACCGCTGCCCTAGATTCCCTTAATATTGTTATATTCCAGTTTGATTATTTGCCTTAGCTTAATATACAAACCAATCCAATTCTTTGTTACCAGTAGTCTAGATTAGTTAATTAATAGTAGAAAGAACATTGTTTTCCTGTGGATACGATCCCTGCTTCCCTTGCTATATTTTTAGTTGGTGAACGTTAGGTTTATCTTTGATAGGAGTGCGATTTAGCCTGTCACTAATCTGAGTTGATTTTAGCAACATGCAACATATAATACTAGATCGATCGCGATTATCTGATTTAGATTGCATTAAGGGACCTAGCATGATAATCCAATTTCCCAAAAATATTATATTTATTAAGGGTGATAGAACAATCAGATTTAGTTAGTTTAACAGTTCATAAAAAGGGTGAGGAAAGCAATTAAATCATAGAAAAGGGGCACATTACGACGCACCCTTGAGAGGTGCGTCACGGTTCTCAGAAAACTAACCACTTTGACTTTGCTATTTCTCCTTTTTATTTAACGAATCTCAAATTATGGGACAGGATACGTTCTGTTCGATTTATGGATCGATTGCGACAGAACGCGTGAACAATTTCGCAGCGTGAGGCTTAGGCTAGGGGTTGGAGTCAATACTCAGAATATGAATTGTGTGTTCCTTTCACGTCGAATTTGGGGCTGTATTTATAGGGAAGAGTTCATGGAAAGATAGAATTGCAGAGTTCTAATCCACAAAGAATTAGGAAAAAACACGTACCCAGGTATTTTCAGCGCCCAGAGCCAGGCGTTGAAAATAGGGTATGGGCTGTTTTCTTAGTCAGATTCGGATTCTTGGAATCCGTAGTGTTTGAGACTTAATCGAGTCTTTTAGTGCGTATCAATTTCATGACGGAATGCGTCTGGGCCCGTTACGAACTCTAGGCTCGTTAGGATTTTAATTAATACGTAACTCTTATTTCCGAATCATATTAGGAATAGGATTCTCGAAGTTTTCTATCTCATTTAGGATTTATGTTGGAGTGCAACACCTAATTCTGACAGGTTTCTATCTTTTATGACTTGCCACTTTTAGAAGCTACCCTTTACGGTAGTTACTATTTTTAGCAGGTTTCCATAAATAGCAGGTTTCTATAAATATCAGGTTTCGGGTGAAATGAAATGGGGAATTGAGATTCGTTATTTTATAGGAGATGCGCTGTCAAGTGAAGATTTATGCTTTCATCATCGAACCTTTCCCTTTCGGGAATGGGGACAAAAGTAGGTGTCTACAGTTAGCCCCCACTTTGACTGAGTCTTGGAGTAAGACGATGGTCAAAGTATTAGACGGAGTGCGTCACACAAGCCATGGTGTATGTGACCTGTTTTGCGAGGGTCTCACGAGCCCCCGAGTGATAACATTTGACTTAAGAGTCATCACTTGAAATGTCGACATATCCCTCATGTGTCATTGGGATTTGTCAACGGATAGTATAGAATACTCCCTCACTTTGTCATTGGAAGTATCTAAAGAGGCGTAGAAACTCCCTCACTTTGTCATTGGGAGTAGCTACAGATGTTTTCGAAATCAAAGCTATAAAGTGTAATTGGGCCTGGCCAAGCCCAATCACGAGGTAAAAATGTTTTTTTTAAAGATTCTCATTTTCAGGGTTAGCTAAACGAGAAAACCCCCTTGTTTTTATGGGACGTAAAACGAAGGAAAATCCAGCACATCGTCCTTTTTTGGAAAAACGGAAAACCAATCTTTTAAATTTTGGAAAAAAGGGAAAACTACTCACATCGCTTTTTTTGGAAAAAACGGAAAACCAAAAGCTACTCACATCGTTTTTGGGAAAAACGGAAAACCAAAGGCTACTCACATCGTTTTTGGGAAAAAACGGAAAACCAAAGGCTTCTCACATCGTTTTTGGGAAAAAACGGAAAACCAAAAAAAGTTATCGCTTGCAGCGGCTAAGGACCTGCGCGGTTAGTGACGCAGACCCCGCCGGCTAAAGATGGCGAGCCTGTCCGCTAAGGGTGGACACCCCGTCCGATAGAAGTGGACGAATCTGTTTTGAAATCTGTTTGTGTTTATTTTTTGAAAATAAGGACCTACGTGGTTTGCGCCGTAGACCCCGCCGGCTGAAGATGGCGAGCCTATTTCATTTTGCTTTTGAAGATTCTATTTTTCGAAAACTGATGACCTGCGCGGCTAGTGACGCAGACCCCGCCCGCAGAGGGTGGGCGAGCCCATTTTGAATTTCTTATTTTGCCTATGTAGAAGGGCTTTTGTGATTACAACCTGTTGGTGGGTCGCAATATTTCCTGATCAGGTGTGTCCTATAAGTGGGTCCACACTGTGTATATTTTTAACGATATTGCAAAATACCGTTCTTGGGAAAGAAATATCAAGATAACAGATATTTTACACAAAAATAGGGGATTGCGCGTGCCCGACAGCGAATATTCGCTGTCTGGGAAGCATTTTCAGCGCCCAGCTCTGGGCGCGAGAATTTATAACGCCCAGAGCTGGGCGTTGAAAATGCGAAGGGGAGACGGGTCTTTAAATTCGCGGACCGTCTCCTTTCTTTCTCATTTTCACCATTTTCGCTCAAGCTCCTCACCTCTTTCAACTGATTTCTTGTTTGTTTCTTCACTTTTCTTTACGAATTCTACTCCAAATCACTTCCTAATCTTCCCAATGTAAGTAATTTTCAGTAATTTTGAGCTTTTTTGTCAATTTCAGTATTTTTGTCAAGTATTTTTATGCATGAAATTGATATGGGGGTTTTTGATTTTGTGCCCCTTTCCTTCAATTAGATAGTTGGAAATGTTCCTCATAACATGTTAATTAGTTTGTGCATGTTAATTTTCGCAAGTATGTTGATTCTTGTTGAATTTGGGCATTTTCATGCTAGCCCCCAAGTATACCTACGACTCTAGTGTTTTCTTACAATGTAGGTGTTTTTTGGTATATTGCTTGCCTTCCTCATAATTCGTGAATGACAAATTATGGAAGGATTTTCATTTCGTTGGAGTTAATTAAAAAATTTTCACTTAGGGAATTTTTTGCTTGATATGAACTTAGAATCATGTCTTAGGGAACAAAAATTGTATGACTCCATGAGTGGAATGCACTCCTTTAGTGATTGGTGTGAGTGCCAGTTTTGTTAAAGGTATAATGCCTTATTGTATTATTGATCAGCATGCCTGACGAGTCGTCACCTCCTTCTGGCGGCCACGAGGAGCGTGGCATGACGCGTCAGTCTACTGGCGCGGGTCCCCTAAGGGTGGGTCCCGAGCTCTACGACGGTCGTGAACTGCACTACGACCTAGAGCACCACGTGACTTCCCGCCTTCACGCGAGGAGAGAGACTACGGTTCGCGGCTACGGCGCAGCGACGAGTGAGACCGTTTTTAGTTTCCTGAGCTCGGACGCCTAGGCTTTGGTGAGGGCGAGCTCACTGTTTCCGGTGGTCGAGACCTTCTGTGAGATATTGCGGCTTAACATCTCCCTGTCCTTTCTGCGGTCGTTCATGAGGTGGTGGTGTCCTTTCTGCGGTCGTTCATGAGGTGGTGGTGGGATACCACCAACACCTTCCATTTTCCTTGGGGCGAGATGACGATCACTCCCGAGGATTACACGGCTTTGACGGGCTTGACCTTTACAGGGAACCCCGTTCGTCTGAGGTCGGATGGCCCACCGCCGACTGTTGCTGAGGGTACCAGGCTCCTGGGCTCGTGGATGGGCAGGAGATTGCCTTCGTACCAGCCCCGTGGGATACCTTTCGCTGACCTGATGTGGGCCTTGGAGCATGGGGTAGAGGAGTCGCCTTCGAGACAGGCTCGGCTGTTCTACCTCAATTTTATTACTTCCACTTTTCTATCGGGTCCGACTGACACCTTTGACCCGAGGTGGATAGGCATGGTGGAGGACGTGTCTACACTGGGTGACTATTGCTGGAGCGATTTGGGCTATGCGACGCTCGTCGGCCAGATGAGTTTGGCGGTGCGCGACTCGGACCCGAGTAGACGTCACTTTGTCATTACATTAGCGGGAGTGCCGCGTTTGATCGAGGTATGTGCCTAGACTTTATTTTGTTTTCTCGCTTTTACCGGGTTTCTTTTTTTTTTGATGTTTTATTGTCTTTTCCTTTTGTAGTTGTGGGCCTTTGAGCACTTACCTTGGCTGGCTCCCCGAAAGGGGCAGAGGCCTTTGGAGTACCCTGCCGGTCGTCGTTGGGGTTGGAAGAAGAAGCTGACAGTGCGTCCACCGCCCGATACCGTGTGGGATCTCATTCGGGACGGGAACCCTGAGCATGTGCAGAATCTTATCCTCTATCTCGTATTTCGTCATTCTTTTTATTTTCTATGTACGAGATCTGACCGTGTTTGTACAAAAACAGGTGGTTTGGACCCCATGGCTCTCTTTTAGGGGTACTTATGCCTCGGTCAGGGATAGTTATGCCCTGAGCCAGATGCGGGTTTTGTTCGTTGGCCGCCAGGACCCTGTCTGGTACCTGGGAGAGCGGGTACGTATGCAGACGGTTGGGGCTTTTTCGGTGCCTAGGCCTCCGCCCGCGACCATGCTGTCTATTCGTTCAATAGGCGAGTCGTGGAGGGTCCACTCGAGGACTGGCGTGCCGGCGACGGAGTTGGTGATAGAGGGAGCTAGCTATTATCAGTTTATCCAGGATTCTCTTCGTCTCCCGGAGCCTGGCGCTGTAAGTTGCCCTCTCTTTTCGTATTGATTTTAGTGTTTTCATGCTCGAGCCCATGTGTTTATGTCTACTGTGTTTTGTGCAGGAGTGTCCTGACCCTTCGTTGGGGGGATGGGTGCTTCCCGATGCTCGGATCTCGTATACCGGAGAGAGTGGATCCGAGATTGTGGAGACTTTCCCGGAAGACCGGGTTTTCCATGCTCCGCTCCCTGTGGGAGTACAGGCGGTATGCACCTTTTATTTGTGCACTCTTCTTATATCTTTCTTTTTTTCTTTTGTTACTAACATTCCTGTTTCAGGTTTTGGCCCGTACGGCCAACGCGATGGTGGGGGTGATCAACCGGTTGAAGTCCGCGTTGGTTCGGGCCCGATCCGCACTTTCTTGCAGGAGCCCCCCACTCTACTCGGGTAATGTGCCCTCTTTTTTTCTTTTGATCTGTACCTTTTGTTTGGCTTTCTGTTACTCACTCTCCTTTTGTCTTTTCTTGTAGACGGGTGCTGGACGAGCCGGGGCCGACGACGCGGGTCCCTCGGGCGGGGGACACGGTCGTGAGAGAGAGAGAGGGCACGACACTCGCCCCTACGGCATCGCCGTTCCGACGCGGGGGTGAGTTCTTCCGGGAGAGGTCCGAGCCGGAGCGTAGGCGACGTTCCGTGTCAGTGGCTTGAGAGCCTAGCCCCGAGTTGCAGTCACAGCCTCATTTTTGGGGTGATTCTGGCTGGGGGCCCTCATACCACGGGGAGTGGAGTGGATGGACCGGCGAGGCTTGGAGATATGGAGCCGATGACGAGTCTTAGGCTTACCTCCTGTTTTGTATATATTCATTCTTGTATTCCGCATGTATATATATTTTTTTTGCGATTTTTTGGTGCAAGAATGTTTTGAGCCTTCCGTGGGCTTTGCTTTAACATATTATAGTAATATTAGCTTTCTAAACCAACGACTAATTTTAAAAGAGAAAGAAATCCGTAAAAATAATGAGTCCATACAACAGTGCACACATATTTTTAGACTAACCGACTACTTGGGGTATTACATATGCATGGTGACTATTTTTCGTTTTTTTTTTGCCGACTCGTGCCATACTCCTTTGTTGGGCTTGTTCCTGAAAATTCTTGTGGCTTTGTTTTTCATTCTATTTGGTCTTGCCCGTGCGTGGGTTAGGGTATAGTGCCCTTTGCAATATCCTTTCTTCCTGATGCGTTGCATAACTTTATTATTTTTTAATTTTTATTGGACTGAATCCTTGATAAAGATTGCCTACGTATCTTGTCAGAATCCGGTCGCGCGTAGTTCTTGGTTTCTATAATTTTTTTGAAAGGGTGTTCATTACACGTCTGCTTCCCCCCCAAGTGTTTGTGGCTCTTTTGATGGTTCGAAAAAGGAGTACGAACACTTGCAGAAGCGGGAGGATAGGTGGCAAGAGAGAATGACGCCCATACAAGGGCGTAGGAAATATCAGCGCCCAGGCCTGGGCGTGAAAAATAACAGCGCCCAGTCCTGGGCGTTAAAACATCGTCCTTCGCCTTTTTCTACTTTTATCGAGTTTTATGCCGTTTGCTTAGAGTAATGTGCAGAATGCTTGCTTATGAGTCTTAACGTGTTTTATTAGATGCCTTAACTCCGGACTGAATTTTATTAAATATAGTACTTTTTCAATTGGTCTAAGTTTGTGAGGTTAGCATATTCCGCTCCATCTATGTCAGGTAGTTGGACTGCTCCGCCAGGTAGGATGGTCTTTACAAAGTATGGTCCTGTCCAGTTAGGCCGGAATTTTCCTAGAGGGTCCGTAGTAGGTGCGCGGACTTCTTTTAATACAAAATCGCCTTCTTTGATATTTCGAGGTTTGACTCTTTTGTTGAATTGCCTTGCGATGCGCTTTTGATACACTTGCACGTGATGTAAAGCTCTCAACCTCCGTTCGTCTAAAAGTACGAGCTCGTCGTACCTAGCTTGAACCCAATCAGCCTCGGGTAGCTTGCTTTCTAGGACGATCCGGAGGGAGGGAATTTCCAACTCGATCGGTTGAACTGCTTCCATTTCGTATACCAAGGAGTAGGGTGTTACTCCAATGGAGGTGCGGATTGAGGTTCGATAGCCCCATAATGCGAAGTGTAATTTGTTGGGCCAATCCTAATAATTTTCAGCCATTTTTTCGATTATGACTTTAATATTTTTGTTGGCCGACTCTACCGCGCCGTTCATTTGCGGCCTGTAGGGAGAGGATTTATGGTGTTTGACATGATATTTTTCGAGCAGGTCTTGGACTTCGGCCCTAAAGTGGGAACCTTGGTCACTTATGATTTCATGTGGAACCCCGTATCGACAGAATATGTTCTTTTCTAGGAATCGAGCGACATGTTTGGCCGTTAATTTTGCATAGGAGACTGCCTCTACCCATTTAGTGAAGTAATCAATTGCGACTAAAACGTACTCGTGTCCCCCTACGCCTGTTGGTGTTACCTTGCCAATTATATCTATACCCCAGGTGGAAAAGGGCCATGGAGAAGTGAAGGTGTATAGTTCTGAGGGAGGCAAATGGTTAAGGTTACTGAAGATTTGGCATTTCGGGCAAGTTTTTACAAAGTGATGGCAATCGGTTTCCATAGTGGTCAATTAGTACCCTGAGCGGGATATTTTTCGGGATAGCATTTTTCCGTTCATATGGGGTCCGCACACGCCGTTATGGTATTCTTCCATTAGTCTTTGGGCTTTGTTTTGGTGGACACAAAGTAACTTGATTTTATTCGGCGTGTACTTGTACAGTTCTCCCAGAATTATGCTATATTGCGAAGCGAGGAGGCGTAGGGCCTTTTGTGCTCGCGGGGAGGTGTTTGGGGGGAATTCCCCACTTGTTTTGTAACGAAGGATGTCCGTATATCATGGTTCTTCTTCGGTGTTTTCAGGTTCGGAGTCTATGGCACAGCAATAAGCCGGCTCTTTCCTTCGCTCGACCCGAAGGGTCATCCCGTCCCATTCATTCGGGATGTTGAGCATTGAAGCTAGCTTCGCTAGTGCATCCGCGAATTGGTTGTCGTCTCTTGGTAAGTACGTATACTCGATTTTTTCAAATTGCTCGACTATTTGGTCTAACTGAGCTTGATATTTTGAGAGACTATTGCTTCGGACCTTCCGTCTTTTGGATATATGGTTTATTATTAGGGAAGAATCCCCGAAGACTTGTAGATGTTTGACTCCGAGGCTAACTACGGCCTCTAGCCCAACTATGCAGGCCTCGTATTCGGCGGCGTTGTTTGTGGCCTCGAAGTCAAGTTTGACGGAAATTGGTATATGGGCCCCTTCGGGACTGACTAGGAGAACTCCGACGCCGCATCCTTTCTGGTTGGACGCGGCATCGAAGTATAGTGTCCAATAGTCGTCTCGTATCATCAGAAGTTCCTCGTCAGGGAGGAGGTAAGCTTCCGTGGTTTCCTCATTCGTGGCATGCTCGGCCAGGAATTCGGCTACCGCTCTTCCTTTGATTGTTTTTTCTGGCATGAATTTTAGGTCAAACTCTGAGAGCATGACTAGCCACCTGGACAGGCGACCATTTAGGGCGGGCTTTTCGAACATGTACTTTAAGGGGTCTAGTTGTGACACTATATGAACAGTGTGGGCCAACAGGTAATGTCTGAGTTTTTTGGATGCCCAGACGAGGGCGAGGCAGGTTTTCTCAAGTTCTGTGTATCTCGTCTCGTACTGTATGAACTTCTTGCTCAAGTAGTAAATGGCTCGCTCGGATCCATGTACACACTGTGAGAGCATAGCTCCCGCTGCAGTATCCGTGACGGTTAGGTATAGGCGTAAAGGGATTCTAGGCAAAGGCGGGGAGAGGACGGGTGGTTTGCTTAGGTATTCTTTGATTTTATCGAAGGCAGTTTGGCATTGTTCATCCCATTCGACTTTTTCTTCTTTTCTTAATTTTTTGAATATTGGCTCACAAGTCGTAGTAAGCTTGGAGATGAACCTACTAATGTATTGCAGCTTTCCTAGGAAGCCCCTTATCTGTTTTTCAGTTTTTGGTGGGGGCATTTCGGTAATGGCTTTGATCTTGGATGGGTCAATCTCGATTCCTCGCGTACTAACAACATATCCTAGCAATTTTCCAGAGGTTACCCCGAACACACATTTTTGTGGATTTAGTCTCATGTTATATTTCAAGATTCGGGTGAAGAACTTTTTAAGTGCCGGGAGGTGGCCGTGCCGGTCTTTAGATTTGACGATCATGTCGTCCACATAGACCTCGATTTCTTTATGTATCATTTCATGGAGTAACGTGGTGGCTGTTCTTTGATAGGTGGCCCCCGCGTTTTTCAAACCAAAAGGCATTACAGTGTAACAATATGTACCCCAAGGGGTAATGAAAGTTGTTTTTTCCATGTCTTCTTCTGCCATGAGTATTTGGTTATATCCGGCGTACCCGTCCATAAAGGAGAGGAGCGCGTGCTCTGCGGTGCTGTCTACTAGTATGTCAATGTGAGGTAGAGGGAAGTCATCTTTGGGACTGTAGACACCTACTTTTGTCCCCATTCCCGAAAGGGAAAGGTTCGATAATGAAAGTATAAATCTCCACTTGACAACGCATCTCCTATAAAATAAACGAATCTCGATTCCTCATTTCATTTCACTCGAAACCTGCTATTTGTGGAAACCTGCTAAAAATAGTAACTGCCGTAAAAGGTAGCTTCTAAAAGTGGCAAATCATAAAGGATAGAAACCTGTCAGAATTAGGTGTTGCATTCCAACATAAATCCTAAACGAGATAGAAAACCGTGAGAATCCTATTCCTAATAGGATTCGGAAATAAGAGTTACGTATTAATTAAAATCCTAACGAGCCTAGAGTTCGTAACGGGCCCAGACGCATCCCGTCATAAAATTGATACGCGCTAAAAGACTCGAATTAATCTCAAACTCTACGGATTTCAGGAATCCGAATCTTTATTAAAGAAAACAGCCCAGACCCTATTTTCAACGCCTGGCTCTGGGCGCCGAAATCTTCGGCGCCCAGGCCTGGGCGCTGAAAATACCTGGGTACCTGTTTTTTCCTAATTCTTTGTGGATTAGAACTCTGCAATTCTATCTTTCCACGAACTCTTCCCTATAAATAGACCCCTAAATTCGACGTGAAAGAACACACAACAACACATAATGATATTCTGAGTATTGACTCTAAACCCCTTAGGCTAAGCCTCTCGCTGCGAAATTGTTCACGCGTTCTGTCGCAATCGATCCATAAATCGAACAGAACGTATCCTGTCCCATAATTGAGATTCGTTAAATAAAAAGGAGAAATAGCAAAGTCAAAGTGGTTAGTTTTCTGAGAACCGTGACGCACCTATCAAGGGTGCGTCGTAATGTGTCCCTTTTCGATGATTTAACTGCTTTCCTCGCCCTTTTTATGAACTGTTAAACTAACCTAATCTGATTGTTCTATCACGCCTAACAAATATAATATTTTTAGGAAATCGGATTATCATGCTAGGTCCCTTAATGCTATTTAAATCAGATAATCACGATCGATCTAGTATTATATGTTGCATATTGCTAAAATCAACTCAGATTAGTTTAATAGTTAACGCATGTCCCTTCAATTATTTATGCTGAGCTAGTAAGGATATCCTTCCTCTGGAGTTATCGACGAGCGAAGTACTCCACTCGGTAGTTACAGTCCCCCGAACCCTCAATCTCTACCTTGCGGGTGTATGTTGAGAGATCCCCACACCAGGGATCACAAGGGAACCTACGGCCGTCGTGGTCAAACATAATTGCACTCCCTTTATGTCACGATAACCGGGTTTTGTCAGTTTTTCTCATTGTCGTTAAAAACTGAATGGCGACTCCTATATTACTAGTCAATTGGGTGTATACTCACAGGGAATCCAATTACACTTGATTGAATAAAAAGAATCGTCACACCCACGAGGGACGAGGTCACGCATTAGCCTCTTGCTTTTTCGACCCCCTCACAGTGGCGACTCCACTGGGGATAGTGAAGGAAATACTCGTGCTTGTAGGTAATTAAAATAGCCGAAGGGTGAAACGATCCTACCCCGCGTTTATTTCCCCATCAAGTTGGGACGACCTGAAAATCAGCATATTAATGTGAACGGGCAGAACCGCATAACGAATCTCGGCTCCCTCGGGAGTTGGGACTAAGGATACCTTTTTTCGCCAATAGGGGGGTGCATACGCCGCGCATGTTGCCCACTCGGTACTTGTGCAGGTAGTACACCTATCCCGAACCCAATCGCTCGCTCATTAGGTCCCTCTCGCCTGCATGCCCCCTTGGCTTGCACTTGCGGGTTGGCCTCTTGGGCGAAATTCGTCTGTTGAAGACACTACCTCGACCGGGGCATGTGTTGGATCTACGATAGAAGCGGTACCAAGCCAGGCGCAAATAACTACCCATATAAGCCTATCATAAACTACGTGACATATTTAATTTTCAAACCCATGTTTGTAATGTAGTTATGTGTAGCGAACTATGTGACTATGTTATGATTGTGCGTACGAATAATGCTAAACAAATAATGCTAGAAAACCAACGACCTTAAAAATTGCCCAAACATTCATAAACCAATTTTCCAAAGAGTGATACCAAAATACGTGTTCCGCAAGCCCGAACGATCGCCACAAAAATAAGCGACGCTCGGGATGGCTGTAACGAATCCCACAAACGCTGCACAACGCGTAAAGGACGTTATAAGACAAGCACGCAAAATTAAAGTCGCAAAAACAAAAAGTAGACGAAAGCAGAAAACGAGAACCAGCCAGGGACGCATTTTCAACGCCCCTGGCCGGCTGGGCGCCAGAATTTCTCACGCACAACGCTGGGCGCTGAAGTTGCTGCCTGGCCTTTTGGTCAGGCATAGGAGCCTCGGTGCCCAAGCATGAAGTAAATACGCAGCAAAAAAAAACTTTTTGAAAAAATTGCTGCAAGGGCGAATGAAAGGCACTCGATTCTAAAAAGCGACTTGTAAAAAAATAAAATAACTCTTTGTGTCGTTGTTAGGCCTCCTACGACGACAATGCTCGGCACCAAAACCGAACATGCTAATTGAAATAACCTTGAATGTCACATGGGCAAAGTATTCAAAAAATAATGTTCAAATGAAGTTTTCAGAAAAAAATAATGTTCGAATAAAGTCTTCAAGAAAAAATAAATGTTCAAATAAAAAATAAAAAAATCCGAGTCTAGACTAGGCTATGCCAAAGTACAATCTAAATCCTAAGTCTTAGTTGTCTTATCCATAGAATCGGTCCTAATGCTTGGTGTCGTTCTGCAAGTTAAAAGGTTAAACCATATTGAGTCTCCCTTCCTAACATTTAAATCAATGAGCACCCATATGTAATTGTCATCCCTTGCTAAGAATCCACGGCCTCAATACTCTCTCTCACCAATAAAAAGAATATATTATAGTATTTGCAAAATGGAAACATTCACATTCTGAAAATCATTCCCCCATAGTCGCACAACCCCCAAAGTGAACCTAAGGTGTCAATACCATTGGCAAAGAAAATATTAATGGCCTCAAGGCTAATGATCACATGGGTCACGACTATCATAGTCCTCTCGAGCCACCCGCTCCTTTAAATACTCCTAAGTACGGATTAAAAGATTTTCCATGAATACAACATGACCAACCATGAAAATACCCAGATCGGCATACCATAAGGCTACCATTGGGGTAAAGCAATACACACTAAGAGAGAAGCCGCACTAATGATTCTAGCCTTGCAAAAATAAAAATTCGATCTCCCCAACTAACTACCTTGCCAACATTAAGCAAAATGGCGCATGACAAATGAACACCCAAGGGTTAAAATCTGAAGTGTCAACCAACGAAAGTTATGGTCCGATTAGCCTAAGTCTGAGAGTTGCTTGGTCAAGTATTATAGGCTTACGCCACGTCATTATTTTGAGTCTAGGCCACCTCCTTGTATTCATACACGGGTTATAATCAGAAAGATTAATGAAAGTTTGAGTCTAAATCACAACTTCCAATTAAATCCCGGAAACATCAAAAAATCATTTTCGATGTAATTCTTTCGTTAAATTTCAATAAGGTAAAAATAACATTTTGAATCTACGCTATTTGCAGATTTTAAGAAACGACTAAATACACTTGCAAAGTAAGACAATTTAAAGGTCCACCCTAGGCCTACTAAAATTAAAGGTCCACCCTAGGCCTACTAAAATTAGAGGTCCACTATAGGCCTACCAAACGAGGCTCACTCAGTCTCGCCTCGTGACTCAAAGACCACAACCATCTACCTTTTAGCCCAAATAAATTTTTTTAAGGATTTATGTTGGGGAGAAATTCCATGCAAAAAGGAAAAAATAGAAAGATAAAAGGGAGAGCGAAAAGAGCGAGCCATGAAATACTTAGCCCGTACCTCCCGAAGTGCAACATTTACCCAAGTAAACGAAGGAAAAGAACTGAGTCAACCAATTCAAATCATGCCACAAAAGCTACATAAAAGTTCTACGATGTCTACCCTTTCCAGTCCTTATGTTCTTAGACGCCTTCGCTCTAGGGCCCCTGTTCAGCTCATTTAACCCATCCATGTTCTCATAGCCATAACCCAAGAAACCATTACCTCGACTCTTGTTCTTGAACTTGTTGTCAACCGCAAACCACGCACGGCCATTGACACGTGCGTCATGCCCATCATTCCAAAGTCCAAACCTGCTCTTACAGCACCATTAGCATAATGACCATATAACTGGTTTGGATACGTCCTGTTGATATACCCTTGAGCCGTCCCTATGCTACTCGTTGGCCTTGATTGATGTAAACTCGTGACACTAGCCTGAGGCCGTAAAATGTGAATCCTAGCAGATGTAATCCTTATGCTTAACCAATACCTACACAAGTTACCCTATCTCATTCAACCCATCTTTCAAGCCGTCTTGAGTCACAAATAAAAAAGGACAAATGAAAAGTACATTCTACGCTTAACGTAAAAAAATAATAAAAAAGAAACTTTGCAAAGCGCCTCTAAAGTTAGTCTAAAAGAAAAAGGAGTATTTAGCGCACCAAAAAAAAGATCCGCCCAGAAATGATTTTCAGCGCCCACAGCTGGGCGCCGAAATCTTTAACGCCCCAGACTGGGCGCTGAATCTCTCTGCTTGCTAAAATTTGTCTAGAAGTGCTCGTCATTTTATCCGCACATACACGGAACAATAACGAACACTTGGGGGGTACAACACGTATTCAGACATACGTACCACCAAAAAAAAAAAAAAATACATGTACTCAAAAAAAATATATAAAACAAATTTTTGGCTTACGGCAAGGCAGCAGATTAAAATAATAATAAACTTCACTTATTCTACTGTTTCAAATAATATGTTTCCACCTCAGAACATACTTATCGAATTCGGCATTCTAAGAAACCATTTTCTAGGCTAAGAACTACGCAAGACCTGATTCCAAGTTAAAATCCATTTAAAGCGGATACGTAGGCAATCCATGATTCGGTCCAACCAATTTGCAAAAATATTAAAGCCTGTAGAAAAGCAAGAATAAAAATAGAAGTCCCTTATTGAAATTTAATTACTTGCAATCCAAGTCGAAAGAAAAATTTAAGTCAAAGGAAGAATCCAAGTCATCAAAATGCCAAAATTAATGAGCACACATCGAAAAATAATAAGGGCACGTACCCTTGCCAGAAGGAGCACTCACACTCCTAGGCACTTAACCAAGACTCAAAAAAAATCGCTTTGCCTCAATTGAATAGGGGCTAGCGCGAGCGCCCATGACCTCTAAAAGTACTCGACTTGACCCTCCCTAAAGCGAACTAACTCACTTAAAGACTTTCTTTCACCACTAAACATAGTCGTTCGCTTAAAGACCTTCTTTCACCACTAGACACAGTCATAATCGCCAACAAGTAGTAAAGGCAGTAAGCTTGCAATAGAAAAGATTGTTCTACGGCATCGCCCCATCGTTCCTTCGAACTCAGGGCACCCGTTCATGGTAATTCAAATGCTTGCTAATCCACTTTGAAACAAAATCAGAAATTGTCAATAGGACTCGGCACTTAACCAAGGCTCACCCTACTCAGACATATGACACGGGCATCTAAGATCGAAATCTAAAAACATCGTTAATGGGAAGACATAATAGCAACTGGGGGCTAAAAAATTGAAATGAAAGAGCTAGGGAAAGAATTAAGTATACCTTGACCTTTTGTACAGACATACACCAAGTAAATCTAAGTCAATTTGAAAACGGTTTATATTCCCGCAATTCTAGATAAGATGGGCCTTAAAAGCCTAAAGCATATGCCAAACGGGCACAAGTATATCTTGACGCCCGCACCCTGGCTTCCAGCAAATCCTTAGACAGCATTCCAAAAATCGTAATAGTATTTTGATTCATTCATGTAATCCTGTACGAACCCTTCTATAAGTCAACTTACTTAGGACACCTCGGATTGTACACAGTAGGACTCGGACTTCAAATAATTTTCAAAGACTTCTTCGAACATAATAAAGTGTCGTTGGTTTAAGCTAAGTATGCGTTTATCTCAATATTGCAAGTGAGTCAAGAGATTTCTGAATATGATTATGGGTAAAGAAAGGCACCTAGCTTTTGGTCAAAGGCACACTTCAACATGTGACTACCTTGACCATGGCAATGTCGCACAATACGACATTTACAGGAAAATTAGCAAATCACTACTCGAACGTACCTCGCACTAAATGAGTCTGGTTCAAACTATTCATGATCCATGTCACCATGAATACATAAAAACGTATGCCAAGTATCATAGCACCAAGCCAATCCCGTAGCTATAATTGGGGGCTTGAGAAAAACACTCTAAAAATGCTCGAAATGACGATTTTACCACAAATTCTCGACGCTAATGCTATACATACGTCATAGGGGCACAATCCTAAGGTTTGATCGTGTAAAACGAACCTTAGAATGGCTACAACCCCTCCCAAATTCTAAGCATTACTTAGAGTATATAAAGTCGCCCCACTAACAAGGGTAACTGAAAATCGCGAGTCACCAAAACTCCGATCAAACCACTGCACATAACGCTCGCCCTATAAAGCGCCCGTTACACAGTCTACATCGTTCCAAAGCAAAAGCGAAAGAAAAAAAAAATAAAAAGAAAAGAATAAAAAAAAAACTGTCAAAATTCTGCCCAGGAATCATTTTCAATGCCCAGAGCTGGGCGCCGATATCTTTAATGCCCCAGCCTGGGCGCTGAATCTTTCTGCTAGCCAAGTTTTGCCCAGATACAAAAATAAAGAAGAAAACACCTATGAATCATCGCATCGAACGAAGTAATAAGCCGTGCAAACCCACGCAGAAGGTGCTACACTTGTTCGAGCACCTGAACGATTCAGCACGATGAAGTACTCCAAATAATGACATCCCAACACTTGGAGGAATGTTCTAAGACACGCCGCTAGGCCACACAAGCCTGCGTTGCACCATAATCCCACAGTACAAGTCTAAAAAAAAGGTAAGGCACATTGCACTAATGCAAGCACGACCAAGAGTAAGAGGCAAATACTACTTATCGCCCAAATGCAAGCCACATGACTTCTACATTAAGGATTAAAGGTAGCAAAACATACTTACCACGGAAGGGATAGCTCTCACCTACACGAGCGAAACCCCAAGGCATCTTTCTCAAAAGAACCTACAAAATCGTACGCCAAAAGGAAGCATCCCAACATGCATACTTGGGGGCTCCAAGCTACGAAACAACCATAACAAAATAAAAAATCTCGAAGCAAACGTTTGAACAATCGAAAGGGCACGATGTTTGAGCCCACTTCATGAATGGACCTGACCCCTATCAAGCTTCTAAGCAAACTATTCAAAATCAGTCATTGCTAAAAAAAATGATTCAAGCAAACTGATTAATGGACCGCACACAACGGCCATTCTATGAACGCTCGTTCGCACATACATATCATCATTCACGAACACGTTCAAAAAATATAAGAGCGATCAAAGTCTTACACCTCAAGGTATGTTCTTCAGGCCATATAGACTCGCCCGACTATTGCAATAACTGTACAGCTTAAGAGCAACAGTTCCTTAAAATAATCGCCCCAAAGCGACAAGCACCGTAGTCCACCAATCGGCTACGGCTTCTCAAGAAAATCATCACGTTCTAAAAACAAAGAAAAAAACAAAAGAAAACAGAATACATAGAACTTCTAAGTGAAATAAACGAATGAACAAGAGGCCAAATGTGTCATCAAAAGACCAGCCCAAACAACACTTTCAACGCCCCACCTGGGCGTGAATTATTTCAACGCCCAGGCCTGGGCGCCGAAAATGAACCCAGGCTCAAAAAGGCCCTAACTTCTATTGGGCCCTGCCATATTCATTCGGCTTAAAAATTGCCGATTTCTTCACTGAAAGTCGCACCTCACGGCTTTGTTAAGAGTAGCACACCACTATAAAGATCACCCGCACTTACGAGCACGATCCCAAACACGATCAAGGACATTACAAAATGCGTATCCCCAAAGAACCTCTTTGACAAGAACTGACCGCCAAGCACGAGTACTTGGTGGCTCGAAAGAAAAAATATATATCTCAAAAAAAAAAAAGGGAAAAGGTATGCAAAGTTAAAACAATATTCCCAGACTACGCTGTACAAAGTCCCGTGTTTGGATAATCTCAAAAGAAAAAGAACCGGTTTACGAACTCAAGTCAAAGGTCGCCGTTGATACTTATACATGGTCCCCCAATCAAGGACCCAGGTAGTGGCAAAATTGAGCCGCAAGGACTAGCTCAAAACCATGAAGGAAGATGACCACGAGACTATGGTCCATCTAAACACATTGTCAACCCACATTCAGGTTGCAACTAAATCCGAGCATCCCTCGGAAGAATTCGCTCCTATAAGAATGAATAAAAAGAAATTCTCAAAAGAAATCACAAGAAAAAAAAAATGAAATAGGGACTTGCCCACCTCAATCAGGCAAGATCGAACCCCGCGAGTTCCAAATTAAAAAACGAATTCAGGGACGTCCACCCTCAGCGGACAGGGCTCGCCCACCTTCAGCGGGCGGGGTCTGCGTCACTAGCCGCGCAGGTCCTCAGTTTTCGAAAATGAAAAGAAAATAAAATCTTCAAAATAAAACAGGCTCGCCATCTTCAGCCAGCGGGGTCTGCGTCACTAACCGCGCAGGTCCTCAGTTTTCTAAAAATGAGATCTTCAAAACACAAACAGGCTCGCCATCTTCAGCCGGCGGGGTCTACGTCACAAACCGCGTAGGTCCTTATTTTCAAAAAGCACAAACAAATTTCAAAATAGATTCGTCCACTTCTATCGGACGGGGTGTCCACCCTTAGCGGACAGGTTCGCCATCTTCAGCCGGCGGGGTCTACGTCACAAACCGCGTAGGTCCTTATTTTCAAATTTCAAAAACAGATTCGTCCACTTCTATCGGACAGGGTGTCCACCCTTAGCGGACAGGCTCGCTATCTTTAGCCGGCGGGGTCTGCGCCATTAAACCGCGCAGGTCCTTAGTCGCTGCAGCGATAACTTTTGCTGGATTTTCCTTCGTTTTACGTCCTATAAAAACAAGGGTGCTGGATTTTCCTTCGTTTTACGTCCTATAAAAACAAGGGGGTTGGATTTTCCTTCGTTTTACGTCCTATAAAAACAAGGGGGTTTTCTCGTTTAACTAGCCTTGAAAATGAGAATCTTTAAAAACATTTTTTACCTCGTAGTTGGGCTTGGCCAGGCCCAATTACACTTTATAGCTTTGATTTCGAAAACATCTGTAGCTACTCCCAATGACAAAGTGAGGGATTTTCTACGCACCTTTAGATCCTTCCAATGACAAAGTGAGGAAGTTTCTATACTATCAGTTGACAAATCCCAATGACACGTGAGGGATATGTCGACACTTCAAAGTGATGACCCTTAAGTCAAATGTTATCACTCGGGGGCTCGTGAGACCCTCGCAAAACAGGTCACATACACCATGGCTTGTGTGACGCACTCTGTCTAATACTTTGACCATCGTCTTACTCTAAGACTCAGTCAAAGTGGGGGCTAACTGTAGACACCTACTTTTGTCCCCATTCCCGAAAGGGAAAGGTTCGATGATGAAAGCATAAATCTCCACTTGACAACGCATCTCCTATAAAATAAACGAATCTCGATTCCCCATTTCATTTCACCCGAAACCTGCTATTTGTGGAAACCTACTAAAAATAGTAACTGCCGTAAAAGGTAGCTTCTAAAAGTGGCAAATCATAAAGGATAGAAACCTGTCAGAATTAGGTGTTGCATTCCAACATAAATCCTAAACGAGATAGAAAACCGTGAGAATCCTATTCCTAATAGGATTCGGAAATAAGAGTTACGTATTAATTAAAATCCTAACGAGCCTAGAGTTCGTAACGGGCCCAGACGCATCCCGTCATAAAATTGATACGCGCTAAAAGACTCGAATTAATCTCAAACTCTACGGATTTCAGGAATCCGAATCTGATTAAAGAAAACAGCCCAGACCCTATTTTCAACGCCTGGCTCTGGGCGCCGAAATCTTCGGCGCCCAGGCCTGGGCGCTGAAAATACCTGGGTACGTGTTTTTTCCTAATTCTTTGTGGATTAGAACTCTGCAATTCTATCTTTCCACGAACTCTTCCCTATAAATAGACCCCTAAATTCGACGTGAAAGAACGCACAACAACACATAATGATATTCTGAGTATTGACTCTAAACCCCTTAGCCTAAGCCTCTCGCTGCGAAATTGTTCACGCGTTCTGTCGCAATCGATCCATAAATCGAACAGAACGTATCCTGTCCCATAATTGAGATTCGTTAAATAAAAAGGAGAAATAGCAAAGTCAAAGTGGTTAGTTTTCTGAGAACCGTGACGCACCTCTCAAGGGTGCGTCGTAATGTGTCCCTTTTCGATGATTTAACTGCTTTCCTCGCCCTTTTTATGAATTGTTAAACTAACCTAATCTGATTGTTCTATCACACCTAACAAATATAATATTTTTGGGAAATCGGATTATCATGCTAGGTCCCTTAATGCTATTTAAATCAGATAATCACGATCGATCTAGTATTATATGTTGCATATTGCTAAAATCAACTCAGATTAGTTTAATAGTTAACGCATGTCCCTTCAATTATTTATGTTAAGCTAGTAAGGATATCCTGCCTCTGGAGTTATCGACGAGCGAAGTACTCCTCTCGGTAGTTACAGTCCCCCGAACCCTCAATCTCTACCTTGCGGGTGTATGTTGAGAGATCCCCACACCAAGGATCACAAGGGAACCTACAGCCGTCGTGGTCAAACATAATTTCACTCCATTTATGTCACGATAACCGGGTTTTGTCAGTTTTTCTCATTGTCGTTAAAAACTGAATGGCGACTCCTATATTACTAGTCAATTGGGTGTATACTCACAGGGAATCCAATTACACTTGATTGAATAAAAAGAATCGTCACACCCACGAGAGACTAGGTCACGCATTAGCCTCGTGCTTTTTCGACCCCCTTACAGGGACTGGCTTTGTTGAGGTCTCGAAAGTCTATGCACATTCGCACTCGTCCATATTTTTTAGCTACGGGGACAATATTGGCCACCCATTCTGGGTAGTTGGAGACTTTTATAAAGCCGGCGTCTAATTGTTTAGTGACTTCTTCATTTATTTTTAAGGCTGTCTCTGGTTTGAGCCGCCGTAGCTTTTGTTTTACTAGCGTCATTTTGGGATCTAGCGGAATTTTATGCTCAACGATTTCTCGATCTATTCCTGGCATGTCTTTGTAGGACCAAGCAAAGACACCCTTGAATTCCCGCAAAGTGGAGATTAGATCGGCCTTTTCAGTGGGAGTTAAGGTGAGGCCAATTTTAATGATTTTAGGATTTTCTTCTGTTCCAATATTTACCGATTATGTGTCCTTAATTATAGGAGTTTTGAGTTCTTGTTCACTTATAGCTTTTATTAGTTCGGTATATTCCTCTTCTGGCTCTTTTTCGTGCTCATTAGTGGCGAGACATTCTGCATTATTACTCGGATTTTTAAGCGGCATATACTCAAAAGTTTTGTTTATCTTATTAAAGTCATGAAGCATTACATCAAAAAGATCTCCCGGAGTAGAGATTTCCGGGTCTAAACCATTTTCGGGAGGGGTTACAATTTTGCTAGGTTCGGACTCGGAGTCAGACTCGGATTCAGACTCTAATTCTTCGTACATCGGACCCTCTCCCGCAGATATCTTGAACTTCATCCCACGAGCATTAGTCCATTTGAAAGTCTTGCGCCACCCTCGTTGGATTTGGTCATCTTTTGAGGGTGATGGAGCGATCAATTTAGTAGGATCGAACACTTCATCTTGAAGAGCTAATGCCATAATTTCTGTTTCATTCTTCGCTCTTTTCTTTTCTAACCCAAACAATAGCCCGAAAGCATGTGAGTTGGGGAGCGTTTTTGGCATAGCACGATTCTTTGGGGCGAGTGGCCTTTGAGAACGTAAAGGGTCGTGTCCCAGAGCATGCATCTCTTGGGTTTGTGCAACCTCTAGGTATAGATGTTCGGGATATGCTTCTTCCATCGCGTTCCTTGATGGCTATCACGGGCAGGTTTTCAGGGGCCCTGCATTATTGTTGTGGAGTAGGAGACACATTAGTTTGTTTCGTGAGTCGGTTTTTTAGACATTCTATGACTACCCTTAAGTCGGACTAGTATATTTGGACTGCTATGTGTGCATTTTGAACTCTTTATATTTTCGAAAATCTTTGCCCGTGTGACATTCATAATTATTTGCATGGTCGACTTTTAGTGCCGAGCATTGCCGTCGTAGGAGGCCTAACAACGACGCAAAGAGTTATTAATTTTTTCACGAGTCGCTTTTGAAATCGAGTGCTTTTCTTACGCCCTCGTAGCAATTTTTTTTACGAACATTTTTTGTGCTACGTATTTTCCTTTCGCGCGGGCACCGAGGCTGCTGCGCCTGACCAGAAGGCCAAGCAGCAACTTCAGCGCCCAGCGTCGGGCGTGAGAAATTCTGGCGCCCAGCCAGGGGCGCTAAAAATGCGCCCCTGGCTGATTCTAGTTTTCTGTTTGCGTCTACTTTTGTTTATGCGACTTCGATTTGCGTGCTTGCCTAATAACGTCCTTTACGCGTTGTGCAGCGTTTGTGGGATTCGTTACAGGCCATCCCGAGCGTCGCTTATTTTTGTGGCGATCATTCGGGTTTGCAGAACACGTATTTCGGTATAACTCTTTGGCAAATTAGTCTATGAATGTTTGGGCACTTTTTAAGGTCGTTGGTTTTCTAGGATAGTTTGTCACACACAATCACATATTTCGTTACACATAACTAACATTCATCATGAGGCGATAATAACATGTCATGTAGTTTATGATAGGCTTCTATGGGTAGTTATTTGCGCCTGGCTTGGTACCGCTTCTATTGTAGATCCAACACATGCCCCGGTCGAGGTAGTGTCTTCAACAGACGAATTTCGCTCAAGAGGCCAACCCGCAAGTGCAAGCCAAGGGGGCATGCAGGCGAGAGGGACCTAATGAGCGAGCGATTGGGTTCGGGATAGGTGTACTACCTGCACAAGTACCGAGTGGGCAACATGCGCGGCGTATGCACCCCCCTTTTGGCGAAAAAAGGTATCCTTAGTCCCAACTCCCGAGGGAGCCGAGATTCGTTATGCTGTTCTGCCCGTTCACATTAATATGCTGATTTTCAGGTCGTCCCAACTTGATGGGGAAATAAACGCGGGGTAGGATCGTTTCACCCTTCGGCTATTTTGATTACCTACAAGCACGAGTATTTCCTTCACTATCCCCAGCGGAGTCGCCACTGTGAGGGGGTCGAAAAAGCACGAGGCTAATGCGTGACCTCGTCCCTCGTGGGTGTGACGATTCTTTTTATCCAATCAAGTGTAATTGGATTTCCTGTGAGTTTACACCCAATTGACTAGTAATATAGGAGTCGCCATTCAGTTTTTAACGACAATGACAAAAACTGACAAAACCCGGTTATCGTGACATAAAGGGAGTGCAATTATGTTTGACCAAGACGGCCGTAGGTTCCCTTGTGATCCCTGGTGTGGGGATCTCTCAACATACACCCGCAAGGTAGAGATTGAGGGTTCGGGGGACTGTAACTACCGAGAGGAGTACTCGCTCGTCGATAACTCCAGAGGCAGGATATCCTTACTAGCTCATCATAAATAATTGAAGGGACATGCGTTAACTATTAAACTAATCTGAGTTGATTTTAGCAACATGCAACATATAATACTAGATCGATCGCGATTATCTGATTTAGATTGCATTAAGGGACCTAGCATGATAATCCAATTTCCCAAAAATATTTTATTTATTAAGCGTGATAGAACAATCTGATTTAGTTAGTTTAACAGTTCATAAAAAGGGCGAGGAAAGCAATTAAATCATAGAAAAGGGGCACATTACGACGCACCCTTGAGAGGTGCGTCACGGTTCTCAGAAAACTAACCACGTTGACTTTGCTATTTCTCCTTTTTATTTAACGAATCTCGAATTATGGGACATGATACGTTCTGTTCGATTTATGGATCGATTGCGACATAACGCGTGAACAATTTCGCAGCGTGGGCTTAGGCTAGGGGTTGGAGTCAATACTCAGAATATGAATTGTGTGTTCCTTTCACGTCGAATTTGGGGCTGTATTTATAGGGAAGAGTTCGTGGAAAGATAGAATTGCAGAGTTCTAATCCACAAAGAATTAGGAAAAAAACACGTACCCAGGTATTTTCAGCGCCCAGGCCTGGGCGCCGAAGATTTCGGCGCCCAGAGCCAGGCGTTGAAAATAGGGTCTGGGCTGTTTTCTTAGTCAGATTCGGATTCTTGGAATCCGTAGTGTTTGAGACTTAATCGAGTCTTTTAGTGCGTATCAATTTCATGACGAAATGCGTCTGGGCCCGTTACGAACTCTAGGCTCGTTAGGATTTTAATTAATACGTAACTCTTATTTCCGAATCATATTAGGAATAGGATTCTCGCAGTTTTCTATCTCATTTAGGATTTATGTTGGAGTGCAACACCTAATTCTGGCAGGTTTCTATCATTTATGACTTGCCACTTTTAGAAGCTACCCTTTACGGCAGTTACTATTTTTAGCAGGTTTCCATAAATAGCAGGTTTCTATAAATAGCAGGTTTCGGGTGAAATGAAAAGGGGAATTGAGATTCGTTATTTTATAGGAGATGCGTTGTCAAGTGGAGATTTATGCTTTCATCATCGAACCTTTCCCTTTCGGGAATGGGGACAAAAGTAGGTGTCTACAACTTTAAAAGGTTAGATCCCTGGGTTAAAAGATTAAACTAATTCCAAAGTTTGAGGACTAACATTTTCTTTTTTTCACCTTTCAAGACCTAAACTTTTTTTTTTCACCTTTTGAGACCTCATCCATGTAATTCAAATGCAATTATTAAACTTATAATCATTAAAGTATATGGATGAGGTCTCAAAAGGTGAAAAAAAAAGTTTAGGTCCTGAAAGGTGAAAAAATGAAAATGTTAGTCCTCAAACTTTGGAATTAGTTTAATCTTTTAACCCAGGGATCTAACATTTTAAAGTACTCTAGTTAAACTTGATCGGAAAAAGGGAAGGAGGTCCTAAACGGTGAAAAAAAAAGGTATAGGTACCAAACGGTAAAAATTCCAAAAGTTTAGGCCCCATATATTAGCTTAACTCCCCACTAAGAACATGTCATTCAACTCCTTCTTCAATATTGTCTCAAAAGGTACAATTTGAAACCCATGTAAGGGGAGTTTATCATCATTACTTACTTTGATTGTAGTTTTGTAGAGAAATTTTATTTAGTAAGTATTGGGTGCCGCTCTATGTTTAAATTTATTTTCGACTACTCCAAAATTAGCAATCACCCGAGTAGCACCTTCGTTTAACTCTTTTTAAAATTTGTCAATGAGTGCATGTGCTCCTAATACTGGTTTGAATCTTCGATCCCTGTAATCAAAATAAATTCATTATAGAAGATAATATACCAATTCAAAAACCAATAATACAAAATTGTTTAAAGGTTTGATTATACCTTTTGGTCTACCAAAACGGTTTCAAGGGATTCAGGTTTTTCCGGTTTGTAATAATCCGGTGCCTCCCACATTCTTAATATTCGCACTTTCATTTTCCAATTTTCTTTTCCAGGAGTGAGATCGTTGAGCATTGTTATTGGAAGTGCCATGGAAAACAGAGAGATATCTTGCAAGTTGCACGTTTTTATGATATATGTTTTGTATTGTGTACCCGTGTTTATATAATATATTGAAGAGAACACGTAATTTTATCGAGTTGATTTGCATAATATGTATTCTCTTCCGTATAATATTTGTCGTGGTCATAAAACCGTGAGATGCAAACTTCAGTTAATATGTTAAAATATGGTAAATCAAATATTTGATTCTTTCTACTGTAATTTCAAAAAGATTGTTTGAGATCTTCTCTTGATTTAGGATTCCAATGAAGAATAAAATCTTAGTCAACATTTTCATAATTACTATGATAAATTTGTAAGGTTTGATAAAATAATGGAAAGTAGAAAAAAGATTTGCCATAAGTTGCCAAACATTAATATACTACGGAGTAAACTGTATCAAATCTTTTAAATTTGTCAACTTTGAAACCTTATGTAATATTTTAGAAGATAATATACTTGATAATTAAATAAAGAAGAATCCGAAAATATATCATACAATTAAACACAGCTAATTAAATTAAATCACATTAAAATTAAAAAAAATTAAAAAAATTGAAAAAAAAAACGTGAGATTAATTAAGGTAGTGACATATTGATATATACTTTAAATTAAACGTGAGGTTATTGAATTTTTGAAACACGTATACCTTACATTTAATTACAGTGTCTATTACATTAAATATGGTAAATGCAAGAATTCGGGAACATGGTTCTAGACAGTATTTTATGTCGTTTTCTTTCTTCAATTTTACCCCTTTATATTGAATAGGATGTTAAGGTACCCAGGAAGAGAATACAAATCAACATAATCTCCTTAGTTTTATATGTTACGATGCTTATCTAATAAAATCTAAGGAACTTGCAATTTATCCAAGAATTACTCTTGATCGACTCCATTTCGTGTTCTTATTATCTCAGTCCAAAATGTATTACAATTTCGTCTTCTTTGGGCTCTTAAGATAACTTTGAGCCATATTTTCTTGTCAAACATATGCCTGATAAATTATCAAGATGAATTAATAAGTATTTTTTTTATATTCAACATTGTGTCTTTAAAATCTACAATTTGATATTCCTTTTAAGTAACTAATTTAAAATGTTAATAAATCGTGAAAGTAAAGTAAAAATATGTAATCTCATCCCGCCCTTTATCCATGTGCGTGTACAAAAAAAACATTGTTACCGACTCACCACCCACTTAGAAACAAACGTATTTAGATAATTATTGGATCTTTATGCAATATTGAAGGAAATCGCTCAAAGATGAAGAAAAAGGGGGAAGAATCATGCAAAAAATGGAAGAAAAACGTAAGAAAATGGAAAAGTGGACCCCACTAACGGAACATTTGACAATTTCCTTTAAATTGTGGTAATTTTAAAGGCAATTCCACTTGCATGGACCTGGTCCACCCTATAAATAATATGGACCAGGGTATATTCGCAATTTAAAAGTGATAGATTAGGAGGGTTCCATGTGACCTTACCCACCTCCTTCCCCTCTTTCTCTCCCTTCCCAGTTTCCACCCCACTACCCCTTCCATTTTCCCTCTCCTCCCTTTCCCCATGGCTTCTGAAGACCAGCCTATTTACTGCTGCGACGATTTCGACGACGATGATGATGAAAGTGAGCCTCTCAGTGGTGGTGTTCCTGACGACGATGTTCATGAAGTCGATCCAAGATTTTGCTATAATATTTATGAGAGATTAAATGACAAGTTTGCGATAACAGTGAAAGAAAAACATCAAGATTTGGCAAACCATCTTCCATTTCCTTTGAGGAAGAAGCCATGAACCATTGTGCGCCTTCTTGTTGATTTGGATTTGTTTTTCTTTCCTTTTTCTTTGAGGAAGAAGCCGATTGAATGTTGGTATCCAATTCCTATGCTAGGTAATCTTTAATCAATAATCTTTAATGTATATGTGTACGTAGTCTGTGTAGTTAGGTACATCAGTCATACGTCTCATACCTGGTACGGAAGATACTCAATCAAAAGAAGGGAACATCAAAAAATTAGAAACTATATCTTATTATCTTCATAGCAGTAACTATGAAAAAATAATAATATAATCATTTCAATAAGAATAACTATTTTATCCAAAAAGTAACTATTTGTTCGGTAAAGTGATTATATCTTCATAATAGTAACTATGTAAAAATAATAATAATATAGTCATTTCGATAATAATAACTATTCTTTCTAAAGAGTAACTATATCATATAGAAAAGTAATTTTAATTGTAGAACAATTACTACGAAGTATATTATAAAAAAAAAATATAATAATAAAAAATTAGAAACTATATGTTCTGTAACGTAACTATATCTTCATAATAGTAACTATGAAAAAAATATACTCCGTAGTCATTTTGATAAGAGTAATTGTTTCATCCAAAGAATAACTATATGTTCGGTAAAGTAACTATATCTTCATAATAGTAACTATGAATGAATAATAATGTAGTCATTTCGAAAAAGAATAATTATTCTTTACAAAGAGTAACTATATCATATAGAAAAGTAATTTAAGTATATTATAAACTAAATAATGTAATATAAAAAATTAGAAACTATATGTTTTGTAAAGTAACTATATCTTCATAATAGTAACTATGAAAGAAAAATAGTCATTTCGATAAGAATAACTATTTTATCCAAAGAGTAACTATATGTTTGGTAAAGTAACTATATCTTCATAATAGTAACTATGAATAAATAATAATATAGTCATTTCGATAAGATAACTATTCTTTCCAAAGAGTAACTATATCATATTAGAAAAGTAATTTTAACTGTAGAAAAATTACTACGAAATATATTTTAAAATAAACAGAATAATATAAAAAATTAGAAACTATATGTTATGTAAAGTAACTATATCTTCATAATAGTAACTAGTAAAAAAATATAGTCATTTCGATAAGAATAACTATTTTATCCAAAGAGTAACTATATGTTCTGTAAAGTAACTATATCTTCATAACAGTAACTATGAAAAAATAATTATATAGTCATTTCGATAAGAATAACTATTCTATCCAAAGTGTAACTATATCATATAGAAAAGTAATTTTAACTGTAGAACAATTACTACGAAGTATATTTTAAAATAAACAATATAATATAGATGATTTAGAGGTCATATAGTAACTTTTTCTATTATAGTTACTATTATTTCATATAATTACTAAAATAAAATAAAAAGAGTAACTATATCAAAAGTAAGGGTAATTATAACTATTGAACAGTAATTAAGAAAACATTAACTACGTGATTAGTTGTTTTTAGCCACGACATTCTAATTATTTGGATCTATTCAATAAGCCACATTAAGCTCAAATATTTTTTGAACTAAAAAGTACTAATCGCCACGTGTAGACACCTACTTTTGTCCCCATTCCCGAAAGGGAAGGTTCGATGATGAGAACATAAAATCTCCATTGGCAACGCATCTCCTATAAAATAACGAATCTCAATCACCCTTTTCATTTCACCCAAAACCTGCTATTTATAGAAACCTGCTATTTATGGAAACTTGCTAAAAAAGTAACTGCCGTAATGAGTAGTTGTTAAAAGTGGCCAGTCATAAAAGATAGAAACCTGTCAGAATTAGGTGTTGCACTCCAACATAAATCCTAAATGAGATAGAAATTGCAACAGGAATCCTATTCCTAATATGATTCAAAGGTAAGAGTTACGTATTAATTAAAATCCTAACGAGCCTAGAGTTCGTAACGGGCCCAGACGCATTCCGTCATAAAGTTAATACGCACTAAAAGACTCGGATAAGTCTCAAAGACTCCGTATTCCACGAGTCCAAATCTGACAAGGAAATACGGCCCAGACCCTATTTTCAACGCCTGGCTCTGGGCGCCGAAATCTTCGGCGCCCAGTGTAATACTCTAATAATTCCTTGCTTTTATAAAATCATTTTCCAACTTAAAATAAAGGAATTACTAAAGCATTACCGCCACCGTGATAACGGTTAAGGCTATTACCAGAATTACGCAGCGGAATTAAATGTCAACTAACTTTTAAAAACCATAATTAATAAAATATCGAGACCTCCTACAATTTGGAACCATAATGGCCCAAAACCCAAAATATAAATAATCCAAACATTTCAAACATAATTAAAATATTAAATAAAATAGTTTCAAAAGACGAAAACATGCAACTCTCTCAATCATCCCAAGCCGCATGATTTCGATCGTACTTGATCTACCAACCTGCTATATTATTCTACTCCCCAACAATGCAAGTGCAAATAATGGATCATCATAGGGTCATTAAGGCAAAGGCCATGACCGGAAACACACAAAGCACGTAGTCAGCAAAAGCCGAGTACTTACAAGCATAGAGTAATGAAACTAAAGCATGCATCACTCACTAAATACTAATCAACATGCAAAAGCCATATAATAACAAATCAAACAATCATGAGATACAAGACTCGACTCTTGACTCGACTCTTGACTCACAAATTAATTAAAATAAGCTTCGAACGGGCCAAAAGAATAATCCACAAAGGGAAAAGGTGATGGGAGCCAACCAAACACCAAATATAATAATAATAATAAAATCGGGCCATACCGAGTGTCGGGCCATACCGACGGAATTCCTGCGCATAATATAAATGAAACAACGTCTTGTATCATTAGTAGGAGTACGAGCTTTCCGGCAAGACTCCCCCCATTATTCATACTCAAGGTATATACGTTCCAAGAGTTTTGAAGCTTGTTCCGGTTGCACTTTACGTTTATTAATATTTTAATAAAGGCGAACTCAAGACTCGACAACATGCATACATACAATTAATAAACAACAACCAAAACAATCTTATTTTAATGCTTTAACACTTGTGATCAACCAAGCAAGACACTTGTGATATTACTACCATGTTCCTGCTCACCAAAGTGAGACTCCACATCATGCATATTAACATGAGGGTTGTGCCCTTGCACGACAAATCCTAATTCATTTCATACATAATATTCCCAACTGAACCCTATATGTGCGGTGGCTTACGTGAGCTAACCCTTCACATGTGGTAAAATAAATAGTACAACGAGGTACAAATAAATGGCTCAAAGTATGCTAGACATCCCGTACAATAGCATAGAAATAATTAATCCATCCGTTGCATGTGAATTGAACCATACATGCATAAATATTGAACAACATGATTGACAATGAAATCCATACTCATAATAATTTCAACATGCTTGTTCAACAATTAATTCAATAAATCCAACATCACAAAACACATGCTCGTTCACCAAAATAAACATGATTTCACATAATGTAATTCACATCATTAACAATCATGTAATGTCATTGACAAAAAGGTGTGGTCGCCCTAGACTTGTACGTACCTTGAATACCTAAGCGTAGGGGCCACTTTGCAATAACGAGCACTCAACTAGAAATCACCTCCTATCATCAAAATAATGAAACTTAAATTATTTCCATGTTCATTAAATTTCCAGCAACTTTATAAAAATTAAAACTTCCTTTAGACTTTAGAATTCAATCGTTTTTCAATAATAAAGTCGTCTCAATTTGCAAAATCAATCCCTAGTACAAAAACATACTTTTTTCCGCATTTAAAATCAATAAAAATCAACACTTTAAACCTTTATTCAAATCTGAAAATATAATTGATTATCATAATTAAAATCATCACCTAATTATGCTAATCAATTGACTCATTAGGTCTAGGTTAAAACCCTAACTTGAAAATCCCAATAACACTAGTTTAATATCATAAAAATCAATGCTTTATTAAATAAACAAATCTGAAAATTCATCCTTTAATAATTAAAACAACCCTAATGAATCACAACACACAAATCCTCAAACCACGGTATTCATAACCGGTTCCCAGCATTTTAATTACTCAAAACAATATCAATATAATAATTTAAAATACGGAATTTAAATAGAATAGGTAAGGAAGAAGAGAATTATACCAATCCGGCCTATAGCACGGAACAACCACGAATTAATTGTGATTGGGCGAAAAGAAACTGAATACGAACACACACACACACACACACAAACGTGCGTGTGCGCAACAAGGGCGACGAGCGCGAGCGAGGAGAGGGGGCGTGCGCGCTGGGCGCGAAGGAGAGCGAGAGGGCGAGCGGGTAGCGCTGTGCGCGAGGGCACGAGCGAGGGAGAGAGGGCGAGCGGTGCAGTGCTGTGCGCGAGGGCACGAGCGAAAGGGAGGCAGCAGGTGCAGCGCTGTGCGCGAGGGCACGAGTGAGAGAGGGGCAGCAGGTGGGCACGAGTGCACGAGCAAGAGAGGAGAGGCGAGGGTGAGGGCAGGCACGAGGGCACGAGGCCGTGCGGGCGTGCGAGCGCAGCACGAGGGCACGAGCCTTGAGGGCGTGCGGGTGCCGAGCAAAAGAGAGAGGAGAGATGGAGTGAGGGGCAAGCAAAGAAAAAAGGGGCTTTATGAAATTTTAGGGGTTCATTTAATGATGGGGGAGTCTATTTATAGGCTCCCTAATCCCTTGATGGGCTAGGCTTAGGATATTTGAGTTGGGCTTAGGAATTAAATGAATTGGGCTAGCTTAGGATTTAAATTAAACTGTTAGGATTGGGCTTGATTAATAAAACGAACTGGACTTTTTATTTAAAACCCGAAGCTTTAAAAATCATTTTCAACTCATTTAATTTCCCGACTCAAGAATTAAATTCGTTTCGTAATTAATTTAAATAATAAATATTCTAATTAATTAAAATACATTAAATACATTTAAATATTATTTAAATGCTAATAAATCGTAAAATGCTTTATAAATATAATAAAATATATTTATAAATATTATAAAAATACGAGGTATTACAATCTACCCTCCTTAAAAGAAGTTTCGTCCCGAAACTTGGGTTCGGAAATCCAAAAATTCAACTCAACTTGAGACTTTCTGAGACTTTTCAATACGTTCATTTACAAAAGTTTTAAGTTGCTGTACTCTTTACATGATTAAACATGACAATAATAAGTGCAAATTCAATAGAAAGAACTAATTTAAGCATAAAATAGGGGAAAAACAAGGTAAAAAGCGCGAAATTCTACCGCACTCTACCCCCCTTAAAAGACACGAGTTATGACCCCGTAACTCAACTAACCTCGGGAAAAAGCTCGGGATATTTCTTTCTCATTTCGTCCTCCGCTTCCCAAGTGGCTTCCTCAGATTATTGATTAGACCACAACACTTTGACAATTTTCACATCTTTAGTACGCGTACTACGCACTTTGCTATCAAGGATTTTGACAGGTCTTTCCTCAAAGGTTAGACTTTGGTCTAATTCTATGGTCTCCGGTTGCAACACATGCGATTTATCCGGGATATATTTCCTTAACTGAGATATGTGGAACACATTATGCACTCTATGCAAGTCCATAGGCAAGGCTAGTCTATAAGCTACCTTTCTGATTCTTTCTAAGATCTCATATGGGCCTATGTACTTAGGGCTTAACTTCCCTTTCTTCCCAAATCTCATGACACCTTTCATTGGTGACACTTTGAGCAACACTTTATCACCTATGTTGAACTTTTCATCCCTACGTTTTAAGTCTGCATAACTCTTTTGGCGATCCTGCGCCGCTTGAATCTTTGATTGGATGGTTCGGATTTGGTTCATGGTGTCACTAGAGGAAAAAACTTGATAAGTTGGTCTTAAAAGTGGCTTAGAAGTTGCCCTTTGTAAGTGCCACCAATGGGGGGGTCACTTTTGTAAAATTATCAAAAGTTTCCCTTAATAAGGGCAACTTATAGTCTTATAAGGTGCCCTTGTTGCAAACAAGGGCACCTTTGTGAAACTTATAAGGTGCCCTTGTTGCAAACAGGGCACCTTATGTGAAACTTATAAGTTGCCCTTGTTGCAAACAAGGGCACCTTATAAGCTGCACATAAGTTGCTCTTGTTGCAAACAAGGGCAACTTTTAAGTTTTTTTTTTTTTTTTTAAAGAAAAAAATCTTCAATATAATACCTAATATTCTGCAATATAATTTCTGTTTCATCAAACATCAGCTTGACATTCTCAAAAATGATATAAATTTCAAATTTCCAATAATATTACCGAATTAATTCAAATGTAATTAATTAAATCGATAAATAACAAAATAATGTAAGAGTCACGAATAACTACAAGCCTTCTCTATTTATTACACTGAGAGTAGTTCACAATCGTTGAAGTAAGTAGCCCACTTGTCTCGAACTTCATCCAACTCCTTTTTGGTAAAGGGCCCCTCCCTTGGAGTTTTGAAAACCTTTAAAAGAACACCGTACATGCAAACCAATAAATTAAATTAAGTTTCACATGCGAAAACAAAAATTATATTGGTCGCGAAAACAACTTTCTGAGTGTACTAAGATTCATTTCAAGTTCTTTATGCACATCTAAGGCTCATTTGGCTCGATATAGATCGCATTTGGCCAAAAATTTCATTTTCGATCCCAAATATCAATAAATGAACCTAAGGACACTTTCTAAATCTTTTTCATTATTCATATGATTAGTTATATGTTTATAAGACTCATTTCAAGTTCGTTATTCACGCCTATGGGTCATTTGGGTCGATATAGGTCATTTATGGCAAAAAATGACATTTTTGAACCCAACTACCAACAAACAAACCTCTTTCCACATTCTAACCCTTTTTCATGATTTATATGATTAGTCAAATGATTATAAGACTCATTTCAAGTTCGTTATGCATGCCTAAGGGTCATTTGGGTCGATATAGGTCATTTATGGCCAAAAAGGGCATTTTCGATCCCAACTACCAACAAACGAACTTATATTCAAATTATAAACCTTTTTTATGATTGATATGATTAGTTATATGTTTATGAAACTCATTTCAAGTTCGTTATGCACGCCTAAGGGTCATTTGGGTCGATATAGGTCATTTATGGCCAAAAATGGCATTTTCGATCCCAACTACCAACAAACGAACTTATATCCACATTCTAAACCTTTTTCATGATTTATATGACTAATTATATGATTATAAGACTCATTTCAAGTTCGTTATGCACGCCCATGGTTCATTTGGGTCGATATAGGTCATTTATGGTCAAAAATGGCATTTTCGATCACAACTACCAACAAACGAACTTATATTCAAATTATAAACCTTTTTAATGATTCATATGATTAGTTATATGTTTATGAAACTCATTTCAAGTTCGTTATGCACGCCTAAGGGTCATTTGGGTCGATATAGGTCATTTATGGCTAAAAATGGCATTTTCGATCCCAACTACCAACAAACGAACTTATATCCACATTCTAAACCTTTTTCATTATTTATATGATTAGTTATATTATTATAAGACTCATTTCAAGTTCATTATGTACGCATATGGGTCATTTGGGTCGATATAGGTCATTTATGGCCAAAAATGGCATTTTAAATCCCAACTACCAACAAACGAACCTATTTCTACATTCTAACCCCTTTTCATGATTCATTTGATTATTTACATGTTTATGAAACTTATTTCAAGTTGGTTATACACGCCTGTGGTTCATTTGGGTCGATATAGGTCGTTTATGTCCAAAAATGGCATTTTCGATCCCAACTACCAACAAACGAACCTATTTCCACATTCTAAACCTTTTTAATCATTCATATAATTAGTTATATGTTTATGAAACACATTTCAAGTTCGTTATGCACGCCTATGGTTCATTTGGGTCGATATAGGTAATTTATGGCCAAAAATAACATTTTCGATCCCAACTACCAACCAACGAACCTATTTCCACATTCTAAACCTTTTTAATGATTCATATGATTAGTTATATGTTTATGAAACTCATTTCAAGTTCGTTATGCACGCCTATGGTTCAGTTGGGTTGATATAGGTCATTTATGGCCAAAAATGGCATTTTTCGATCCCAACTATCAACAAACGAACTTATATTCAAATTCTAAAACTTTTTCATGATTCATATGATTAGGTATATATTTATAAGACTCATTTCAAATTCTTTATGCACGCCTATTGGTCATTTGGGTCGATATAGGTCATTTATGGCCAAAAATGGCATTTTCGATTCCAACTACCAACAAACGAACCTATTTCCACAGTCTAAACCTTTTTAATGATTCATATGATTAGTTATATGTTTATGAAACTCATTTCAAGTTCGTTATGCACGCCTATGGTCCTAAACATGTAATTAAGTAAAAGAAACCAAATTCGAGAAAATAAGAGAAGCTCCTACTTTACCTCCGTCAATGACGCAACCATAGTCACCATAGTTAATAGATCATAACGTTTTCACTCTGTTCATTTCTGAAATTTTTAAATCTGACCATTATTTGTTAATTGTTGGAGAGCAGATTTCGCTTCTTCAAGAGTCTCAACAGCATTCCCTTCTTCAAACGATATCCTCTGTATGTTGTTAAACTGCAACAAAAAATAATTAAGGCTTTAATAAAAATAACATGATGTGAAATACAATATACGGTGAAGGATATGGTGTTTGGTCATTTTAGCAAACCCGAATTGATATTGTATGCTAGGAAGGTAGCCACATTTCTGGTTTTGAAGAACTTTTCGGGTCTGGAGGACTGATGGCAATGATGACTGCAAGAAGCTGTCTGTGATTTTTTTTCCTGATCCTGCCGTCTTCTACTCTTGTCTATACGTTCTAATGATCTGAGGTCTGGATAATTGTGGTGTTTTTGCTATGTAACAGTAATTTTGCTGTGGATAGTGGACTGATATAACCCTATCAGTAGAAATATATGATATTTTGCTATGGAAGGTTTGGTATTTAAGTTATTAATTGCTGATTATATGATTTTACTATCCGCATATTCCCTTGGATTATCAATGAGTATTGGCAGGTTGCTTGCTTTATTCCATTTCCTCTTATGAGACATGGGTTTAGTGTTATTATTATCCTTTTATGATTTCGCTAGAATTAAAAGTCTTTTTTTTTTGGTGTTGGGTACAATTTTCCTGCCCGAACTTACTAGAGTTTAATCAACCCAGCACAATATTTTAATCAAAGCAAGTTCTCAAGACCTGTAATTTTCATGATGTTGTATGTAGTTCTTTGCTTTGCGACATGGATTTCCTATTCCAATTATTTTTTATTATTTTTTTTAAATGTAGGATATGGTTAAAGGTTTTTGGTCCTGATGATATTTAGCATGACACCTTGTGAACATCCAATGCACTTGAGAGGTACTCAGAAGTTCCTAAAAAGGATGCTGAAGGACCTGCTCAACTAAGTACAGAAGAAATGGAGCGACAGATAAAGCTTTTGCAGGAAGACATGTAACAGACTAACAGTTTGTTTTAAGCAACTGTACGGTGAATGAAAGTCGGGAAAAGAAAAAGAAGATTAAAAAATAGCTTACAGATTGAATTAAGTTGAAACAGAAGATAATACATGAGCCCCTTGACGAACACGAACATCAGTTCCGCTGCTGTCTATAGAAATGAGAGCAGCATCATCTAACTCAATTTCTGTAGATAGAAGCTTTTTCAAGGGCTTTGAGAAGATGGCATTAAGTTCCTGAATATCACATCACATCATTCAATCCATGTTTTTCTAAGTCACTAAAATTTGGTCATACGAAGAGGAATTCATGGTTTCAAAACTGAGTTCCCACGAGAAAGGTTGGAAATGAGTGATGTCCACATACTTGGAATAGCACTCTCCTGCTCAAATGAGAGTGATGTCCACATAGATCATACTGAGTGATGTTTTCAATAATGAGTGATGTCCACGTAGATCATACTTGGAATAGGAGTTAAGCACAAAGACTTATTTTCCGTCATGAAATACTTTCTTCAATGTTGAAGTTATGTAATTTTCTATTAGATTCTATTTATTTCTTCTGGGATTAAGGTTTCGATTGTTTTTTTTGTTGTTATTTTATTCTATTTACTTCTTCTGGGTGCAGGAATATGAGGATGATCTATGTGGACTATGTCTACCCAATTTCATCTACCATGAGCATGTTTTTTATCCGCTGGCCATGATGTTCATGAAGAATAAGAAGAGCTTAAATTCTACAGTTACTTCTCTTATACAACTTTCTTTTTTCACGTTTTTTTACACCATCGATTTCAAAATACAGTCTCTTACTAATTTTGATGATTTTATTAATCTTAGATGTATTACAACGAGCATTTCTAAATCCTTAGTTGTATTAGGTGATTGAGGATACACGTATTTTATTGAGATACACAGATACCCATTACCCCAATGGAACAGATTCTTCAAGTTTTTTGTTTTGGTTCTAATGTATTCCTAAACTGATCAAATTGTATCTTATCGGAATGAAATTTTATATCTAATGATGCAGGGAACTAATTTTAATATACTTGCATTAAGAAAAATAAATCCAAGTGAAGTGACATTATTCTCATTTATAAATTTCTAATGAAATCAAACATGTACGAGTGAAAGGAAAGCTTATGAACCGCCCCGCCACCCAACTAGAAACCTAAAAAGACAGTAAAATAAAGTGGGGGGAAGTTTCTCTCATTAGAAGTACTATTACATGATACCTATAGCTAAAGGACCAACATTTTGGTCATGATTATAGATAAAGCCACATTGCCACTCTTGCTAGAGGTTTCCAGTTACACTTACCAATAAACTATTAATGCCGAAAATGAAAGAGTATACGGCTTTGACAATATGTTGGTATCATATTGCAATACATATGCAGTATGTCAGTAGGTCGGATATATGTAATGCATTATGCATCTGCAAGGCCCTCATCAATAAGCTCTATAGAACTCATTTACATAAAGATTTTACTAGCTCCTTTCTCTCTATGGTGACTATAATGGAAATACACAAGATCTTAATGCATAAAAGGCTTTTACTAAATGTAAATTTTGTTCCCTATGGTTGTGGCTTCTGGCACACGAGGTTTTATATCATTGTCTTTCCAAGTCCATCCACCTATGAAATAGACATAGAAGCAGACATCTAATCTAGTAAATAGGAGGACCAAACATATGCAGCATTCATTTATTTCAATAGCCTTTTTAACATATTGCATACAGAGTATATTCTACTGCACATGATAGAATGTTCCAAAATCAGAACTTTGAAAAGGAAATATCCCGATCATTTAGAACAAATAAAGATAAACTTAACAGTCATATCCTTGTATAATAATTGCAGCTAAAGCACAATGAGCAGAAACAGGACATGAAAGCATTATAAACAGTGTTTTTTATGTGGTATAGTTAAGAAGACAAACCTCTATTTAGCAGTTCGTCAACTCCCAAAGAAAGCAGTACTTCAGCACTTCAGCAGCATGAATGCAGCAAATGATTTACTTCTTGTGAGCTACAACCAAACGTTTAATTCCAGTTTGACGAGTGATTGCTGTAACTTCAGTAACTTTTATCCAGCTCTTCTTCATGACAAATAGTTGGACCTGTTTAAATGCGCGTGATATAACCAGGTGCCAAGCTATTATTGATCGATCACGAGCAAGTTTCAACAAACTCATTTACATGATCTTGATATCTAGCCCTCATTAACACATGATCTTGACCTTCATTTTGATTCTCATACATCTTAAATTATGCCAAACTGTCACTGATCTTCATTTTGATGCACTAAGGGACGAAAGCTAGTAATTTGTATTCATAAACACCTGATAAAAGATTCAGAATATCATAGTTATATGCAGAATTATACACAATGCAGTTGAGAATTTCTTCTATTTTCACGGTTTATGACTTGATAATGCCGTATTACAGCTATTTATGGTTCATGTTAACATAGAAAGTAAAAAGTGTTTTAATACCTCGGAAAGATCTCCCTGCAACTCATCCATCAATCTTTTCACATTTGACTCTTTCTGGTTAATACCATCTCGTACGACTTAGAAGATGTTAATACCATCTAATCCCTGCAACATCAACATCAGCTAAGTAAGAAGATGGTGCTTCAATTGCAATAAAAGAACATTTGAATGATGATGATGATGATCTTTTTCTCTGTCTTACAATTACTGAGTTTTTCTTATTGGTGTTATAGACATAATTGGAGTTGTTTATTCTTGTGAGCAGGAATTTCTGCAGCTGTTGGCTAAGCAAAATTCACAAACACTTGATCAACAGGAAACATTAAAATGACACCCAAAATACAAAATCAAATCAAAGAATTTCAGCAATCAATCAAATAACTGCTGAATTTTCTAAAGCCCCAATTAACACCAGACATAAATCAAACACACTCACATCAAATTAACAAAATAAAATCATTGAAAATTGACCCAAAAACAACAAATTGAGCAAAGCCCAGAAAATTGAAGAGGAGAACCTCTTCGCCGGTGAAGATGACGCAGAGGAGGACGCAGCTAGGCCGGTGAAGAAGAAAGGCCGGAGTCCGGAGGCCAGCACTGTCAATTTTGGAGGAGAAGAACGGCCGGACTTTGGAGGAGAGGAGCCAGTGGTGATGGTGGGCGGTGATGGTGGCTGGAGGGGCTTACTTGTACAAGAGAAGAAGGAGGCTTATGGAGTAGGTGAGTATGGAGTACGTGACTGCGAGCTGAGAGAAGAGGCTGGGTGCGTGAGTTAAAGTTGGATTAAAGTTGCGCTTATTTCAAAAGGAGGGGATGTTTTAACGATTTAAATTTAAATATTTTTTTTAACCATTAAAAGTTGCTCTTGTTGTATAAGGGCAACTTTTGATGAGGAACTTATAAGGATTTTTCCTCTAGTGTGTCCTCTATCATTTGAGGTCCCAACACTACGATTTCACTAATATCGTTCCAACAAAGTGGACTTCTACACTTTCGTCCATACAAAGCCTCAAATGGTGCAATTCCAATGCTAGCATGATAGCTATTATTATAGGAAAACTCAATCAAATCTAGGCTATCTTCCCAACTTCCTTGGAAATCAATAACGCATGCCCGAAGCATGTCCTCCAGGGTTTGGATAGTCCTTTCAGTTTGTCCATCCGTGGCTGGGTGGAAGGCTGTACTCATTTTCAATGTCGTACCAAAGCTCTTCTGCACACTTTTCCATAAATTCGAAAGAAACCTTGAATCCCTATCTGACACGATATCCTTAGGAACTCCATGTAACCTCACAACATTCTTAATGTAGGCTTTAGCAAGTTGTTCCATTTTCCAGGTTTCCTTCATCGGTATAAACACTGCTGACTTGGTCAACCTATCTACCACAACCCAAATTGTATCATTCCCAGTCTTTGACTTAGGTAAACAAGTGACAAAGTCCATAGAAATACAGTCCCATTTCCAGCTTGGAATCTCTAAAGGTTGGACCTTCCCTTGAGGTCTCCTATGCTCAATCTTAACCTTCTGACAAGTCAAACATCTAGCCACAAATTCAGCCACTTCGTTCTTCATCCTTGGCCACCAATAGACCTTTTTCAAGTCCTAGCTTATACAACTTGTCACCCCCTGGGTGCACAGAATATGGCGTATTATGCCCTTCTTTCATCAATCTCTCTTTCAGTTCTCCACACTTTTGAGGCACGCACCACCTGCCTTTGTACCTCAAACTTCCATCATCATGGATTCGGAAATCTACCTCCTTACCTTGCGAAATCTTTTCCTTGATTCGCTCCAACTTCACATCACCAGCTTGATTCTCTCTAATCTCATCAAATATTGACGGTTGGATGGTTAAGGCATTCATTATTCCCACAAGGCTTTCACCACTTACTATTTCAAGGTTCAAACGCTGCATGTCCTTACACAGCTCGTTAGCAACTACTAACGCATTAACACTATGACTTGATTTCCTACTCAAGGCATCCGCAACTACATTGGCTTTTCCCTCATGGTACTGGATATCCAAATCATAGTCCTTAATTAACTCCAACCACCTTCGTTGGCGTATATTCAAATCCTTCTGTGTGAAGATGTACTTCAAACTCTTGTGGTCCGTAAATATCCTACACTTCACACCATACAGATAATGTCTCCATATCTTCAATGCTAATACTATAGCTGCTAGCTCTAAATCATGCGTAGGGTAATTGGATTCATATGGCTTCAATTGCCTTGACGCATACGCAATAACTTTCTCGTTTTGCATCAATACACACCCTAAACCATTCTTAGAGGCATCACTATACACATCGTATGCACCACTCTCATCTGGTAAGGTTAACACTGGCGCGGTTGTCAATCGCGTCTTTAAGGCTTGGAATGCTTCCTCACACTGGTCACTCCATTCAAACTTGGTTTCCTTCTTCATCAAGGTAGTCATGGGCTTGGCTATCCTAGAGAAGTCTTGAACAAATCGTCTATAGTAGCCAGCTAATCCCAGAAAACTACGAATGTCAGTCACACTCTTGGGTGTAGGCCATTCACTAACAGCTTTAATCTTAGCAGGGTCGACTGCCACTCCTTTTGACACAAAATGTCCCAAAAATGCAACTCTTTCCAACCAAAACTCACACTTTGAGAATTTGGCATACAACTGGTTATCTCTCAAGGTACTCAACACCGATCTCAAGTGTTCCACGTGATCTTCTTCACTCTTTGAATACACTAGGATGTCATCTATGAAAACCACTACAAACTTGTCCAAATAGGCATGGAATACACGGTTCATTAAGTCCATAAATATTGCAGGGGCATTGGTTAACCCAAAAGGCATAACAGTGAACTCATAATGTCCGTATCTAGTTCTGAATGCAGTCTTTGGTATGTCATGGTCAGCGATTTTCAATTGATGATAACTCGAACGCAAATCGATCTTTGAAAAGATTCCTGCTCCTTTTAGTTGGTCAAATAGGTCTTCTATCCTAGGTAATGGATATTTGTTCTTGATTGTGACCTTATTAAGCTCCCTGTAGTCTATACACAGCCCCATACTTTCATCCTTTTTCTTCACAAACAACACTGGTGCTCCCCAAGGCGATGCACTTGGCCTAATATAACCTTTCTCCAATAGATCCTCTAGTTGGCCTTTTAACTCAGTCATTTCTGCTGGAGCCATTCTATAAGGTGCTTTTGAAATAGGGGCGGTTCCAGGCACTAAATCTGTGATAAAGTCAATAGGTCGATTGGGAGGCATCCCCGGGATCTCTTCTGGAAATACATCAAGGAATTCATTGACTACTGCAATATCCTCAGGCTGATCCTTGATCACATGCTCTAGGTTCCTCGCATTACATAAGAAGGTTGGGTTCCCTTTACTGACTAGCTTCACAATTTCCATTGCCGTGATGATTCCAATGTTCTTAGGCTTACCAAAACGACGATATGACACTACTTTGCCTAGGCTAGACCTCAAGTGAACCTTCTGCTTCTCACAATCTATTTTGGCTTTGAACTTGGCCAACCAATCCATTCCTAGAATTACATCTAGCTCTCCTAACTCGAATTCGATTAGGTTAGATAAGAATACGGTCTTGGCTATGGTCATAGGCACATCTCTATGGATTTTGGTACACTTCACTATACTACCAGTAGGTATGACTATAGGTACTTCAATCGATTCAGGCTCTTTCAACCCTAATTTCCCCAAAGCATCTACTGATATAAAAGAATAAGTCACACCAGAATCAAATAGAACTTTAACTGAAACGGAATTAATAGAAAAAGTACCCGCTATGACGTCAGAGGAAGTCTCCGCTTCTTGCCTAGATATCACATTCAACTTTCCTTGGGCAACTCCTTTGTTATAGCCACCTCCATTGGTGTTCCCATTGTTGTTTCGATTCCCATTCTGCTGTTGGCTCCCTCCAGGCTTTCCATGGTTCTGGTGATTGCCATTGCTATTGCCATTGTTACCACTTTGGTAGTTCCTTTGATTTCCACCTCCATTTCCCCCGTTCTGGTTCTGATTATTCCGGTTATTGCCTTGGTGGTTACCTTGGTTAGACTTTCCATTCCTAGAATAGCATTCATACTCCCTATGTCCTAACTTCTGACAGAATCTACAAGTCACCAAGTTCCCATCACAATCCTTTCCAGGGTGATTCATGTTACAGCGCCTACATTCGTAGGTCCGTACTCCATTCCTTCCAGACTGATTTCCACCACCTTGGTTGTTGCGATTACCACCATTGTTAGCCCTAAACTGGAAACTCCCATTTCCTTTGTGCTTCTTAAAATTCCCCTGATTCTGATGGTTATTTCCTTGATTCGAGCTTCCACCATCCTTTCTCTTCTCAGCACTACCATTCTTCCTTTGTTGTAGCCCATATAGGTGAGCAGCTTTTCCGTACAGGGTGTCTAATGAGGTAAAGGTCTCTCCAGACAACAACAGCTGTAAGTCCATGGTCAAACCATTCTCAAATCTTTGAGCCCTGAGCTCTTCCGTTGCCACCACTTCAGGTGCAAACCTAGACAGCTCTATAAACTTAGAATAGTATTCCGTCACAGACAGACCTCCCATTTTGAGTTCAATGAACTCTTGCGCCTTTTGCTTCTTCAGGTAGGGTGGGTAAAACTTGTTCCTTAGTGTAGTTTTGAATGCTTCCCATCCAAAGTTAGGTGTGGCTCTAAGGGTATTTTCACATCGTTGCCACCACAGATCAGCTTCACCTCTCAGGTAGTACACAGCACTATTCACCCTAAGGTTTTCGGGGCAATTCACAGCTACAATGAGTTTATCAAACTCTCTCAACCAGTTCTCCAACACACTTGGTTCAATCTCTCCGCTATAGAGTGGAGGCTTGCTTTGAGCTATTTTCTTAAACATTTCCCCAGCCGGGTCATGCATTGGGTTTGCTCTGGTTTGAGCTAGGTCACGAACTACCTCGGCTAGTTGTCTAACCACTTCAGAAATCTCTTGGCTAGCCATATCCCTTCTCCTGAATAAATAAAAAGGCTGGCTTTAATATTGGTTGGACACGACATTACTAAGGTACTGGTTCTACAACGAACCTACTCACAACAAGAACACACACTTAGGCGCCACCTAGGGGAAGAGTTGGCGCCACTTTCGGGCCTTCTCACCCCACTATTCGATGCAAGTAAATTTAGATGGTTGCTACTAAACCACCTTGCACATAAAATTTCATTGAATAAATAAAAAATAATCCCTTTGCGATACCCACAAGACTTAGAATTGAGAATTAAACTTAAAGGATAACGAAAAGGAAATTCTATTCTTTTATTAAAACTCCAATGAATAAGTCTTACATCCACTAATGCCATAACATTTATTCTCCAACTATAATAGACTAAAACCATAAATATTAGCTTTGCCACTTTATTAATCAACGAGAAGAAAAAAAATAAAACTAAGGATTACATTTCTCTAGAGACTAACGTCATCACGACGATCATTTCTTTCCTTGTATTGCTCTGGAGTAAAGTCTTGATCATTAGGATCGTCCAAGTCTTCTTCCGGATCCGAGTCTTCATCCATAGCCTCATTATTTTGCTGTGGCTCACTATCAACCACATTATTCTCTTCAAGCTCATCTTCAGATCCACTGGATATCTCAATGGTTGGTTCAGGAACTATAGGGTTAGGATTCTCAATCTCTACCACATCATCATCACTATCCTCCTCAACATCACTAGCTTGCTCATCATGGATCATATCATCCTCACCATCACTTTCTATTCCTCCATAGCCCATTCCTAGACCCGCAGAATACTTTCCATCCTCATAGCTAATTTCCGCAACCTCTAGTATAGTAGCAAGAACCTCAGAATCGTACTTCCACCTACCATCACTAGTCCCATATTTGTACCAATTAGGGGTACCATGACCATAATGCATGTCACTGAACCTATTCTTGAGGTCTATGTAAGGGTTCTTATGGGGTAAACAATGTATAATCATACTAGCCATCATATCTTTTTGCCTAAGGTGGGGCATTTTCTTGGTCGAAGCCAAATAGTCACAAGCAAACACGATCTTCTGAACATACGTGCGAGGAGTCTCATTATCCATATTCTCTAAGTATCCTAGACTGGTGAACTTAGAAGGTAGCATCCTTAATTCCTGAAAATTCACAACTCAAAAGTCTTACTAACGCGTTTCCATAGAAATTTCCAACCCCAAAAGGATACAATAAATAGTTCGTGGAGCCATACAATTTCAATGCACAAATATATGCTCAACATGAAATATGATGCAATTAATCACATGAAGCAAGATAAAACATGGTTAAAACATATACATGGCACTTAATAATCACATGATTGTCACATAATATGCATTCTTAGACTAATATGCCCTTCTTAGTCTACCCATTTCTCACTTGAAAATAATATTAATTTTCGAAATTAATCAAGAAATAACTCCTAACTTTGTTGAAATTATTTAAATTAAAATCGTAAATTAATAGAAATTATCGATTAATTAAATAAATAAATGAATAATTTTCGGATAACTAAAAATAAAAAAGAAATCCGAAAAAATTTAAAATATAAATCCGAAAAAAATATTCGAATAAAATAAATAAATAAATGATTAAAATAATTCGGATAATTAAATAAGATAATTTCCGAAATTAAGAAAATAAATTTGAAATTGATTCGAAAAATTCGAAAAAAAATCGGAAAAATAAAAAAAATAAAAAAAATTCGAAAATTTTAATTAATATTAAATAATAATCCGACTTTTCCACTAATTTCAAACAACCCAAAATAATTGATAGTTGACCTTTAAAATATTGAGTACTCATAATAATACGTTTTGACTTTAGGAAAATAATTTTTCGAAAATCCTAAAGTTCCGCAATCGTAGTTTAATGATTTACCACTTTGCACTATTAATTAATGCAAAGCAGCTCTCAAACTAGAGCTCTGCAAATACCACTTTTTGCGTGATAACCTAAAGCTTCTGATAACCACTTTGTAATACCCTAATAATTTCTTGCTTTTATAAAATCATTTTTCAACTTAAAATAAAGGAATTACTAAAGCATTACCGCCACCGTGATAACGGTTAAGGCTATTACCAGAATTACGCAGCGGAATTAAATGTCAACTAACTTTTAAAAACCATAATTAATAAAATATCGAGGCCTCCTACAATTTGGAACCATAATGGCCCAAAACCCAAAATATAAATAATCCAAACATTTCAAACATAATTAAAATATTAAATAAAATAGTTTCAAAAGACGAAAACATGCAACTCTCTCAATCATCCCAAGCCACATGATTTCGATCGTACTTGATCTACCAACCTGCTATATTATTCTACTCCCCAACAATGCAAGTGCAAATGATGGATCATCATAGGGTCATTAAGGCAAAGGCCATGACCGGAAACACACAAAGCACGTATTCAGCAAAAGCTGAGTACTTACAAGCATAGAGTAATGAAACTAAAGCAAGCATCACTCACTAAATACTAATCAACATGCAAAAGCCATATAATAACAAATCAAACAATCATGAGATACAAGACTCGACTCTTGACTCGACTCTTGACTCACAAATAAGCGAACGGGCCAAAAGAATAATCCACAAAGGGAAAAGGTGATGGGAGCCAACCAAACACCAAATATAATAATAATAATAATAATAATAATAATAAAATCGGGCCATACCGAGTGTCGGGCCATACCGACGGAATTCCTGCGCATAATATAAATGAAACAACGTCTTGTATCATTAGTAGGAGTACGAACTTTCCGGCAAGACTCCCCCCATTGTTCATACTCAAGGTATATACGTTCCAAGAGTTTTGAAGCTTGTTCCGGTTGCACTTTACGTTTATTAATATTTTAATAAAGGCGAACTCAAGACTCGACAACATGCATACATACAATTAATAAACAACAACCAAAACAATCTTATTTTAATGCTTTAAGACTTGTGATCAACCAAGCAAGACACTTGTGATATTACTACCATGTTCCTCCTCACCAAAGTGAGACTCCACATCATGCATATTAACATGAGGGTTGTGCCCTTGCACGACAAATCCTAATTCATTTCATACATAATATTCCCAACTGAACCCTACATGTGCGGTGGCTTACGTGAGCTAACCCTTCACATGTGGTAAAATAAATAGTACAACGAGGTACAAATAAATGGCTCAAAGTATGCTAGACATCCCGTACAATAGCATAGAAATAATTAATCCATCCCTTGCATGTGAATTGAACCATACATGCATAAATATTGAACAACATGATTGACAATGAAATCCATACTCATAATAATTTCAACATGCTTGTTCAACAATTAATTCAATAAATCCAACATCACAAAACACATGCTCGTTCACCAAAATAAACATGATTTCACATAATGTAATTCACATCATCAACAATCATGTAATGTCATTGACAAAAAGGTGTGGTCGCCCTAGACTTGTACGTACCTTGAATACCTAAGCGTAGGGGCCACTTTGCAATAACGAGCACTCAACTAGAAATCACCTCCTATCATCAAAATAATGAAACTTAAATTATTTCCATGTTCATTAAATTTCCAGCAACTTTATAAAAATTAAAACTTCCTTTAGACTTTAGAATTCAATCGTTTTTCAATAATAAAGTCGTCTCAATATGCAAAATCAATCCCTAGTACAAAAACTTACTTTTTTCCGCATTTAAAATCAATAAAAATCAACACTTTAAACCTTTATTCAAATCTGAAAATATAATTGATTATCATAATTAAAATCATCACCTAATTATGCTAATCAATTGACTCATTAGGTCTAGGTTAAAACCCTAACTTGAAAATCCCAATAACACTAGTTTAATATCATAAAAATCAATGCTTTATTAAATAAACAAATCTGAAAATTCATCCTTTAATAATTAAAACAACCCGAATGAATCACAACACACAAATCCTCAAACCACGGTATTCATAACCGGTTCCCAGCATTTTAATTACTCAAAACAATATTAATATAATAATTTAAAATACGGAATTTAAATAGAATAGGTAAGGAAGAAGAGAATTATACCAATCCGGCCTATAGCACGGAACAACCACGAATTAATTGTGATTGGGCGAAAAGAAATCGAATACGAACACACACACACACACACACAAACGTGCGTGTGCGCAGCAAGGGCGATGAGCGCGAGCGAGGAGAGGGGGCGCGCCCGCGCTGGGCGCGAAGGAGAGCGAGAGGGCGAGCGGGCAGCGCTGTGCGCGAGGGCACAAGCGAGGGAGAGAGGGCGAGTGGTGCAGTGCTGTGCGCGAGGGCACGAGCGAGAGGGAGGAATCAGGTGCAACTCTATGCTCGAGGGCACGAGCGAGAGAGGGACAGCAGGTGTGCACGAGTGCACGAGCGAGAGAGGAGAGGCGAGGGTGAGGGCAGGCACGAGGGCACGAGGCCGTGCGGGCGTGCGGGCGCAGCACGAGGGCACGAGCCTTGAGGGCGTGCGGGTGCCGAGCAAAAGAGAGAGGAGAGATGGAGTGAGGGGCAAGCAAAGCAAAAAGGGGCTTTATGAAATTTTAGGGGTTCATTTAATGATGGGGGAGTCTATTTATAGGCTCCCTAATCCCTTGATGGGCTAGGCTTAGGATATTTGAGTTGGGCTTAGGAATTAAATGAATTGGGCTAGCTTAGGATTTAAATTAAACTGTTTGGATTGGGCTTGATTAATAAAACGAACTGGACTTTTCATTTAAAACCCGAAGCTTTAAAAATCATTTTCAACTCATTTAATTTCCCGACTCAAGAATTAAATTCGTTTCTTAATTAATTAAAATAATAAATATTCTAATTAATTAAAATACATTAAATAAATTTAAATATTATTTAAATGCTAATAAATCGTAAAATTCTTTATAAATATAATTAAATATATTTATAAATATTATAAAAATACGAGGTATTACACCCAGCCCTGGGCGCTGAAAATACCTGGGTACGTGTTCTCTCCTAATTCTTCTTGGATTAGAGCTCTACAATTCTATCTTTCCACGAACTCTTCCCTATAAATACAGCCCCAAATTCGACGTGAAAGGGACACACAATTGATATTCTGAGTATTGACTCCAACCCCTAAGCCTAAGCCTCACGCTGCGAAATTGATCACGCGTTCTGTCGCAATCGATCCAAAAAATCGAACAGAACGTATCTTGTCCCTTGTAGCTGAAGAATTAAGCCCGGAAACTTGAGATTCGTTAAATAAAAAGGAGAAATAGCAAAGCCAAAGTGGTTAGTTTTCTAAGAACCGTGACGCACCTCTCAAGGGTGCGTCGTAATGTGTCCCTCCGCATGATTTAATTGCTTTCCTCGCCCTTTTATAAATTGTTAAACTATTAAATCTGATTGTTCTGTCACGCCTAATAAAGATAATATTTTGGGAAATTGAACTATCATGCTAGGTCCCTTAAAACAATCTAAATCAGATAATCGCGATCGATCTAGTATTATGTGTTGCATATTGTTAAAATCGATTCAGATTAGTTTAATAGTTAACACATGTCCCTTCAATTATTTATGCTGAGCTAGTAAGGACATCCTGCCTTTGGAGTTATCGAAGAGCGAGTACTCCTCTCGGTAGTTACAGTCCCCCGAACCCTCAATCTCTACCCTGCGGGTGTACGTTGGGAGATCCCCACACCAGGGATCACAAGGGAACCTATGGCCGTCGTGGTCAAACATAGTTGCACTCCCTTTATGTCACGATAACCGGGTTTTGTCAGTTTTTCTCATTGTCGTTAAAAACTGAATGGCGAGTCCTATATTACTAGTCAATTGGGTGTAAACTCACAGGAAATCCAATTACACTTGATTTGACAAAAGAAACGTCACACCCACGAGGGACGAGGTCAGGCATTAGCCTCGTGCTTTTTCGACCCCCTCACAGTGGCGACTCCACTGGGGATAGTAAAGGAAATACTCGTGCTCGTAGGTAATCAAAATAGCCGAAGGGTGAAACGATCCTACCCCGCGTTTATTTCCCCATCAAGTTGGGACGACCTGAAAATCAGCATATTAATGTGAACGGGCAGAACCGCATAACGAATCTTGGCTCCCTTGGGATGTTACATCTCGGGAGTTGGGACTAAGGATACCCATCGCCAACCGGGGAATGTTGTCCACTCGTCACTTTCGCTAGTAGTACACCCGTCCCAAACCCAATCGCTCGCCCACTAGGTCCCTCTCATTGGTGCATGCCCCCTTGGCTTACATCGTGATTGGCCTCTTGGGCGAAATTCGTCTGTTGAAGGCACTACCTCGACCGGGGCATGTGTTGGATCTGCGATAGAAGCGGTACCAAGCCGGCGCAAATACTACCCATAGAAACCTATCATAAACTACATGACATGTTATTATTGCCTCATGATGTAATGTTAGTTATGTGTAGCGAAATGAATGATTGTGTGTGACAAATAATGTTAGAAAACCAACGACCTTAAAAATTGCCCAAACATTCATAAACCAATTGGCCAAAGAGCTATACCAAGATACGTGTTCCGCAAACCCGAACGATCGCCACAAAAATAAGCGACGCTCGGGATGGCCCGTAACGAATCCCACAAACGCTGCACAACGCGTAAAGGACGTTATTAGGCAAGCACGCAAAATCAAAGTCGCACAAACAAAAAGTATACGCAAACAAGAAACGAGAATCAGCCAGGGACGCATTTTCAACGCCCCTGGCTGGGCGCCAATATTTCTCACGCCCTTCGATGGGCGCTGAAGTTGCTGCCTGGCCTTTTGGTCAGGCGCAGCAGCCTCGGTGCCCGCGTAAAAAAAAATATACGTAGCAAAAAAAAAACTTTTCGTAAAAATTGCTGCAAGGGCGTATGAAAAGGCATTCGATTCTAAAAGCGACTAAAAAATAAAAATAAATAACTCTTTGTGTCGTTGTTAGGCCTCCTACGACGACAATGCTCGGCACCAAAACCGAACATGCTAAAAACTATGAATGTCACACGGGCAAGTGTTTCGAAAATCCAAAGAATGACCAAAAGAAAAACCAAAAAGTGTACCAACAAAAGAAAGAGCGAAAAAACCAATAGAGAGAGTCAAAAGTCTAGACTAAGTAATGCTTGAAACTTTGGGGCCTAAACTTTAGCTTATCTTATGCATAGGGCTGGTCCTGCCACTTGGTGCCGATCTGAAAATCAAAGGTTAGTGCGTCTCGAAGATACATCACCAACACCAGGTTTAGTGACTCCAAGCTCCGTCCGTCATCCCTCATTTCAAGGATCTCCGCTTCCCCAACCTCGATTCGCACCCTCAAACATGTCCATCGAAGAATTTCGAGACCAGATGGTCCAAATGACCCAACTTATGAGCCAACTGAAAATGGAAAACGAAGCCTTAGCAGCTGCGCAAGCCAAAAACGACCTCGATAACGAGAAGAGGATTGAAAAAATGGTTCTACAGCAAACCATGGGGAGCAAGTACTTCTCCCTCGATCCTGAACTTTTTCCTGGCAAACTACCAGTAAAGTTAAGTTCATTTGACTTACCAAAGTTCAAAGCCACGGACAATCCCCGTGATCATCTATTGAGCTTCGTGAATGCCATGAACTTGAAAGGCGTGGACAAATCCATGTATTTGCCTGCCTTTCCTTTGTCCTTGGAACCTGTGCCGCTCAAATGGTACTACCACCAGGACCCTAAGCTCTTCCCCACTTGGGAGGACTTTGTCAATGTCTTCATCAAGCAATACTCGTCGAACATGAATTTTCAAGTCACCATGCGCGAGCTGGAAGTCCTCTTCCAAAAGAAAAATGAAGGTTTCACAACCTACTTTGCTAGATGGAGGGACCAGGCGGCCCAACTAATCAATAGGCCTCTCGAAGCAGAATTGGTCCAAAAATTCATTGACAACCTGGACCCGGCTTACAGTCAACACCTTAGGTACTTGGGACTTGACACTTTCAAAAGAGTTTATGATGTGGGAATAAAGATCGAGGATGATCTCGCAAAAACAATACAAAGCAAGCCCGCATACAAAAGCAACACCTACAACAGGGGCAACACATCCCAAGCCCAAGAAGTCCATGCCGTAGAGGAGACTCCCGCCTGAAGAAGCCCTGGAAGATGGGTCCGAGATCGAAAGTTTGCCCCACTTGGGTCGACTTTGGTACAAGCCTTTGAAAGACTAACCAATCAAGGAAAGTTGAGGCCTATAGGCCCCACCCTTGACCCTCCTGTCAAGAGCAAATATTGGGTCGAAGGTACTTACTGCGAATTCCATCAAGGAAATGGGCATGACACTGAAAACTGCTGGAATCTAAAAAACACGATTCAGGACATGATAGAGGATGAAGTAATACCTCTCCCTAACGTTGGAAAACCCAACAACAACAAGAGCCCACTCGGCTCTTGTCACATCTCTCTCAACCAACCAGAAAATGAGAACTTCGACCCTACGGTGTACATTACACCTCAAGGTGCACCACTCGTTGTGGTCCCTATGGATCGAATCGAGAGAGAAGTGTGCGGTGTGTGGGATGATGATGCTGAAGATATCTACCTACAAGTATCGGGCCAGGACCTCTTTACCGAAACTTGGCCCGGGTATGCTCTCATTGACACCACCCCTCAGGAGCCCGAAGTCGACAATCTCACCCAATCCGGAAGGATATACCAACCGGATATTCGCCCACCTCCCACGGACGATATACCAACCGGATATTCGCCCACCTCCCACGGACGATATCCTCTTGGGGAGACCTTGGCTCCATGACTTAGGCGGTGTGGCTTCTACCTTGCACCAAATGGTTAAACTTAACCATAACGGGGTAATTCTGGAAATCCGCGCCCCTCCTCTCGACATGAGTTGTACCATGGTTGGAACGGCCGAAACTGCTGACGACCTTTACGGTTTTCAAATGGATGAAGCCATCCAGTACCAAAGACTATGATCCAGCATTCCTAGACCCGCTACGCCTTAACAAGGCCAAACAAACCACCCTTCTTCCCCCGTATCAAAGAACCCTTAACGGAATGTTCGTTCGGGAAGGAGAAGAACACCCATGCTGTGATTTCCCTGAACCCTTCGTTCAGGATGCCTTGCTAAAACCCGGATTTGAAATTTTCCATGACTACCATACCTTGGATGAGGCACCCAACCTCACCAAGACCAAAACAGCTGAAACATTGGACAACCAGGCTCTATGGACATTGTTTAACGAATCGAGGCCTATAGAGGACGAGACTGTGATGACTACCCTAGCTTTACAATATGAAGGTTTCGATCCAACCCGGTTAATCTCTCATGCACCAACACTAGAAGAGGGGATGGGCGAAGACATGTCAGTGGGTCAACACAAAGGGAATAGAATTCAAGATGAGTACCGGCGAAGGACCAAAGTTTTACGAGACTAAACCCAAGGCTTGAGCCATATAGAGAACCTTAGTAAAAAGCGCCTAGTAGTTCTTTAGATTGATAGAAAAAAATAAAGGCTTTAGATGGTCCTAAGACCCCTTAGAATATATGCTAATTTTGTTTCAGTGTGTTTTCCTTACTTTCCAAATTAATAAAGGCGTAATATTTCTCCTAAAAACTTTTATTCTAACACTAAATAAGCACCAAATGTACTTGCAAATACAAAAACAAAGAGGCGGCCCACTCTAGGCCCAATAAACAAGGCCCACTCGGTCTTGAATCGTGACATCAAAACTCATAAAAAAAAAACCCCAAAATAAGCCACACTATCATATTGCCACAACATGAGGGGCTAACCCATGCAACCCAAAGAAATCAAAAAGGAAATCAAATTCAAACAATACAAATGTTGCTCAAGAAAAAAACTCATAAAAAATAAACACCGCCCCCCGCATCGACACGCACCTCAGCCCACTCAAAAGCCTACACAAAAATCTTCATATCTTCCACACACTAACCCCATTCTCAAAACCGTTTCGAGTCACGAATAGAAAAAATTAATCCGGACAAAAAAGCGTCTCACGCTAACAGTCAAAAAAGCCTCCGAAATAGCGTCAAAATTGATTTTAATACGAGTAAAAAAAGTAAAACACAAAACAAAGAGAAAAGAAATAAATGCAAGAACATGTGAAGCAAAGCGTCGAAAAAAGACCGCCCAGAAATCATTTTCAGCGCCCAGGGCTGGGCGCCGTAATCTTTGACGCCCCAGCCTGGGCGTTGAAACTCTCTGCCTGCCTAATTTTTTCCAGAAGTGCTCGTCATTTTATCCGCACATACCGGAAAAATAACGAACACTTGGGGGGTACAACACGTATTTAGATATGCGTACCAAAAAATAGCCGTACAAAAAACACATGGAATTTCATTTTTATGTACAGATACGCGGCTTACGGCAAAAACAGCAGACTAAAATAATGATAATACTTCACTCATTTTACCAATTAAATAATATGTTTCCACCTCAGGGCATATCTATTAAAATTCGGCATCCTAGAATTTATTCTAGCTAGAACTACGCGCGACCTGATTCTAACAAAGATACGTAGGCAATCCTATTTATGGATTTGGTCCAATCAAGTAAAAAACATATATGCGTTGCGCAAAATTGTTAGACATATATAAAATGAAAAAAGAGGAGAAGCAAAAAATAAAAGTAAAAATAAAAAAAAACGCCTTTATTAAAAAATGATAAGAAGGAAAACAAAAGTGCTAAGGAATGAAAAACAAACACAACTGAAATAAATAAAGGGCACTTACACCCTAGCAAGAACTACACTACTCTAGTTCTTCCGGATCATCAAATAAAGTCTTGTAGAGGGCAATGTTCGCGGGGTCCACCCCCACAGGTTTCTGCACTGTCCCTATATCAATCTCCATAAGAACCGGCTCCTGGACACTAACTTCCAAAGATGCCAAGGCTTCAGAAACATTCTCGGTTTGAACGGTTATAGCCTGCTCAGCCTCAAGGGCACAGACAATGGTGGGGGAAGGTGTAATACCTCGTATTTTTATAATATTTATAAATATATTTTATTATATTTATAAAGCATTTTACGATTTATTAGCATTTAAATAATATTTAAATGTATTTAATGTATTTTAATTAATTAGAATATTTATTATTTTAATTAGTTACGAAACGAATTTAATTCTTGAGTCGGGAAATTAAATGAGTTGAAAATGATTTTTAAAGCTTCGGGTTTTAAATAAAAAGTCCAGTTCGTTTTATTAATCAAGCCCAATCCAAACAGTTTAATTTAAATCCTAAGCTAGCCCAATTCATTTAATTCCTAAGCCCAACTCAAATATCCTAAGCCTAGCCCATCAAGGGATTAGGGAGCCTATAAATAGACTCCCCCATTATTAAATGAACCCCTAAAATTTCATAAAGCCCCTTTTTGCTTTGCTTGCCCCTCATCTCTCCTCTCTCTTTTGCTCGGCACCCGCACGCCCTCAAGGCTCGTGCCCTCGTGCTGTGCCCGCACGCCCGCACGGCCTCGTGCCCTCGTGCCTGCCCTCACCCTCGCCTCTCCTCTCTCGCTCATGCACTCGTGCACACCTGTTGCCCATCTCTCGCTCGTGCCCTGGCGCACAGCGCTGCACCTGCTGCCTCCCTCTCGCTCGTGCCCTCGCGCACAGCACTGCACCGCTCGCCCTCTCTCCCTCGCTCGTGCCCTCGCGCACAGCGCTTCCCGCTCGCCCTCTCGCTCTCCTTCGCGCCAAGCGCGCGCGCGCCCCCTCTCCTCGCTCGCGCTCGTCGCCCTTGCTGCGCACACGCACGTTTGTGTGTGTGTGTGTGTTCGTATTCGATTTCTTTTCGCCCAATCACAATTAATTCGTGGTTGTTCCGTGCTATAGGCCGGATTGGTATAATTATCTTCTTCCTTACCTATTCTATTTAAATTCTGTATTTTAAATTATTATATTAATATTGTTTTGAGTAATTAAAATGTTGGGAACCGGTTATGAATACCGTGGTTTGAGGATTTGTGTGTTGTGATTCATTAGGGTTGTTTTAATTATTAAAGGATGAATTTTCAGATTTGTTTATTTAATAAAGCATTGATTTTTATGATATTAAACTAGTGTTATTGGGATTTTCAAGTTAGGGTTTTAACCTAGACCTAATGAGTCAATTGATTAGCATAATTAGGTGATGATTTTAATTATGATAATCAATTATATTTTCAGATTTGAATAAAGGTTTAAAGTGTTGATTTTTATTGATTTTAAATGCGAAAGAAGTATGTTTTTGTACTAGGGATTGATTTTGCAAATTGAGACGACTTTATTATTGAAAAACGATTGAATTCTAAAGTCTAAAGGAAGTTTTAATTTTTATAAAGTTGCTGGAAATTTAATGAACATGGAAATAATTTAAGTTTCATTATTTTGATGATAGGAGGTGATTTCTAGTTGAGTGCTCGTTATTGCAAAGTGGCCCCTACGCTTAGGTATTCAAGGTGCGTACAAGTCTAGGGCGACCACACCTTTTTGTCAATGACATTACATGATTGTTGATGATGTGAATTACATTATGTGAAATCATGTTTATTTTGGTGAACGAGCATGTGTTTTGTGATGTTGGATTTATTGAATTAATTGTTGAACAAGCATGTTGAAATTATTATGAGTATGGATTTCATTGTCAATCATGTTGTTCAATATTTATGCATGTATGGTTCAATTCACATGCAAAGTATGGATTAATTATTTCTATGCTATTGTACGGGATGTCTAGCATACTTTGAGCCATTTATTTGTACCTCGTTGTACTATTTATTTTACCACATGTGAAGGGTTAGCTCACGTAAGCCACCGCACATGTAGGGTTCAGTTGGGAATATTATGTATGAAATGAATTAGGATTTGTCGTGCAAGGGCACAACCCTCATGTTAATATGCATGATGTGGAGTCTCACTTTGGTGAGGAGGAACATGGTAGTAATATCACAAGTGTCTTGCTTGGTTGATCACAAGTCTTAAAGCATTAAAATAAGATTGTTTTGGTTGTTGTTTATTAATTGTATGTATGCATGTTGTCGAGTCTTGAGTTCGCCTTTATTAAAATATTAATAAACGTAAAGTGCAACCGGAACAAGCTTCAAAACTCTTGGAACGTATATACCTTGAGTATGAACAATGGGGAGAGTCTTGCCGGAAAGCTCGTACTCCTACTAATGATAAAAGACGTTGTTTCATTTATATTATGCGCAGGAATTCCGTCGGTATGGCCCGATTTTATTATTATATTTGGTGTTTGGTTGGCTCCCATCACCTTTTCCCCTTGTGGATTATTCTTTTGGCCCGTTCGAAGCTTATTCTAATTAAATTGTGAGTCAAGAGTCGAGTCAAGAGTGGAGTCTTATATCTCATGATTGTTTGATTTGTTATTATATGGCTTTTGCATGTTGATTAGTATTTAGTGAGTGATGCATGCTTTAGTTTCATTACTCTATGCTTGTAAGTACTCAGCTTTTGCTGACTACGTGCTTTGTGTGTTTCCGGTCATGGCCTTTGCCTTAATGACCCTATGATGATCCATCATTTGCACTTGCATTGTTGGGGAGTAGAATAATATAGCAGGTTGGTAGATCAAGTACGATCGAAATCATGTGGCTTGGGATGATTGAGAGAGTTGCATGTTTTCGTCTTTTGAAACTATTTTATTTAATATTTTAATTATGTTTGAAATGTTTGGATTATTTATATTTTGGGTTTTGGGCCATTATGGTTCCAAATTGTAGGAGGCCTCGATATTTTATTAATTATGATTTTTAAAAGTTAGTTGACATTTAATTCCGCTGCGTAATTCTGGTAATAGCCTTAACCGTTATCACGGTGGCGGTAATGCTTTAGTAATTCCTTTATTTTAAGTTGGAAAATGGTTTTATAAAAGCAAGGAATTATTAGGGTGTTACAAAGTGGTATTTGCAGAGCTCTAGTTTGAGAGCTGCTTTGCATTAATTAATAGTGCAAAGTGGTAAATCCTTAAACTACGATTGCGGAACTTTAGGATTTTCGAAAAATTATTTTCCTAATGTCAAAACGTATTATTTTGAGTACTCAATATTTTAAAGGTCAAATATCAATTATTTTGGGTCGTTTGAAATTAGTGGAAAAGTCGGATTATTATTTAATATTAATTAAATTTTTCGAATTTTTTTTATTTTTTTATTTTTCCGATTTTTTTTTCGAATTTTTCGAATTAATTTCGAATTTATTTTCTTAATTTCGGAAATTATCTTATTTAATTATCCGAATTATTTTAATCATTTATTTATTTATTTTATTCGAATATTTTTTTCGGATTTATATTTTAAATTTTTTCGGATTTCTTTTTTATTTTTAATTATCCAAAAATTAGTCATTTATTTATTTAAATAATCGATAATTTCTATTAATTTACGATTTTAATTTAAATAATTTCAACAAAGTTAGGAGTTATTTCTTAATTAATTTCGAAAATTAATATTATTTTCAAGTGAGAAATGGGTAGACTAAGAAGGGCATATTAGTCTAAGAATGCATATTATGTGACAATGTGATTATTAAGTGCCATGTATATGTTTTAACCATGTTATATCTTGCTTAATGTGATTAATTGCATCATATTTCATGTTGAGCATATATTTGTGCATTGAAATTGTATGGCTCCACGAACTATTTATTGTATCCTTTTGGGGTTGGAAATTTCTATGGAAACGCGTTAGTAAGACTTTTGAGTTGTGAATTTTCAGGAATTAAGGATGCTACCTTCTAAGTTCACCAGTCTAGGATACTTAGAGAAGATGGATAATGAGACTCCTCGCACGTATGTTCAGAAGATCGTGTTTGCTTGTGACTATTTGGCTTCGACCAAGAATATGCCCCACCTTAGGCACAAAGATGTGATGGCTAGTATGATTATACATTGTTTACCCCATAAGAACCCTTACATAGACCTCAAGAATAGGTTCAGTGACATGCATTATGGTGATGGTACCCCTAATTGGTACAAATATGGGACTAGTGATGGTAGGTGGAAGTACGATTCTGAGGTTCTTGCTACTATACTAGAGGTTGCGGAAATTAGCTATGAGGATGGAAAGTATTCTGCGGGTCTAGGAATGGGCTATGGAGGAATAGAAAGTGATGGTGAGGATGATATGATCCATGATGAGCAAGCTAGTGATGTTGAGGAGGATAGTGATGATGATGTGGTAGAGATTGAGAATCCTAACCCTATAGTTCCTGAACCAACCATTGAGATATCCAGTGGATCTGAAGATGAGCTTGAAGAGAATAATGTGGTTGATAGTGAGCCACAGCAAAATAATGAGGCTATGGATGAAGACTCGGATCCGGAAGAAGACTTGGACGATCCTAATGATCAAGACTTTACTCCAGAGCAATACAAGGAAAGAAATGATCGTCGTGATGACGTTAGTCTCTAGAGAAATGTAATCCTTAGTTTTATTTTTTTTCTTTTCGTTGATTAATAAAGTAGCAAAGCTACTATTTATGGTTTTAGTCTATTATAGTTGGAGAATAAATGTTATGGCATTAGTGGATGTAAGACTTATTCATTGGAGTTTTAATAAAAGAATAGAATTTCCTTTTCGTTATCCTTTAAGTTTAATTCTCAATTCTAAGTCTTGTGGGTATCGCAAAGGGATTATTTGTTATTTCTTCAATGAAATTTTATGTGCAAGGTGGTTTAGTAGCAACCATCTAAATTTACTTGCATCGAATAGTGGGGTGAGAAGGCCCGAAAGTGGCGCCAACTCTTCCCCTAGGTGGCGCCTAAGTGTGTGTTCTTGTTGTGAGTAGGTTCGTTGTAGAACCAGTACCTTAGTAATGTCGTGTCCAACCAATATTAAAGCTAGCCTTTTTATTTATTCAGGAGAAGGGATATGGTTAGCCAAGAGATTTCTGAAGTGGTTAGACAACTAGCTGAGGTAGTTCGTGACCTAGCTCAAACCAGAGCAAACCCAATGCATGACCCGGCTGGGGAAATGTTTAAGAAAATAGCTCAAAGCAAGCCTCCACTCTATAGCGGAGATATTGAACCAAGTGTGTTGGAGAACTGGTTGAGAGAGTTTGATAAACTCATTGTAGCTGTGAATTGCCCCGAAAACCTTAGGGTGAATAGTGTTGTGTACTACCTGAGAGGTGAACCTGATCTGTGGTGGCAACGATGTGAAAATACCCTTAGAGCCACACCTAACTTTGGATGGGAAGCATTCAAAACTGCACTAAGGAACAAGTTTTACCCACCCTACCTGAAGAAGCAAAAGGCGCAAGAGTCCATTGAACTCAAAATGGGAGGTCTGTCTGTGACGGAATACTATTCTAAGTTTATAGAGCTGTCTAGGTTTGCACCTGAAGTGGTGGCAACGGAAGAGCTCAGGGCTCAAAGATTTGAGAATGGTTTAACCATGGACTTACAACTGTTGTTGTCTGGAGAGACCTTTACCTCATTAGACACCCTGTACGGAAAAGCTGCTCACCTATATGGGCTACAGCAAAGGAAGAATGGTAGTGCTGAAAAGACAAAGGATGGTGGAAGCTCGAATCAAGGAAATAAAGGGGAATTTTAAGAAGCACAAAGGAAATGGGAATTTCCAGTTTAAGGCTAACAATGGTGGTAATCGCAACAACCAAGGTGGTGGAAATCAGTCTGGAAGGAATGGAGTACGGACCTACGAATGTAGGCGCTGTAACATGAATCACCCTGGAAAGGATTGTGATTGGAACTTGGTGACTTGTAGATTCTGTCAGAAGTTAGGCCATAGGGAGTATGAATTCTATTCTAAGAATGGAAAGCCTAACCAAGGTAACCACCAAGGCAATAACCAGAATAATCAGAACCGGAACGAGGGAAATGGAGGTGGAAATCAAAGGAACTGCCAAAGTGGTAACAATGGCAATAGCAATGGCAATCACCAGAACCATGGAAAGCCTGGAGGGAGCCAACAGCAGAATGGGAATCGAAACAACAATGGGAACACCAATGGAGGTGGCTATAACAAAGGAGTTGCCCAAGGAAAGTTGAATGTGATATCTAGGCAAGAAGCGGAGACTTCCTCTGACGTCATAGCGGGTACTTTTTCTATTAATTCCGTTTCAGTTAAAGTTCTATTTGATTCTGGTGCGACTTATTCTTTTATATCAGTAGATTCTTTGGGGAAATTATGGTTGAAAGAGCCTGAATCGATTGAAGTACCTATAGTCATACCTACTGGTTGTATAGTGAAGTGTACCAAAATCCATAGAAATGTGCCTATGACCATAGCCAAGACCGTGTTCTTATCTAACCTAATCGAATTCGAGTTAGGAGAGCTAGATGTAATTCTAGGAATGGATTGGTTGGCCAAGTTCAAAGCCAAAATAGATTGTGAGAAGCAGAAGGTTCATTTGAGGTCTAGCTTAGGCAAAGTAGTGTCATATCGTCGTTTTGGTAAGCCTGAGAACATAGGAATCATCACGGCAATGGAACTCGTGAAGCTAGTCAGTAAAGGGAACCCAGCCTTCTTATGTAATGTGAGGAACCTAGAGCATGTGATCAAGGATCAGCCTGAGGATATTGCAGTAGTCACTGAATTCCTTGATGTATTTCCAGAAGAGATCCCGGGGATGCCTCCCAATCGACCTATTGACTTTACCATAGATTTAGTGCCTGGAACCGCCCCTATTTCAAAAGCACCTTATAGAATGGCTCCAGCAGAAATGAATGAGTTAAAAGGCCAACTAGAGGATCTATTGGAGAAAGGTTATATTAGGCCAAGTGCATCGCCTTGGGAAGCACCAGTGTTGTTTGTGAAGAAAAAGGATGGAAGTATGAGGCTCTGTATAGACTACAGGGAGCTCAATAAGGTCACAATCAAGAACAAATATCCATTACCTAGGATAGAAGACCTATTTGACCAACTAAAAGGAGCAGGAATCTTTTCAAAGATCGATTTGCGTTCGGGTTATCATCAATTGAGAATCGCTGACCATGACATACCAAAGACCGCATTCAGAACTAGATACGGACATTATGAGTTCTCTGTTATGCCTTTTGGGTTAACCAATGCCCCTGCAATATTTATGGACTTAATGAACTGTGTATTCCATGCCTATTTGGACAAGTTTCTAGTGGTTTTCATAGATGACATCCTAGTGTATTCAAAGAGTGAAGAAGATCACGCGGAACACTTGAGATCGGTGTTGAGTACCTTGAGAGATAACCAGTTGTATGCCAAATTCTCAAAGTGTGAGTTTTGGTTGGAAAGAGTTGCGTTTTGGGGACATTTTGTGTCAAAAGAAGGAGTGGCAGTCGACCCTGCTAAGATTAAAGCTATTAGTGAATGGCCTACACCCAAGAGTGTGACTGACATTCGTAGTTTTCTGGGATTAGCTGGCTACTATAGACGATTTGTTCAAGACTTCTCTAGGATAGCCAAGCCCCTACCTTGATGAAGAAGGAAACCAAGTTTGAATGGAGTGACCAGTGTGAGGAAGCATTCCAAGCCTTAAAGACGGGATTGACAACCGCGCCAGTGTTAACCTTACCAGATGAGAGTGGTGCATACGATGTGTATAGTGATGCCTCTAAGAATGGTTTAGGGTGTGTATTGATGCAAAACGGGAAAGTTATTGCGTATGCGTCAAGGCAGTTGAAGCCATATGAATCCAATTACCCTACCCATGATTTAGAGCTAGCAGCTATAGTATTTGCATTGAAGGTATGGAGACATTATCTGTATGGTGTGAAGTGTAGGATATTTAAGGACCACAAGAGTTTGAAGTACATCTTCACACAGAAGGATTTTAATATGCGCCAACGAAGGTGGTTGGAGTTAATTAAGGACTATGATTTGGATATCCAGTACCATGAGGGAAAAGCCAATGTAGTTGCGGATGCCTTGAGTAGGAAATCAAGTCATAGTGTTAATGCGTTAGTAGTTGCTAACGAGCTGTGTAAGGACATGCAGCGTTTGAACCTTGAAATAGTAAGTGGTGAAAGCCTTGTGGGAATAATGAATGCCTTAACCATCCAACCGTCAATATTTGATGAGATTAGAGAGAATCAAGTTGGTGATGTGAAGTTGGAGCGAATCAAGGAAAAGATTTCGCAAGGTAAGGAGGTAGATTTCCGAATCCATGATGATGGAAGTTTGAGGTACAAAGGCAGCTGGTGCGTGCCTCAAAAGTGTGGAGAACTGAAAGAGAGATTGATGAAAGAAGGGCATAATACGCCATATTCTGTGCACCCAGGGGGTGACAGGTTGTATAAGGACTTGAAAAAGGTCTATTGGTGGCCAAGGATGAAGAACGAAGTGGCTGAATTTGTGGCTGGATGTTTGACTTGTCAGAAGGTTAAGATTGAGCATAGGAGACCTCAAGGGAAGGTCCAACCTTTAGAGATTCCAAGCTGGAAATGGGACTGTATTTCTATGGACTTTGTCACTTGTTTACCTAAGTTAAAGACTGAGAATGATACAATTTGGGTTGTGGTAGATAGGTTGACCAAGTCAGCAGTGTTTATACCGATGAAGGAAACCTGGAAAATGGAACAACTTGCTAAAGCCTACATTAAGAATGTTGTGAGGTTACATGGAGTTCCTAAGGATATCGTGTCAGATAGGGATTCAAGGTTTCTTTCGAATTTCTGGAAAAGTGTGCAGAAGAGCTTTGGTACGACATTGAAAATGAGTACAGCCTTCCACCCAGCCACGGATGGACAAACTGAAAGGACTATCCAAACCCAGGAGGACATGCTTCGGGCATGCGTTATTGATTTCCAAGGAAGTTGGGAACATAGCCTAGATTTGATTGAGTTTTCCTATAATAATAGCTATCATGCTAGCATTGGAATAGCACCATTTGAGGCTTTGTATGGACGAAAGTGTAGAAGTCCACTTTGTTGGAACGATATTAGTGAAACCGTAGTGTTGGGACCTTAAATGATAGAGGACACCATGAACCAAATCCGAACCATCCAATCAAAGATTCAAGCGGCGCAGGATCGCCAAAAGAGTTATGCAGACTTAAAACGTAGGGATGAAGAGTTCAACATAGGTCATAAAGTGTTGCTCAAAGTGTCACCAATGAAAGGTGTCATGAGATTTGGGAAGAAAGGGAAGTTAAGCCCTAAGTACATAGGCCCATATGAGATCTTAGAAAGAATCAGAAAGGTAGCTTATAGACTAGCCTTGCCTATGGACTTGCATAGAGTGCATAATGTGTTCCACATATCTCAGTTAAGGAAATATATCCCGGATAAATCGCATGTGTTGCAACCGGAGACCATAGAATTAGACCAAAGTCTAACCTTTGAGGAAAGACCTGTCAAAATCCTTGATAGCAAAGTGCGTAGTACGCGTACTAAAGATGTGAAAATTGTCAAAGTTTTGTGGTCTAATCAAGAATCTGAGGAAGCCACTTGGAAAGCGGAGGACGAAATGAGAAAGAAATATCCCGAGCTTTTTCCCGAGGTTAGTTGAGTTACGGGGTCGTAACTCGTGTCTTTTAAGGGGGGTAGAGTGCGGTAGAATTTCGCGCTTTTTACCTTGTTTTTCCCCTATTTTATGCTTAAATTAGTTCTTTCTATTGAATTTTCACTTATTATTGTCCTGTTTAATCATGTAAAGAGTACAGCAACTTAAAACTTTTGTAAATGAACGTATTGAAAAGTCTCAGAAAGTCTCAAGTTGAGTTGAATTTTTGGATTTCCGAACCCAAGTTTCGGGACGAAACTTCTTTTAAGGAGGGTAGACTGTAATACCTCGTATTTTTATAATATTTATAAATATATTTTACTATATTTATAAAGCATTTTACGATTTATTAGCATTTAAATAATATTTAAATGTATTTAATGTATTTTAATTAATTAGAATATTTATTATTTTAATTAATTACGAAACGAATTTAATTCTTGAGTTGGGAAATGATTTTTAAAGCTTCGGGTTTTAAATAAAAAGTCCAGTTCGTTTTATTAATCAAGCCCAATCCAAACAGTTTAATTTAAATCCTAAGCTAGCCCAATTCATTTAATTCCTAAGCCCAACTCAAATATCCTAAGCCTAGCCCATCAAGGGATTAGGGAACCTATAAATAGACTCCCCCATCATTAAATGAACCCCTAAAATTTCATAAAGCCCCTTTTTGCTTTGCTTGCCCCTCACTCCATCTCTCCTCTCTCTTTTGCTCGGCACCCGCACGCCCTCAAGGCTCGTGCCCTCGTGTTGCGCTCGTGCCCTCGTGTTGCGCCCGCATGCCCGCACGGCCTCGTGCCCTCGTGCCTGCCCTCGCCCTCGCCTCTCCTCTCTCCCTCGTGCACTCGTGCACACCTGCTGCCCCTCTCTCGCTCGTGCCCTCGCGCACAACGCTGCACCTGCTGCCTCCCTCTCGCTCGTGCCCTCGCGCACGGCACTGCACCGCTCGCCCTCTCTCCCTCGCTCGTGCCCTCGCGCACAGCGCTGCCCGCTCGCCCTCTCGCTCTCCTTCGCGCCCAGCGCGCGCGCGCCCCCTCTCCTCGCTCGCGCTCGTCGCCCTTGCTGCGCACACGCACGTTTGTGTGTGTGTGTGTGTGTTCGTATTCGATTTCTTTTCGCCCAATCACAATTAATTCGTGGTTGTTCCGTGCTATAGGCCGGATTGGTATAATTCTCTTCTTCCTTACCTATTCTATTTAAATTCCGTATTATAAATTATTATATTAATATTGTTTTGAGTAATTAAAATGCTGGGAACCGGTTATGAATACCGTGGTTTGAGGATTTGTGTGTTGTGATTCATTAGGGTTGTTTTAATTATAAAAGGATGAATTTTCAGATTTGTTTATTTAATAAAGCATTGATTTTTATGATATTAAACTAGTGTTATTGGGATTTTCAAGTTAGGGTTTTAACCTAGACCTAATGAGTCAATTGATTAGCATAATTAGGTGATGATTTTAATTATGATAATCAATTATATTTTCAGATTTGAATAAAGGTTTAAAGTGTTGATTTTTATTGATTTTAAATGCGGAAGAAGTATGTTTTTGTACTAGGGATTGATTTTGCAAATTGAGACGACTTTATTATTGAAAAACGATTGAATTCTAAAGTCTAAAGGAAGTTTTAATTTTAATAAAGTTGCTGGAAATTTAATGAACATGGAAATAATTTAAGTTTCATTATCTTGATGATAGGAGGTGATTTCTAGTTTAGTGCTCGTTATTGCAAAGTGGCCCCTACGCTTAGGTATTCAAGGTACGTACAAGTCTAGGGAGACCACACCTTTTTGTCAATGACATTACATGATTGTTGATGATGTGAATTACATTATGTGAAATCATGTTTATTTTGGTGAACGAGCATGTGTTTTGTGATGTTGGATTTATTGAATTAATTGTTGAACAAGCATGTTGAAATTATTATGAGTATGGATTTCATTGTCAATCATGTTGTTCAATATTTATGCATGTATGGTTCAATTCACATGCAAGGGATGGATTAATTATTTGTATGCTATTGTACGCGATGTCTAGCATACTTTGAGCCATTTATTTGTACCTCGTTGTACTATTTATTTTACCACATGTGAATGGTTAGCTCACGTAAGCCACCGCACATGTAGGGTTCAGTTGGGAATATTATGTATGAAATGAATTAGGATTTGTCGTGCAAGGGCACAACCCTCATGTTAATATGCATGATGTGGAGTCTCACTTTGGAGAGGAGGAAGATGGTAGTAATATCACAAGTGTCTTGCTTTGTTGATCACAAGTCTTAAAGCATTAAAATAAGATTGTTTTGGTTGTTGTTTATTAATTGTATGTATGCATGTTGTCGAGTTTTGAGTTCGCCTTTATTAAAATATTAATAAACGTAAAGTGCAACCGGAACAAGCTTCAAAACTCTTGGAACGTATATACCTTGAGTATGAACAATGGGGGGAGTCTTGCCGGAAAGCTCGTACTCCTACTAATGATACAAGACGTTGTTTCATTTATATTATGCGCAGGAATTCCGTCAGTATGGCCCGACACTCGGTATGGCCCGATTTTATTATTATTATATTTGGTGTTTGGTTGGCTCCCATCACCTTTTCCCCTTGTGGATTATTCTTTTGGCCCGTTCGAAGCTTATTCTAATTAAATTGTGAGTCAAGAGTCGAGTCAAGAGTCGAGTCTTGTATCTCATGATTGTTTGATTTGTTAGAATATGGCTTTTTCATGTTGATTAGTATTTAGTGAGTGATGCATGCTTTAGTTTCATTACTCTATGCTTGTAAGTACTCAGCTTTTGCTGACTACGTGCTTTGTGTGTTTCCGGTCATGGCCTTTGCCTTAATGACCCTATGATGATCCATCATTTGCACTTGCATTGTTGGGGAGTAGAATAATATAGCAGGTTGGTAGATCAAGTACGATCGAAATCATGTGGCTTGGGATGATTGAGAGAGTTGCATGTTTTCGTCTTTTGAAACTATTTTATTTAATATTTTAATTATGTTTGAAATGTTTAGATTATTTATATTTTGGGTTTTGGGCCATTATGGTTCCAATTTGTAAGAGGCCTCGATATTTTATTAATTATGGTTTTTAAAAGTTAGTTGACATTTAATTCCGCTGCGTAATTCTGGTAATAGCCTTAACCGTTATCACGGTGGCGGTAATGCTTTAGTAATTCCTTTATTTTAAGTTGGAAAATGGTTTTATAAAAGCAAGGAATTTTTTTTTGGCAAATAAAGTTATATTATTACCAAAAGGGGAGCTTAACAAGCTTTACAATGATAGCAAGAACACACAGGCAACAGCAGCAACAACAAACAGCTAGCTACAAAACCTAGCTCAATAACAACTGCTTTTGGCTATCACTAGCTCTACAAGCAACACGAAATTTTACATTCTGAAGCACAGCCTTAGGATCTCTGCATTTGTGATTAAACACCATCTCATTTCTCTGAATCCAGATGCCATACACACATTCAGCAAAGTACATAAGCAGCAGCTTATGTCTATCTCCAGTCCTCTTTGTAGCCTTCAGAATCCAAATCAGCTCTTGATCAAAGTTAGAAGGTCTCCTGGCAAAATGTAAACTGTCTAACACGGATTGCCAAATACCAGCAGCAAACTCACAGTGGAAAAAGAGATGAGAAACAGATTCAGGACATTTTGAGCATAAGGGGCAAAGATCATCAGTCACTACTTTCCACTGAAGTAGTCTATCTTTAGTTGGCAACATGTTCCATAACACTAGCCAAGTAATGAATAAGCTTTTAGGAGTGGCTGAATTATTACAAACAACTCTCCTCCAAGGAACTTTCACTTGATCCCCAATTAAGGCCTGGTACATAGCTTTAATAGAGAATCTGCCCTTCTTACACACTACATCCCACCCTCCAGCAGCAACAACATATTGGTGAGAGGTGAGAATCTTCTTTAATGACCAAGACACTGAAGCAGGCCACTGAAAAGGATATCTCCCTTTAATATAGTAAGCATGCACCCATCTACACCACAGCTTGTCCTTTTTATGAGTAAGAGCCCATAACAGCTTAGAGACAGCAACTTTGTTCCACAAGCTCATTTCTTTGAGGTTCCACCCACCTGCACTTTTAGGAAGACATAAGCTATGCCAGGCAACTAATGACTTCCTAGATGGGTCAGTGTGACCTGTCCAAAGAAAGATTCTGCAGTAGTTTTGGATCTCCTTGATTACTTTCTTTGGAAGGATGAAGATTTGGCACCAGTAGGCCTGCAAACTTAGCAAGATAGATTGAACAAGTTGCAGTCTACCAGCATAGGAAAGATTCCTAGTTGTCCAAGTTTTAGCCCTACTAATGACTTTATCAATCAAAGGCCTGCATTGATTATAGCTTCTTTGTAGACAAAGGTACACCCAAGTATCTGAAAGGGAACTGGCCTTCAGGGATATGAACCAAGTCAACTATTGCTCTCCTTTCTGAAGCATTAACCCCACCTATATAAATATTACTTTTGTCCAAGTTAGCTTCCAAACCAGAAGCTTTAGAAAACTTAGAAAAAGCATCAAACAACATCAAGACAGAATGGGGGTCAGCTCTTGCAAACATTAGCAAGTCATCTGCAAACATCAGATGTGTGATAGCAAGCTTCTCACATCTTGGGTGGAAATTTAAATCAGGGAGAGATTGCAAGTGCTGGAGGTGTCTGGTAAGATACTCCATTCCCAAAGCAAACAGAAAAGTTGACATTGGGTCACCTTGTCTCAAACCTTTCCTAGCTCTAAAGGGGAGAGTAGGGGAGCCATTAATCAGAATACTGTAGGAAACAGTAGTAATGCAAGCCATTACCCACCCAACAAAACACTCAGGAAAGCCAAGCCCCAACATTACATCTTTCAAGAAGGGCCACTCAATAGAATCGTAAGCTTTTTTTAAATCAACTTTCAGCATGCATCTGGGGGAGACATGAGCCCTAGTGTAACCTTTTATCAGCTCAGTAGCCAACAAGATATTATCTGCAATCTATCTTGCAGGAATAAACCCTGATTGAGCTTCATTCACAACTTCACTAATCACAGCTTGCATTCTAGTGGTTAACACTTTAGAAACCAATTTGTAGACCACATTGCAGCAAGCAATAGGTCTAAAGTCTTTAACCAAAGTAGGGTTAAGAACTTTGGGAACAAGAGTGATGGATGTAGTGTTGAACTGAGGTAACATAGTGTTAGACAAGAACAACTCCTTTACTGCTCTATAAACATCCTCCTTGATTATATGCCAAGACTTCTTAAAGAAAACAGCATTAAGACCATCCAAACCAGGAGCTTTATCATCTCCAATAGCTTTCAGGGCTAGATCAATTTCATCATTAGTAACCTGTCTAATCAGCCACTTCTTAGCAGAAACACTAAGTGTTGGCCCTTTTCTCAAAGTAGGCAAGTGCACAGAAGGGAGAGAAGGAGCAGAAGAGCCAAGCAAAGCTTTATAGAAAGAGATAACTTCCTTCTAAATAGCCTCATCATCAACTAATTTGTTGCCATTTGCATCATATAGGATAGAAATCCTATTTACTCTGTTTCTTTCTTTCAGTGATGAGAAGAAATAGTGGTGATCAGAGTCTCCCACCTGCAACCACTGAATTCTAGATTTTTGCCTTAGAGCAATCTCATCTACTCTGAGCCATTTCCTCAAGTCAGCTATACATTCAATTTCTTGCAGGTGCAACTCAGTGGTAGGAGCAGTAACCAAATCTTGTTGTACAGATGCCAACAAGGTTCTAGCTTTGTCAATCTTCTCAGCAATACCAGCAAATTCCTCGCTATGGAGACTCTTCAACTTACACTTCACCTGTTTCAGTTTACACCAAAGTTGGAACATACATGTACCAGCGCCAGGAGAATCCCAAACTGCTTTCACCAATGGTGCAAACTGTGTATGATCAGCAAGAAAATTCAAGAATCTAAAAGGTTTACCCCCTTCTGGAACATCAGGTAAGCAAGAGATCATTAAAGGCACATGATCAGAGATAGAAAAGTTTAAATACTGCACAGGCACCCCACTGAATTTCATCACCCAGGCAGGATTACCCAAGCACCAATCTATTCTACTTGCTACTTTCCCCTCACCAGCCCCTTTATGCCAAGAAAAATAACCCCCAACACTCTGCAGAACACACAATCCAGCAGAAACAACAAAATTGTTAAAGTCACAAGTTTCAGCAGCTGTAATAGGACATCCATTTATTCTATCACCATCAGCCAATATGGTGTTAAAGTCACCTGACAAGATCCATGGGTATGCCCCCACACTGGCTTGAATCTGTAACAGAGCTGACCATAAACTTTTCCTATCCTCAATAGTATGCAGTCCATACACTGCAGTGAAGTACAAATAAACACACCCAGTCCTATCTCTAACCACACAGTGAATAAACTGCTCATGGCATGTTAAGATAGATAAATCCACCTCAAGGTGTTGCCAACCTAACCAAATCCTGCCCCTAGGATTGTCTTTATAGTTTTCTCCCCAACTCCAGTATCTACCAAACTTACTAGAAATTTGCTTGAACTTTGTTTCTTTAACTCTAGTTTCAATTAAGGCTATAACATGAATACTATTCTTATTTAAAAGCTGCTTAACCTCAACAATCTTACCATGATCATTAAGGCCTCTAACATTCCAAGAACAAAGACTAACCTTCTTCATGATTAGGTGCTTGAGTAACAGTGTGGTCATCTCCAACTTCAGTCATATCCCCATCAGTTATTTCTTTGAACCCCAAATCACTTGAAAGAACTGTGAATGGATTACTAGGACTCATGTTTCTCATTCTAGAAGGCTCTTTGGTCCTTCTGGTTACAATCTGCCAGTCAACATTTCCACTAGCTTGTGGAACAACTTGAGTGTGAGGTGGTGTATGTGCATTGTTACTAACAACCTGTGGTTGTTCAGCCTGTTGCATCTGCTTTGGCACCCATACTTTCTTCACAGCTGGTTTGACAGGTTTAGCCTTTTGTAGTTTATCACAGTCATGACCCACTACATTGCAAGGTTTACAGAATTGTGGCTTCCAATCATATGACACTGGTTGCTTAAAAGCTTTCCCAGTAGTATCCTCTATCCAAACATGACCAGGCAATGGATTAGTGACATCCATTTCAATTAGTACCCTAGCAAAGGAAACCCTTTCTTGCCTTGTTGTGCACCCATCTGCAAATAAAGGAACTCCAAGCAAGCTGCTGATCCTGCTGAGATAATCACTACCCCAACAGTTGAGAGGAAGGTTAGGAAATTTCACCCACAGTGGAATAACCTTAAGAACTTCTTCATAGAAATTGAAATTTGCTACCCAAGGCTTAATAATGACAGGTTTACCATAGAAGGTATAGGGTCCACCAGCAACTATAGTGTTTTTGTCCTCTACATTAGCAAACTTAAGGATGAAGTAACCCTCATCATGGTAGAAGACCTGTGGTTGTGTCATATTGCTCCACACAGCAGCCATAAACCTCTTAACAAAGGCAATAGTGGGGGAATCACCCACCACATACATGACTATCGCAGCCTGCCACTTATCAGCCATAGAATCCAACTCCTTCTGCTGGAGTTGAGCTACTTTCCTACCATCTTTAACAAGAGGATTAATAAATCCAAGCTCAGCCCCCTTCGAAGCCATTTTCGAACCAACAAATAAGTGTTTCCAAGGATCAGCAGGAAGAGTAACAACAGGGTCTATAATCACATGAGCACTAGCATTGCAGTTAGTATAGTTTCCATTACTTGGTTCAATCACAACAGGGACAACAGCAGGGGATTCTGAAAAAACAGAGTCCGTACAATTTTTTTCATTCAATCGACCATTCCAGGTTAAGCCCAGCTCACGATTTAGTGCAATTATAACTCTATGGAGTTTCTTAGGAATCATACCAGCCGAAGGATGCACTAGATCTGAGTGAATGAGTTCATCATCGTCTTCAATCAGCGCAGAACTGGAATCATCTGGGTTTCCATTTCGAGCATCAGTATTGCCTTGAATGTTATCACAAGTAGCAGGAATCGTCCGAGAATCATCTTCCGAAGCCACCGGAGAAGTTACCGGAGCAGTAGCCTTCTTCTTCCTCCCCATCAATGGAGGGGTGCGCACGTTAGTAAACACCCTTAACGTGCACCACGCTCAGCAAGAAAGAGAGAGAGATCCACATAAAAGCAAGGAATTATTAGGGTGTTACAGAAGGATTATCAACATCAACTGGATTAGTCACTGGTTCTACTAGCGGCTGAGCTTTCCTAACCCATACATTATTCTGGCGACGATCTCCGCGAGAGCTTGCATTTCTTTTAGCAACGGCAGGCCCCTTCATGTTAGGCATCTTCTTAGGCCTAGAACTGGAACGGGGAGGAACTTCCTTTCGCTTTCGATCAGGACGAGCTTTCACAGTCTTATTACCATGGGTGCGAGGATTGGCAGAATCACGGCCCTCATACCTAACCCGAGTACGTGGTATCAAAAGCTCAGCCGGCTCTCCATTTCGAGCCTCGGTCCTCACAACTTTATCATCGAAACTCATCCACAACTTGTAGTTTTCAAAAAGACCCACAAAGCCATTTGTAGCCACGGCCCAACGCGGGAGACCGTCATAATACTTAGCCCATGCTTGAACCCGTGCTTGTGAAAAGGCCGCTACTTTAGGTGGTACTGTATCAGAAAAGGGGATAGTCTGCCTTAAGCCGTATTGACGCATGACTCGGTAAGGAAAGATATAAATGGGCCGAGATAGCCCCAACAAAGAAACATAAACCGACACATCAGAACCCCCCGTCATAGTAGTCAAACCCCACCACGGTACCACCCACTTAATAGAACAGATACCATGAGTTAAAAAGGAAGCCCACTCGGCCTCGTCCTGGCCTCGGTGCAAATACTTTCGGTTACCCAAGGCTATAGGGCGATAATGTTTAGGATCGGCAGGAGTTTCTAAAAGCCTGAGTCGTTCCATGAGCCAAATCTGCAAAAAACGGGTACGATCAGATCAAAAAATATAATAAATAAGCAAACAAAACCTGGGGCGCAGTTTCAACGCCCAGGACCAGGCGCCGAAAATTCTAACGCCCAGCCATGGGCGCTGAAACTCAGCTCCAGGCAGGACGAGTAAAAATATGTAAAAAAAAAATATATGTGCGCAAAGGAAAGGTCGATTACCTGCAGTAATAGGGGGCTCCCCTTAAAATATTCAGATTTGGCATTCTTCTTCAACTCATCCGCACTCAGCAAAGTCTCGGCAACAACCAACGGCATAATAGAATAGCAACTTTCCATCTGGCTCAGGGAATAACTATCCCTGACCGAAGAATAGGCACCCCTAAAGGAAAGCCATGGGGTCCAGACCACCTGTTTTGTGAATACAGACGCAATCAGATCTCGCACATAGAAACAAAAAAAATGGCGAAATACGAGATAAAGGATAAGGTGATGCACATGCTCGGGGTTCCCGTCCCGGATAAGATCCCACACGGTATCGGGCGGCGGACGCGCCGTCAGCTTTTTCTTCCAACCCCAACGACGACCGGCAGGGTACTCCAAAAGTCTCTGCCCCTTTCGGGGAGCCAGCCAAGGCAAATGCCTGAAGGCCCACAGCTATAAAAGAAAAAATAATAATACATCAGAAAAAGGCCCAATAAAGGCAAGAAAGCAAAAGGAGAGTTAGGCACACACCTCAATCAAACGCGGCACTCCCGCCAATGCAATAACAAAGTGATGTCTACGCGGGTCCGAGTCTCGCACCGCCAAACTCATCTGGCTTACGAGCGTCGCATAGCCCAAATCGCCCCAGCAGTAGTCGCCCAGCAAAGACACGTGCTCCACCAAACCTATCCACCTCGGGTCAAAGGTGTCAGTAGGACCCGACAGAAAAGTGGAAGTGATGAAATGGAGGTAGAACAGCCGCGCCTGTCTCAAAGACGACTCCTCCACCCCATGCTCCAAGGCCCACATCAGGTCAGCATAGGGTATCCCACGGGCCTGGTACGAAGGCAATCTCTCACCCAGCCACGAGCCTATGAGCCTAGTACCCTCAGCAACGGTCGGCAGCGGGCCATCTGACCTCAGACGAACGGGGGTCCCTGTAAAGGTCAAGCCCGTCAAAGCCGTATAGTCCTCGGGAGTAAACGTCATCTCACCCCAAGGAAAGTGGAAAGTGTTGGTGGTATCCCACCAACTGTTAGGTTATGATAAATATGAATAAACATAAATCATGCGAAAAAACCATAAAGCCAGGAAACATATTATTAACACATAATCATTTAGCATAATTCAGATGCATACACTTTGTAGCGTGCCCTCCCTAGCTGCGCCCGAACCGAACAAGAACAAGTCTTTAGGACTCCAAGTGTCGTCCCTCCGTAGATAGTCCACAGCACGTCCGGATCCGCCTTAAGCTTGACCAACTAGAATCGCCCTTAAGGTTACTAGGATTTTCGGCTAAAAGGTTGCAAGTGTTTGGCTGATTTTTGCTTCAAAATCTTACCTTTAGAATACTTCAAAAATCGATATAAATATGTGATCCTAGGCACCTATTTATAGAGTTTATGGAAAGGAATTATAATCCTACTAGGATATGGATTTATTAATTAGAATCCTATTAGAACTCTAAATAATAAATTTAATCTTTTAGGATTAGGATTTAATCAATGCATGAATTCTGATAGGATTAGGATTCATTACGAACACGAGTGTTGCAAGACTACGAGCATCGCACCACCCGCACAGGCCTTGCGGCCCACACGAGCAGTCGCTGCTCGCAGCCCACGAGCACCTGCTCCGCGCGCGCCTACGGCCTTGTTGGGCCTGAGCTTGCGCTGGGCCTGGCGAGACTGTGGCCTTCGTGTTGGGCGCTTGGCTTGCTGGGTGCGGGCCTGGCTTCGTGCTGGGCCTTCATCTAGCAAGCCTCGTCCGATGCGCTTCCGATTAAATTCCCGGTTCCGAAATTCATTTCCGATACGAACAATATTTAATATTTCCGATTCCGGAATTAATTTCCGTTTCAACAAATATTTAATATTTCCGTTTCCGGAATTATTTTCCGATTCCGATAATATTTCTGATTCTGACAATATTTCCGTTTCCGGCAATATTTCCGATTCCGGTAATATTTCCATTTCCAATAATATTTTCCGATACGTACCATGTTTTCGTTTCCGACAACATCTACGACTTGGATAATATTTATATTTCCGATACGATCCATATTTCCGTTTCCGGCAATATCATCGTTTCCGGAGTATTCATTTCTTGCTTGTGACGATCTCAGCTCCCACTGAAACCAAGATCCGTCGATTCCGAATATCCATAGATGGGGTATTTAATTCCATTAAATACTTGATCCGTTTACGTACTATTTGTGTGACCCTACGGGTTCAGTCAAGAGTAAGCTGTGGATTAATAAAATTAATTCCACTTGAACTGAAGCGGCCTCTAGCTAGGCATTCAGCTCACTTGATCTCACCGAATTATTAACTTGTTAATTAATACTGAACCGCATTTATTAGACTTAATATTATATGCATACTTGGACTAAGGGCACTATTTCCTTCACCACCACCTCATGAACGACCGCAGAAAAGATAGGGAGATGTTGAGTCGCAGTATCTCCCAGAAGATCTCAACCACCGGGAACAGCGAACTCTCCCTCACCAAAGCCTGGGCGTCCGAGCTCAGGTAACCGAAGACAGTCTCGCTCGTCGCTGCACCATAGCCGCGCACTGTAGTATCCCTCCTCGCGTGAAGGCGGGTAGTCACGTGATGCTCCAGGTCGTAGTGCAGGTCCCGACCATCGTAGTACTCAGGACCCACCCATAGGGGTCCCGCGCCAGTGGACTGAGGCGTCATGCCACGCTCCGCGTGGTCACCAGAGGGCGGTGACGACTCGTCAGACATGCTGGTCCATGATACAACAATAAGGCATTATACCTTTAACAAAATTGGCACTCACACCAATCCCAAAAAGAGTGTATTCCGCTCATGAAATGGAGTCATACAATTTTGTTCCCTAAAAACATGGTACTAAGTTCATATTGAGCAAAAATTCCCTAAACAAAAATTAACTCCGGCAAAATCAAAATTCTTCCATAATTTGTCACTCATGAATTATGAGGAACGCAAGCAATATACCAAGAACACCTACATTACAAGAAAATGCTAGAATCGTAGGTACACTTGGGGGCTAGTATGAATATGCCCAAATTCAACAAAAACCAACATACTTGCGAAAATTAACATGCACAAACTAATTAACATGTCATGAAGAACATTTTCAACTATCTAATTGAAAGAAAGGGGCACAAAATCAGAAAACCCCAAATTAATTGCAAAGCTCAAAAATGCTATAAATTGACAAAAAAAGCTTAAAATTACTGAAAATTACTTACATTGGGAGGATTGGGAAGTGATTTGGAGTAGAATTCGTGAAGAAAAATGAAGAAAACGAGTGAAAAAATCAGTAAGATGAGAGGAAGTTTGAGCGAAAATGGTGGAAATGGGAAAGGAAGGAGACGGTCCGCGTCTTTTAAAGAACAGTCTCTCCTTTGCATTTTCAACGCCCAGCCCTGGGCGTTAGAAATTCTCGCGCCCAGAGCTGGGCGCTGAAAATGTTTCCCAGACAGCGAATATTCGCTGTCGGGGCACGCGCGATTCCCCTATTTGTGTAAGATATCCGTTGTCTTGATATTTCTTTCCCAGAAAAAAACGGTATTTTAAAATCTCGTTAACAAAAAAAATATATACACAGTGTGGGCCCACTTATAGGACACACCTAACACACCTAATCAGGAAATATTGCAACCCACCAACAGGTTGTAATCACAAAAGCCATTTTTATATAGGCAAAATGAAAAGAAAGTAAGAAATTCAAAATGGGCTCGCCCACCCTCAGCGGGCGGGGTCTGCGTCACTAGCTGCGCAGGTCCTCAGTTTTCGAAAAATTGAATCTTCAAAAACAAATGAAACAGGCTCGCCATCTTCAGCCGGCGGGGTCTACGTCACAAACCACGTAGGTCCTTATTTTCAAAAAAAAAAAAAAAGCACAAACAAATTTCAAAATAGATTCGTCCACTTCTATCGGACGGGGTGTCCACCCTTAGCGGACATGTTCGCCATCTTCAGCCGGCGGGGTCTACGTCACAAACCGCGTAGGTCCTTATTTTCAAATTTCAAAACAGATTCGTCCACTTCTATCGGACGGGGTGTCCACCCTTAGCGGACAGGCTCGCCACCTTTAGCCGGCGGGGTCTGCGCCACTAACCGCGCAGGTCCTTAGTCGCCGTAGCGATAACTTTTTTCGGTTTTCCCTTTTTCCAAAAAAATTAAACGATTGGTTTTCCATTTTTCCAAAAAAGAACGATGTGCTGGATTTTCCTTTGTTTTACGTCCCATAAAAACAAAGGGGTTTTCTCGTTTAGCTAACCCTGAAAATGAGAATCTTTAAAAAAAACATTTTTACCTCGTGATTGGGCTTGGCCAGGCCCAATTACACTTTATAGCTTTGATTTCGAAAACATCTGTAGCTACTCCCAATGACAAAGTGAGGGAGTTTTCTACGCCTCTTTAGATACTTCCAATGACAAAGTGAGGGAGTTTCTATACCATACGTTGACAAATCCCAATGACACGTGAGGGATATGTCGACACTTCAAGTGATGACCCTTAAGTCAAATGTTATCACTCGGGGGCTCGTGAGACCCTCGCAAAACAAGTCACATACACTATGGCTTGTGTGACGCACTCCGTCTAGTACTTTGAAAATCGTCTCATCCCGAGACTCAGTCAAAGTGGGGTCTAACTGTAGACACCTACTTTTGTCCCCATTCCCGAAAGGGAAGGTTCGATGATGAGAACATAAAATCTCCACTTGGCAACGCATCTCCTATAAAATAACGAATCTCAATCACCCTTTTCATTTCACCCGAAACCTGCTATTTATAGAAACCTGCTATTTATGGAAACCTGCTAAAAAAGTAACTGCCGTAATGAGTAGTTGTTAAAAGTGGCAAGTCATAAAAGATAGATACCTGTCAGAATTAGGTGTTGCACTCCAACATAAATCCTAAATGAGATAGAAATTGCAAGAGGAATCCTATTCCTAATATGATTCAAAGATAAGAGTTACGTATTAATTAAAATCCTAACGAGCCTAGATTTCGTAACGGGCCCAGACGCATTCCGTCATAAAGCTAATACGCACTAAAAGACTCGGATAAGTCTCAAAGACTCCGTATTCCACGAGTCCAAATCTGACAAGGAAATACGGCCCAGACCCTATTTTCAACGCCTGACTCTGGGCGCCGAAATCTTCGGCGCCCAGCCTTGGGTACGTGTTCTCTCCTAATTCTTCTTGGATTAGAGCTCTACAATTCTATCTTTCCACGAACTCTTCCCTATAAATACAGCCCCAAATTCGACGTGAAAGGGACACACAATTGATATTCTGAGTATTGACTCCAACCCCTAAGCCTAAGCCTCACGCTGCGAAATTGATCACGCGTTCTGTCGCAATCGATCCAAAAAATCGAACAGAACGTATCCTGTCCCTTGTAGCTGAAGAATTAAGCCCGGAAACATGAGATTCGTTAAATAAAAAGGAGAAATAGCAAAGCCAAAGTGGTTAGTTTTCTGAGAACTGTGACGCACCTCTCAAGGGTGCGTCGTAATGTGTCCCTCTGCATGATTTAATTGCTTTCCTCGCCCTTTTATAAATTGTTAAACTATTAAATCTGATTGTTCTGTCACGCCTAATAAAGATAATATTTTGGGAAATTGAACTATCATGCTAGGTCCCTTAAAACAATCTAAATCAGATAATCGCGATCGATCTAGTATTATGTGTTGCATATTGTTAAAATCGATTCAGATTAGTTTAATAGTTAACACATGTCCCTTCAATTATTTATGCTGAGCTAGTAAGGACATCCTGCATCTGGAGTTATCGAAGAGCGAGTACTCCTCTCGGTAGTTACAGTCCCCCGAACCCTCAATCTCTACCCTGCGAGTGTACGTTGAGGGATCCCCACACAAGGGATCACAAGGGAACCTATGGCCGTCGTGGTCAAACATAATTGCACTCCCTTTATGTCACGATAACCGGGTTTTGTCAGTTTTTCTCATTGTCGTTAAAAACTGAATGGCGACTCCTATATTACTAGTCAATTGGGTGTAAACTCACAGGAAATCCAATAACACTTGATTTGACAAAAGAAACGTCACACCCACGAGGGACGAGGTCACGCATTAGCCTCGTGCTTTTTCAACCCCCTCACACCACGTCCACGTCCACATCCCTTCTTTCCACCAACATGTCCTCTCCTTCCACGTCCGCGTCCTCTTTTTTCTCTACCACATCCTTGGTTTTCATTGTTGTCAAAATTTTCTTTTTCTCCTGCTTTTGTTTTCCTTGCAGAAGTTATTCTTTGCACGACTTCAATTCTAGATGAATCATCTTTGTATTTCTGAATTAGTAATATATAAACTAAGTTAATAATTTTGACGTTTAAATGTGAAAAAATAACATAGTAACTATTGTGAGGGGGTCGAAAAAGCGCGAGGCTAATGCGTGACATGTCCCTCGTGGGTGTGACGATTCTTTTTATTCAATCAAGTGTAATTGGATTTCCTGTGAGTATACACCCAATTGACTAGTAATATAGGAGTCGCCATTCAGTTTTTAACGACAATGAGAAAAACTGACAAAACCCGGTTATCGTGACATAAAGGGAGTGCAATTATGTTTGACCATGACGGCCGTAGGTTCCCTTGTGATCCCTGGTGTGGGGATCTCTCAATATACACCCGCAAGGTAGAGATTGAGGGTTCGGGGGACTGTAACTACCGAGAGGAGTAATTCGCTTCTCGATAACTCCAGAGGAAGGATGTCCTTACTAGCTCAGCATAAATAATTGAAGGGACATGCGTTAACTATTAAACTAATCTGAATTGATTTTAGCAATATGCAACATATAATACTAATTTGATCGTGATTATCTGATTTAAATAGCATTAAGGGACCTAGCATGATAATCCGATTTCCCAAAAATATTATATTTGTTAGGCGTGATAGAACAATCAGATTAGGTTAGTTTAACAGTTCATAAAAAGGGCGAGGAAAGCAGTTAAATCATCGAAAAGGGACACATTACGACGCACCCTTGAGAGGTGCGTCACGGTTCTCAGAAAACTAACCACTTTGACTTTGCTATTTCTCCTTTTTATTTAACGAATCTCGATTATGGGACAGGATACGTTCTGTTCGATTTATGGATCGATTGCGACAGAACGTGTGAACAGTTTCGCAGCGAGAGGCTTAGGCTAAGGGGGTTTAGAGTCAATACTCAGAGTATATTATGTGTTGTTGTGTGTTTCACGTCGAAACTAGGGGCCTATTTATAGGGAAGAGTTCGTGGAAAGATAGAATTGCAGAGTTCTAATCCGCAAAGAATTAGGAAAAGAAACGTACCCAGGTATTTTCGGCGCCCAGAGCCAGGCGTTGAAAATAGGGTCTGGGCAGTTTTTTGTTTAGTCAGATTCGGATTCTAAAATCCGTAGAGTTTGAGATTAATTTGAGTCTCTTAGCGCGTATCAATTTGTGACGGAATGCGTCTGGGCCCGTTACGAACCCTAGGCTCGTTAGGATTTAAATTAATACGTAACTCTTATTTCCGAATCCTATTAGGAATAGGATTCTCGCAGTTTTCTATCTTTTATGATTTTCCACTTTTAGAAGCTACCTTTTACGGCAGTTACTATTTTTAGCAGGTTTCCATAAATAGCAGGTTTCGGGTGAAATGAAATAGGGAATCGAGATTCGTTTATTTTATAGGAGATGCGTTGTCAAGTGGAGTTTTTATGCTTTCATCATCGAACCTTTCCCTTGCGGGAACGGGGACAAAAGTAGGTGTCTACAGTTAGCCCCCACTTTGACTGAGTCTTGGAGTAAGACGATGGTCAAAGTATTAGACGGAGTGCGTCCAAGCTATGGTGTATGTGACCTGTTTTGCGAAGGGTCTCACGAGCCCCCGAGTGATAACATTTGACTTAAGGGTCATCACTTGAAGTGTCGACATATCCCTCACGTGTCATTGGGATTTATCAACTGATAGTATAGAAACTTCCTCACTTTGTCATTGGAAGGATCTAAAGATGCGTAGAAACTCCCTCACTTTGTCATCGGGAGTAACTACAGATGTTTTCGAAATTAAAGCTGTAAAGTGTAATTGGGTCTGGCCAAGCCCAATCACGAGGTAAAATGTTTTTAAAGATTCTCATTTTCAGGGCTAGCTAAACGAGAAAACCCCCTTGTTTTTATAGGATGTAAAACGAAGGAAAATCCAACAAACCAATCCTTTAATTTTTGGAAAAAGGGAAAACCAATAAAAGTTATCGCTGCAGCGACTAAGGACCTGCGCTGTTAGTGACGCAGACCCCGCCCGCTGAAGGTGGGCGAGCCTGTCCTCTGAGGGTGGACCCCCCGTCCGATAGAAGTGGACGAATTTGTTTGATGTTTTTGAAAATAAGGACCTACGCGGTTTGTGACGTAGACCCCGCCCGCTGAAGGTGGCGAACCTTGTCCGCTGAGGGTGGACACCCCGTCCGATAGAAGTGGACGAATCTGTTTGATGTTTTTGAAAATAAGGACCTACGCGGTTTGTGACGTAGACCCCGCCCGCTGAAGGTGGCGAACCTTGTCCGCTGAGGGTGGACACCCCGTTCGATAGAAGTGGACGAATCTGTGTTGAAATTTTATTTTGTTTTTTTTTTTTTGAAAATAAGGACCTACGTGGTTTGCGCCGTAGACCCCGCCGGCTGAAGATGGCGAGCCTATTTTGAAGACTTTATTCTTCGAAAAACTGAGGACTTGCGCGGCTAGTGACGCAGACCCCGCCCGCTGAGGGTGGGCGAGCCCATTTTGAATTTCTTATTTTGCCTATGTAGAAGAGCTTTTGGTGATTACAACCTGTTGGTGGGTCGTAATATTTCCTCATTAGATGTGTCCTATAAGTGGGTCCACACTGTGTATATTTTTGTTTAACAATATATTTTTTTGAGATATCCAAACATGATATGGTGTGTGGTGCTGTCTGGGAATGTGATTTTGATTGCGCGCTCCTTGTTGGAGTCCCCTTTTTTGCGAGCCCCCAAGCGTTGGGGCTCGTCGGTTGTTTTTGCATCAGCGACCTCCTATAGTAGTGTGCCATTTTTAACAAAGCCGTGAGGTGCGACTTTCAGTGAAGAAATCGGCAATTTTCATGCCGAATGAATATGGCAGGGCCCAATAGAAGTTAGGGCCTTTTGAGCCTGGATTCATTTTCAGCGCCCAGGCCTGGGCGTTGAAATAATTCACGCCCAGGTGGGGCCTTGAAAATGTTGTTTGGGCTGGTCTTTTGATGACACAGTTGGCCTCTTGTTCATTCGTTTATTTCACTTGGAAGTTCTATGTATTCTCTTTTCTTTTGTTTTTTCTTTTTTTTTAGAACGTGGTGATTTTCTTTGAGAAGCCGTAGCCGATTGGTGGACTATGGTGCTTGTCGCTTCGGGGCGATTATTTTAAGGAAATGTTGCTCTTAAGGCGTACAGTTATTGTAATAGTCGGGCGAGTCTATATGGCCCGAGGAACATACCTTGAGGTGTAAGACTTTGATCGCTCTTATATTTTTTTGAACGTGTTCGTGAATGATGATATGCATGTGCGAACGAGCGTTCGTAGAATGGCCGTTGTGTGCGGTCCATTAATCAGTGTGCTTGAATCATTTTTTTTTTTTTGAGCAATGACTGATTTTGAATAGTTTGCTTAGAAGCTTGATAGGGGTCAGGTCCATTCATGAAGTGGTCTCAAACATCGTGCCCTTTTGATTGTTCAAACATTTTCTTCGAGATTTTTTATTTTGCCATGGTTGTTTCAAAGCTTTGGAGCCCCAAAGTATGCATGTTGGGATGCTTCCTTTTGGCGTAAGATTTTTATAGGTTCTTTCGAGAAAGATGCCCTGGGGTTCCGCTCGTGTAGGTGCGAGCTATCCCTTTCGTGGTAGGTAATACTTTTCTACTTTCAATCCTTAATGTAGAAGTAGTGTGGCTTGCATTTTGATAAGTAATTTTTGCCTCTTTTACACATGCTCTTTGGTCGTGCCTACATTAGTGCAATATGCCTTACCTTTTTTAGACCTGTACCGTGGGACGGTTGAACTTATGGTGCGACGTAGGCCTGTGTGGCCTAACGGCGTGTCTTAGAACATTCCTCCAGGTGTTGGGATATTATTATTTTTTGTATTGGAGTACTTTCATCACGCCTTGTTCAGGTGCTTGAATAAGTGTAGCACCTTCTGTGTGGGTTTGCACGGCTTATTACTTTGTTCGATGCGAGTATTCATAGGTGTTTCTTTCTTGTTTTTATATCAGGGCAAGATTTAGCAAGCAGAGATATTCAGCGCCCAGGCTGGGGCGTTAAAGATATCGGTGCCCAGCTCTGGACGTTGAAAATTATCTCAGGGTATATTTTGACAGTTTTTATCCTTGACTTTTTTCTTTCGCTTTTGCTTTGGAACGGGGTAGACTGTGTAACGGGGGCGCTTGTAGGGTGAGCGTTACGTGCAGTAGTTTGATCGAAGTTTTGGTGACTCGCGATTTTCAGTTACCCTTGTTAGTGGGGTGACTTTATATATTCTAAGTAGTGCTTAGAATTTGGGAGGGGTCGTAACCGTTCTAGGGTTCGTTTTGCACGATTAAAGCTTAGGATTGAGCCCCTATGACATATGTATAGCATTAGCGTCGAGAATTTGCGATAAAATCGTCATTTCGAGCATTTTTAGAGTGTTTTTCTCAAGCCCCCAATTGTAGCTACGGGATTGGCTTGGTGTTATAATGCTTTGCATACGTCTTTATGCATTCATGGTGACATGGATCATGAATAGTTTGAACCAGACTCGTTTAGTGTGAGGTACGTTCGAGTAGTGATCTGCTACTTCTTTTGTAAATGTCGTATTGTGCGACATTGCCATGGTCAAGGTAGTCACATGTTGGAGTGTGCCTTGACCAAAAGCTAGGTGCCTTTCTTTACCTATAATTATATTTAGAAATATCTTTCACTCACTTGAAAAGCGCATATTTAGATTAAACCAACGACACTTTAATGTTCGAAGAAGTTTTTAAAAATCATTTGAAAAATATTTAGAATCCGAGTCCTACTATGTACAATCCGAGGTGTCCTAAGTAAGTTTGACTTATAGAAGGGTTCGTACAAAATTACATGAGTGAATCAAAATACTGTTACGATTTTTGGAATGCTGTCTAAGGATTTGCTGGAAGCCAGGGTGCAGGCGTCAAGATATACTTGTGCCCGTTTGGCATATGCTTTAGGCTTTTAGGGCCATCTTTTCCAAAATTGCGGGAATATAAACCGTTTTCAAATTGACTTAGATTTACTTGGTGTATGTCTGTATAAAAGGTCGAGGTATACTTAGTTCCTTCCCTATCTCTTTCATTTCAATTTTTAGCCCCCAGTTGCTGTTATGTCTTCCCATTAATGATGTTTTTAGATTTCGATTTTAGATGCCCGTGTCATATGTCTGAGTAGGGTGAGCCTTGGTTAAGTGCCAAGTCCTATTGACAATGTCTGACTTTTTTTTCAAAGGAGATTAGCAAGCATTTGAATTACCACGAACGGATACCCTGAGTTCAGAGGAACGATGGGGCGATGCCGTAGAACAATCCTCTTTATTGCAAGCTTACTGCCCTTACTATTTGTTGGCGATCATGACTGTGTCTAGTGGTGAAAGAAGGTCTTTAAGCGAACGACTATGTCTAGTGGTGAAAGAAAGTCTTTAAGTGAGTTAGTTCGCTTTTAGGGAGGGTCAAGTCGAGTACTTTAGAGGTCATGGACGCTTGCTCTAGCCCCCATTCAATTGAGGCACAGCGATCTTTTGAGTCTTGGCTATGCGCCCTAGGAGTGTGAGTGCTTCTTCTGGCAAGGTACGTGCCTTTATTATTTTTCGATGTGTGCTCATTAATTTTGGCATCTTGGTGACTTGGATTCTTCCTTTGACTTAAATTTTTCTTTCGACTTGGGTTGCAAGTAATTAAATTTCAACAAGGGACTTCTATTTTTATTCTTGTTATTCTATAGGCTTTAATATTTTTGCAAATTGGTTGGACCGAATCATGGATTGCCTACGTATCCGCCTTAAATAATTTTAATTTGGAATCAGGTCTTGTGTAGTTCTTAGCCTAGAAAATGGTTTCTTGGAATGCCGATTTTAAACAAGTACGTTCTGAGGTGGAAACGTGTTATTTGAAATAGGATGAGATAAGTGAAGTTCATTATTATTTTAATCTGCTGCTTTGCCGTAAGCCAAAAATTTATTTTATATTTTTCGTTTGAGTACATGTATTTTTTTGGTGGTACGTATATCTGAATACGTGCTGTACCCCCCAAGTGTTCGTTATTTTTCCGTGCATGTGCGGATAAGATGACGAGCACTTCTGGACAAATTTTAGCAAGCGGAGAGATTCAGCGCCCAGGCTGGGGCGCTAAAGATTTCGGCGCCCAGCTCTGGGCGCTGAAAATGATACCTGGGCAGATTTTTTTGGTTTTGTGCCAAATATTTGTGAATCTTTTTTTGTGCGCTAAATGTTCTTTTTCTTTTTAAACGAATTTTTAAAGGCGCTTTGCAAAGTTCGTTTTTTTTTAATTATTTATTATTTTTTTGTACTTTTCATTTGTCTTCTTTTTTTATTCGTGACTCAAGACGGTTTGAAAGATGGGTTGAATGAGATAGGGTAATTTGTATAGGTTTTGGTCAAGCATAAGGATTACATCTGCTAGGATTCACATTTTACGGCCTCAAGCTAGTGGCATGAGCTTACATCAACCAAGGACAACGAGTAGCATGGGGACAGCTCAAGGGTATATCAACAGGATGTGTCTGAACAAGGTATATGGTTATTATGCTAACGGTGGTGTAATAATGGGTTTTGGGCTTTGGAAATGATGGGTATGACGCACGTGTCAATGGCCATGCGTGGTTTGCGGTTGACAACAAGTTCAAGAACAAGAGTCGAGGTAATGGTTTCTTGGGTCATGGCAATGAGAACATGGATAGGTTAAATGAGCTGAACAGGGACCCCAGAGCGAAGGCGTCTAAGAGAATAAGGATTGGAAAGGGTAGACATCGTAGAATTTTATGATTTGGATTGGTTGACTCAATTCTTTTCCTTCGTTTACTTAGGTAAATGTTGCACTACGGGATAAGTATTCCATGGCTTGCTCTTTTCGCTCTCCCTTTTCTCTTTCTATTTTTTTTCTTTCTTTTTTCCTTAGGATTCCCCCCCCAACATAAATTCTTCAATTTTTAATTTGGGCTAAAAGGTAGATGGTTGTGGTCTTTGAGTCACGAGGCGAGACTGAGTGAGCCTCGTTTAGTAGGCCTATAGTGGACCTTTAATTTTAGTAGGCCTAGGGTGGACCTTTAAATTGTCTTACTTTGCAAGCGTATTTAGTCGTTTCTTAAAATATGCAAATAGTGTAGATTCAAAATGTTGTTTTTACCTTATTGAATTTTAACGAAAGAATTACATCGAAAGTAATTTTTTGTTTCTTTGAGATTCCAGTTTCTGGGATTTAATTGGAAGTTGTGATTTAGACTAAAACTTTCATTAATCTTTCTGATTATAACCCGTGTATGAATACAAGGAGGTGGCCTAGACTCAAAATAATGACGTGGCGTAAGCCTATAATACTTGACCAAGCGACTCTCAGACTTAGGCTAATTGGACCATAACTTTCGTTGGTTGACACTTTAGATTTTAACCTTTGGGTGTTTATTCGTCATGCTCCATTTTGTTTAATGTTGGCAAGGTAGTTAATTGGGGAGATCGAATTTTATTTTTGCAAGACTAGAGTCATTAGTGCGGCTTCTCTTTTAGTGTGTATTGCTTTTACCCCAATGGTTGTCTTATGGCATGCCGATTTGGGTATTTTCATGGTTGGTCATGTTGCATTCATGGAAAATCTTTTAGTCCCTACTTAGTAGTATTTCATGGAGTGAGTGACTCGAGAGGACTATGATAGTCGTGACCCGATGTGATCCTAAGCCCTGAGGCCATTAATTTTTGCTAACGGTATTGACACCTTAGGTTCACTTTGGGGTTTGTGCGACTATGGGGGAATGATTTTCAGAATGTGACCGTTTCCATTTTGCAAATACTATAGTATATTCTTTTTATTGGTGAGAGAGTATTGAGGCCGTGGATTCTTAGCATGGGATGACAATTACATATGGGTGCTTATTGATTTAAATGCTAGGAGGGGAGACTCAATATGGTTTAACCTTTTAACTTGCAGAACGACACCAAGCATCGGGACCGATTCTATGGATAAGACAACTAAGACTTAGGATTTAGATTGTATTTTGGCATAGCCTAGTCTAGACTCGGATTTATTTGAACATTTATTTTTTTTTCTTGAAGACTTTATTCGAACATTATTTTTTTTAATAATTCGCCCATTGTGACATTCAAGGTCGTTTAATTAGCATGCTCGGTTTTGGTGCCGAGCATTGTCGTCGTAGGAGGCCTAACAACGATACAAAGAGTTATTTATTTTTTTGTAAGTCGCTTTTAGAATCGAGAGCTTTTTCATACGCCCTCATAGCATTTTTTTTTGAAAAGTTTTTTTTTGCTACATATATTTTTTCATGCACGGGCACCGAGGCTGTTGTGCCTGACCAAAAGGCCAGGCAACAACTTCAGCGCCCAGCAGTGGGCGTGAGAAATTTCGGCGCCCAGCCAGGGGCATTGAAAATGCGTCCCTGGCTGGTTCTCATTTTCTGTTTGCGTATACTTTGTTTTTGCGACTTTAATTTTGCGTGCTTGCCTTATAACGTCCTTTACGCGTTGTGCAGCGTTCGTGGGATTCGTTACAGGCCATCCCGAGCGTCGCTTATTTTTGTGGCGATCGTTCGGGCTTGCGGAACACGTATTTTGGTATAACTCTTTGGCAAATTAGTCTATGAATGTTTGGGCAATTTTTAAGGTCGTTGGTTTTCTAGCATTATTTGTCTAGCATTATCCGTACACACAATCATAACATAGTCACATAGTTCGCTACACATAACTACATTACAAACATGGATTTGAAAATTAAATATGTCACGTAGTTTATGATAGGCTTCTATGGGTAGTATTTGCGCCTGGCTTGGTACCGCTTCTATCGTAGATCCAACACATGCCCCGGTCGAGGTAGTGTCTTCAACAGACGAATTTCGCTCAAGAGGCCAACCTGCAAGTGCAAGCCAAGGGGGCATGCAGGCGAGAGGGACCTAATGAGCGAGCGATTGGGTTCGGGATAGGTGTACTACCTGCACAAGTACCGAGTGGGAAACATGCGCGGCGTATGCACCCCCCTATTGGCGAAAAAGGTATCCTTAGTCCCAACTCCCGAGGGAGCCGAGATTCGTTATGATGTTCTGCCCGTTCACATTAATATGCTGATTTTCAGGTCGTCCCAACTTGATGGGGAAATAAACGCGGGGTAGGATCGTTTCACCCTTCGGCTATTTTGATTACCTACAAGCACGAGTATTTCCTTCACTATCCCCAGCAGAGTCGCCACTGTGAGGGGGTCGAAAAAGCGCGAAGCTAATGCGTGACCTGTCCCTCGTGGGTGTGACGATTCTTTTTATTCAATCAAGTGTAATTGGATTTCCTGTGAGTATACACCCAATTGACTAGTAATATAGGAGTCGCCATTCAGTTTTTAACGACAATGAGAAAAACTGACAAAACCCGGTTATCGTGACATAAAGGGAGTGCAATTATGTTTGACCACGACGGCCGTAGGCTCCCTTGTGATCCTTGGTGTGGGGATCTCTCAATATACACCCGCAAGGTAGAGATTGAGGGTTCGGGGGACTGTAACTACCGAGAGGAGTATTTCGCTCGTCGATAACTCCAGAGGCAGGATATCCTTACTAGCTCAGCATAAATAATTGAAGGGACATGCGTTAACTATTAAACTAATCTGAATTGATTTTAGCAATATGCAACATATAATACTAATTCGATCGTGATTATCTGATTTAAATAGCATTAAGGGACCTAGCATGATAATCCGATTTCCCAAAAATATTATATTTGTTAGGCGTGATAGAACAATCATATTAGGTTAGTTTAACAGTTCATAAAAAGGGGGAGGAAAGCAGTTAAATCATCGAAAAGGGACACATTACGACGCACCCTTGAGAGGTGCGTCACAGTTCTCAGAATACTAACCACTTTGACTTTGCTATTTCTCCTTTTTATTTAACGAATCTCAATTATGGGACAGGATACGTTCTGTTCGATTTATGGATCGATTGCGACAGAACGCGTGAACAGTTTCGCAGCGAGAGGCTTAGGCTAAGGGGTTAGAGTCAATACTCAGAATATATTATGTGTTGTTGTGTGTTGTTTCACGTCGAAACTAGGGGCCTATTTCCAGGGAAGAGTTCGTGGAAAGATAGAATTGCAGAGTACCACAAAGAATTAGGAAAAGAGACGTACCCAGGTATTTTCAGCGCCCAGGCCTGGGCGCCGAAGATTTCGGCGCCCAGAGCCAGGCGTTGAAAATAGGGTCTGGGCAGTTTTGTTTAGTCAGATTCGGATTCCTGAAATCCGTAGAGTTTGAGATTAATTCGAGTCTTTTAGCGCGTATCAATTTTGTGACGGAATGCGTCTGGGCCCGTTACGAACTCTAGGCTCGTTAGGATTTTAATTAATACGTAACTCTTATTTCCGAATCCTATTAGGAATAGGATTCTCGCAGTTTTCTATCTCATTTAGGATTTATGTTGGAATGCAACACCTAATTCTGACAGGTTTCTATCTTTTATGATTTGCCACTTTTAGACGCTACCTTTTACGGCAGTTACTATTTTTAGCAGGTTTCCATAAATAGCAGGTTACGGGTGAAATGAAATGGGGAATCGAGATTCATTTATTTTATAGGAGATGCGTTGTCAAGTGGAGTTTTTATGCTTTCATCATCGAACCTTTCCCTTGCGGGAACGGGGACAAAAGTAGGTGTCTACAGTTAGCCCCCACTTTGACTGAGTCTTGGAGTAAGACGATGGTCAAAGTATTAGACGGAGTGCGTCACACAAGCCATGGTTTATGTGACCTGTTTTGCGAGGGTCTCACGAGCCCCCGAGTGATAACATTTGACTTAAGGGTCATCACTTGAAGTGTCGACATATCCCTCACATGTCATTGGGATTTGTCAACTGATAGTATAGAAACTTCCTCACTTTGTCATTGGAAGGATCTTAAGATGCGTAGAAACTCCCTCACTTTGTCATTGGGAGTAGCTACAAATGTTTTCGAAATTAAAGCTGTAAAGTGTAATTGGGCCTGGCCAAGCCCAATCACGAGGTAAAACGTTTTTAAAGATTCTCATTTTCAGGGCTAGCTAAACGAGAAAACCCCCTTGTTTTTATAGGACGTAAAACGAAGGAAAATCCAGCACATCGTTCTTTTTTGGAAAAACGAAAAATCAATCCTTTAATTTTTGGAAAAAGGGAAAACCAATCCTTTAATTTTTGGAAAAAGGGAAAACCAATCCTTTAATTTTCAGAAAAAGGGAAAACCGATAAAAGATATCGCTGCAGCGACTAAGGACCTGCGCTGTTAGTGACGCAGACCCCGCCCGCTGAAGGTGGGCGAGCTTGTCCGCTGAGGGTGGACCCCCCGTCCGATAGAAGTGGACGAATCTGTTTTGATGTTTTTTGAAAATAAGGACCTACGCGGTTTGTGACGTAGACCCCGCCGGCTGAAGATGGCAAACCTGTCCGCTGAGGGTGGACGCCCCGTCCGATAGAAGTGGACGAATCTGTTTTGAAATTTTATTTTGTTTTTTTTTTGAAAATAAGGACCTACGTGGTTTGCGCCGTAGACCCCGCCGGCTGAAGATGGCGAGCCTATTTTAAATTTGAAGACTTTATTTTTCGAAAACTGAGGACCTGCGCGGCTAATGACGCAGACCCCGCCCGCTGAGGGTGGGCGGGCCCATTTTGAATTTCTTATTTTGCCTATGTAGAAGAGCTTTTGGTGATTACAACCTGTTGCTGGGTCGTAATATTTCCTGATTAGATGTGTCCTGTAAGTGGATCCACACTGTGTGTATTTTTGTTTAACAATATATTTTTTGAGATATCCAAACATGATATGGTGCGTGGCGCAGTCTGGGAATGTGATTTTGATTGCGCGCTCCTTGTTGGAGTCCACTTTCGCGAGCCCCCAAGCGTTGGGGCTCGTCGGTTGTTTTTTGCGTCTTGTAATCATGTTTGGGTCACGCTCGTATGTGCGAGCGACCTCCTATAGTAGTGTGCTATTTTAGTGAAGCCGTGGAATGCGACTTTAGTTTTCAGGCGACATCCGGTTTTGGCTTGGCCCGGATTATCCCTTTGACAGACATACATTTTCTATTTGGAAAACCAATGACTTGACGACACATATTTTTGGTGTTTCGAAGAATGACCATGATATTTAACTTGCTTTTTTTTGAAAAATGTACATGAGCGTTTTCTGAGACGAGTCTAAGTTTCGACCAAGTTTTAATGTTATTCTTATTATTATTTTTTTGCTTATTTGGGAGCTAAAGGTGCTTTGGGCTTGATCTTACTTGTAATAGGGCCTCGTGTTTTAGCAACACAGTCTTAAGTCCTTTCCTATTCTGTGTTTTGTGAAATTTGGGCCTTGGGCTGCATTTTCAGCGCCCAAGCTCAGGCGTTAAAAATTTCGGCGCCCAAAGGTGGGCGCTGAAAGTTCTTTCCTGGTAATATTTGATTTTCGGATTTCTAAACACGTTTCCGAATGGGATCAGGATGTTATTGGGTGCGTTCAGCTATATATAGGGGTTAGATACGTCCTTATTTTCCACCACTCTCAAATTCTTTCTCTCTTTTTGTTGTGCTCTAATTATTTACTACTTTTGCCATGTCGACCCCTACTTTCTCACTCCAACGGACTGTTAGGCGTTGGCTACGAGCCCTTACTCCCACAGAAAAAGCTTTGTTAAAATAATACCACTTAGAGGCACTTTTAGGCTTACAACAAATTAATATTGATTATAATTTTCTGCATGCTGCCCTAAACTTTTGGGACTCCGATCATCATGTTTTTTCTTTTTGGGGCAATGAAATATGTCCTTTGCCTGATGAATTTGCTGCGATCCTTGGTTATCCTACTAATGCTACTCCTGTTACCCTTGGCACTATTGAAGAGGGTAAAACAACCATAAGGGCTTTCCTAGGGCTAGATGATAACATGTTCGCTGAACTTGTTGTAGACGATAAGGTCAACTTGGCAAAACTCGTAAAACATAATTTTAGGCCTAGTAAGAATATGACCGAACAAAAATTGAATATTCGAGCCCTTGTATTTTGCTTGTTGAATCATTATTTGCTGTCGAATAATAATGGTGAGTTCGGTGACATAAGGCTGATCCCCCTGATTAGCCAGATGGAAAGTTGCTATTCTATTATGCCGTTGGTTGTTGCTGAGACTTTGTTGAGTGCGGATGAGCTGAAGAAGGATGCCAAATCCAAAAATTTTAAGGGAAGCCCCCTATTACTGCAGGTAATCTATTTTTTCTTTGCGCACACATACCCCACTTTTATATATTTCTTTTTGCCTGGGGCTGAGTTTCAGCGCCCAGGACTGGGCGCTGGAATATTCGGCGCCTGGTCCTGGGCGTTGAAACTGCGCCCCATGAACCTTTTTTCTTTCTTTTCATTCTTTTGATTCGATCGTACCTGTTTTTGCAGATTTGGCTTGCGGAACGGCTTAGACTTTTGGAAGCTCCTGCCGATCCTAAACATTATCGCCCTATAGCTTGGGTAACCGAAAATACTTGCACCAAGGCCAGGACGAGGCCGAATGGACCTCCTTTTTTACTTATGGTATTTGTTCTATTAAGTGGGTGGTACCATGGTGGGGTTTGACTACTATGACAGGGGGGTCTGATGTATTGGTTTATGTTTCTTTGTTGGGGCTATCTTGTCCCATTTATATTTTCCCTTACCAAGTCATGCGTCAATATGGTTTAAGGCAGACTATCCCCTTTTTTATACGGTACCACCTAAGGTAGCGACCTTTGCACAAACACGGGTCTTAGCATGGGCTAGGTATTATGATGGTCTCCCACGTTGGGCTGTAGCTACAAATGGGTTTGTGGGTCTTTCTGAAAACTATAAGTTGTGGATGAGTTCCGATGACAAGGATGTGAGGACCGAGGCTCGTAATGGGGAGCCGGCTGAGCTTTTGATACCTCGTATTCGTGTTAAGTATGAGGGTCCTGATTCTGCCAGACCTCGTACCTATAGTTTTAAGACTGTGAAAGCTCGTCCTGATCGAAAGCGAAAGGAAGTTCTTCCCCGTTCCAGTGTCAGTCCTAAAAAGATGCCTAACATGAAGGGGCCTGCTGTTGTTAAAACAAATGCAAGCTCTCGCGGAGATCGTCGCCGGAACAATGTATGGGTTAGGAAGGCTCAGCCGCCTGTAGAAACAGTGGCTAGTCCAGTTGATGATAGTAATCCTTCTCCCACCATTGTTTGTGCCCTTGAGGCTGAGCGGGCTATAACTGAGAATGTTTCTGAAGCTTTGGCATCTTTGGAAGTTAGTGTCCAGGAGCCAGTTCTTATGGAGATTGATATTGGGGCAGCGCAGAAGACTATGGGGGTGGATCCTGCGAACATTGCTCTCTTCAAGACTTTATTTGATGATCCGGAAGAACTAGAGTAGTGTAGTTCTTTGCTAGGGTGTAGGTGCCCTTTATTTATTTCAGTTGTGTTTGTTTTTATTCCTAGCACTTTGTTTTCCTTCTTATTATATTTTAATAAAGGCCTATTTTTAGTTTCCATTCAATTTTGTTTATATGTCTAACACTTTTTTTTTACACAAAGAATATAATTTTTTTTATTATTATTTGGACCGAATCCTTGGTAAGGATTGCATACGTATCTTGTCAGAATCAGGTCGCGCGTAGTTCTAGCTTTAGAATAAGTTCTAGTATGCTGGATTTCGGTAGATATGTCCTGAAGTGGAAACATATTACTTAATCGGTCAAATGAGTGAAGTATTTGCTATTTATTTTCATCTGCCGTTTATATAGGTTGCAAAAAATTCGACCAATTTGTTGGTAAACCTATTTGGATACGTACTGTACCCCCCAAGTGTTCGTTGTTTTTCCGTTGTGTGCGGATAAAATGACGAGCACTTTCGAAAAAGAAAACTTTTGGCAGGCAGAGAGTTTCAACGCCCAGGCTGGGGCGTCAGAAATTTCGGCGCCCAGCCCTGGGCGCTGAAAATAACTTGGGCGGTCAATTTTGACGTTTTTGCTTCACATGTTCTTGCGTTTATTTCTATTTCGTTTTTTTGTGCCTTTGATATTTTGCTTCGTATTTAAAGTTAATTTTGAGGTTATTTTGGAGGCTTTTTTGACTGTTAGCGTGAAACGCATTTTTGTCCAGATTAATTTTTTCTATTGGTGACTCAAAACAGTTTTGAAAATGGAGTTAGGGTGCGGAACTTATGAAGATCTTTGTGTAGGCTTTGGAGGTAGGTTGGTAGTGAAGGGTATGATGGAATCTATGTTTTATGAATCTGTTTTTTGGTAACATTTGCATTGTTTTGAATTTTTGATTTCCTTTGATTTTAGGTTGCATGGATTGGTTCTGACACTGGTTGGCTTTTTAGGTTTTGGGGACGTGAATGGGATAGTATGGTTTATTTTGTGGGTTTCGGGAATGGCATTATTTCAAAACCGAGTGGGTTTTGTTTGTTGGGCCTATAGTGGGCCGCTTCTTTATTTTTATTTTGCAAGTACATCTGGTGTTTATTTAGTGTTAGAATAAAAAATTTAGGAGAAGTATTACGCCTTTATTGATTCGGAAAGTAAGGAAAACACACTGAAATAAAACTGACCCATATTCTAAAGGGCCTTAGGACCATCTAAAGTCTCTATTATTTTTTCCTATCAATCTTAAAGAACTACTAGGCGCTTTTTATCGGTGCTCTATGTGGCTCAAGCCTGGGGTTTAGTCTCATAAAACTTCGGTCCTTCACCGGTACTCATCTTGAATTCCATTCCTTTTGCGTTGACCCACTGATATGTCTTCACCCATCCGTTCTCGACCTCTTCTAGTGTTGATGCAGGAGAGATTAACCGGGTTGGATCGAATCCTTCATCTTGTAAAGCTAGGGTAGTCATCACAGTCTCGTCCTCCATAGGCCTCGATTCGTTAAACAATGTCCACAGAGCCTGGTTGTCCAATATTTCAGCTGTTTTAGTCTTGGTGAGGTGGGGTGCCTCATCCAAGGTGTGGCAGTCATGGAAAATTTCAAATCCGGGTTTTAGCAAGCCATCCTGCACGAAGGGTTCAGGGAAATCACAGCATGGGTGTTCTTCTCCTTCCCGAATGAACATCCCGTTAAGGGTCCTTTGATATGGGGGAAGGAGGGTGGTTTGTTTGGTTTTGTTAAGGCGCAGCCTGGATAGGCGGTCAGTAATATCTTCCTCCGTTGGTTCATAACCTAAGCCAAAGGGAGTAGATTTGTCGGGAAAAGGATGGAATGTGAATTCCTTCTTCCTTATGCCCAATGGGGTTCCTGGAAAATAGCCTTGAGCTAACAGCATTCTAGGGATGACTCGGGATGCATGCGGGTCTAGGAATGCTGGATCATAATATTCGATGAACTGGATTGTTTCTTCCATTTGAAACCCATAAAGGTCGTCTGCAGTTTCGGCCGTTCCAACCATAGTACAACTGACGTCGAGAGGAGGGGCGCGGATTTCTAGTATTACCCCGTTATGGTTAAGTTTAACCATTTGGTGCAAGGTAGAAGCCACACCTCCTAAGTCATGGAGCCAAGGTCGCCCCAAGAGGAGGTTGAAAGTGGGCTTGATGTCGATAATTTGAAACTCCGTGGTGCGTGCCACAGGCCCGGTTTGTATGGTAAGGTTGATTCTTCCCAATACAGGCCTTCGGGAGTTATCATAAGCTCGTACCCCTTGCGTGGAGGTTTGGAAATCATCGTTTCCTAGCCCCAAGCAATGGGCGGTTCGCAATGGGCAGACATTAACCGCCGAACCATTATCTACGAGCGCTAGGGGGATGTTTTGTCCTTTGCATCCAACCACTAGGTAAAAGGCTTTATTGTGAGCACCCCCCTCTTTGGGTAAGTCTTTATCAGTGAAAACTATGGCCTTTTCTCCGGCATCTCTCGTGACATGGCTAACCAATGAGTCAGGTGTGATATCTGTAGGTACTGAGCTGAGGTCAAGTGAGCGAATAAGCTTTTCGCGATGTTCCTTTGAAGTACACATAAGATCCCAGATGGTAATCTCAGCCTTGGTTCTTTTTAGTTGTTTCAGCAGAGGATTTTCAATGACTTCCGCGACGGTGGCGTGCCGCCCGTTCTCAGGAGTTTGTCTGACCGGGATGTCGTCCATAGGAGGTGGGTGAATATCCGGTTGGTATATCCTTCCGGATCGGGTGAGGTTGTTGACCTCGGGCTCCTGAGGGGTGGTGTCAATGAGAGCATACCCGGGCCAAGTTTCAGTGAAGAGGTCCTGGCCCGAGACTTGAGATAGGTAAATATCTTCAGCATCATCGTTCCACACACCGCACACTTTCCCCTCGATTTGATCCATAGGTACCACAGCGAGTGGTGCACCTTGAGGTGTAATATACACCGTGGGGTCGAAATTCTCTGGTTGGTCGAGGGAGATGTGACAAGAGCCGAGTGGGCTCTTGTTGTTGTTGGGTTTGCCAACGTTAGGGAGAGGTATTACTTCATCCTCTATCATGTCCTGGATCGTATGTTTTAGATTCCAGCAGTTTTCAGTGTCATGCCCATTTCCTTGATGGAATTTGCAGTAAGTACCTTCGACCCAATATTTGTTTTTTACAGGAGGGACACGGGTGGGGCCTATAGGTCTCAACTTTCCTTGATTGGTTAGTCTTTCAAAGGCTTGTACCAAAGTTGACCCGAGTGGGGCAAACTTTCGGTCTCGGACCCATCTTATAGGGTACCTTCGGGCGGGAGCCTCTTCTACAGCATGGACTTCTTGGGCTTGGGATGTGTTACCCCGATTATAGGTGTTGGTCTTATATGTAGGTTTGCTCTGTATGGTTTTGGCGAGATCGTCCTCGATTTTTATTCCCACATCATAAACTCTTTTGAAAGTGTCGAGTCCCAGGTACCTAAGGTGTTGTCTGTAAGCTGGGTCCAGATTGTCAATGAATTTTTGGACCAATTCTGTTTCGGGAGGCCTATTGATTAGCTGGGCCGCCTGGTCCCTCCATCTAGCAAAGTAGGTTGTGAAACCCTCATTTTTCTTTTAGAAGAGAACTTCCAGCTCGCGCATGGTGACTTGGAAATCCATGTTCGACGAGTATTGCTTGATGAAGACATTGACAATGCCTTCCCAAGTGGGGAAGAGCTTAGGGTCCTGGTGATAGTACCATTTGAGCGGCACAGGTTCCAAGGACAAAGGAAAGGCAGGTAAGTACATGGACTTGTCCACGCCTTTCAAGTTCATGGTATTCACAAAGCTCAGTAGATGATCACGGGGGTTGTCCGTGGCCTTGAACTTTGGTAAATCAGATGAACTGAACTTTTCTGGTAATTTGCCAGGAAAAGGTTCAGGCTCGAGGGAGAAGTATTTGCTCCCCATGGTTTGCTGTAGGACCATTTTTTCAATCCTCTTCTCGTTTTCGAGATCATTTTTTGCTTGCGCAGCCGCTAAAGCTTCATTTTCCATTTTCAGTTGGCCCATAAGTTGGGTCATTTGGACCATCTGGTCTCGTAAATCTTCGATGGACATGTTTGAAGGTGCGAATCGAGGTTGGGGAAGCGGAGATCCTTGAAATGAGGGACGACGGACGGAGCTTGGAGTTACTAAACTTCATGTTGGTGATGTATCTTCGAGACGCACTAGCCGTTGATTCCCTGATCGGCACCAAGTGGCAGGACCAGTCCTAGGCATAAGATAAGCTAAAGTTTAGGTTCCCAAAGTTTCAGGCATTACTTAGTCTAGACTTCGACTCTCTAAATTGGTTTTTATTGCTCTTTATCGGTACACTTTTTGGGTTTTTTTTTTATTTTGGTCATTCTTTGGATTTTCGAAACACTTGCCCGTGTGACATTCATAGTTGTTAGCATGTTCGGTTTTGGTGCCGAGCATTGCCGTCGTATGAGGCCTAACAACGACACAAAGAGTTATTAATTTCTCATGAGTCGCTTTTTGAAATCGAGTGCTTTTCTTACGCCCTCGTAGCAGTTCTTTTGACGAACATTTTTTTTTTGCGCTACGTATTTTCCTTTCGTGCGGGCACTGAAGCTGCTGCGCCTGACCAGAAGGCCAAGCAGCAATTTCAGCGCCCAGCGAGGGGCGTGAGAATTTCTGGCGCCCATCCAGGGGCGTTGAAAATGCGTCCCTGGCTGGTTCTCGTTTTCTGTCTTCTGTTTATGCGACTTCGATTTGCGTGCTTGCCGAATAACGTCCTTTACGCGTAACAGCGTTTGTGGGATTCGTTATAGGCCATCCCGAGCGTCGCTTATTATGTGGCGATCATTCGGGTTTGCGGAACACGTGCTTCGGTATAACTCTTTGGCAAATTAGTCTATGAATGTTTGGGCAATTTTGAAGGTCGTTGGTTTTCTGGAATAGTTTGTCACACAATCACATATTTCGCTACACATAACTACATTACAAACACGGATTTGGAAACTAAATATGCCACATAGTTTATGATAGGCTTCTATGGGTAGTTTATTTGCGCCTGGCTTGGTACCGCTTCTATCGTAGATCCAACACATGCCCCGGTCGAGGTAGTGTCTTCAACAGACGAATTTCGCTCAAGAGGCCAACCCGCAAGTGCAAGCCAAGGGGGCATGCAGGCGAGAGGGACCTAATGGGCGAGCGATTGGGTTCGGGATAGGTGTACTACCTGCACAAGTACCGAGTGGGAAACATGCGCGGCGTATGCACCCCCCTATTGGCGAAAAAAGGTATCCTTAGTCCCAACTCCCGAGGGAGCCGAGATTCGTTATGATGTTCTGCCCGTTCACATTAATATGCTGATTTTCAGGTCGTCCCAACTTGATGACAAAACCCGGTTATCGTGACATAAAGGGAGTGCAATTATGTTTGACCACGACGGCCGTAGGCTCCCTTGTGATCCCTGGTGTGGGGATCTCTCAATATACACCCGCAAGGTAGAGATTGAGGGTTCGGGGGACTGTAACTACCGAGAGGAGTATTTCGCTCGTCGATAACTCCAGAGGCAGGATATCCTTACTAGCTCAGCATAAATAATTGAAGGGACATGCGTTAACTATTAAACTAATCTGAATTGATTTTAGCAATATGCAACATATAATACTAATTCGATCGTGATTATCTGATTTAAATAGCATTAAGGGACCTAGCATGATAATCCGATTTCCCAAAAATATTATAGTTGTTAGGCGTGATAGAACAATCATATTAGGTTAGTTTAACAGTTCATAAAAAGGGGGAGGAAAGCAGTTAAATCATCGAAAAGGGACACATTACGACGCACCCTTGAGAGGTGCGTCACGGTTCTCAGAAAACTAACCACTTTGACTTTGCTATTTCTCCTTTTTATTTAACGAATCTCAATTATGGGACACGATACGTTCTGTTCGATTTATGGATCGATTGCGACAGAACGCGTGAACAGTTTCGCAGCGAGAGGCTTAGGCTAAGGGGTTTAGAGTCAATACTCAGAATATATTATGTGTTGTTGTGTGTTGTTTCACGTCGAAACTAGGGGCCTATTTCCAGGGAAGAGTTCGTGGAAAGATAGAATTGCAGAGTTCTAATCCACAAAGAATTAGGAAAAGAGACGTACCCAGGTATTTTCAGCGCCCAGGCCTAGGCGCCGAAGATTTCGGCGCCCAGAGCCAGGCGTTGAAAATAGGGTCTGGGCAGTTTTGTTTAGTCAGATTCGGATTCCTAAAATCCGTAGAGTTTGAGATTAATTCGAGTCTTTTAGCGCGTATCAATTTTGTGACGGAATGCGTCTGGGCCCGTTACGAACTCTAGGCTCGTTAGGATTTTAATTAATACGTAACTCTTATTTCCGAATCCTATTAGGAATAGGATTCTTGCAGTTTTCTATCTCATTTAGGATTTATGTTGGAGTGCAACACCTAATTCTGACAGGTTTCTATCTTTTATGACTTGCCACTTTTAGAAGCTACCCTTTACGGCAGTTACTATTTTTAGCAGGTTTCCATAAATAGCAGGTTTCGGGTGAAATGAAATGGGGAATCGAGATTCGTTTATTTTATAGGAGATGCGTTGTCAAGTGGAGTTTTTATGCTTTCATCATCGAACCTTTCCCTTGCGGGAACGGGGACAAAAGTAGGTGCCTACAGGATCACAGCAAATTCATCTGGCAAAGGACACATTTCGTTGCCCCGAAAGGCAAAAACATGATGATCGGAGTCCCAAAAGCTTAGGGCAGCATGCAGAAAGTTATAATCAATATTAATTTGTTGTAAGCCTAAAAGTGCCTCTAAGTGGTATTCTTTTAACAAAGTTTTTTCTGTGGGGGTAAGGGCCCGTAGCCAACGCCTAACAGTTCGTTGGAGTGAGAAAGTAGGGATCGACATGGCAAAAGCAATGAGTAATTAAAACACAACAAAAAAGAGAGAAGGAAATTGAGAGTGGTGGAAAATAGGGACGTGTCTAGCCCCTATATATAGCTGAACGCACCCAGTGACATCCTGATCCCATTCGGAAACGCGTTAAGAAATCCGAAAGTCAAATATCACCAGGAAAAGACTTCCAGCGCCCATGGCTGGGCGCCAAAATGTTTAACGCCTAGCCTTGGGCGCCGGAAATGCAGCCCAAGGCCCAGATTTCACAAAAACGCGGAACAGGAAAGGACTTAAAACCGTGTTGCTAAACACGAGGCCCTATTGTAAGTAGGATCAAGCCCAAAGCACCTTTAGCTCCCAAATAAGCAAAAAATAAAAAACTTGGTCGAAACTTAGACTTGTCTCAAAAAATGCTTATGTACACTTTTCAAATCAAAATAAATATCATGGTCATTCTTCGAAACACCAAAAATGTGTGTCGTTAAGTCGTTGGTTTTCCAAATAAAAAATGTTTGTCTGTCAAAGGATTAATCCGGGCCAAGCTAAAACCGGATGTCGCCTGAAAACTGAAGTCACACTCCACGGCTTCGCTAAAGTAGCACACTACTATAAAAGGTCGCTCGCACATACGAGCATGACCCCAAACATGATTACAAGATACGAGAAACGACCGACGAGCCCCAGTGCTTGGGGGCTCGCGGAAAAAATATACTCCAACAAGGAGCGCACAATCAAAATCACATTCCCGGACTACGCCATACACCATCTCATGTTTGGATATCTCAAAAAAAAAAAGCAGGTTCGACCTCAGGAAAAGGTCGTCATTCACACTTGTGCATGGTCATCTGATCAAAGACTAAGTAGTGGCAAAAATCGAGCCGTAAAGACTAGCTCAAAACCACGAAAGCAGACGGTCGCAAGACAAAGGTCCGTCTAAACCGTTGTCAACCCACGTTCAGGTTACAACTAAATCCGAGCATCCCTCGAAAGAATTCGCTTTTGCAAGAATGAATAAGAAAAGAAATTCTCAAAGAAATCACGAGAACAAATGAAATAGGGACTTGCCCACCTCAATCGGGCAAGATCGCGCCACGAACCGCGCGAGTTCCAAATAGGAAAACGAATTCAGGGACGTCCACCCTCAGCGGACAGGACTCGCTCACCTTCAGCGGGCGGGGTCTGCGTCACTAGCCGCGCAGATCCTCAGTTTTCGAAAAATAGAATCTTCAAAAAATAGGCTCGCCATCTTCAGCCGGCGGGGTCTACGGCGCAAACCACGTAGGTCCTTATTTTCAAAAAAAAAATAAAAAAATAAACACAAACAAATTTCAAAACAGATTCGTCCACTTCTATCGGACGGGGTGTCCACCCTTAGCGGACAGGCTCGCCATCTTTAGCCGGCGGGGTCTGCGTCACTAACTGCGCAGGTCCTTAGTCGCTGCAGCGATAACTTTTTTGGTTTTCCGTTTTTCCCAAAAACGATGTGAGTAGCCTTTGGTTTTCCGTTTTTCCCAAAAACGATGTGAGTAGCCTTTGGTTTTCCGTTTTTCCCAAAAACGATGTGAGTAGCCTTTGGTTTTCCGTTTTTCCCAAAAACGATGTGAGTAGCCTTTGGTTTTCCGTTTTTCCCAAAAACGATGTGAGTAGCCTTTGGTTTTCCGTTTTTTCCAAAAACGATGTGAGTAGCTTTTGGTTTTCCGTTTTTTCCAAAAAAAGCGATGTGAGTAGTTTTCCCTTTTTTCCAAAATTTAAAAGATTGGTTTTCCGTTTTTCCAAAAAAGAACGATGTGCTGGATTTTCCTTCGTTTTACGTCCCATAAAAACAAGGGGGTTTTCTCGTTTAGCTAACCCTGAAAATGAGAATCTTTAAAAAAACATTTTTACCTCGTGATTGGGCTTGGCCAGGCCCAATTACACTTTATAGCTTTGATTTCGAAAACATCTGTAGCTACTCCCAATGACAAAGTGAGGGAGTTTCTACGCCTCTTTAGATACTTCCAATGACAAAGTTAGGGAGTATTCTATACTATCCGTTGACAAATCCCAATGACACGTGAGGGATATGTCGACATTTCAAGTGATGACCCTTAAGTCAAATGTTATCACTCGGGGGCTCGTGAGACCCTCGCAAAACAGGTCACATACACCATGGCTTGTGTGACGCACTCCGTCTAATACTTTGACCATCGTCTTACTCCAAGACTCAGTCAAAGTGGGGGCTAACTGTAGACACCTACTTTTGTCCCCATTCCCGAAAGGGAAAGGTTCGATGATGAAAGCATAAATCTCCACTTGACAACGCATCTCCTATAAAATAACGAATCTCAATTCCCCTTTTCATTTCACCCGAAACCTGCTATTTATAGAAACCTGCTATTTATGGAAACCTGCTAAAAATAGTAACTGCCGTAAAGGGTAGATTCTAAAAGTGGCAAATCATAAAAGATATAAACCTGTCAGAATTAGGTGTTGCACTCCAACATAAATCCTAAATGAGATAGAAAACTGCGAGAATCCTATTCCTAATATGATTCGGAAATAAGAGTTACGTATTAATTAAAATCCTAACGAGCCTAGAGTTCGTAACGGGCCCAAACGCATTCCGTCATGAAATTGATACGCACTAAAAGACTCGATTAAGTCTCAAACACTACGGATTCCAGGAATCCGAATCTGACTAAGAAAACAGCCCATACCCTATTTTCAACGCCTGGCTCTGGGCGCCGAAATCTTCGACGCCCAGGCCTGGGCGCTAAAAATACTTGGGTACGTGTTTTTTTCCTAATTCTTTGTGGATTAGAACTCTGCAATTCTATCTTTCCACGAACTCTTCCCTATAAATACAGCCCCAAATTCGATGTGAAAGGAACACACAATTCATATTCTGATTATTGACTCAAACCCCTAGCCTAAGCCTTACGCTGCGAAATTGTTCACGCGTTCTGTCGCAATCGATCCATAAATCGAACAGAACGTATCCTGTCCCATAATTTGAGATTCGTTAAATAAAAAGGAGAAATAGCAAAGTCAAAGTGGTTAGTTTTCTGAGAACCGTGACGCACCTCTCAAGGGTGCGTCGTAATGTGCCCCTTTTCTATGATTTAATTGCTTTCCTCGCCCTTTTTATGAACTGTTAAACTAACTAAATCTGATTGTTCTATCACGCTTAATAAATATAATATTTTTGGGAAATTGGATTATCATGCTAGGTCCCTTAATGCAATCTAAATCAGATAATCGCGATCGATTTAGTATTATATGTTGCATGTTGCTAAAATCAACTCAGTTTAGTTTAATAGTTAACGCATGTCCCTTCAATTATTTATGTTGAGCTAGTAAGGATATCCTGCCTCTGGAGTTATCGACGAGCGAAATACTCCTCTCGGTAGTTACAGTCCCCCGAACCCTCAATCTCTACCTTGCGGGTGTATGTTGAGAGATCCCCACACCAGGGATCACAAGGGAACCTACGGCCGTCGTGGTCAAACATAATTGCACTCCCTTTATGTCACGATAACCGGGTTTTGTCAGTTTTTCTCATTGTCGTTAAAAACTGAATGGCGACTCCTATATTACTAGTCAATTGGGTGTAAACTCACAGGAAATCTAATTACACTTGATTGAATAAAAAGAATCGTCACACCCACGAGGGACGAGGTCACGCATTAGCCTCGTGCTTTTTCGACCCCCTCACAATAGTAACTATGAAAAATAATAATATAGTCATTTCGATAAGAATAACTATTCTATCCAAAGAGTAACTATATCATATAAAAAGTAATTTTAACTGTAGAACAGTTACTACAAAATATATTATAAAATAAACAATATAATATAAAAAATTAGAAACTAATAACTATATCTTCATAATTGTTGATGTGGGGTTGAATATCTCCACCACAAGGACCAAAGAGGCTACAATGACCAATACCGGCCAGCTGGACCCAAGCCTAGGAAGTAGGCCCAAACCTTGGTACCTAAACGAAATAAGAGCACATCCCCATTTTGGAAAGCCCGTCATCTCTGAGAAGCCAGGTCCAATTTGTAAGAGGCTCATCATTGTTGGCCAAATGACACGTGTCCTAAATCCCCAAGGGGCACACGCCCCACAGCTAGGGTTGAGGGATCAATTCCCAAGAAACTCTAGCACTATAAATAGCTCAGATCCCAAGGTAAAGGCAATCAATTCATGCCCACCAGCCTAAAACTATCTTTGCTCTGCCTTCTCTCTACAAATTACTTATCTCTCTAGCTTATACTTACTTAAGCATCGGAGGGAATATTCCTACGGGAATATTCTTGTTTTGCAGGTTGCTAGAAGTTCGTGCCAGGTCATACTTGATACCTCCGAGGAACGTGTGCCACATCAGCACCGTAAAAGATCCCACAACAATTGTAACTATGAAAAAAACAAATATAGCCATTTCGATAAGAATAACTATTCAATCCAAAGAGTAACAATATCATATAAAAAATTAACTATAGAACAATTACTATATTATAAGATAAACATAATGATATTGATGGTTTAGAGGTAATATAGTAACTTTTTCTATTATATAGTTATTATTATATATCATATAGTTACTAAATAAAAAAGAGGAAGTATATCAAAAGTAAGAGTAATTATAACTCTTGAACAATAATTAAGAAAAACATTAACTACATAGTTAGTTATTTTAAGCTATGACATTCTAATTATTTGCATCTATTAAATAAATCACATTAAACTCAAATGATTTTTGAACTAAAAAATATATTAATCGCCACTTTCACGCACATCCTTCATTCCTCTATCACGTCCTTGGTTTTCATTGTTGTCAAGATTTTATTCTTCTTCTTCTTCTCCTACTTTTATTTTCGATCCTTACAAAAGTTATTATTTGCACGACTTCAATTATGGATGCATCATCTTTGTATTTCTGAATCAATAGCATATAAACTAAGTTAATAATTTAACATTTAAATATGAAAAAGTAACATAGTAACTATTTTAAACATATAGTTTATATTATACATCATATAGTAACTCTTAGATTTAATGATGGTAAGATACTCGCAAAACTGCAGATATAGTTATTGTTATAGTCATATAGTTACTGTCATAATAATATAGTCACTCTTATTATTAATAACACAGAGAACAAAAAATTATGAATATAAAAAGAACATAATGATAACAAATCATGATAAAATAAACATAATACATATTTCGAACATATAGTAACTATTTAAACAATATATTAACTATTGAAGAAAATAAACATATGGTAACAAATCATGATAAAATAAACATAGTACCTATTTCAAATATATAGTAATTATATAAACCATATAGTAACCATATAAAACATATAGTGACTATTATTATAATATAGTAACTATTACACACATATAGTAACCATTATAATCATATAGTCACTATCTAAGAAGCGGACAAAAACATACTCTAAATAACATAGTACATAATGTAATCGTATAGTAACTATTATTAATCAAAAAGTCACTATAAACTGTTCATAACATAATAACTATCTTAAACACATAGTTACTGTTTTAAACTTATAATAACTTTCTAAAAAATATAGTGACTATTTTAAACACATAGTTACTGTTTTAAAGTTATAGTAACTTTAAAAAAAAATAGCTACTCTAAAAACTACTACTAACATAAACACAACGAACATTCCGGTGACTATTAAAAACACTATTTCGCAACATAAATTAAAGGTGACTATATCATTTATATACTAACTATGTGAAACACTAACCCTAATTTCAACAAAACAACAAACATTTCAAATCACTCAACAAAATAATAACTATTGTACACATATAGTAACTGTTGTACACATATAACAACCATTAAAATAATATAGTAACTATTGTACACATATAGTAACCATTAAAATTACATAGTACCTCTTTAAACCATATAGTTACTGTATTACTCATATATTTACTATTTAAAATCGTGAAGTCACTGATCGAATTCGCGAAGTGAAAACGATATTTCGGTAAAACACAAACATTAATTCTTCAAAACAACAAATATTTTCAATTTTAAATAAAAATAGACTTAAAATTCTTTAAAGAACAACAAATCGAGATGTGATCTCTAAAAATTCTTGCGAAGATTTGTAGGCGAGCGCAAATTCATCGATTCGATTTCGGCAACGACGAACCTCCTTCTTGATCTACTATTTCCTCCAATTTTTCCTCATCTAATAGATCCAATTATAAGAATTATAAGATAATTACGAAGAAAATCGAACAAAACCTAGAAATTTGGGCTAAATTTTGAAAGGAAAATTTGTAATTATTAATCCAACCTTTGCCCGATTTTCTTTAATTAAGCATACCTATGCGGTATTTCTAAATAATCCAACCTTTATGACCCAACTACTATTATTAAGCCTAACAAGTTACTAACCTGCTATAGGCGGTATTCACCCTTACGTGGCATATAACAATTATAAATTATTTTTTCCCCTTATTTTCTTTAATTGCTATTTTAATTTTCGTTCCTCTCTCTTCTGCGATTTTCTGCTTCATCTCTGAACCACTCTCCATTATTTCTCTTCTACCTCTTCTCCACCATTGTCGATCACTCATACCTCTCCATTCGAAGTTCATCAAAAATAATCAGCAACTGCTATGGCTGGGGTAAAACAATTGCCTGTTGGATATGGATCTTCTTCAAATTCAAGGTTTTTTTTTCTTTCTAAATTTTCAACAAGATTACAACAACCAACATCCCACAATATAAAAAAAACTATATTATTGCAACAGCTCGGGTTTTTACGAACTGACCATCAAGGAAACCCAAAATTCAAAATTTACCAAAAAAGGAACAAAACGCTAAGGTTCGTAAGTTCACCTTCAATTGTACGATTTTGGAGACGAAATTTGAATCTGCGTGGATGAAGTCACCTATTTCCACAAGAAAATCGCCGATGATGTCATGAACCAGTACAATTGTAGTTGAAGCAGCAGTAATGGAGGAGAGAGGAATTGAAACACGGTACAGAGAAGAGAAGGGTTAAGGGTTTTTTGAAAAAAAAATGAAATTCTTGTTTAGGTGGCAAGTTATGATGACGTGTCCAATATTTTAGCAGGGAAACCAACTTTAGGTTGTCAACGTTGACTTTGTAGCAGGTAACCGGTCATCCAGGCTTAATAATAGTAGTTGGGTCATAAAAGTTGGATTATTTAGAAATATCGCATAGGTAGGCTTAATTAAAGAAAACCGGGCAAAGGTTGGATTAATAATTACAAATTTTTCATTTTGAAAAGCATAGAGAGAAAATGAAGAGAGAGAAAATGAAAGAGAATGAACAGAATGTAGATCTGAAATTTTGAAAAATAAAAAAGTTTAAAACGTATATAAAGTGGGCTAGACACAAATCGCATTGAAACTCTACAAAACACATAGTAACTCTTTAAAACACATAGTTACTGTAATACGCATATAGTTACTATTTAAAATCACAAAATAACTGTCACGTGACAGTTACATATTTTTCCCATACAAATTACTCCGTTGCCCTGGTCCACGCTAAGTTAGCATGGACCAGATTTATATTAGTGTAAATATTTTAAAGGTGTTAATTTTTCAAATAAAATTTTATAAGGCAATAGTTTGAAAAAGTAAATTTAAAAAGGTGGTAATTTTAAAAAAAATCCTTACTATAATTATCTTCACTTATAGAATAAAAATATCTTATTTTATTCGGTAGAAGTGTAGAAGTATTTTATTGAAAAAAAATATCTATTGAATACAGTTTTCCCCGGTCATAGTAAATAGAAATTGAAAAATAATATAGTTAGGGTTTCACGCGATCTCAATCTCACACACACTCTCTCTCCTCCCTCTATCGTTCCCTCCACCGTCCCCCGCTTCTTTGCCGGCGACGCCACCCTATCGCCGGGAACTCTGCATTTTCCCTCATTTCCCCTTCAACATTTGTATTGAATCATTCTTCTCTCTCCTTATTTTCCTTTTGAAGATCTGAAATTGAATCCTACACTCTCTGATTCAGGTATTTTTCTAATTTGTCCTTCTGGTATAGGTAGTCTTTCTATGCTTGTTAATCGGTTTCTGTTCAATTTTTTGTCTTCTGATTTCTGTGTGGATCTCTTTGATGTTTTCTCTAGCTTAATGGGTGCAACGTCGAATTTTGCGTTTGTAGTTTTTGGTTGATGGGGTTTTCTGCAATTGAATTGTTTGGAAGTTTGTGACTGGAATCAGAAATTGGATTGTTAGGAAGTTTGTGACCCTGTTCACTTTTCCTGAATCGAGATGGTTTTGTCAGCTGTGTGTAAAATCTGTTACCCTTTGTTTTGGTGTTTTTCTCCCTATGTTGATAACTGAGAAACAAAGATATGTGTGAGAATTTTTCAAATTTTAAAGCTCGAATTCGGCAAGTCTACTAAAAAATCGAAAATTGTGTTAGGCATTGTAAATTGAATTGGGTTTTGGTCTGATTTTCTGTTCATTTTTTGTAAGTTATGGGTTGAAATCACTTTTAATCTGATGTGAGATAAGTTTTTTATTGGTTCTAACTTCTAAGACAGTCCCTTTTAGTTTTAAGACGGGCCTTTTGTCATGAGAGAAAAAAAAATGATGTATACATGAGCATGTTTTTATTTTGATGCTTGAAAGATTGGAGAAGGATGGGAACTCTTTACTTTTGATCTAGCTTAAGTACGTAATTTTTATTTGGATGATGCAAGCTTTGTTTTTTAGTTATGCAATACCAGAAAGAATCTCAATAATACTCTTTTTAGAGGATGTTTTATTCGGGGGGTATCTTTGGTATTTGTATTGCTATATGTCATTGAAAATTTGTTATTTTCTCTTTAGTTGAATATAAAAAACACTTCCATTGTTGGGAAATATAATATAAAATATAATGTGGTGATTCGGGATATGATTGTTGTAGTCTTATATATCATAGTAAGTTACGAGGCATATATTGTTTTGGGATTGTTAGTACGGTGGCCCTAAATCCTTTAATGAGGATTTGAAAAAAAAATTGGATTTCAAGAGTTTTTTTTTTGATAAAAGGTAACTCTTTCATTGAATAAGCAAACAAAGACAAGGGTAATGAGGGCATACCCTCACCCAGGGTAGACAATGGAAGGCACACCTTCTAGGACGGGTTTCCAAAAATAAAAAGGCCACCCGAAAAAAGGAACAAAACCAAGAAGAGTGCCAAACAGGAAAGGCAAGAAACCAGAAAGCTAAAACAAGCTAAAATAAAAATTAAAAAAAACCAAAGAAATTAATGTCTCAAGTTCTCAAACCATACTCTGTCAACACTTGTAATCTTCTTACGAAGAACGTTGCAAATCCGATGTAGAGCCTCAAATTTGACTTCTTTAATTGCAGTAGAGATATTAGGAGTCTTTTGGTTCCAAAGTGTTTCATTCCTGGCATGCCACGCTTTGTAGACACAAGCAGCTATAGCACAAAAATAAGTCTTGTTTCTGAATCGTGAAATCTTGAAATATTCAGCTTGTCAACCCATTTCCACAACATGTTAAAGGGATAAATCTTAGCTGGAAGACCCAACCAAACAAGAATTTGTTCCATACTCTTCAGACCAAACTGACAAGAGAAGAAAAGGTGGGAAAGAGTCTCAGGGTGCAGTGCGCAGATGACGCACTTGTCTTCATCACAGACCCAAATGGAGGTTAAAAACACTCTGTTTCTTAACCTTCCTAGCATGAGTAACCAGCAGATGAAGCGTGGCACGCTTGGGAATGTTATATCTATTCCAAACCCATTTTTGCCACTGGATCATATCCAGATGACCCAACAGCCATGTGTATCAATGTTATATCTATTCCAAACCCATTTTTGCCACTGGAGATGACCCAACAGCCATGTGTATCCACTCTTAATAGAGTACTTTCCATGAATATCTAAGGACCAATCTTGACCAGAGAAGCCAGCTGCCATTTTGTTCTTAACTGAACAAATCATTTTCCATATCCATCTGGCTCAGCCCCCTTAATATAGAGATGATCCACCCATTTGACCCAAAGAGAGTCGGCCTTATTAGCTATATTCCATACATATTTAGTCACTGCAGCCTGATTCCAAACCAAGCCATATCTCAAACCAAGGCCCCGGGCAGCCTTTGGTTTGCAGACAAAATCCAAAATCCAGGCAACTAAAGGGATTTTCACACTTGTAGACTTACCATCCCATAGAAAATTCCGGCAAAATAGCATTCCGTTTATGAATAACAGTCTTGGGAGAAATGAAAATGCTCGCCCAGTAACATTGAATAGAAATCAGGACATAATTTATTAGTTGAACTCTTCCCGCATAAGATAAGGTCTTTGAATCTTAGTTCGAATACGGGCAGATAACTTTGTGACAAGAATGTCGCAATCATGAACATAAAGCCTTCTTGTAGAGATAGGAACACCCAAGTACTTGAAAGGGAGGGAGCCCAAAGAGAAGCCAGATAAATGTAAGAAGCTATTTTTGTCAGCATCAGAAACATTAGAACAATAAATTGAAGATATATCCAGATTCACAACCAAACCAGAATATTAAGCAAAGGTAGCTAGAGCTCTCAGAAGAAGGGAAACAGAAGGAGAAGTACCTTTACAGATTTCAAGAGAGTTAGAGGGGGCGTAAGTATCTTTTTCTGGAACAGGTAATTAAGACTTGGACCATCTGATGTCATTGAAGATTCGGCCCGTGATAGTCTATAGGATTTTTTGGCATGTGGGCTAATTTGTATCTGTATGGATTTACCCTTAAAGTGCTATACCCCTGTACCAATTTCATTGTATTCCAACACAAGACAAATGTAATGTATTTACTGAAGTCAGTAGAATAAACAATGTTTGTTATCTTTTTTATTGGCTTTTGCATATACTCTATGTATTTCTTTCCTTGTATTCTTGTTGTTTTTAGTTAATGTGATGGTATTATTGTTTTCGAAAATGTTTAGCAACTCATTCTGTTGTAGTACTGCTTCTGCAGCTCAATGCCCCGAAAGTAGAATGCTGCTATTAGTTTGGCCTCATCTTGCATTCTTGCGACCTCTTGATTTTATCATTAGTTGACTAGATTTATGAAGCATAAATTTGAAATAAGCACGCCTCATTCTTCTATGTGATCCTTACCCAAAATTTTTGTGTAGATCCTTTTAACCTGGTAGAGAAAGCTCTTTTTTCTCAAATTCCGTGTGTGAGAATAAAGCTCCTGTACCTGCATATTGTTACTCAACATTCAGTTATCGAATTATGGACGATGGAATCTCAAGCTTTTGGGGTCCTGTGACGTCTACCATTGAGTGTTGTGAGAATAACTATGTTTACTCATCTTACATTGCGGAGTTCTTCAACACTATTTCAAATGTTCCAGGCATCATTTTGGCACTTATAGGTCTTCTAAATGCCCTGAGACAACGTTTTGAGAAGAGGTTCAGTTTTCTTCACATGTCCAACATGGCATTGGCAATTGGTAATATGTTGTATCATGCCACGCTGCAACGTGTGTAAGTTTTTCTTGCTTTTTCTATTCATTTGTGTCTATGTCATAGAAAGTTGATATAGTCTAGCTGTTGTTTCCTGGTACTGTTTGAGAGCCACATCTCTATAAACATTATTTTCTGTATAGCTTTGTGTATGTGGAGGTTTTGACACATAGAGAAAGTGGAAAATATATTATTACAACCTTATTATCTCTAGGATCGTTTATGATGGCCCATTAGTAGTTACTGCTTTTAGTGGTGTTTATAAATGGTAGTTTATTAATGTGGCATGTTGTTGTAACTTGTAAGGTGAAACTCTTCCTGTTTCTGCAGTGGAGCATGAGGTTTTATTTCTAGCACATAGACTTACTCCTCCTTTTTGAAATCCTAGTTTTCAAACCCAACTTTTGTCATTGTCATTGTGATTTATGATCTTTAACAACTTGAAACATTTGAGTAAATGCATGAATACTTAACTCGGAAAGGAAGGGAGTAAATGAAAATAAATAGGGAAATGTAGTTGGATTTTCCCTTATTTTTCTTCTAATAAGCTTTGTAGTTAAGACGGCATAGTATTGTACTCTTGTCTTCCCTTTTTTGTGAGACCTTGTAAAAATGCAGGAGTTGAGAACATATTAGTAATATAGCTCTTCAACTGTGCTGTTGCGAGTGTTGTCCGTCAAATGTCTCAAACAAATGACCAATTTAGCAAATGACTAGCTTGTCTTTTTAGCTTTGAAGTTCTATTGTCTTGGCTTTCTTAACTATTTATTACTGTCACTATCTGCTGCCAGGCATCAACATAGTGATGAGACACCAATGGTGTGGGAAATGCTGCTTTATCTCTACATACTCTACTCTCCAGATTGGCACTATAAGAGCACAATGCCGACTTTCATCTTTTTCTATGGTGCTGCATTTGGTCTTGTTCATCATCTAGTTGGTCTTGATATTGGGTTTAAGTTACACTATATGTTACTGTGTCTTCTTTGCATACCTCGGATGTACAAGTACTATATCCACACCAATGATGTCTGTGCTAAATGGCTGGCGAAGTGGTACTTGGTAACACTACTTCTGGGTAGCGTTTGTTGGTTTGTGGATCATGAGTTCTGCAAGAAATTTTCTAGTTGGGATTTTAACCCTCAGGGTCATGCCTTGTGGCATGTTTTCATGGGTTTCAATTCATATTTTGCAAATACATTTTTGATGTTTTGTCGGGCGCAGCAATTAGGATGGAATCCCAAAGTTGCCCATTTCACGGGGTTTCTCCCTTATGTGAAGATTGACAAACCGAAGACCCAATGAAAACAAGTTGTAATGTGAAGAGAAGAATAGACTTAGAATAGCTGTGTGGTTTTGGCTTCTTCAATTAATATTTTTTTGTAGGCATTTTCCCAAGAGATGTAAATGATAATTTTGGTTTTGGATATGAGTGAGAATAGTAAATGTAGAATCTGAGTGCATGATCACGTGTACCATATTTAAGTAATTCCTCAGTAGCAACAACCAGTTTTGGAGTTGCCTTTTTGTTTGCTGCCAACTCTGGTTTGTAGTACCAGAGTGTTGGAATGGTCATGAATTTTCGCTGCTCATCTTGTTGCTAATTGAATCTGCATAAGAATACTATTTATGACTGTTTTTTTGTACCTGTACTGCTGAAATGACTCAATACTTTCAGTAGGCATCTAGTGCCATCAAAGTACGATGCTGAAGGCGCTTTTCAGATGGCCGATGGTTGATAGATTCTTTGGCTGGCTATTGTATTTCTATTTAACGATTAGTGCGGATATTACTACCTTTGAATCTTTGATGTGTATGAAGTAGGTGAAAACTTCATGTGATTTAGTGTGGATATTACTACCTTTGAAGCTTTGATATGTACGGAGTAGATGAAAACTTTATGTAATGGTCACTGGTCATACTCAATCCGAAGATTGTTAGAGTCGGCAACTTACTATTAAGATTTCTTTCCTTTTTATTAGTTCCCCCAATTCAAAATAGTTGTATAATTTGACTCTCACTATTCAAATTATCATTTTTTTTTCTTCTTCTAGTTTTTAGTAGTTGGTAAATTAAACATATTAACGGCGTATGTTATACATATAAACATAATATTTAAAGTGGTGCGACTATTTCAAAATGGAGGAAGTAATATCTCTGTAACATTGTAAGAGGCATTTAAGCACGAATAGAGCAATATTGCCTTCTACAAAATGGTTATCATTATCGTTACCCCTTTCAATAGGCTCCCGCAACAAGCGAGGTAAGAAAAAGTCAAAAATACACAACCTTACCTCTGCAATTGGAGAAAGGCTAACAGGACAATCAAAGGAATCGAAGAAGTTTTGAGAGCCATTTTGATCGTCTTTTCACAATGCTAATTTGCATTTTAAAGGTTACTGTTTTCCAGCAGCCATAAAATCTCTATGGAAACTGAGAAGTCTTCCATTGTCCCTTGCGCAACACATGATTTGTTCTGTAACCTATCAGTGAATGTAACTCCGTCTGGAAGCCTTATCGCTAGAATCCCAGAAACTCGATGGTTTGATCTTAATGGAAGGTTCAAAGGAAACATAAACAAAGGAAGAAGAAAGTCAGGGAGAAAACAAAAGAGAGAATCAGATTAGAATAAAGTGCAACATGAAAACTTATGCATCAATGCAGGAATTTCCATATAGCTTTTCATCTACCAGTCAAAACTATGTATTTACATATTTAATAACAAACAAAAAAGGCTCCTAGAGCCATGTTACAAAGTGATACAAAAAGAATTCTAAAGCATAGCTTTAACTATTACAATCCGCTCTGCTATTGGAGATCTTGTATCTTAGAGAAAGAGATGAGAACATCACTCACTGAGAGGATTCTTGATATGATCTTGGAATGGTAACAGTCAACTGTAGCTTTCCGAGTTGGCAGAGTTTTACAGGATTCTTATAAATCATGATCCTGGCAAGATTCTGACCAGATAGAACAACATATGCTATGCTGTAAGAATCCCCTTTCTCTGCTGCAAATTGCCACTCTCGTGTTGATATGACAAACCAGTCTTTCTTAGAATATCGAGAAGCTTTCACTTCAATGTATTCCTGCTTCTGTTTATCACCAATTATAATGTCATATGGCAATCCTGTCTCCTTATCTCGATTCACCCAATCCACTTTTGTTGTTCCATCAGCTTTTCCTTCAAAGTATCTGGAAGCCACCATCTCTCCAACTCGACCAATTCTCATTGCTTCCTGTGCACCCGGAGTATTAGCCTGATCTCTGCTTTTTGATTGACCCTCTTCTGGGCAAAGGGACTCAACCAGAATATTGGTAGGATTCGCTATGTTGCTTATAAATTCATTTTGATTTTCAAATTGAGGGAAAACAGATGAATCAGGTCCTACGACTCCATCATCTTCAATAACAACATCTTCGTTTATGTTAGTTAAAGTCACTTCAGCTTCCTCCTGTACCGAGCCCTCAAAATAACCCTCACCTGCACTTGGATTACCACTTTGATCCATGATCACAGGTTGTGTCTTGAACCTTTTCGAATAACTAAAACCGGGTGCTGTTTTCCAGTTCACAGGAGGCCAACTCGACAGTGCTCGCTTTTTCGTGGATTGGGAAGATATCTGGTCATTGATATCTGTTGAAAGGGCATTTCCAGTTAGTGTTTCATCATTCTCGGCCAAGGACAGCGAAGAAGAAGAAGAAAGGGACCAGACAGCCTCCTCAACGGGAAGCTTTCCCATCTTCTGGCTATTAAGGATGAAAAATTCCATTTGCTCTTCAGTTGAACCAGATTCTGCCATAGTAGCAATCATGTGAAGGAAATTGGCCAAATGTAACTCGGGAGAACCATCAAAGAGTAATCGGGACAGTTCCATAAACACAGAGTGTGAATCTGATTCTTGAGTTGTGTACAGAACGTTGCCCTACAGAAAGAAACCAAGTTAAGACCTCTGAGAAGAAGAAAAAGAAAACATATTTTTCAATATAGAAGTCCACAAAACAACAAAAGTACCTGAAGCAGGGAGTGGCATTCAGTCCTCTTCTTGGATGAATAGTCACACCTCTTTATGACATTACGATAGAACAACTTTTCAACAACACAAATTTTTAAGTGATGTAATTCGCACCCAGACTGCTTGACTTGACTGTATCTTTCTGGATGTAGATTATAAAGGTAACGCTGGGCAAAAGGAAGCACCCATGTCACCATCGAGGTTTTAAAGCCACAATCACAAGGCCCATAGTATATAGCTTCACGAGACACAATCTGCAACGAAGTAAGTCATAAAACAAATTCTTTATTAGAGAATATAAAAAACTAGCACCGTTCTAGAATATATTGGTATTTATGTTACTCAGACACGGGTGTCGGTGTCGTGTCAGACACGGGTGTCGGAGTATCCGACACTCTGATCCAAATATTTGCAGACACTCCGACACGGTCAAAGGAGTGTCTTGACTTATTTTTTAGACACGGCTTCCATACAAAGTGTCGAATAAAAAACGACACTTTTTACAAATTAAATAAACAAATTAAAAATCTTCTCAAAATAAACATTAAAAATAAAGAAAAATAATATGGTATTCTGTATTTAATATGGTAAGATGAAAGTCTTTGTCTAGGGAATGTAAAATTCTTTATCTAGGGGAGGTGAATGTGGTAAAAAAGTAAAACAATAATTAATCTAATATACATATATAAAGGAGGCATATTTGCTAAACTATTAGAGCGCCACCTAGGATTACTAATGGTTTCGGCCAATGAAAAATAAGATTTCTAATTTATTTTTGAATTAAAAAAATCGAGTGCCACGTAGATAATTAATTAGGTGCCACGTAGATATTTAAATTAATTAATTAATTAATTACTAATATAAACAATTTCATCCAAAATCAAATGCTCTAATAATTAAAAAATAAATCTAAAATAAAATCCATCCAAAATCAAACACTAATCTAAAATTAAATTCAATCCAAAATCAAACATTAATCCAATATTAGAGCGCCATGTAGGAAATATAATGGTTTCAGCCAATGAAAAATAAGACTTCAAAATTATTTTTGAATTAAAAAGTCAAATGCCACGTAGATAAATAATTAGGTGCCACGTAAATATTTTTATTAAATAATTATTAATATTACTTATATGCAATTTCATCCAAAATCAAACACTATAATAATTAAAAAAATAAATCTAAAATGAAATTCAATCCAAAAAAAAAAAAATCAATTTAATCTAATATATAAAATATAGTTGGTATATGTGGGAGTTGTATTTTAACGTAACAATTTAATAGAAACCGTGCATCGCACGGGCTAAAGTCTAGTACAAAATAAACTAGGCAGCTGTAAATAAACTAAAAGAAAAAATAAATAAAGATACTTTGAAACTTCGCGTGGCATGTGACAACTATCACTGTATATATTTTATATTTTAGTTAAAAGGTAGGCCCACTTATTTTTGTTAGATGAAGTACATCAGTTGCTAGTTGCTACCCTCCTGATTCACGATCTCTCTCCTCCTCACATGTTTTCTCTTTCCTCTCCCTCACCGCCACATGCACCGCCAGCTCCGGTCACCGACTCACCGCCGTATGCACAGGTCACTGACTCACCGCCGCATACACCCTATATTTTCCGGCTGATTCGCCTCAAAAGCCCCAATATTTTTTGGGCGAAAATTCAGATCTAGGGCAAAGAAAAAGAGTTCGACACCAGATTTTTGGATTCTTTTCCGACACTAGTGTCGACACCTCCCCGGACACGTGTCGAGTGTCGTGTCGCGGGTCGGGTCGTGTCGACACCGACACCCACCTCCGGACGGAGTGTCGGAGTAACATAGATTGGTATAGACCGTTAGCAACATGTTCTGGCTCATCCGCACAACAAGCTTTCCCTCCCTTCTGCCCACCTCGGCCATAACGGATTTGAAAAACATATGTAAAGAACACAGGCAGGGCATATGACAAAAAAGAAAGCATATGACAAAAAAGAAACTGAAGCAGAAAACACCAGCACAATACATTTAGCACAAAGGACAATTTAAACAAGATAACACTAGGAATAGACATCTATGAATTTTTAGCCATGCATATCATCAAAGTAACTTCTTTTTATAAAAACTAAAATGAAGCTTCAAAACAGCCAGCAAATGTAAAGCCTTCCTTTTTGAAATTTCAGCAGCATCCATTGGGTGCAAAACAGGAGTCTTGCAACGAATATAGCCAAAATTTAATCCTTAATTCACCCAGATTGTAAATAAATCTAGATGAAAAGTGAAAAATGGCCAGTTTTTCATGTAAGGAACGACATCCATTTCAGTAGCACTATCAGCCTCTAAAAGCTGAATGAGTTCCAATAGAAACATAATGCACCCAAAAATTCACTGCTGACTTTGATTTCTGTACATTACAATGAACGGGCCAATAATTCCCGTAACACGGAGGCATAGAGTTCAACCTTATGGCTTTATATCACCAAATTTTGTCAAGTCACTGCAAAATGAAGGATTTGAAAACCACTTTTTTCAGCTAACAGTTACCAAACAGTATAGAATATGTGATACCAAAATTTCACCTTGCACTACAATCATCGAGCAGTGACAAAGAGCTCTTTTCACGAGAGACAGAAAAGGGAAAAATGCATACCTTTGAAAGAGCAGGTATGCCTAAGTTCTGTAACAGTACAGACACTTTAGTTTGAAGCATCTCTTTTTCATCATCGGTAAGCTCTCCAAAATATAGAAACTCAATATTCTCTGAGTGCTTAAATTCTTTCTTTAATGTATCATCATCAGACCAACATACAAGGCCAAAAGATGGGTGTAGGGAAACCCACTTATCTTGCAATGCTGGAAGTACTCTAAATTCTGACTGCAAGAGACATTCCTTCAAGTAAGACACATTATCAGAACTGAAAGCATCATACTTAAGGCCATCCGACCACTTGAGAAGAACTTGGAAAACCTAATACATGAAACACATTGTTAGCAGTAAATCTACACAGGTCAATAGTTTCAATCAATTATGAACAAAACATACCGCATTAGCTGACTGAAGAGGCGAAGAATTCTTGGATAACTGTCGCAAAATCTCAAGGTAATGACTAAAAGAAGGAGCCTCATTGACACCACACTCATTCACAAAAAAGTCATGAAGGCCTGGATAAATAGAGCATAATGTCTTGCTACTAGTCTCTATGGAGAACTCTACATGCTTTCCACAGTCCAAAGCACCAGTAGAATCATGCCAGTATGCTTCATCAGGTGAAAGAAGCACACCAGATACAACATCCTCAAAGAGTTTGAAAGAGGCACGGGGGATGAATATGAAGGGTCCTGATTTTAAAGCATCCAGCACTTGTTCCCTACATGTTGTCATTTCCTTCCAAATGAATGAATACATTTTGGACATTTGTGACAAGCTGGAAATATCAAGTTCTTACAAAATTAGCTCCTTCGATCAATAGTTTATAGAGAGTACAACATAAAGTAGAAAAACTGTCAATCTAGAGCCTTAAAACACAATTCTAAAACACCATCATTGTAAGAATAATACATCAAGTGTTAGGCACATTGCAATATAAATACCAATAGATGTTGGAAAATTTAACCTTCAGAAATCATATCCCTTTTTCAGAATATTGAAATGCTCAAAATCAATTTGCATGTGAACAGTGAGAACCCCGCTCAACGATAAATCAGCACACCCACAAGCACACAAGGATACTAAAAGTCTGAAGCTAGTGATTTCTATATACTTCGTATAAGGTTTTGCTAAAAGAAAGAAGCACAGATCACCAGCTCTGGTAGAGAAGGTGACAATTGTCTTACTTTTTCTCAAAATGCCTCCGTTGACACTCCAATTATTTGATGGTGTCAATCACAGGATTTCGTATAATCCTTTTCTTCAATATTTTTGCAATTAGAACTTTAGGGCTTGTTCGGTATCATTTTACTTTCTTTGTTTTTTGTTTCTCTAAACACAAACCCTATGTTACTCCGACACTCCGGTGGAAGGTGTGTGTCGGTGTCGACACGACCCGACCCGCGACACGACACTCGACACGTGTCCGGGGAGGTGTCGACACCGGTGTCGGAAAAGGGTCCGAATTGCAGTGTCGAAATCGGGAGGAGAAAAGAAAAGAACTAAAAAAATAAAAATAAAATGCATTCGAGATGAAGATATACGTAGTAGATGATAAAATTAGTCTTACCCGGACCAAAAAACAATGGATCTTGAAGAATTCGAAACCCTAGATCTAACAATTGATGGTCGGGGAAGGCGAGAGAAGAAAAAATATGTTGGGGCTTTTGCTGTAGAAGGAAAAACAAGCATAATGAACTCTTCAATTTTCGTTTTCATTGATTATTTTCTTGAGAATCAGCCATAGTCATGGCTGAAGAGGTTTCTCTTTCCCGTCGGTTGTTTTGTGGTTGTTGGTCAAATGGTAAAACTGCTGGTCATTGACTCATTGCACAATTTTTTTTTTAACCTTTAAAAAAAATAAAATAAACAAGGGTAAGTGTGGCCCGTGTGGGAGCCTGGGAGGTGTGCCAGGTGGGAAACAAACCCACGTGCTATCTGTCATACGGAATACTTTTTTAAGGGAATCTTTCCATTACTGTAGTTTGCAGACAACCATTAGTCAACTTTTTCATTTTTTTTAATTTCTTTGTAATTTGTAGTAACACTTTTAAAGAACTATTCTTTGTACCTTTCCCTCAAAAAAACATAACTATTCTTTGTACCTCACTATCTTCATATTTTTTTTATTTGACAACTAATTTTGTTATTTTATAAAAAGTGTCGCTTTTTTATCCGACACTTTGTATAGGAGCCGTGTCTAAAAATTAAGTCAAGACACTCCTTTGACCGTGTCGGAGTGTCTGCAATTATTTGAATCGGAGTGTCGGATACTCCGACACCCGTGTCGGACACGACACCGACACCCGTATCTGAGTAACATAGCACAAACCTGATTTTGGTTTAATTCAGCATTATCAAAACTGATTAAAACTAGTACATTAAACAACCTCTTAACCCAAAAACAAAATAATAAGTAAATTGCTCTTTGATTACGAAGTACATGTAATTCTTGCCACTCAAATCTCCACCATGATTGTCTCTCTTCTTGCAAATACATTCATCTGATAATCTCTAACCCCACACCATTAATCTCCACCATGATTGCCTCTGCCAATTTACCCAATCCCATATTTGGAAACCTCTCATTTTCTTCTCTACTATGTTTGTCATTTATCAATCAATTCAAGACAATCATGTTCATTTATCACCATCTTCAATACCATTTATGAGAAGCATCTCCATCTTCAAAAAATTGGACACTGATAATTTTTAAGAAAAAAAAAGAGAAATTCTTGATTCCATTACCCCCCCCCCCCCCTTTTCCCCACCATAAGTGACTAATCATCTCCCATCGGCCATGATAGGCACCCCTCGGCTTCTCTCTCTCCTCCTCCTTACCAATATCAGGCCACCAATGATCCTTGAAATGTAATTTATGGAATCTCATCATCCATACCATAAGGGAGGGTTGTAGTAAGACAAATAATTTGCACCGACACCAATGAGTTGACAATAGATGTCTATGACCATTGGCCAATGGATATTCCAGCTCTCACCAATGAGTTGATAATGGATGTCTATGACCATTGGCCAATTGATATTCCAGCTCTTATTTTACAGTATTTCTATGCATGTTCTAAACCTTTAAACACATCAGGGACACAAAAATGATATGATCCCAGAGCCTAAGTGGAAGGAGAACGGTCAAGACTTGTGTCTTGGCAGATGAAGAACAAATTCCCAATTCTAAAATGTAGTCATAATTAGTTAGACGGTAACATGGTTTCGGGTACAAACTAGCCTATTCATAATAATGCATCAGAAAGCATAGTCATAAAGAAAAGGTAAATTAGAATTCATGACTTTCTCACTTTAACATAAAGGACAGAACTTTCATGGGGTTCCAAGAGGAGTGGGCCGAGTGGCTACTGTGTCTGACGGCACCTCATTATGCCACAGTAAATTCACCTATCCAAAACCACAAAGGTGATAGCTCTCTCCTACACCTCGCTTTTCTACACTGCTTCCAGCTCAATATATTGATTTCGGGAAGTACTACGTGAGAAGATCTCCCTATTGGTTAGGCTACTATGTGGGTGCTATAATCTGAAGGAATAAAATAATCTTTTTAAATAGGGTTTCTGCAGTTCAATTGTTTTCCTTACCTTCACATGAAATTTTACCACCAAAAGTTTCCACAATTTTGTTGACAAGGCAACGAGCTCTGTTTTTTCATAAGCAATTTCAGCCAGAGAACTTCATGTGCTCTCCTGCTATAGACCCTATATGCTCATGACTATTTATTAAGAAAATTAAATGTATTATCTTTATTGGACGGTGACAAAGTACAGTGTCGTTGATTCTCTCTTACAGTCTTATCACAGGTAGAACCACAACAGCACACTGGTATGAACGAGATTGTTTAAGATTGGGTACAATATATTAGGGCTGGATTTCAATGCATTCCTAAATCAAAAGATCAGCAATTATGATAAAGGAAAAGAAATGCGCAGCTTTTTCAATTTTCACCAACCAATGTCATGAGTAGGCAGAAAAATGACAATCACCGCACAAAATTATTACCTGGCTGTTAATGTACACTTCATTGTTCTCCAAGTTTGAAGTATTTCCAATACATCATCAAGTGTAACTTGAGTTTTGAAACCAATTTCTGTTAATAATTTAACACTTTTGACCTGTTTCAAAATAACAACATATCTGAGAAATTTCCAAATCATCTTAGACAGTTGCCATTAATATAATTGGGATCAATCTTACACAAATAAATGAACCCTATCCCTTCAGTTTTACCTTAATATTAAGAGATACAACCTATTTGAGGTAAATACATAAATTCAGATAATTGGCACTAGGGTATGTCGACTATGTATCCCATCAGTTATACTCATTATTCTACTTTATCAATATACCTCAGGCTAACAGAATATATTGGACTTGGATACGGTGTTCAACACAGATACATCAAGTGTTTCCTCAATTATCTGTTAATTTTGAAGGATCGCGCCCATGTCTGCCACATGTAAGGCAAGGTAGGTGAAGAAACTGAGTCACATGATACTTCAATAATTTTAAACACGAAACTAAAGAACATTGGTCAGAGAGGCATTTCATCAAGGGGATCCAAAGGGAAGAAACAAAGGATATCTCAAATTATAGTGACAAAGTGAAGCTATTTGATGGAAAATCATACATAAAGGTTGATATTACCACGCAAATCAGATTGGATCTTGTTTTAACATTGAACTTCTTACAAAGAATATGAATAAAACTGACCTTTGGTACAACATATGGAGCATGACAACCAAGAATCGAACGGACGGTATCACAGTCACAAAATAACTCTCTTGGGTAGTGAAGCTCGTTTGATACACTTGAAACCGTCCACCTAATATCAGATATGCAATGCCAGAACGAAGATCTGAAACATAAGTCATTCAGACCAGACTTACTGCTGCAACACCCCAAAACTTTATCACTGAAATGATCATCCCATAACTCATCTAGAGATTCCAAGAGATATTTGCACCTCTCCTGGCTGCCATCCTTAGACAACTGGGTAAGTATGTGAAGTAGCTCGGGAGATTCCCAATCTCTAACAATCAATCCTGGGGAAATGAGCTGTCTGTCACACATCATCTGACTAAGAACAGTAGGAGACAAGTCAGCAACAGATTTCTCAGTGGGAATTACTTTGACAAAATCTGTGACTCCTAACTTCTGAAAAAACTCCCTCCACTTCATCAATCTACGTGGCACTGTCTCGGTAAGGGGGTGCTTCAAATACATGGCATCAACTTCATGCCATTTATAATCCAAACCACTTACCAATTTCTTTGCATCAACAGAATTTCCATATTCTTTATTAAAATGAATTGGCACCTCAACCGGTCGCTTGTACCCATGATTTGTTAGAATTAGAGCTTTACTGCATAGTTCAGAAATAATATGTTCTTTTTCAATATGACAATCTACACAACTAGAGTGCAGATGAAGCATTATAAAGGTGATGTATTCTCTCATTAACTGCTTGCTATCAGTCAATCTGTCATCTGAAATGGATGGTAAGATATGAACTCGAATAAGCTCGTGAGCCGACATCTGTTGAACACCAATCTTTCGCAGCATTTTTGTACAGTTATTAATTAAAGTTACATCACCAGATGCCTCAGAAAAGAGGGCAGGCCTTACGATCCTCAATGTAGCATATAAGCAGGGAAAAGCTTCGTTACCAAGTTCACCATCAAGACCAGTGCTTATGTAGTCAGTATGAAACCAAATGGTTCCATCATCTAAAGAACCATACGTGCCATCAGACAGTGGAATAAATGGAACTTTTTTCAGAATTGTTTTTTGGCTATCTGTAATATCCGATTCTGACCCTGAATTCTTAAAGTTTAGTGCATAAGAGTGAATCATGTTGTGAAGTTCATTAAGCAAAGAGAAAAGCCAATGAAGACCCATTGATTTTATACCATCTTTAATTCGGCCCAAAGAAGATATGAACTGTACCAATATTTTTGGGCCATATTCCTCAATACCAAGTGCTCTAGCAAGTCCATCAGACAAATTCACATCCTTGTGTAAAAGCCCAAGTCCAAGATGTTCATACAACAAAGTGTCAGGCAACAGCATCTGTGCTTGCTCATTCCAACCTCTTAGAACCTTGCATGGAGGAACCCACTTGTCCTTGCACCCATCCTGAAGTAAGCAGTTTGATTGGCGCAGTTTAGCAATAATCATCAGAGGGAGTCCAGAAAAAAAACCATGCACTTCACCCCTAAGGGGAACAAAGCTCATATAAACACTCACTGCTTTCGCAGGATTTTCTCGGAAACAAGGAAGAGAACAAAATAATGTCTCCGCATTAACAAATAAAACAGGAAATTCTGTCAATAACCACTGATTCCATGGGCTATCTCCGTCAACTTCTTCTCTAGAAGAAGGAAGAACAAAATCAGCTTGAAGTATAAACTTAAGGCCATATGTTCTCAATGGAAGAAAAGCAAACACAGGCTGTTGACCTAAAAAGGGTTCATAGTCGCCATTCATTGTTTCATTTAGTGTCAAAGCCATGGATATCTCAGTCATATGAACATTGGACCGGATAACTTTAGGATGCAACTTGTGAGATGCCACAAACCAAGTCATCTGCTCTTTTCCATGAGATACTTTAACGATACCATCTCCTAATATCTCTTTTCTCATAACAATCAGTGAGTCATTTAGCACATTCCTTAGCTTGATACACTGAAGACGGTGAAGGAAAAGTAACAAAGAGGGATGAAGATCAGAAAACATAGACAAAATGCTACTCATTGCTGTTCCTTCCAGTAATTTTGATTTGAAAGGAAGCACTATACATGTGTTCCAACAATTCAAGCCCTTTAGAATATCATTTCCGGGTACCAATCTTTGAAGCATCTCAATATCACAAGGTGGTACAATTGTTGGTAATACAAAACCAATCTGACCTTGACCAACATCAAACTTAATATGAAACCCATTTGAGTGAATTTCTGGAGCATCTGTAACCTGCATGAAGAGCAACTAAAAGTCAGATGACTAGGCAATTACTTTTAAGATATAAAAGAAAAAAAATCCAAGCAACCCTGCTTTGCTCAAGAAAGTTGGAACCAGGACTTTACAAACCAGGAAACTTCATATCAATCTACTTCTTAAGATGCTCTAAACAGATGTTGGTTGTTTGTGCAAATAATTGTAGAAACAACTACTAATTAACAGAAATGTACAGTACACAGATTACTGCCTCCGTCCTAGTTTAATTGTCGCATTAAGTTTTTCACGGAGTTTTATGCAATAAGTAGATGTTGGCTTATCTATTATATTTTAATAAAAAAAAGTAGGTGTAGTGGGAGATAGTGGAGAAATATTTTATTTGATGAGAGAAGGAGTGGGACCCTAACTTTTGATAGTGGGGAGAGAGAGGTAATAAAATATTAGTAGGTGCATGCCATAAAAGGAAATATGATAATTAAATTGAGATGTACGAAAAAGGAAAGTGTGAATTGGGACGGGGGCCTGGGGAAGTACAAAGTATTTAGATTCAAGATTTTCCAGATGTATCAATACCAAGAATGCAAAAAAATTTAATATGAGTGTTTGATACATGCAGGGCTCTTATGTTGTCAAATTTACTCTTCACCCACCTCTAATTATTTGATTTACAGTCAATATCTAATCTATAAACCCATACAAATTTCAACCACAAATTTCATTTTGGTGACTCTAGAAAGCACAAAGCTTTTTAAGCTCTTTTGGCAATGTCCAACAAGTTTGGAAAATTCCTAGAGTGCTTGATACATGCAGCAATCCATGCATATAAGTAAAAAACATTCCTCAAATCACCGTGAATTACCAATAAGCAAGCATACATATCATCCACCCAAATCCCTGAAATAAGTTGATAAGCACATTACAATAAGACAAATAAAATGACCAGTGATAATGTCATGGAAACAAGACCGCTCAACCAAAAGATACTCTCACTTATATTTCATTCCATGATTAAATGAACATTTGTTTGCATACCCGGAAAACTGATTTGAAACCAATTCCCTTTTGTCCAATGTAGCCGGCAGAAGACCCTTTTTTGGTAGAGTTCCCAACATCACAAAGAGCTCTTATATTCTTTGCAGTAAATCCTCCCTCATTATTAAGAACAGTAATTCCGGTATCTTGAAGGACGAAACTTAGAGTAGGTTCAACATTTGCAGGGTAAACATTATCATCAGCATTCTGGACCTGTGAATTTAGAGATTAAACAAGTAGAAAGGTCAAATGTGTAACAATTGAGAATTGAGAAAATCATCGCATTCTCCATGTTACACATCTATTACAAGAGCAAAAGTAGTACAGCAGCAAAAAAATAAAAATACAAGGTAAACCTAAGTATTATTAATCTGGACACCTAAAGTGGCAGACAAACGAATCCCCCCACGCAGACACACAAAAAACAACCACTCTCTCGGAACATTTGAGTGCAGAAGAAATGCTGTAGTCAAAGTTTCTTACATAATCTAGAGAATTTAACAGGTTTTAACCATCATCCTATACCAGATCACCACCATCATCAACAACAACAAAGCCTTAGTCCCAAAATGACTTGGGGTCAACATGAACCGTCATAAGGTGCGAATTAGTAGAGACCCATCAGTTCATAAATTTCGTTATATAACACACAAATTTTTGGCCCCGAAATGAATTAGTAACTGGAAAAATTGATTTGGATCCGGATGTCCAGAAATCCGGGTGGATCGGACTCAGGGTTGGCAATACGGAGGCTGTCGGATTCGGAGTCAGATTTAGGGTCCATTAACTATCCGACTGACCTGTTGCTATTCCTAACTTCCTCCTTCCATAAGAAATTAGCTGATGGAAAGGCCATACTTGGGGGGTTAAGTCAGGCATGTAAATAAGGATTTACACAAAAAGACACCCAAAGAATCTCCCATCCAAACCCTAAATCCTGTCAATACCTCAGTGCAATCAGTTATGTAATTTAGTAAGAAAAATTCCATAAACCCCATCCAGATTTGCACTGCAAATTCTAAATGATGAGCTAAGACACTTACATTCTTCAAATACACTACTACTGTAAGGGTATAATGCCGAGACTTGGATAGACAATCAGATATTTTTTAATTAAAGGACAATTATATATGTTTAAGTGTTCAAATCAGATACGTACTTGGGGACACAGCCATAAAAAATACTATTACGTTGAAATTTTAAAAAGTTCAAATTAAATAGAACTTAATAACTTATGGAGTCCTCCAATTTATTCAACTGACAGACAACAAAGAACTAGCTTTATACAAAGCAACTTAATAGAAAAAAGTGGGTTTTATTATAAATTAGAGAAAAGGCGATGATGCCATTGTAACAGAATAAAGTAATTAAGTGAACCATTTTCTAATATACAAAAGAGATTTTAATAACAGTAGGAAAAAAGGAGAACAAACAATGAGGACAAGCAGCCCTCTAATCTGGAAAACAAAACTACAGATCGCCCAATTTCTTTATACCTCCCCAATCAAGTAAGTCTTTAATGCCCCACTCGCCTTAACCCATAAAGATGCTGAAGGTGAATATCTGACCTTGCTCCAGAACAAGTCAGAAGTTAAGCTATTTTTTCCGTCAGTAAAAAAAATGAGCTTAAACATATTCTTTTCCTTCCCCCACTCCTACGCATATGCATGCCGTGCTCTCTCTCCCTGCAGCATGCAAGAGCACCGGCAACCAGAAAACATATTTTTCTTCCTCTATGATTAGATGCCTGGATTTTCTGAAGCAAAGTTTTTGAAACCCTAACCAAACTTCTCCTTCCTCTTAATTTCTAACTGGCAAGTCCAACCCATTTTAACAATAAACTTAACAAGATAACACTAAATCAGCCATGAGCTTGCAGTATTCAATAATGTTTCTGTCAGACATTAAGACTACATACCCAATCAAGCAGCCGATACATTAAAAAAAAAACCTATATTACTCTCAAAATGAAATCAAAATGAGCATATAAGCACACATGACATACCAGCTCAAGAAGGAAATGTGAGTCTTGTGAATACAATTCTTCTGAGAGACAATGAAGTGCTCGCCCCAAACGGGCATGTTGCTTCTTCAACAAACTACTCTCCATGTCGGAGATATTAGAGTCCAACCCAAATTCATCCCGCCTAATTGATTCAATAACAAGAGCAGCCTTCTCGATGTCTTGTTCAGCTAGGTGATGCGATAAATTATTTTCAGAATACTGCACTGCTGAGCCACCCATGACGATGAATGCATCAGTTTCATTATGCAGGTCATGTTTGTTAACAGCAGGCGGTGTCTTTTCTGATGGACTCTGTGTAAGGTCAATCCGCTTCGCATCAGAACCCATAGATGTCAGTGATGGAGCTCCAGTTAGTACCAAGGAGTTGTAATCAGTTATTGGACAAACTGAATGGTGATCATGGATCCACTCAACTATACCCAACGAGAAACCAATTTCATGCAGCATGAGACGCTCTATATTTCCTTTGCATTGAACCAAAATAGCTGAAGCAACATCTTTTACCAAAGACTGCATTCCAGAAAGTAACACATCAGCTGCAAAACAGCGAAATTCTGAAGGCAGGAAAACTAGACAATCAATAACAATTCTTGACGCAAGGTGAACAGCATTTTTCATCCCACCAAAATTCTTGACAAGATTCATACTTGAATTCACGGCCTCATTCTCACTCAGTATTTTCTCACTCCTCCTGCCATCACTAACATCCACGTTTTGCACAAAATCTGCCATAACAACTTCAAATCCTTGTCGTGCATGGCACTTTAAAAGGGACAAGGGTACATGTCTTTTCCCACCAGACAGCACAAACAACGACAGAAGCTGCACTGCTACTTCAAAAGAAGATTCTCGAAGTAAAGCTTGAAAGAACAGGTCCCCAGAAGCTAAATGGTCAATCCGAATAACTTTACCATCTCTCGTCAAAAGACATAATAAGCCTTCCACATTTACCTCTGTCTGAAGCCAATCCAGAAGAGGCCCAAGTGAAGGAGCATATACATGATCCCAATGCACCCACGAGTTTAGATCTGTCAAAAATGGTGTTTTAAGTAAAATGTTAATGGCATCCCTTGATGTAACTGATCCAAAATTACCATCAATACTTTCCATGTCTGCTATCAACCCAGAATTGTCAGCTACATCAGCACCAGCGGAATCAACATACTTAGAGGTGCCCGGCAGTGTTGCAGAGAAAATAACACAATTGAATGAAGCACTGTCTCCATGCTTCCCTACTAACTCTAGGAGCTCTTGGGTACTACCACTTTCAATAATTCTGAAACTGATGAAAGGAAATTGCCGCATAAGCAGTTCAGATATTTTTTCCTTGGTTACAACGCCTTCCTCCCAGAGGCTGCTTGCAGCTTGAGACAATAACATAACCAGTTGTTTCTGTATCATGCTTACCTCCAATAACTGGTGTTCATGTACCTCCCCTCTTACAAAATTCAGAAACTCTTTAGGGAGTAAAGAGGAATTTCTTTCCAAGAACGAAAAAAAATCTCCATGACCAAGCAACTTAAATTCTTTAACTGAAAATTTCTCAGTCAACCAAACTTCACAACTGGAAAGTTTTTTTACGAACATGAGTAACCTATCCACAAGAGAACTTCCACCAGATAACACAGTGCTTTCAGCAAGATAATCTGAGGCTTTTCGGACGATATCCTCCAAATTAACACCTAAAAACGGAAAAGGCATTACATACAAAAATAATACTTAAAAACAATATGGACTCCACAAAGCCTCAAAGGGAACCAAGGACACAGCTAAGAATTCATAACATAACAAGATCTTGCAACCCAACTACACTTAGAAGAAAACGAGAAAAGCTAATGAAAGATAAAGCAGAAGTATTCCTTTTGAAGAGGTATTCTAAAGAGGGTGTGGAGAGTTCGGATTGCAGAAGCCAAAATCAATTTCCTATCTCCCTCAAGTGTACGAAATTGCTTGAAACAACAAAATACAACACCACGTGCATGAATACAAGAGAACAGATAGGCCATCTATTCCCAAAAGGAGGAAACAGTAGTGGAGAATAAAGCAAACCAGGAAACAATTAAAAAAAAGGAAAAGCGATTACTGATGCGCTATACTACTATATCAGAAATCCTCACTTTAGATAAAAGGTCTTTGGTGATGTCAATTAGCAGGTTTTGCTTTTTATCCCTTCTCAAAAGTTCCAGTTTCCTGTACCATACTATATTACACTGTTGAACTGACCAAGGATTCAAGGAACCTCGCAGATACCGTGTTCCACATCTTGTAGTCTGATAAACTAACCTAGGTTCAGCTTCCAGAGCATTAAGTTGCTTCCATATGCCTCTCTCAAAGATATCCTAGGCATTGATCATTCTATCACAGGTATAGAAAAGATTCCCCCAAGATCCTGAAACTCAATATGAAAAACTGACTCTACTGATTCATAAGAATACAAATAATGTCACTAAAATAACAATAATTATATTTTATTGTTGATCCATGGCCAATAGTCCTCTACCCACCTCAATCAAAGAAATTCTTCAATGCTAGCATCTAAATCAAAGCCAGTAACAAAAAAGGACAAAAAGTTATTGCACCAGTGTCTATAATGTTCAAGCAGATTTTATTAAGTGACGCTTCAGCCAAGTGTTGTCTTCATCTCCTCATTTGTGGAGTCCTCATGATATCATCTCCAACTCTTAAAAAAGTCTCCTTAAAAAGAATTTCATCTTTACCATTAGGTGGCTTAGAATGAAAGTAATCCTTTGATAAATCAACCAAATAAACCTCGTATTCCATTATAAATGGGGTTAGAGAAAAGATAGAATCATCTAATGTATCCAATTTCCTTCAAACAAGAATTTCTTGTTTAAGATTAAACCTGAGATCCATAGTGAAACAATCTTATTATTCTCACTTGATCAATAGAGAACTTCCAACGTTATCTAATAATTATCACGTTCTTTTCTACCAGATATTACAACATCTTTTTCTCAATCCTTCTTCAAGTTCATGCAGCACATTTGGCTCCATTACTAAGGGAAACCTTGGTGGTCAGTCATCAGAGTTTCTAGGAACTAAAGAAAAAGAAAGTACCTCTTTCAAAACATAGCATCAAAAAGTGGAATACTAAAAAAGTTGGGCATCCTGACAAGAAACTGGAAAATCTGGTGGCAAGGAAAACCCTTGCATGGGAAGGAGTGGAAACCTTAGTAGATTAAGGTTCACCAAATTGACACATTGGAAGGTATCCAGCAGTTTAAAGTTAGAAGGTTCATGATTTACCACTACAGATCCTCTCATTTGTACCAGCGTAGAACAAGTAATGTACCTCTTCATTCCTTCCTTCCTTCCTCTTTAGTCCAGTTTGAAACTTTTAGCTATTAAAGAACAGGATATGGCCCAAACCAATGGGAGATTTTTACTAGGTTGCATGGAGTCACACAGAAGGGAACGGTAAGAGCAACTCCAATGGTGAGCTACAAGATGTTGTGGCTAAGTTTGCCACATCAAATCTCTAGCTACAATTGATTAAAACTACAAATTTTCACATTGGTGGGTTACAATACTTTGTAGCTCCCTATAATATTCAATTTCTATAATTAATTTATTTGAGCTATATTTTTTGAGCTACCTGCCCAAAATAGCTACAAGATTTTAACAGGTGTTTATGTCATTGTTGTACCAATCAATGGTGGGCTACCTGCTCACTTGTTCATTTTTTTGTGAGCATGTCCCTTTTTAACCATTGGAGTTACTCTAATGGACAAACTTTAACACTTTCTTTTTTCATCTGGACCAAATTAGTTTGAAAACTTCCTTTCATGGCATGGTCCCACCAGCTTTTTGTTGTTTTTTACTTCCTTTCACTATCTCCTTTCACGCTACTTTATTAAATGACTTAGTTGCTCTCCATGGTACCAAACACTACCGTGGGTAGCTCCTTTTTCTGCAACAGATTAATTGCAATTTTGGGGGGAAATTATGTTGTATGAAGGAAGAGACCCTCTAAGAGCATGTTTGGATCTCCAAATGGGAGGAAAAAGGAATAAAAGAGAAAGCATAATAGAAATCAGCTTCAGGGGCAAAATTAAGAGGACAAGCAAGGTCTAAGAACCAACTCCCCCCCCCCCTCCCCACCCTCCCCAACTGAATATTATTTTCGTTAGTTAATATATAGCATAATAGGAACTAGTTTGGAAACCATGTACAGTGAAAGTCCACTACGAGTATTGTGAGTTCAAATTTTGGTGCATTTTTGTTCTCGTTTCTCGACAATTAGCATCCTGATGTTTTCTCCTCCCTACGTTTCACAATACAAATTTTATGTTTGGCAACCTAAGATAATTTTTATGGCTTTGCAGCTGTTCAGCTACCTGTCCTCTCCAATAAATTTTGAGAAGCATGCTCCTGACTTGCAAGAAAAATGGAATTCAGCTGATAGATAAACATCACTACTTCCCAATTTCAACCCTCCAGTTGGACTTTAAGGTCGAGAATATTAATTGATAGTCAACTTTGAAACAGAGACCCTATTCTATCCCAAGAGTTCTTTACATTGGCTTTCGAATAGGGTTGAGACCCTATTCTATCCCAAGAGTTCTTTTATTGAGAGTCTTATGAAACAGATTCTTGTGTGTTGCGTCTCTATGATGTATTTCCATAACTAGTTGTATCTGATTTCTGCAAACTCAACATAATGTTTTCTCTCATTAATTTTTCAAGAGGAATTCTGGTCCTCATCTACACCACTATACTATTTTACTATGGATATTTATCTAATAGAAAATATAAAATTATGCAGCTCATAAAGAGGAAACCTAACAAATTTCAAGAGATAGGTTAAGCCAAGTTAGACAACTGCAATTCGAATTCCACCCAAGCGCTAAAATCATAGCGTAGTTTCACACTGAAGAGAGCGCCAATAGTTTCTTCAAAAAGGACAAATTGAGAGGCAACAGCACAAAAGGAGAGAAACATATGAAGACTTGAAAGTATGATCGATTAATCCTACCAGTATCTCATTTTTCTAAGAAAATTGAAATTCAGGAGTGGTGGATCCGATATTCTTCCAAATTCTCACTCAATCTCAATAAACTATTCATTACACTCCATATTAGTTCTTCACATCTAGATTATTTCTATTAATTTCAGCCATGCTGAAAACAGAGGCTTCCAACACATCCTAGGGTTGCACTTTTCGAAAGCCAATGTAATGACTAAGTCAAGAATCCAAAATATGGCCATTTGGGATTTTTGACTTAATTACTTTGCAAGACACTTACATGGAAACCAATTGAATTACTTACATGGGGCAGTATTTGACGTATCCCTATTGAGACTGCCGAGATCCTTCTCAATAGGTTCAATATCAATGCTTTCATACTCCGTTAGCTCGTTCGCTTGAGTGTCTTCCTGTCCCAATTCACCCATGAATTGAAATGTATCATACATGCTATCCCACATCCCCTTTCTAACAGATGTTACCTGCAACATTAGGGTTAACCTTTTACATTCATGTTCTCAAACCATTTATTCACAAGCGCATTGTGCAGATATCATGTCTTTTAAATAGAATATTTACATCATAAACAAACTAATTACTGTACACAGTCACACATACATCGGAAAGGGAGGCTAATTCATCATCACGTAGCAACACTATCATTGCATCAAAAAAACGTAGCAACACTATCAATCAAACAAAAATTACCCACTACAAACACTTAAATGTAGAAGATTCAGAAAGCTAATGACAAGTCGTTGCAATAAACAAAATAAACTTGGTAAAATAGAAAGTATGCCAGTAAGATTAGAAGTATCATGCCATTATCCCATTATCACCTTATTCAAAGAGTTCACCATTTCGCCATCTTATAAAAGAAACTCCATCTAGTCAAACTTTATAAGGGAATTAATCTCTTCAAATATATTCCATCCTTGAACTCTATCACTAGCTATTGTTTTATATGTACCAAGATTTCATCAAAGGAGAATATCATCAAACTACAACAAAGGAGGACTAGAGGAGTAGGGGTTGAAAGTAAATGGAGGTCCAATCACACAGAATAAAAATTAAAAGACATCCCCAAAAATAGGCCCATGGTGTAACACTAGATGGAATCATGGAAGCTAGAAAAACCACCCTATCCCAAAGAACTTGACCATTCAAGGTTGTACACCTAAAACCTTATTATTCCTTCCCAACCACAGAGCATAAACAGCAACTGATAGAATTCAGATTTCAGAACCATATAGTCATCACACATCAAATTAGTTGCCCAGACAAACTATATGATTGTATCATGAGACTATAAAAGACTGCCAAGATTCTCAAGATCAAATAGAAACCACTCACCGCAACATTTAGCAATCCTACAAGAGGGTAAGCTGAGAATGCTTGTCTTATCTTTTTTCTTTGTCCACTTTTCATCTTACAGAATTCCAGCATTTTTTCCAAAACCTGCACCAAAAGACAAGGCGAATCACATTAACCAGCATACTATTTGTTTAAGTACAAAGAATTGAAGCCAATAAAAGTTATTTAAAGACATACCTAGAGAAATTTTACTTCCTTAAATAAAGCTAGGCCTACTTTTAACTTCTAAGATTATTTTTGCCATGAAAATGGACAAGTTTCCCTTGGTGTCTTTTTAATATATCTCTTCATCACTTGGTAAATAAAAATGGAAATCAAAAGCAATATCTCAATTCCAAAACATTTAATTTCTGCAACTAGTAATTATTGCTCAAGCACAACACGAGCTGACACAAGAGAACCAAAGTTGCTATAACTGGTTTCCTCTTATATTTGACCTTTTTCCCACTTGTACGGAGTAGACACAAGAAGACTATCTATTATAAGGGCAAGTCCATTACATTTATGGGCCTCTCCACATGCAGCCACAGCTTGGCGAATATTTCTATGCAAGCCTAGCAAATTAACAATCGTGATGTAGTGTTTATGGTCATTTCCGTAACATACTTAGATTTTCTTTTCTTATCAGCAATTAATTCACATCTAATTACAACAAGGTTTTGAAATCTATTTCTTTTACTATTTCATTCCACGGTATAGAAGAAAATCACAAATCGTATTCACTTCAATACGGGTTTGCATAAGATCCTCGGCAATGACAAAATCAGACGTATGTCACAAATGATCAACTTTCTCAGTAGTTACATAGTTTGTAAGACATTTTTTGCAAAGAGTGGTTCTAAAGGTGAGCTTAGGCAGAGAAGATATTATACGATATGGACGGACTTGCATGATTATCGTTTATGTGTAAGAAGTGACTGTCAAAGCATATGGGTGGCTTTAATGAGAAATAAGATAACCTTTTCCATTTTATTTGTACCTGGCTACCACCCTTGCCCTATAATTTAGTTTCTCAAAATATTGTTCAAAATAAAAAGAAAAGAAAAAAGAATTCAAGTGTATAAAAATAGGGATTTAGAGGGGGGGAGGAGAAAAAAGATAATGGAAAAGTAAAAGTGAACACTGTTAGCTGCAGAAAAGAGGCATTCAGAATCTAAAATGTGGTTCCAAAAAAGACACCAGCATACCTCTATTGCTGTGTGTCCCCGGCACGCCTCCTTCCAGGTTGTGATGAACATCCTAATAGAATCATTGGCATCAGCATTGTTTGAATTAATTTCCTCCTCTAGCTCAGTGCTTCGAGAGAGTAAGAAGGAACCCTGTTCAACTGCCTTCCCATGACTCCGAGTTTTCAATTTTCTTTTCTTTTTTGGTAGCTCACTTTTCTGATTGCTTTTTAAGCCCTGAGTACATGGAGAAGAAGGTTCATCAATTTCTTCTTTCAAACCCAGCCGTGTCCTCTCTTCAGCTACAGATGGGTAAGGACAGCTACTCACCCTGTCTCCATTTTTCCTTTTTACTGAGGAGGACTGACTCTGGTTACTCTTTAAACTGTCATTCCCTACTTTTTCACTATCAGAGCTATCTGTCATATCCTCATCCTCATCAGAACTAGATGAAACAAATCGTATGTGCTGCACACGGAACTCCTTGTTCACAGAAGCAAAGGATGTAACACGCTCACTTATGGCACTGAAACGATTATCAAGCTCTTCTTTCTGCAAAGAGAAAAGTGGCCTTTTTTTTCTTGGCTTATCTCTTTTTTCTTTCACTGCCTCCATACACTTCCCCAAGACATGATTTTGAGCATTTCTGGCCTTGTGTAGAAAACCAATGTGCAATCTGAAACAGTATAGTTAGTATTAGATCACACTCGTCATCAGTGATTGTGCACAAGAAAGTTCTGAGAAAAACTGACATAAATGGAGCCCACATCTTATAACGTAAGACAAGAGTACAAGACTTTCTTGTCAAATGGCTACTAGCGTACTACAGGGTTTGAATTTCCAAGTACCACAACTAACAGGATTTTTAGAGTTTGGAAACAAACACCGCTCAAAGTTGTGAATAAAACAACCACACATTATGATCCAATTACAAGTACTGAGAAACCAATCTCAACCATTTTGAGATCATTTCTTCAACTGCTACAGTAAACCAGATAACATGTGACGGAAGAGAGGTTCATTAACTGTTCAATAAAGATTCATCTGGAAAATTACACTAATATGGGATAATGACCTTACGAAAATGTGGTTGACAACAGTAAGCAATTTTACCAGAAAAAAAGGTTAGTTTCAAGTTCAACTCTCCTATGCTTCATTAAGGACCTGACTGGAGACAAACTTTAGAAAGCAATGAGCCGATGAAGCAGCAGATCGGAGATAGAAACTTGATGTCCCAAGTTTAAGCTCTGTTTGACTTCCTTATACGTGGGAAATTTGCTCGAGTTTTCATTGCTTCAAGTCAAGTGAGTAAACAGTTAACCACCAGGTTTGTATTTTACATTTTTACTTGAAGAAAAAAGGGTCATTGCAAAGATTGAATGGCTAGGATCTTGAAAAGAGAAGTTACTTTTGTATTCTCCTTACATGTTTAACTATTTTTTTAATTAAGATTTCCTTAGGGCCAAGGCAAACGTAAATTAACTTATATGGGCTACAAATAGCCTCATTTTCTAGCCAGAGAACACAGGTTCAAGTGAAATTACATTTCTCTAAACAGCTGTGATACTCCAAATTTAGTTTTCCCTTTATTACTGAATATTGAAAACATCTAAAAGACTATTTCTCTAGCAGCGAAACTGTTATTTTCCTGCAAAGATTAAATCAACTGGTGGTGATCCGCAGAGAAAGCTTAATAAATCTGGGTAAACATCAATTCAGCATCATCGACTTTTAACTATTAGACAGGAAGGGCTTCTTCCAAAGATATACTTAGTTAGCAAGGATTTAATATTGGATTCTTACATATCTATCACAATCCCAGGGCACCAAGTAGGCAAGCACACTCATTTATTGCGACAGCTTGTAAGTGTAGTGCGCATATTGAACTTGGACCAGTTCAAAAGTTTAAATTTATTGAGAATATAAGCTGTTACATGACACTCAACTCTTCATTCTCCCCCTCCCCCCCCCCCCCCCCCCCCTCTCTCTCTGAAGGAAGGACCATGCAAAAAGTTACTAGGCTTCTTTTTTCCTCATTTGGTTACTAATAGACCACACAAAGTTCAAAACTTTCATGCCAATATTGTACTTGTCTAAAACCTGAAGAGTAAGAAAATAATAACAAGAAGCAATTCGAAGAACCCACCAATGGAGATAGCACCACTTATAACAACGCAATAACTGATGTAGCTGTGAATTTTTAACACATAATAACTACTGCCAGAATCCCAATAAAGAGGCGTCTAGAAGGGGTAAGTTGTAGACAATCTTACTTTACAGGCCTCTCCAAGAGAAAGATACTTTCAGTACACCGTCAATTACAATAAAGCGAGAACTGAAAACGCAATGGAAAAAACATGCAAACCCCAAATAAAAAGGCACCAATCTTCGAAAAAGGACACCCTTGTGCTAGGTCTTCTATATGAATCCTCCTCAAATAAATAATATTTAGCAAGGGACATGTCCTAGAGGATTGGATAGATTGACAAAAGCAAGTCATGCCTAGTCACCTTTCCTGAGTTTTTTTTTTTTTCTGCCTGACATTCCCTATTTGAAAGGCTCTTCTTTTCCTCTTCATTTTTTAGACCTTGGAAGTAAGCAACAATTGAGAAGTTGAGACAATGACCCTAAATTATCTAACTCCAGTAGTCCAGTATGATGTTCAATGCTAATCTTCGCAAGGGGGGTCATAAAGTTACCAATGCACTACAAAGAAACATGAAAACAAAACGCCTCAACGCAAGTAGCAATGTAAATTATCAAGTATCAAAAAAGCAAACATTATTTTCATGCATTTTCTAGAAGCTTATATAAGTTTTGTTAGGTAGTCAAGAACCTATTATGAAATATTCTTAAAAGATAAAAGTAACAAGTGCCAGCTGCATACCCCAAACTCTGGATCCGCAAACCAAGTACCCTGGGGTTCGTCACCTTAGATTTCTTTGCAACATAATCCAGGAACTCCTCGATCACAACCTTCTTTTTCTTACAGAAAAACAAAAAAAGATAAGAAACAACTTCCTCGCTTGTTATCTTGTATACTTCCTGTACATCTTTACTTAAAGAAAAATAGTGCACAACAAGGGGGTGTCGTAAAAAAGGGCCCAACTCAAGCTCTTCAAACTTCTCAATACCCTCATTCTTGCATATGGCCTCTTGTAAATCAAACAAAGAAGTAATCTTCAACACCGCTACATGACATCGAATAAAGGCATTGACCTAGCATACAAAAAAGAAATCACAATCAACAAATGAACTCATATCCAACAACACATTTAACACCACAATAAATACAAGAAAAACATAAGAATTCCAATGTCTGACCTTTGCTTCGATAAGAATAAGTTGGTGGAGGGAAGGAACTTCATGGAGCTGAAATCCTAAGGAATCCCAAGAGTCAGCTTGCAGCTTAACCAGTGCGCATTGTGATAGCTTCCAAACGGAAACATGCTCTCCCGCTTCAACGATTTGACGGCGTGCACTGGCAACTGCGGTCTCAATCTTATCAAAGGTTTCCTTACGATCACCACCAATGGAATCATTTTTCCGCTGAACTGGAAATTTGGGATTAGGCCGAATGTTAATCGCCTCGCTCTTTCGTAGTTGATTCTGAAAAGAATTGCTAGGGCTAGGATTGTTGTTGTTAATGGTGGTAGTGGTGGTCGGCGGTGCAGGGGATGATAAATTGGGATTATTGGGGTGAAATCCCATGGGAAAAGCACCCTGATTATTATGATACTGGAGGGGGTTGTTCTGAATTGGGAAATTATTATTAAACAAGTTGGGATTTTGTAATGATAAATTAGGGTTCTGAAAGTAGGGGTTTTGATTGGGATTGTATAAACCCATGCTGCTTTGGAGGAGAAGGAGATTGGGGTCGAACTGCTGATGTTGAAGTTGAGATTGAGGTTGCGGTGGTTGTGGTGGAGGAAAGCGTTGGTGGCGGTGGTTCTCCATTGAAGAGCGGTTGGAGGTGGCGGGAAAGAAAGTTGAAGAAGAAAAGGGGGATAATAAGGGTTTAAGCAGGGGTTAAGTTGTTAAGGCCCGTAAGGGTTTAAAGTTGGGCTTGTGCGTTGTGCCCATGCTGGACCCGGGTCAAGCTAGCAATTTTTTTTTTTTTTTTTGAAGGAAAGCAATGTTTGCACTTTGCACCCCTCTTTTTTCTTTTCCGAATGAATCATAAATGGCAACATAAATTATAAATGGCGAGGAGGAAACCGAACTGATATCTATTGTGCACAAGCACTTAATCTTAACCATTGGACCAAGATTTCATTGGTATTGGTACTTTGCACCCCTTGTGAAACGAGAATCATCATTGTATATGTGACTATGTGAGTTGAATCAAGCGGGAAACTAATACTTTCATGTTCATTCTTCTTAAGCGAGTTCAGACACGAGCTTCATCAAAGTATAGAGAATTATCAAAGTATTATCGCCGACAATTCCCTTTTTCTAAAACAACCCTTTTATAAATATAACTATAGAGAATTATCAAAGTATTATCGCCCGTGTGAAAACGTAACGGCTTATTCAGAATTTTGCAGCTGAAAACATAAAAAAAACTTTTAGGTTCATAAATAATCGATTACATATTAAGTCCAAAAACCAATTAACGGAAATAAGGAAACGTGAATAGTACGACAAATTTCAAATCCAAATTAACAAACCAAATCACTTAACAAAACAAATATAACTACAAGCTCTCTAATCCCGATCCCAATGATGCATCATCTTCAAACCTGTAGATGGGCAACGCTTATTGATCCTTAGAGACTGCTCACCAAAGATGGGTCATCACAGGATCAATAAGGCATAGCCATGATCAACACACACAAACAAAGCACGTAATCAGCAAAGCTAAGTACTACATACTAAAACAATAATAATCCTAACATGATACCATTAAACGAACAACCCTAACATGATACTAATGAACATAAATAAGGGCAGCCAAAACATGATAGTTTGACGACCATACTTGACCAGACTAGACTAGGCTAGACTTATAACAATAATATTATTTTAGTTGAAATAGACAATGGACCGAGTTGTCCATCCAGAAGTCTTCACTAAGGAAGATGAGGTACGGGCGCGACTCCGTAACCTCAGTGACCTGCGATATCGAGGAACGTTTGAATAAAAATAGAACACGATGATCAATCCGGTCCCAGAAAAGGCCATGGGCTACCACCATGATGTTAGGTTATGATACATATGATATTACATAAATCATGCGGAAACAACCATTAAACCAGGATTACATATTATTTACACATAATCATATAGCATAATTTAGATGCATACTCTTTGTTGCGTGCCCTCCCTAGCTGCGCCCGAACCGAACAAGAACAAGTCTTTAGGACTCCAAGTGTCGTCCCTCCGTAGATAGTCCACAGCACGTCCGGATCCGCCTTAAGATTGACCAACTAGAATCGCCCTTAAGGTACTAGAATTTTCGGCACTTTTGAGCAAGATGTGTGGCTGAATTTTTCTCTCAAAAACTCACTTTGAATATTTTTAAAACTCGTTATAAATTGTGAACCCAGGCCACATATTTATAGGGGTATGGAAAGGGAATTGGAATCCTATTCAGATACAAATTAATTAAACCTAGAATCCTACAAGAACTCTAATTTAATTAATTTATCAAATAGAATTAGGAATTTAATCATTAACCGAACTCTGCACGTTTTAGGAAACGTGCACGAACACAAACACTTACACACGCACACACGGCAGCCACGATGGGCCACCCATGTGTGCGTACGAGCAGCAGCCCACGCAGCGAGGCCTGCGCGAGCCACAAGCCCACGCAAGCACCCGCGCGCGCTGCGCGCGCTGTGCGCGCTGCCACGGCCTGCTGGGCCTGGCCTTGCGCTGGGCCTGGCGTGGCTGTTTGTGTGGCGCGCTTGGCTTGCTGGGCGATGGCCTGGCTTCGTGCTGGGCCCTCGTCCGGCAGGCCTCGTCCGATGTTTATTCGTACGATACGCTTCCGATTAAATTTCCGATTCCGGAATTCATTTCCGATACGAACAATATTTAACATTTCCGATCCCGGAATTAATTTCCGTTTCGAACAAATATTTAATATTTCCGTTTCCGGAATTATTTTCCGATTCCGGTAATATTTCCGATTCTGACAATATTTCCGTTTCCGGCAATATTTCCGATTCTGGTAATATTTCCATTTCCGATAATATTTTCCGATACGTACCATGTTTCCGTTTCCGGCAACATCTACGACTTGGATAATATTTATATTTCCGATACGATCCATATTTCCGTTTCCGGCAATATCATCGTTTCCGGAGTATTCATTTCTTGCCTGTGACGATCTCAGCTCCCACTGAAACCAAGATCCGTCGATTCCGAATATCCATAGATAGAGTATTTAATGCCATTAAATACTTGATCCGTTTACGTACTATTTGTGTGACCCTACGGGTTCAGTCAAGAGTAAGCTGTGGATTAATATCATTAATTCCACTTGAACTGAAGCGGCCTCTAGCTAGGCATTCAGCTCACTTGATCTCACTGAATTATTAACTTGTTAATTAATACTGAACCGCATTTATTAGACTTAACATAGAATGCATACTTGGACCAAGGGCATTATTTCCTTCAGTCTCCCACTTGTCCTTAAGGACAAGTGTGCATTTCCTAATTCCTTTGTCGCTCGATGCTTGCTCTTGAACATAAGGTAAGAGTTGTCATCCTTATTATGTCCAGAGGTGTTCCTCGGTTTCAGAGTTCAACTGATCAAATAAACAGATAATCATAGCCTATGATTCATCCGAGCACGGCCATGCATTTCACAGTTTCTAGCTCTCCGAGTGGCCTTGTACAACTTTTAAGCATCTCATCCCGATTTATGGGAGGACAATCCCAATCTTGCGATCTTGAGATTAGACTTCGTTTGATAGGTGATTACCTGAGCGTCGCATTTATAGCCTCCTTTTACGGTGCGACGGTTGGTCAACGTCAAAGCAACCAGTTCTCAAACAAGTAATCTCAAATCACTCAGGTATTGAGGATTTAGTGTCTAATAATTTAATGAAATTTACTTATGACAGACTTTCATCTCTTACAGTAAAGTTTCATAGGTCTTGTCCGATACTAGTCTTCCCAAAGTAAGTATCTATGTAAATGATTATGACATTGTCATGTCCACATAGTTCAAGAAACAGAACTACTAGTCATCTTGCATTCTAGTCGTCTAACGTTTTCTATGCGTCCAATTTTATAGAAAACTCCGACTAGGGACCATTTTCAACTTTTGACATTCAAGTTCACTTGATAGACATTTCTTAGTCACAGGACTGGTCCTGACAGTCTATCTTGAATATATTGTCAAATTGAAGGGACTCATCATTTAATACTAAACCAAGATTAAATGGAATATGAAAACACATTTCATATATGATAAATGTTCAACCCCAATGTTTTACAACCATGGGCCTCTAACCCATCTTTAAAACATTTCATGGAATTCAAAGCTATGTTTGATTTCCAGTGCTACAACGTGAGTGTTGCTTCTCACTTGTTGCATAGGTTTAGTTATCATGCTTTGCCAATCTTAATATCCTTTTCATCGAATGTTCTTCGAGATATGATGATAAGATCTTTTGAGTTTATTTATTATGTGATCTAGTCTTTCTTACTTCGATAGTGGTTCTACGCATTTTGCAATGAAGAATCATCAAGTTAGCAGACATGTGATCCACCCAAGTTCAATGAAGAACTCATTAATATAAACAACTCTGTTTTATTGCTTCTTAGGCAATAAGTACTTTTACTTCAACTGTTTAGGTTGCTAGTGATGCTTTGTTTGGATTTGCTTATCCAAGCAGTTCACAGATATGTGGAAGACTTTCCAGCTATATCTTAGAACATATTTAATTTCCCACGCAACAACTCATGGTCTTCAATCCATGTTGCCATTTCAAAACACGATGCTCTTTAGCTCGTCCTTGTCAATGGTTAACTCCAAAGGGTCTTGCTTGATCCTTTGCCAGTGTTTATGCGTGTAGCATCAATATTTAGCATATCTTTATTTCCTTGAATCAAGAAGTAATCCTATGTACCTTTTCAGGTACCATAAGTTTTTCTTGATCTCAATCTAATTGGTCTTCACTTAGATCAATAGAGATTGGTATATGTTCGTCATGCCTAAAGTCATACGATACGTTTTTGGCGATCCTCATATTATATCATACATGATAAATTCTTTTGTAGAATAATTCCCAATTGAATTCTATTCATGTAACTTTAGCTCATTCAATTTCAGTAGATACTGAATCCAGCTAAATTCTTTGACATATAATATAGGTGAAGAATCTCATTAGATTCTTTGATGTTAACTTAGTAAATGCTTATACATAGTTCAAACATCCTTTACTTAGATTTATTCACATGGGTCGAATATCTCCAATGGAGACTTTCGTGTTTGATTTAGTAAATGCCATTACTTAATCCAAAATAATATCATAAGATCTTTGTAAATAGATCTTCATACCCAGTATGTACTAAGTTTCGCCATGGTCCATTATTGATGAATAATTTCAAATCTAAGTCATTAGCATTTGAATGTTATTTCACAATAGAGAGATATGTGTGTGATACACATAGGACCAATTAAGTTTTAAGTACTCCCACTAAACTTCTTATATATCTATAAGAATCATGTATATTTTATGAAACTAAAATACTTATTAGTTTCACTAAAATACAGTTCCAATTCCCAATTGCTTGCTTAAATCTGTACTTAGATTTTATAAGCTAGCTTTCCTTTTCAAGCATTTATTTGGATCCACAAACTCTATGACATACCATGTACATATTGTATTCCATCATTTGATTGAGGAATACGTTTTGTCATCCAATTGCCATATGTACCAATATGCAATCATTGCTTGAATTATAGACTTAAGCATTACGATTTTGCATGAGGTTTCAACACAATCCATGCCATGAATTTGCTTGTAACCTTTAGCAACTAATCTAGCTTTGTGTGTGAACACAATTCCATGTTTGATGGTTTTTATCCTTAAAACAAACTTGCAACCAATAGGTGTGAAACTATTCTTGCAAATCAACAAAATTTCAATTTTGTCATCAAAACATTGAGTATGTTTTATGGCCTCTAACCATTTAAAACATTTGAGTCTATATATGGCCTCTAACCATTTTAGGGAATCTGGGTTTCGTCATAGCTTTCTTACAAGTCACAAACTCATTAATCTACATGATAATAGTTTGACTGCAAGTTGTAGGTTTCTTCACTATTTAATAGAAGAATCTCATAGTTTCATTGACCTGATCTCTATGTTTCTTCACTATCTAATAGAAGAATCTCATAGTTTCAGTGACTTGAATTCTATGCCTACTTGGGTATAGAACATCAAACAATAGAATATCAATAGCCACTTGAAAGTCCTTTGAATATTCTGTTCTCCTTGAAGCACTTGTAAAGTCTTCTAAGAGATATCTATTCTTTAAAGCCACTTCTAAAGTCCTTAAAGAATAAGTTCGGATTTTCTGAAGCACTTCGAAAAGCCTCCGGAATGTCCGTTTATGTTTGTTGTTCGCCTCGAAAACTTTCGAGGTCTATTTTCTCCCACTTGTCATTTTGGAAACGAATCTCCAAAAGGACATTATTTCGAGCAAACAAACATTATGTTCTCAAAAATTCGTGGTAGAAACAATACCCTTGTGTCTCATTTGAATAAATCACAATGAAACATATATCTATACTTGGACCTTAGTTTGTTGAATAACAAACACTAAGCTCCCACTGAGTTTAAGAACTCTTTAGATATATTATGAAAAGATATTCTGAAATTACTTTTCAATAGCTTTGACGAATTTGGTTTAGTTTGGTGGTAGTTGAGCATTTTGTTTTAGAAATTATAGGAAAAGTCTTTATGATCCATCATTGATTGAATCAAGTACTAATCGACTTCGATCATTCCAACTTAGATATGCCATATCTTATGGAGCTAGATTGTGAAATTACAACACACAATCATTGATGATCATATTTGGTCTCAAGTAATCATGAACATGATCTAACCTAGATCTTTATGATTTCTTGCCAAGTGGATTTTATACTTCTGAATCTTTGAACTAGCCAAACAGATTCAACTTATATCACATTTGAGTAAATAAACCTATATTCACTCAAATCCATGTGAAATAATAAAGTCATAAAATCTTTCTTTAGCTTTGAACTCTATCGTCTAGGCGTTCTAACAATAGTTCATATCTTTTGTTACTTTCAACAAGTAAGACTAGCTTGTCTTAAGTTGATCTAGAAATCAACCAACTTTCAAAAGTCCATTAAAATAGAGCTTTTGAATGTTAACTTGTTGATATGGTCTAAGCAACAATGCCAAAGATTAGTGGAACTCAAATCAAGGGGTTGATTTGAACCTAGTAAAGTTCTTTAAAGAGTTGTTTGTTTTAATCAAGCATATTGACTCATTCTGTAAATGACCATTTCATTCAAATGAACAAACAATCAAGCATTGTTTTTGTTCTTCTGAATGTGAGTCTTTCTGTGTTTGAAGCAGAAATTTAGGTATGCTGATTATGGAACAAAATAGCCATTAAGTTCCAGCCTTTGAAAGGACTTAAAACAAACTAGATGACCCTACAACTAATGTAGCATTGCCATGCTTCATTTCCCACTTGTAGGTCATTAGTGTATCCTAGCTTCCATTGTTTGAGTTATTATCGAAGTAAGAACCTCAAGCGGTATATGATACCAAGGAAGTTTGATTGCTAGGTTACTTCTCTTTAAACATAAACTTATAGGTAGAAACGGAATCGTAAATTCCTTTCATGTGTTCCTTTGTTTTCCTATTTCTTGTACCCTTTCTTATAGTCTTAAGAATTGAATTCTTTAGTGTTGACTTTTATACTTTGTTAGACATGTCCAATGTCACCAACAAGGTTCTTTACCATTTTAATTTATGTTGAATATTTTGTTTCAACTAGATGATCTTACCAGAAGCTTCTAAAGTTCTCTAAGCATCGATCTATTCGAATGTCTAGGGACTAGACTCATTCGAGAATTAAATGGACAAAGATATTAGGTTGTTAACCATTGGTAAAGCTGAGCGTATTAAACTCAATGCTTTATGATCTCAAAACTACATTGTATTTTGAATTCACAATCACCAATCGGTTTGCCATTCGATTTTGATTCTCGAAAACAACCATAAAAGTCGATATAAGAAACGTACATTTTAAATTGCTCATTTTCTCTCATTTCCGTGAATCGTTCTTGGATTCACTACCAATCGAGGAAATTTACTGTTACCTTTCTAAAAGGATTTATTGCAGTGCAAGATATTTAATTATAAACAATAATTAAAACATACATTGAAGCATGCAAAGTCTAAACATTTATCATGAATAATAACTTGAAATTAAAGCAACCATGCAATTCAAACAAGTTATTAGCATTTTATTCGATTTTATTGTTCCGGCAGGTGTGAATAAAATGATTCCAAGACCCTAAAATCATTGAAGAACTAAGCACAGTTTGTCGACTTAATCCTAAAACATCTTAGGTAAGCAAAAGCCTTTTGCTAATAGTCTAGAAACTACTCTTGGTTGATAGGTACGTCTAAGAACTTGTTAGGTAAACCTATCGATTTTGCCACGACATAAAAGGACTCCTTACTTATATCGTTGAGTTTCACCAAAACTAACATGTACTCACAATTATTTGTGTACCTTGCCCCTTTAGGACCAATAAGTAACACCTCGCTGAGCGAAAACTATTACTAGATTGATGTAAAGGATATCCAAGCAAGTGTATATTTTGGCATGACACCTTTTAACTCAATTTTTAAGTTTGGAACTTAAGGCTCTTACTATGTTGGTTAGATTTTAAGTGAACTAAAATCCTTAATCATGCAACATAATCAAGCTTTTGATCTCATGCATTTTGAGACATATTTAAAAGCAATAAATAACTTAAAACATGCATAAGATATTTGTGATCTAGTATGGCCCGACTTCATCTTGAAGCTTTAACTTCAAAGTCCGTCTTGAAAATCTCCGTGGGAGGCACCATTTTCTTCAAATAGGATAAGCTATAACTAATTACAACTATTTGATGGTACGCAGACCATATTTGAATTGAAAAATAACTTTGGTACTTTAGACCAATTACATTCAAATTAATGGTACGCAGACCATATTTTCTATCCTATTTGGGCCATACTAGTCACTTCATAACCTGCAAAACAGTACATATACAATATATACCATTCACCCATTCATTATCATGAATGGCCCACTTAGCTGGTTAGTAAAACACATTATGCATCACGTAAATATTTGCAGCAATTAATCAAGGGCACCAATAATCTACCAATTATTCAGTCCTTATTAATTCTAATCAAGTTGTTTTAACCTTAAGGATTTGTAGACCTAATCAAGAGTTTATGACTAAAAAGCGCTCCCACTTAAACCAATAAATTCATATGCTTTACTAATTTTAAACATAAAAATGTATTTCTAGTCTAACCGGAAACATACAAATTTAATTAAAATTTAAAGCTCATATAAATTTATAATTGAATCCAAAAAGTTTAATTTAATTTCAGTCGTATTTAAATTAATTCATGATTTTAATTTTAGTAAAATAATTAGAATAAATAACATTTATTATAATTACAATATTCAAAATTAAAATCCAAGAAAATAATTTAAATTATTAATTTTAAAATTAATTAAAATTACGTGAACTGAAATTTTCAAATTAAACATTCAAAACGATCTAATCGTAACGCAAACACCCTACGCATTGCACGCCCATGGGCCGCACGCACACAGCCATCGCTGGCCATGTGCGCGCAGCCCATGCGCTCGTCGCATAGCTGCTGCATCTCCATCGCAAGCCATCGCACGCTGTGGTGCTTGCTGCGCGCGCGCCAGCGCTCGTCGCACGCGAGCCATCGCTCGCTGGGCGCGCGACATCGCTCGCTGTGCGCGCGACATCGCTCGCTGGGCGCGCGACATCGCTCGCTGTGCGCGCGAGCCATCGCTCGCTGGGCGCGCGACATCGCTCGCTGTGCGCGCGACATCGCTCGCTGTGCGCGCGAGCCATCGCTCGCTGTGCGCGCGAGCAACGCTGGGCGCAGCGCTCGTGGCACGCGAGCTTGCGCTCGCTGCGCGCGAGGCTGCGCGCTCTTGCGCGAGGCAGTGCGCGTTGTGGCGCAGCTCGCTTGCTGCCCACACGCGACTGCCTTGGCTCGCCCTTCGCCCATGCCCATTCGTCCATTGCTTGTGGCCCACGACACAAGGCAGGGCTGCTGCCTTGTGCTCGTGCACTACGCCCTTGCTCATTGCATTCGTGCCGCACGGGCGACGAGCTCCCTTGCTCGTCGTCGCATGCCCGCACTATACAACACCCCTTAAGGGTAACACGAAGCGTCCATTGCTTTGTGCGTGCAAGTTATATGAACGAATCGCATAAAAAATTTAAAATTTATAAAATTAATGACAAATTAATAAATATTATTAATTTCATAATTTTAGGGCGAAAAATCGAAAATTTATTATTCAATTGATTTCCGATTTACATGGATTCAAGTCTAGGTCATAAAAATTTAAAATTTATCAAAAATTTACAATTTTTATGGTGGTTTTTAATCATAGGTTTCTAATTAAATTATAATTAATTATGAAAATCAAATTAATTCTAAATTATTCTAATTTTCAACAAATTAATCATAATTACAAATTAGATTGCATAATTAACAAGGCTAGGCATTCAAACTTGTTAAACATATACAGTAGGTCAATCAAAAATTCAAGATTTATCAACAAGAATCGCAAATATTTAATTTAACATCTTAAATTTACGAAATTTTGCATTCGAAAAACTAAAACCTTCAAAAAGTCATAGTTAGGCTTCGAATTTGAGAATTCTGGGTTCGGCAGAAAATTACTATTTTTGTCAAAATTTTAGAATGCCTTTTACATGCGAAATTGACACAAAAATCACTCTATTTGGATGAGTAACGAAGAAACTGCCGAAAAACTGCGTACGTATAATTAAATAAACGCAATTTGCAATTAATTAACAATTACGAAAATTAATCACCCCTTTTAATTCTTGCAAATTTGTAATATTTAACCATGTTCATGCAATTTAGATTATGAAAATAATAAGGGGCTCGTGATACCACTGTTAGGTTATGATACATATGATATTACATAAATCATGCGGAAACAACCATTAACCCAGGATTACATATTATTTACACATAATCATATAGCATAATTTAGATGCATACTCTTTGTTGCGTGCCCTCCCTAGCTGCGCCCGAACCGAACAAGAACAAGTCTTTAGGACTCCAAGTGTCGTCCCTCCGTAGATAGTCCACAGCACGTCCGGATCCGCCTTAAGATTGACCAACTAGAATCGCCCTTAAGGTACTAGAATTTTCGGCACTTTTGAGCAAGATGTGTGGCTGAATTTTTCTCTCAAAAACTCACTTTGAATACTTTTAAAACTCGTTATAAATTGTGAACCCAGGCCACATATTTATAGGGGTATGGAAAGGGAATTGGAATCCTATTCAGATACAAATTAATTAAACCTAGAATCCTACAAGAACTCTAATTTAATTAATTTATCAAATAGAATTAGGAATTTAATCATTAACCGAACTCTGCACGTTTTAGGAAACGTGCACGAACACAAACACTTACACACGCACACACGGCAGCCACGATGGGCCGCCCATGTGTGCGTACGAGCAGCAGCCCACGCAGCGAGGCCTGCGCGAGCCACAAGCCCACGCAAGCACCCGCGCGCGCTGCGCGCGCTGTGCGCGCTGCCACGGCCTGCTGGGCCTGGCCTTGCGCTGGGCCTGGCGTGGCTGTTTGTGTGGCGCGCTTGGCTTGCTGGGCGATGGCCTGGCTTCGTGCTGGGCCCTCGTCCGGCAGGCCTCGTCCGATGTTTATTCGTACGATACGCTTCCGATTAAATTTCCGATTCCGGAATTCATTTCCGATACGAACAATATTTAACATTTCCGATTCCGGAATTAATTTCCGTTTCGAACAAATATTTAATATTTCCGTTTCCGGAATTATTTTCCGATTCCGGTAATATTTCCGATTCTGACAATATTTCCGTTTCCGGCAATATTTCCGATTCTGGTAATATTTCCATTTCCGATAATATTTTCCGATACGTACCATGTTTCCGTTTCCGGCAACATCTACGACTTGGATAATATTTATATTTCCGATACGATCCATATTTCCGTTTCCGGCAATATCATCGTTTCCGGAGTATTCATTTCTTGCCTGTGACGATCTCAGCTCCCACTGAAACCAAGATCCGTCGATTCCGAATATCCATAGATAGAGTATTTAATGCCATTAAATACTTGATCCGTTTACGTACTATTTGTGTGACCCTACGGGTTCAGTCAAGAGTAAGCTGTGGATTAATATCATTAATTCCACTTGAACTGAAGCGGCCTCTAGCTAGGCATTCAGCTCACTTGATCTCACTGAATTATTAACTTGTTAATTAATACTGAACCGCATTTATTAGACTTAACATAGAATGCATACTTGGACCAAGGGCATTATTTCCTTCACATGAACCCCAACTCATGTTTGTACGTCACTTTAGACGTGCACGGTCTAAAGCTATTGCTACTCAGTTTCACTTTACATGATTTACAAATTGAGACTATGTTATGACTCAACAATCACATAAGGCATGCAATCCAAATTTGTTCACAACTGTTTTTATCTTGGAATTAAGTAAGTGATCACAAAGGCATCAATCAAGACTCATTCCAATTTATCCAACATTTCCTTTAACCATGATCAACCCCTGTATATGGGTATAAAGTTTCAACTTACTAAACAAGGTCCACCGCCCTCATAATGTAGTGAAAAGCTAAAAAGGGAACAACAATCAATCGATCCAAACCAACATATATAGAATAATCTAGCGTTCCCAACCAACATGTTTGTATCAATCATCCATACTAACATGTTACAATTCTCATAATGCAAATAAGTTTAATATGTCCGTCCAACAGTATTAAACATGCAATTTCAACATAACCATGTTCGTCAATAATATCAACATAACCAAGTTCAACAACAATCTCAACACAACCAAGTTCACCAACAAATTCAACATGGTTTCAACAATTAGCACACATTCCAAGCACATAGGTATGTACGTACTTTGTGTAAACAAACTGATAGGCCACTTTAACACTTTCAAAAGTCGCCTAGAGAGAATTCTCCGCCTAAAACAACCAACAAATAATCCCAATGAATTTCTAATCATTGACAACCATAATAAAGCATTCTAAATGCATCCTAAGCATATTTAGAACCTTCCCTAATATCAAAACTTAAACATTTTATTTCCTAGCATCATATTTATTGAACTAGTGATTGAAATTCGTCGGAAACTTTTTGCAAACATCGTACTTTAAATTTTCAGCAATATAAATTCATTTAAAAGCTTCACGAAGGTCAATCTACGTTCCTAGTATCTCAAAACAAGAAATTCAATAATCCATACTCAACCTACCATGATTTATAATCATAAAAACCTTGAATTTCATACTTTAAACAATCAAAATTAATATTTCAAAGTAATTTGATAATCTGAAAATTAATAACTTTTTTATATAATTTGCATAATCTGAAATTTATAATTTAAATCACAAAAACTATAACTTTAATTCAAGAAACATAATTATAATTAATAAAACATGATTAAGCCCTAATTATATTTTAATCAACCACAACTGAAAATAATTAGTTTATAATAATATCAACACCCAATCTGAAAATCATAATCAAACCATAAAATTTATAAATTTATTAAATCAAAGCATAAATTTAAATTAACAAAATATAATTAAAGTAATTAGTTTACTTAGGGTTTAATAAATAACCAAGTAATGAAGGAGAGAGAGAGATTGTCGGCGGCAGGGGCAAGGATGGCGGCACACGGTGGTGCGTTGGTGGCGGCTGCGCGAGTAGATGATGGTCAGCCACGAAAATCAAGGAGAACAGAACGTGAAGGGAAAGAAAGAAAGACGAAGAAGGAGGAGAAGGTGAAGGAGATGTACCGTGCTAGACGGCGGGGCTGCGGCAAGGTGGAGGACGGCGACACTTGCGGTGGCTGCTTGTGAGAAACGAACAAGGGGAGGAGTTAATGGCGAGAACAACGAAAGGAAAAGAAAGAAGAACATCAAAGGAGGGGAACGACGAAGAAGATGGTCGAAGAAAAGGGTACTTACCGGCGGCGGGCGGTGGTTGACCGGCGGCTGGAGCAACGACGTGAAGGAGGAGAGAAAACGACTGAGAGCTAGGGATGAGGGTTTGCTGTACGTGATATTGAAGGGAGGAGTGTATGGCTTGCTTGGGTTTCACGTGAATTAGAGTAAGGGGAGGGTTTGAGTTTTGGGTTTTAATGTTGGGCTTTCCCAAGTGGGCTAGAATTAGGATTTAGCTTTTATGATTCGAATCCAAAACTGAATAGGATCGTTTTCTAAATTCAATCAATTTTCGTAATTCAAATTCTTTTCTACTTAAAATTCTAAAATCATTTTCGATTTCGTAAATCGTTGAAAATATTAACATGTAATAAATAAATATACGTTAATTATATATTTATTTCCAAAATTCATAAATTCTTATTTAAATATATTAAATATACGTTAAAATATATAAATGAAATGTATAAAATTACGGGGGATTACAATCTACCTCTCTTAAAGGAAGTTTCGTCCCGAAACTTGACACGAAAATTCACATATCTTTCCAAACTTTTTCAACTTATTCTTATTGTAGAAGTACTTTGTGCCACTCTTGTGCACCCTTTTGCCAACTAAGAGTTACTTGTTATATTCATGAACACATCTTCTTATGCGGAGAATCTATTTACTTGCATCAACATGTATAAGTTGCTAAAAATAAGCATAAAATGCATAAAAATATCATAAAATAGGTAAAAAGCGCGAATTTCTATCGCATTCTACCCCCTTAAAGAAAACGAGTTACGCCCTCGTAACTCACCTCAGAAAATAACTCTGGATACTTGATCTTCATTTCAGCTTCGGCTTCCCACGTTGCCTCTTCGTACTCGTGGTTCGACCAAAGCACTTTCACTATGCTGACGTCCTTATTGCGTGTACTACGCACTTTCCTATCAAGGATTTTCACAGGCCTTTCTTCGTATGTGAGGCTACTATCAATCTGGATTCTCTCAGGCTCTAAGATATGACGCTCATCAGGGATATAGCGCTTTAGTTGGGAAATGTAAAACACGTCGTGCATCGTTTCGAACTCCATTGGCAAGGCTAACTTGTATGCTACTTTCCCTACTCGTTGCAGAATCTCATATGGGCCTACATACTTGGCACTTAGCTTGCCCTTTTTCCCAAATCTCATCACACCCTTGGTTGGTGATACTTTCAAGAACACTTTATCACCTATTGCAAATTCATCATCTCTTCTTTTCAAATCAGCATAACTCTTTTGCCTATCCTGGACAGCTTGAATTCTAGCCTGAATCATTTTTACATTCCTGACAGTCTCCTCAATGAATTCTGTTCCCAAAACTATATTTTCACTGAAATCATTCCAACAGGTGGGACTTCTACACTTTCTCCCATATAGTGCCTCAAAAGGTGCCATCTTAATGCTTGCATGGTAACTATTGTTGTATGAAAATTCGATCAAGTCTAGATGGTCTTCCCAACTACCCTTAAAGTCAATCGCACAAGCCCTCAACATATCTTCCATAGTCTGGTTAGTTCTCTCAGTCTGACCATCGGTTGTAGGGTGGAAAGCAGTGCTCATTTTCAATGTTGTCCCAAGGTTCAACTGGACCTTTTGCCAAAATTTCGAGAGAAATCTTGAATCATGGTCTGAGATAATACCGGTTGGGACCCCATGCAACCTCACTACATGCTTAATGTATGTCTTTGCAAGCTGTTTATTTTTCCATGTCTCTTTAATTGGAATAAACACGGCTGATTTTGTTAGACGGTCCTCAATCACCCAAATGGTATCATTTCCGTTCTTTGATCTAGGCAAGGCAGTAACAAAATCCATAGAAATGGAATCCCACTTCCATCCAGGCACTTCTAAATGTTGAACTTTCCCCATGGGTCTTCTGTGGTCTATTTTGTTAGGTTATGATACATATGACATTACATAGATCATGCGGAAACAACCATTAACCCAGGACAACATATTATTTACACATAATCATATAGCATAATTTAGATGCATACTCTTTGTTGCGTGCCCTCCCTAGCTGCGCCCGAACCGAACAAGAACAAGTCTTTAGGACTCCAAGTGTCGTCCCTCCGTAGATAGTCCACAGCACGTCCGGATCCGCCTTAAGATTGACCAACTAGAATCGCCCTTAAGGTACTAGAATTTTCGGCACTTTTGAGCAAGATGTGTGGCTGAATTTTTCTCTCAAAAACTCACTTTGAATACTTTGAAACTTGTTATAAATTGTGAGCCCTAGCCTCATATTTATAGGGGTATGGAAAGGGAATCGAAATCCTATTCAGATACAAATTAATTAAACCTAGAATCCTACAAGAACTCTAATTTAATTAATTTATCAAATAGAATTAGGAATTTAATCATTAACCGAACTCTGCATGTTTTAGGAAACGTGCACGAACACAAACACTTGCACACACACGCACGGCTGCCACGATGGGCCCCATGCGTGCGCGCGAGCAGCAGCCCACGCAGCGAGGCCTGCGCGAGCCACAAGCCCACGCAAGCATCCGCGCGCGCTGCGCGCGCTGTGCGCGTTGCCACGGCCTGCTGGGCCTGGCCTTGCGCTGGGCCTGGCGTGGCTGTTTGTGTGGCGCGCTTGGCTTGCTGGGCGATGGCCTGGCTTCGTGCTGGGCCCTCGTCCGGCATGCTTCGTCCGTTGCTTATTCGTACGATACGCTTCCGATTAAATTTCCGATTCCGGAATTCATTTCCGATACGAACAATATTTAATATTTCCGATTCCGGAATTAATTTCCGTTTCGAACAAATATTTAATATTTCCGTTTCCGGAATTATTTTCCGATTCCGGTAATATTTCCGATTCTGACAATATTTCCGTTTCCGGCAATATTTCCGATTCTGGCAATATTTCCATTTCCGATAATATTTTCTGATTCGTACCATGTCTCCGTTTCCGGCAACATCTACGACTTGGATAATATTTATATTTCCGATACGATCCATATTTCCGTTTCCGGCAATATCATCGTTTCCGGAGTATTCATTTCTTGCCTGTGACGATCTTAGCTCCCACTGAAACCAAGATCCGTCGGTTCCGAATATTCATAGATGGAGTATTTAATGCCATTAAATACTTGATCCGTTTACGTGCTATTTGTGTGACCCTACGGGTTCAGTCAAGAGTAAGCTGTGGATTAATATCATTAATTCCACTTGAACTGAAGCGGCCTCTAGCTAGGCATTCAGCTCACTTGATCTCACTGAATTATTAACTTGTTAATTAATACTGAACCGCATTTATTAGACTTAACACAGAATGCATACTTGGACCAAGGGAATTATTTCCTTCAGTCTCCCACTTGTCCTTAGGGACAAGTGTGCATTTCCTAATTCCTTTGTCGCTCGATGCTTGCTCTTGAACATAAGGTAAGAGTTGTCATCCTTATTACGTCCAGAGGTGTTCCTCGGTTTCAGAGTTCAACTGATCAAATAAACAGATAATCATAGCCTATGATTCATCCGAGCACGGCCATGCATTTCACAGTTTCTAGCTCTCCGAGTGGCCTTGTACAACTTTTAAGCATCTCATCCCGATTTATGGGAGGACAATCCCAATCTTGCGATCTTGAGATTAGACTTCGTTTGATAGGTGATTACCTGAGCGTTGCCTTTATAGCCTCCTTTTACGGTGCGACGGTTGGTCAACGTCAAAGCAACCAGTTCTCAAACAAGTAATCTCAAATCACTCAGGTATTGAGGATTTAGTGTCTAATAATTTAATGAAATTTACTCATGACAAATTTAATCTCTTACAGTAAAGTTTCATAGGTCTTGTCCGATACTAGTCTTCCCAAAGTAAGTATCTATGCAAATGATTATGACATTGCCATGTCCACATAGTTCAAGAAACAGAACTACTAGTCATCTTGCATTCTAATCGTCTAACGTTTTCTATGCGTCCAATTTTATAGAAAACTCCGATTAGGGACCATTTTCAACCTTTGACATTCAAGTTCACTTGATAGACATTTCTTAGTCACAGGACTGGTCCTGACAGTCTATCTTGAATATATCGTCAAATTTGAAGGGACTCATCATTTAATACTAAACCAAGATTAAATGGAATATGAAAATACATTTCATATATGATAAATGTTCAACCCCAATGTTTTATAACCATGGGCCTCAAACCCATCTTCTAAAACAATTCATGGAATTCAAAGCTATGCTTGATTTCCAGTGCTACAATGTGAGTGTTGCTTCTCACTTGTTGCATAGGTTTAGTTATCATGCTTTGCCAATCTTAATATCCTTTTCATCGAATGTTCTTCGAGATATGATGATAAGATCTTTTGAGTTTGTTTATTATGTGATCTAGTCTTTCTTACTTCGATAGTGGTTCTACGCATTTTGCAATGAAGAATCATCAAGTTAGCAGACATATGATCCACCCAAGTTCAATGAAGAACTCATTAATATAAACAACTCTGTTTTATTGCTTCTTAGGCAATAAGTACTTTTACTTCAACTGTTTAGGTTGCTAGTGATGCTTTGTTTGGATTTGCTTATCCAAGCAGTTCACAGATATGTGGAAGACTTTCCAGCTATATCTTAGAACATATTTAATTTCCCACGTAACAACTCATGGTCTTCAATCCATGTTGCCATTTCAAAACACGATGCTCTATAGCTCGTCCTTATCAATGGTTAACTCCAAAGGGTCTTGCTTGATCCTTTGCCAGTGTTTATGCGTGTAGCATCAATATTTAGCATATCTTTATTTCCTTGAATCAAGAACTATTCCTATGTACCTTTTCAAGTACCATAAGTATTCTTGATCTCAATCTAGTTGATCTTTACTTAGATCAATAGAGATTGGTATATGTTCGTCATGGCTAAAGTCATACGATACGTTTTTGGCGATCCTCATATTATATCATACATGATAAATTCTTTTGTAGAATAATTCCCAATTGAATTCTATTTATGTAACTTTAGCTCATTCAATTTCAGTAGATACTGAATCCAGCTAAATTCTTTGACATATAATATAGGTGAAGAATCTCATTAGATTCTTTGATGTTAACTTAGTAAATACATAGTTCAAACATCCTTTACTTAGATTTATTCACATGGGTCGAATATCTCCAATGGAGACTTTCGTGTTTGATTTAGTAAATGCCATTACTTAATCCAAAATAATATCATAAGATCTTTGTAAATAGGTCTTAATACCCAGTATGTACTAAGTTTCGCCATGGTCCATTATTGATGAATAATTTCAAATCTAAGTCATTAGCATTTGAATGTTATTTCACAATAGAGAGATATGTGTGTGATACACATAGGACCAATTAAGTTTTAAGTACTCCCACTAAACTTCTTATATATCTATAAGAATCATGTATATTTTATGAAACTAAAATACTTATTAGTTTCACTAAAATACAGTTCCAATTCCCAATTGCTTGCTTAAATCTGTACTTAGATTTTATAAGCTAGCTTTCCTTTTCAAGCATTTATTTGGATCCAAAAACTCTATGACATACCATGTACATATTGTATTCCATCATTTGATTGAGGAATACGTTTTGTCATCCAATTGCCATATGTACCAATATGCAATCATTGCTTGAATTATAGACTTAAGCATTACGATTTTGCATGAGGTTTCAACACAATCCATGCCATGAATTTGCTTGTAACCTTTAGCAACTAATCTAGCTTTGTGTGTGAACACAATTCCATGTTTGATGGTTTTTATCCTTAAAACAAACTTGCAACCAATAGGTGTGAAACTATTCTTGCAAATCAACAAAATTTCAATTTTGTCATCAAAACATTGAGTATGTTTTATGGCCTCTAACCATTTAAAACATTTGAGTCTATATATGGCCTCTAACCATTTTAGGGAATCTGGGTTTCGTCATAGCTTTCTTACAAGTCACAAACTCATTAATCTACATGATAATAGTTTGACTGCAAGTTGTAGGTTTCTTCACTATTTAATAGAAGAATCTCATAGTTTCATTGACCTGATCTCTATGTTTATTCACTATCTAATAGAAGAATCTCATAGTTTCAGTGACTTGAATTCTATGCCTACTTGGGTATAGAACATCAAACAATAGAATATCAATAGCCACTTGAAAGTCCTTTGAATATTCTGTTCTCCTTGAAGCACTTGTAAAGTCTTCTAAGAGATATCTATTCTTTAAAGCCACTTCTAAAGTCCTTAAAGAATAAGTTCGGATTTTCTGAAGCACTTCGAAAAGCCTCCGGAATGTCCGTTTATGTTTGTTGTTCGCCTCGAAAACTTTCGAGGTCTATTTTCTCCCACTTGTCATTTTGGAAACGAATCTCCAAAAGGACATTATTTCGAGCAAACAAACATTATGTTCTCAAAAATTCGTGGTAGAAACAATACCCTTGTGTCTCATTTGAATAAATCACAATGAAACATATATCTATGCTTGGGCCTTAGTTTGTTGAATAACAAACACTAAGCTCCCACTGAGTTTAGGAACTCTTTAGATATATTATGAAAAGATATTCTGAAATTACTTTTCAATAGCTTTGACGAATTTGGTTTAGTTTGGTGGTAGTTGAGCATTTTGTTTTAGAAATTATAGGAAAAGTCTTTATGATTCATCATTGATCGAATCAAGTACTAATTGACTTCGATCATTCCAACGTAGATATGCCATATCTTATGGACCTAGATTGTGAACACACAATCATTGATGATCATATTTGGTCTCAAGTAATCATGAACATGATCTAACCTAGATCTTTATGATTTCTTGCCAAGTGGATTTTATACTTCTGAATCTTTGAACTAGCCAAACAGATTCAAACTTATATCACATTGAGTAAATAAACCTATATTCACTCAAATCCATGTGAAATAATAAAGTCATAAAATCTTTCTTTAGCTTTGAACTCTATTGTCTAGGCGTTCTAACAATAGTTCATATTCTTTGTTACTTTCAACAAGTAAGACTAGCTTGTCTTAAGTTGATCTAGAAATCAACCAACTTTCAAAAGTCCATTTAAAATAGAGCTTGTGAATGTTAACTTGTTGATATGGTCTAAGCAACAATGCCAAAGATTAGTGGAACTCAAATCAAGGGTTTGATTTGAACCTAGTAAAGTTCTTTAAAGAGTTGTTTGTTTTAATCAAGCATATTGACTCAACCTGTAATTGACCATTTTATTCAAATAAACAAACAAACTGTTTTTGTTTTTCTTGAATGTGAGTCTTTCTGTGTTTGAAGCAGAAAATTTAGGTATGCTGATTATGGAACAAAATAGCCATTAAGTTCCAGCCTTTGAAAGGACTTAAAACAAACTAGATGACCCTACAACTAATGTAGCATTGCCATGCTTCATTTCCCACTTGTAGGTCATTAGTGTATCCTAGCTTCCATTGTTTGAGTTATTACCGAAGTAAGAACCTCAAGCGGTATATGATACCAAGGAAGTTTGATTGCTAGGTCACTCCTCTTTAAACATAAACTTATAGGTAGAAACGGAATCGTAAATTCCTCTCATTTGTTCCTCGTTTTCCTATTTCTTGTACCCTTTCTTATAGTCTTAAGAATTGAATTCTTTAGTGTTGACTTTTATACTTGTTAGACATGTCCAATGTCACCCCAACAAGGTTCTTAACATTTAATTTATGTTGAATATTAAGTTTCAACTAGATGATCTTACCAGAAGCTTCTAAAGTTCTCTAAGCATCGATCTATTCGAATGTCTAGGGACTAGACTCATTCGAGAATTAAATGGACAAAGATATTAGGTTGTTAACCATTGGTAAAGCTGAGCGTTTAAGCTCAATGCTTTATGATCTCAAAACTACAGTGTATTTTGAATTCACAAGCACCAATTGGTTTGCCATTCGAATTTGATATTCGAAAACAACCATAAAAGTCGATATAAGAAACGTACATTTTAAATTGGTCACTTTCTCTCTTTTCCGTGAATCGTTCTTGGATTCACTACCAATCGAGGAAATTTACTGTTACCTTTCTAAAAGGATTTATTGCAGTGCAAGATATTTAATTATAAACAATAATTAAAACATACATTGAAGCATGCAAAGTCTAAACATTTATCATGAATAATAACTTGAAATTAAAGCAACCATGCAATTCAAACAAGTTATTAGCATTTTATTCGATTTTATTGTTCCGGCAGGTGTGAATAAAATGATTCCAAGATCCTAAAATCATTGAAGAACTAAGCACAGTTTGTCGACTTAATCCTAAAACATCTTAGGTAAGCAAAAGCCTTTTGCTAATAGTCTAGAAACTATTCTTGGTTGATAGGTACGTCTAAGAACTTATTAGGTAAACCTATCGATTTTGCCACGACATAAAAGGACTCCTTACTTATATCGTTGAGTTTCACCAAAACTAACGTGTACTCACAATTATTTGTGTACCTTGCCCCTTTAGGACCAATAAGTAACACCTCGCTGAGCGAAAACTATTACTAGATTGATGTAAAGGATATCCAAGCAAGTGTATATTTTGGCATGGCACCTTATAACTCAATTTTTAAGTTTGGAACTTAAGGCTCTTACTATGTTGGTTAGATTTTAAGTGAACTAAAATCCTTAATCATGCAACATAATCAAGCTTTTGATCTCATGCATTTTAAGACATATTTAAAACAATAAATAACTTAAAGCATGCATAAGATAAATGTGATCTAGTATGGCCAGACTTCATCTTGAAGCTTTGACTTCAAAGTCCGTCTTGAAAATCTCCGTGGGAGGCACCATTTTCTTCAAATAGGATAAGCTATAACTAATTACAACTATTTGATGGTACGCAGACCATATTTGAATTGAAAAATAACTTTGGTACTTTAGACCAATTACATTCAAATTAATGGTACGCAGACCATATTTTCTATCCTATTTGGGCCATACTAGTCACTTCATAACCTGCAAAACAGTACATATACAATATATACCATTCACCCATTCATTATCATGAATGGCCCACATAGCTGGTTAGTAAAACACATTATGCATCACGTAAACATTTGCAGCAATTAATCAAGGGCACCAAAAATCTACCAATTATTCAGTCCTTATTAATTCTAATCAAGTTGTTTTAACCTTAAGGATTTGTAGACCTAATCAAGAGTTTATGACTAAAAAATGCTCCCACTTAAACCAATAAATTTATATGCTTTACTAATTTTAAACATAAAAATGTATTTCTAGTCTAACCGGAAACATACAAATTTAATTAAAATTTAAAGCTCATATCAATTTATAATTGAATCCAAAAGTTTAATTTAATTTCAGTCGTATTTAAATTAATTCATGATTTTAATTTTAGTAAAATAATTAGAATAAATAAAATTTATTATAATTACAATATTCAAAATTAAAATCCAAGAAAATAATTTAAATTATTAATTTTAAAATTAATTAAAATTACGTGAACTGAAATTTTCAAATTAAACATTCAAAACGATCTTTAATCGTAACGCAAACACCCTACGCGTTGCACGCCCATGGGCCGCACGCACACAGCCATTGCTGGCCATGTGCGCGCAGCCCATGCGCTCGTCGCATAGCTGCTGCATCCCCATCGCAAGCCTCCGCACGCTTTGGTGCTCGCTGCGCGCGCCAGCGCTCATCGCACGCGAGCTATCGCTCGCAGTGCGCGCGCGACATCGCTCGCTGGGCGCGCGACATCGCTCGCTGGGCGCGCGAGCCATCGCTCGCTGGGCGGGCGACATCGCTCGCTGTGCGCGCGAGCAATGCTGGCTGTGCGCGCGAGTCCTCGCTCGTTGTGCGCGCGAGCAATGCTGGGCGCAGCGCTCGTGACACGCGAGCTTGCGCTCGCTGCGCGCTCTTGTGCGAGGCAGCGCGCGTTGTGGCGCAGCTCGCTTGCTGCCCACACGCGACTGCCTTGGCTCGCCCTTCGCCCATGCCCATTCGTCCATTGCTCGTGGCACACGACACAAGGCAGGGCTGCTGCCTTGTGCTCGTGCACTACGCCCTTGCTCATTGCATTCGTGCCGCACGGGCGACGAGCTCCCTTGCTCGTCGTCGCATGCCCGCATTATACAACACCCCTTAAGGGTAACACGAAGCGTCCATTGCTTCGTGTGTGCAAGTTTTATGAACGAATCGCATAAAAAATTTAAAATTTATATTTAAAATTAATGACAAATTAATAAATAATATTAATTTCATAATTTTAGGGCGAAAAATCGAAAATTTATTATCCAATTGATTTCCGATTGTTATGGATTCAAGTCTAGGTCATAAAAATTTAAAATTTATCATAAATTTACAATTTTTATGGTGGTTTTTAATCATAGGTTTCTAATTAAATTACAATTAATTATGAAAATCAAATTAATTCTAAATTATTCTAATTTTCAACAAATTAATCATAATTATAAATTAGATTGCATAATTAACAAGACTAGGCATTCAAACTTGTTAAACATATGCAGTAGGTCAATCAAAAATTCAAGATTTATCAACAAGAATCGCAAATATTTAATTTAACATCTTAAATTTACGAAATTTTGCATTCGAAAAACTAAAACCTTCGAAAAGTCATAGTTAGGCTTCGAATTTGAGAATTCTGGGTTCGGCAGAAAAAAAACTATTTTTGTCAAAATTTTAGAATGCCTTTTACATGCGGAATTGACACAAAAATCACTCAATTCGGATGAGTAACGAAGAAACTGCCGAAAAACTGCGTACGTATAATTAAATAAACGCAATTTGCAATTAATTAACAATTACGAAAATTAATCACCCCTTTTAATTCTTGCAAATTTGTAATATTTAACCATGTTCATGCAATTTAGATTATGAAAATAATAAGGGGCTCGTGATACCACTGTTAGGTTATGATACATATGACATTACATAGATCATGCGGAAACAACCATTAACCCAGGACAACATATTATTTACACATAATCATATAGCATAATTTAGATGCATACTCTTTGTTGCGTGCCCTCCCTAGCTGCGCCCGAACCGAACAAGAACAAGTCTTTAGGACTCCAAGTGTCGTCCCTCCGTAGATAGTCCACAGCACGTCCGGATCCGCCTTAAGATTGACCAACTAGAATCGCCCTTAAGGTACTAGAATTTTCGGCACTTTTGAGCAAGATGTGTGGCTGAATTTTTCTCTCAAAAACTCACTTTGAATACTTTGAAACTTGTTATAAATTGTGAGCCCTAGCCTCATATTTATAGGGGTATGGAAAGGGAATCGAAATCCTATTCAGATACAAATTAATTAAACCTAGAATCCTACAAGAACTCTAATTTAATTAATTTATCAAATAGAATTAGGAATTTAATCATTAACCGAACTCTGCATGTTTTAGGAAACGTGCACGAACACAAACACTTGCACACACACGCACGGCTGCCACGATGGGCCCCAAGCGTGCGCGCGAGCAGCAGCCCACGCAGCGAGGCCTGCGCGAGCCACAAGCCCACGCAAGCATCCGCGCGCGCTGCGCGCGCTGTGCGCGTTGCCACGGCCTGCTGGGCCTGGCCTTGCGCTGGGCCTGGCGTGGCTGTTTGTGTGGCGCGCTTGGCTTGCTGGGCGATGGCCTGGCTTCGTGCTGGGCCCTCGTCCGGCAGGCTTCGTCCGATGCTTATTCGTACGATACGCTTCCGATTAAATTTCCGATTCCGGAATTCATTTCCGATACGAACAATATTTAATATTTCCGATTCCGGAATTAATTTCCGTTTCGAACAAATATTTAATATTTCCGTTTCCGGAATTATTTTCCGATTCCGGTAATATTTCCGATTCTGACAATATTTCCGTTTCCGGCAATATTTCCGATTCTGGCAATATTTCCATTTCCGATAATATTTTCCGATTCGTACCATGTCTCCGTTTCCGGCAACATCTACGACTTGGATAATATTTATATTTCCGATACGATCCATATTTCCGTTTCCGGCAATATCATCGTTTCCGGAGTATTCATTTCTTGCCTGTGACGATCTTAGCTCCCACTGAAACCAAGATCCGTCGGTTCCGAATATTCATAGATGGAGTATTTAATGCCATTAAATACTTGATCCGTTTACGTGCTATTTGTGTGACCCTACGGGTTCAGTCAAGAGTAAGCTGTGGATTAATATCATTAATTCCACTTGAACTGAAGCGGCCTCTAGCTAGGCATTCAGCTCACTTGATCTCACTGAATTATTAACTTGTTAATTAATACTGAACCGCATTTATTAGACTTAACACAGAATGCATACTTGGACCAAGGGCATTATTTCCTTCATATTTTGACTTTCTGACAGGTCAGGCATCTAGACACAAACTCAGCAACTTCCCGTTTCATATTAGGCCACCAATAGATTTGCTTCAGGTCTTTGTACAACTTGTCACCCCCAGGGTGCACAGAATATGGAGTATTATGCCCCTCATCCATAAGACGTCTTTTGAGTTCTTCACACTTTTGTGGTACACACCATCTCCCTTTGAACCTCAAACTACCATCCTCATGAATCTTGAAATCTACTTCCTTCCCTTGACCCATCTTTTCTTTGATCTTCTCTAAGTACTCATCCCCAGCTTGACTTTCTCTAATCTCCTCAAATATGGACAACCCCAATGATAATGCACTCAGTTTTGCCTTGGTTTCCCCAGGATTTACTATTTCCAGGCTAAGTCTCTGCATATCTCGACACAACTCTTCAGGCACTACCAAGACATTCATACTATGGCTAGATTTCCTACTCAATGCATCGGCAACTACATTTTCTTTCCCCTCATGGTACTGAAAGTTCAAATCATAGTCCTTGATCAACTCTAACCATCTTCTTTGTCTCATGTTGAGGTCTTTCTGGGTGAAAATGTAGTTTAGGCTTTTGTGGTCTATGAAGATCTTACATGTTGCACCATAGAGGTAATGTCTCCAAATTTTCAAAGCTAAAACAATTGCAGCTAGCTCTAGATCGTGGGTAGGGTAATTAGCCTCATGTGGTTTCAATTGACGCGACACATACGCAATCACCTTCCTATTTTGCTGTAACACACACCCCAACCCATTCTTCGACGCATCACTATATACCTCAAACCCTTCATTCCCATCAAGCAAGGTCAAAACAGGTGCTGAGGTTAAACGCTCTTTGAGAATTTGGAAAGCTTCCTCACATTTTTTGCTCCACTCAAATTTTGATTCTTTCTTCATCAAGTTGGTCATGGGTTTTGCTATCTTTGAGAAATCTCTCACAAATATCCTATAATAACCAGCTAGGCCTAGGAAACTCCGAATATCAGACACATTCTTTGGAGTAGGCCACTCACTCACAGCTTGAATCTTGGCAGGATCCACAGAGACTCCTTCCTTTGACACATAATGTCCCAAAAATGCTACCTTTTCCAGACGAAACTCACACTTAGAGAACTTTTCATACAACTGGTTCTTCCTAAGCGTCTCCAAGATAATCCTCAAATGCTCATCATGTTCCTTTGTTAGGTTATGATACATATGATATTACATAAATCATGCGGAAACAACCATTATCCCAGGATTACATATTATTTACACATAATCATATAGCATAATTTAGATGCATACTCTTTGTTGCGTGCCCTCCCTAGCTGCGCCCGAACCGAACCAGAACAAGTCTTTAGGACTCCAAGTGTCGTCCCTCCGTAGATAGTCCACAGCACGTCCGGATCCGCCTTAAGATTGACCAACTAGAATCGCCCTTAAGGTACTAGAATTTTCGGCACTTTTGAGCAAGATGTGTGGCTGAATTTTTCTCTCAAAAACTCACTTTGAATACTTTGAAATTCGTTATAAATTGTGAACCCTGGCCACATATTTATAGGGGTATGGAAAGGGAATTGGAATCCTATTCAGATACAAATTGATTAAACCTAGAATCCTACAAGAACTCTAATTTAATTAATTTATCAAATAGAATTAGGAATTTAATCATTAACCGAACTCTGCACGTTTTAGGAAACGTGCACGAACACAAACACTTACACACGCACACACGGCAGCCACGATGGGCCGCCCATGCGTGCGCACGAGCAGCAGCCCACGCAGCGAGGCCTGCGCGAGCTGCAAGCCCACGCAGCTCCCGCGCGCGCTGCGCGCGCTGTGCGCGCTGCCACGGCCTGCTGGGCCTGGCCTTGCGCTGGGCCTGGCGTGGCTGTTTGTGCGGCGCGCTTGGCTTGCTGGGCGATGGCCTGGCTTCGTGCTGGGCCTCGTCCGGCAGGCCTCGTCCGATGCTTATTCGTACGATACGCTTCTGATTAAATTTCCGATTCCGGAATTCATTTCCGATACGAACAATATTTAACATTTCCGATTCCGGAATTAATTTCCGTTTCGAACAAATATTTAATATTTCCGTTTCCGGAATTATTTTCCGATTCCGGTAATATTTCCGATTCTGACAATATTTCCGTTTCCGGCAATATTTCCGATTCTGGTAATATTTCCATTTCCGATAATATTTTCCGATACGTACCATGTTTCCGTTTCCGGCAACATCTACGACTTGGATAATATTTATATTTCCGATACGATCCATATTTCCGTTTCCGGTAATATCATCGTTTCCGGAGTATTCATTTCTTGCCTGTGACGATCTCAGCTCCCACTGAAACCAAGATCCGTCGATTCCGAATATCCATAGATAGAGTATTTAATGCCATTAAATACTTGATCCGTTTACGTACTATTTGTGTGACCCTACGGGTTCAGTCAAGAGTAAGCTGTGGATTAATATCATTAATTCCACTTGAACTGAAGCGGCCTCTAGCTAGGCATTCAGCTCACTTGATCTCACTGAATTATTAACTTGTTAATTAATACTGAACCGCATTTATTAGACTTAACATAGAATGCATACTTGGACCAAGGGCATTATTTCCTTCATCCTTTTCACTCCTCGAATAGATAAGAATATCATCAATGAGTACCACCACAAACTTATCTAGGAATTCATGGAAAATCCTATTCATCAAATCCATAAATATGGCGGGTGCATTGGTTAAACCAAAAGGCATTACTGTAAACTCATAATGACCATAACGAGTCCTAAATGCAGTCTTAGGAATGTCTTTCTTAGCTACTCTCAATTGGTGATATCCCGAACGCAAATCAATCTTTGAGAACACACTTGCCCCATTCAATTGGTCAAACAGGTCATCTATCCTAGGTAAAGGATATTTGTTTTTGATTGTTACATTGTTCAACTCCCTGCAATCAATGCATAACCGCATACTCCCATCTTTCTTTTTGACAAACAATACTGGAGCTCCCCATGGTGATGCACTAGGCCTAATGTACCCCTTGTCGAACAACTCTTGCAATTGGGTCTTCAACTCACTCATTTTTGGAGGTGCCATTCTATAGGGTGCCTTGGATATGGGTGCAGTTCCGGGATTTAACTCTATGGTAAACTCAAGGGCTCTAGCAGGTGGCATACCTGAAATCTCATCCGGAAATACATCTACGAATTCATTTACGATTGGAACATCCTCTATCTTCACCCCAACTTCTTTACTTACATCCTGGACACTACAGAATAATAATTCACACCCCTTATTGACCAACTTCCTCACTTGCATCGCAGAGATCACCCCAAAGTTCTTAGACTTCTCAAAACGCCTATATGATATCGATTTCCCAGTAGAGTTCTTTAGGCTTACTTTCTGAATCTCACAATCTATCCTGGCCTTGTATAAACTTAGCCAATCCATACCCAGAATCACATCTAGGTCCCCCAAACTAAATTCTATCAAATTGGATGGAAAAATGCAATCTTTTATCTTCAAAGGCAAGTTCTTAAATAATTTCGTACACCTTATGGTTGCACCAGTAGGCATACTAACAGGTAAATCAATTGCCTCAAAATCTACTAACTTCAAACTTTTAACAATAGAGGTCGAAATAAAAGAATAAGTTGCCCCTGAATCAAACAACGTTTTAACAGGTAAGGAGTTAACAGAGAAAGTACCCGAAACTACATCTGCAAAACGTTCAGCTTCATTTCTACTCATTACAAACAGCTTTCCCGGAGCCTTGTTGTTATTGTTGTTCACATTGACAGGTTTGTTTTGGTTTCCCTGGTTATTTGGTGCCCCAGACGGCTTCGAACCTTGGTTCCCTGAATGGTTAAACCCTGGTTTCCCTTGGTTACTATTCCCACTACCATTATGTTCTTTCTTCTGCTTTGTGAAGCACTCAAACTCCCTATGTCCCTTCTTATGACAATAGTTGCAAATTACCAATTCCCCCTTACAATCCTTCCCAGGGTGGTTGTTGTTGCACCTCCTGCAGTGGTACGCCCTGTCAGTTTGGTTTATGTTGTTATAGTTATTCCCCTGGTTGTTTCTTCCCTGGAAATTACCATTACCATTACCATTACCATTTACTTTTGAAGTTCCCCTGACTTTCCCCAGCATTAAACTCTTTCCTTTTATCCCCAACAACAACATTCTTCTTGTCTCTCCTGGTCTGCCGGCCATAAATATGATCAGCTCTCCCATACACAATGTCTAAGGACGTAAAGGTTTTTCCGCCTAATCCCAGTTGGATCTCATCGGTTAACCCCTGCTCAAACCTCTGAGCCTTTAGCTCCTCAGTAGCTACCACCTCAGGTGCAAACCTCGACAAAGCTACAAACTTACTATAGTATTCAGCAATGGTCATATTCCCCATCCTAAGGTTGATAAACTGCTGCGTTTTCTGCTTCCTCATAAAAGGAGGATAAAACTTCCCCCTTAAGGCAACAATAAATGAGTCCCAATTGAACCCCTCAGCAGCACTTAGTCTAGTCCCATTTTCCCTCCACCAAAGGTCGGCCTCATCTTTCAGGTAGAGGACAGCTTGGCTTACTTTCATATGCTCAGGACAGTTTACCGCCCCAAATAGTTTCTCAAACTCCCTGATCCAGTTTTCAAGGAAGGTGGGGTCTGTCTGCCCCTTAAAGTATGGTGGCTTAACTTTCGCAAGCCTTTCAAACATGTCCCCTGCAGAATCGGGGCGCTCAGTTCTTTCCTGGGTTAATCTTTCCGCCAAGAGGCGAATAGCAGCAGCTAGGTCGTTATTACTGGCCATCCTAGAGCGCGACTTGAAATTAATATACTCTAATTCAGGTTCCAAACTTTACTTATATTATCCTCTAGCAATGTTGTTAGGTTATGATACATATGATATTACATAAATCATGCGGAAACAACCATTAACCCAGGATTACATATTATTTACACATAATCATATAGCATAATTTAGATGCATACTCTTTGTTGCGTGCCCTCCCTAGCTGCGCCCGAACCGAACCAGAACAAGTCTTTAGGACTCCAAGTGTCGTCCCTCCGTAGATAGTCCACAGCACGTCCGGATCCGCCTTAAGATTGACCAACTAGAATCGCCCTTAAGGTACTAGAATTTTCGGCACTTTTGAGCAAGATGTGTGGCTGAATTTTTCTCTCAAAAACTCACTTTGAATACTTTGAAACTCGTTATAAATTGTGAACCCAGGCCACATATTTATAGGGGTATGGAAAGGGAATTGGAATCCTATTCAGATACAAATTGATTAAACCTAGAATCCTACAAGAACTCTAATTTAATTAATTTATCAAATAGAATTAGGAATTTAATCATTAACCGAACTCTGCACGTTTTAGGAAACGTGCACGAACACAAACACTTACACACGCACACACGGCAGCCACGATGGGCCGCCCATGCGTGCGCACGAGCAGCAGCCCACGCAGCGAGGCCTGCGCGATCTGCAAGCCCACGCAGCTCCCGCGCGCGCTGCGCGCGCTGTGCGCGCTGCCACGGCCTGCTGGGCCTGGCCTTGCGCTGGGCCTGGCGTGGCTGTTTGTGCGGCGCGCTTGGCTTGCTGGGCGATGGCCTGGCTTCGTGCTGGGCCTCGTCCGGCAGGCCTCGTCCGATGCTTATTCGTACGATACGCTTCCGATTAAATTTCCGATTCCGGAATTCATTTCCGATACGAACAATATTTAACATTTCCGATTCCGGAATTAATTTCCGTTTTCGAACAAATATTTAATATTTCCGTTTCCGGAATTATTTTCCGATTCCGGTAATATTTCCGATTCTGACAATATTTCCGTTTCCGGCAATATTTCCGATTCTGGTAATATTTCCATTTCCGATAATATTTTCCGATACGTACCATGTTTCCGTTTCCGGCAACATCTACGACTTGGATAATATTTATATTTCCGATACGATCCATATTTCCGTTTCCGGCAATATCATCGTTTCCGGAGTATTCATTACTTGCCTGTAACGATCTCAGCTCCCACTGAAACCAAGATCCGTCGATTCCGAATATCCATAGATAGAGTATTTAATGCCATTAAATACTTGATCCGTTTACGTACTATTTGTGTGACCCTACGGGTTCAGTCAAGAGTAAGCTGTGGATTAATATCATTAATTCCACTTGAACTGAAGCGGCCTCTAGCTAGGCATTCAGCTCACTTGATCTCACTGAATTATTAACTTGTTAATTAATACTGAACCGCATTTATTAGACTTAACATAGAATGCATACTTGGACCAAGGGCATTATTTCCTTCAGTCTCCCACTTGTCCTTAGGGACAAGTGTGCATTTCCTAATTCCTTTGTCGCTCGATGCTTGCTCTTGAACATAAGGTAAGAGTTTTCATCCTTATTATGTCCAGAGGTGTTTCTCGGTTTCAGAGTTCAACTGATCAAATAAACAGATAATCATAGCCTATGATTCATCCGAGCACGGCCATGCATTTCACAGTTTCTAGCTCTCCGAGTGGCCTTGTACAACTTTTAAGCATCTCATCCCGATTTATGGGAGGACAATCCCAATCTTGCGATCTTGAGATTAGACTTCGTTTGATAGGTGATTACCTGAGCGTTGCCTTTATAGCCTCCTTTTACGGTGCGACGGTTGGTCAACGTCAAAGCAACCAGTTCTCAAACAAGTAATCTCAAATCACTCAGGTATTGAGGATTTAGTGTCTAATAATTTAATGAAATTTACTTATGACAGATTTTCATCTCTTACAGTAAAGTTTCATAGGTCTTGTCCGATACTAGTCTTCCCAAAGTAAGTATCTATGCAAATGATTATGACATTGCCATGTCCACATAGTTCAAGAAACAGAACTACTAGTCATCTTGCATTCTAATCGTCTAACGTTTTCTATGCGTCCAATTTTATAGAAAACTCCGACTAGGGACCATTTTCAACCTTTGACATTAAGTTCACTTGATAGACATTTCTTAGTCACAGGACTGGTCCTGACAGTCTATCTTGAATATATCGTCAAATTGAAGGGACTCATCATTTAATACTAAACCAAGATTAAATGGAATATGAAAATACATTTCATATATGATAAATGTTCAACCCAAATGTTTTATAACCATGGGCCTCAAACCCATCTTCTAAAACAATTCATGGAATTCAAAGCTATGCTTGATTTCCAGTGCTACAACGTGAGTGTTGCTTCTCACTTGTTGCATAGGTTTAGTTATCATGCTTTGCCAATCTTAATATCCTTTTCATCGAATGTTCTTCGAGATATGATGATAAGATCTTTTCGAGTTTGTTTATTATGTGATCTAGTCTTTCTTACTTCGATGGTGGTTTTACTCATTTTGCAATGAAGAACCATCAAGTTAGCAGACGTTTTTCTTGCTTCAAGAGTGGTTCTACGCATTTTTCAATGAAGAACCATCAAGCCAGCAGATAGGTGATCTACCCAAGTTCAGTGAAGAACTTTAAACAACCCTGTTTTATTGCTTCTTAGGCAATAATCACTTTTACTTCAACTGTATAGGTTGCTAGTGATGCTTTGTTTGGATTTACCTATCCAAGCAGTTCATAGATATGTGGAAGACTCTTCAACTATATCTTAGAACATAGAAATTATTATTTTAATTTCCCACGCAACAACTCATGGTCTCCAATCCATGTTGCCATTTCAAAACACGATGCTCTATAGCTCGTCCTTATCAATGGTTAACTCCAAAGGGTCTTGCTTGATCCTTTGCCAGTGTTTATGCGTTTAGCATCAATATTTAGCATATCTTTATTTCCTTGAATCAAGAACTATTCCTATGTACCTTTTCAAGTACCATAAGTATTCTTGATCTCAATCTAGTTGATCTTCACTTAGATCAATAGAGATTGGTATATGTTCGTCATGCCTAAAGTCATACGATACGTTTTTGGCGATCCTCATATTATATCATACATGATAAATTCTTTTGCAGAATAATTCCCAATTGAATTCTATTCATGTAACTTTAGCTTATCTAGTTTCAGTAGATACTGAATTCAGCTAAATTCTTTGACATATAATATAGGTTAAGAATCTCATTTAGACTCTTTGATGTTTAACTTAGTAAATGCTTATACATAGTTCAAACATCCTTTACTTAGATTTATTCACATGGGTCGAATATCTCCAATGGAGTCTTTCGTGTTTGATTTAGTAAATGCCATTACTTAATCCAAAACAATATTATAAGATCTTTGTAAATAGATCTTAGTACCCAGTATGAACTAAGTTTCGCCTTGGTCCGTCATTGATGAATAATCTCAAATCTAAGTATTTAGCATTTGAATGTTATTTCACAATAGAGAGATATGTGTGTGATACACATAGGACCAATTAAGTTTTATGTACTCCCACTAAACTTCTTATATATCTATAAGAATCATGTATATTTTATGAAACTAAAATACTTATTAGCTTCACTAAAATACAATTCCAATTCCCAATTGCTTGCTTAAATCTGTACTTAGATTTTATAAACTAGCTTTTCTTTTCAAGCATTTATTTGGATCCACAAATCCTATGACATACCATGTACATAGTTTTCTTCCAACATTTGATTGAGGAATATGTTTTGTCATCCAATTGCCATATGTACCAATATGCAATCATTGCTTGATTTATAGACTTGAGCATTACGATTATGCATGAGGTTTCAACACAATCCATGTCATGAATTTGCTTGTAACCTTTAGCAACTAATCTAGCTTTGCGTGTGAACACAATTTCATGTTTGATGGTTTTTATCCTTAAAACAAACTTGCAACCAATAGGTGTGAAACTATTCTTGCAAATCAACAAAATTTTAATTTTGTCATCAAAACATTGAATATGTTTTATGGCCTCTAACCATTTAAACATATAGTTTATATATGGCCTCTAACCATTTTAGGGAATCTATATTTCGTCATAGCTTTCTTACAAGTCACAAACTCATTAATCTATATGATAATAGTTTGACTGCAAGTTGTAGGTTTCTTCACTATCTAATAGAAGAATTGCATAGTTCCAGTGACTTGAACTCTAAGCCTACTTTGGGTATAGAACATCAAACAAATAGAATATCAATAGCCACTTAAAAGTCCTTTGAATATTCTGTTCTCCTTGAAGCACTTGTAAAGTCTTCTAAGAGATGTCTATTCTTTAAAGCCACTTCTAAAGTCCTTAAAGAATAATTTTCGGATTTTCTGAAGCACTTCGAAAGGCCTCCGGAATGTCCGTTTATGTTTGTTGTTCGCCTCGAAGACTTTCGAGGTCTATTTTCTCCCACTTGTCATTTTGGAAACGAATCTCCAAAAGGACATTATTTCGAGCAAACAAACATTATGTTCTCAAAAATTCGTGGTAGAAACAATACCCTTGTGTCTCATTTGAATAAATCACAATGAAACATATATCTATACTTGGGCCTTAGTTTGTCGAATGACAAACACTAAGCTCCCACTGAGTTTTAGGAACTCTCTAGATATATTTTATGAAAAGTTATTCTGAAATTACTTTTCAATAGCTTTGACGAATTTGGTTTAGTTTGGTGGTAGTTAAGCATTTTGTTTTAGAAATTATAGGAAAAGTCTTTATGATCCATCATTGATCGAATCAAGTACTAATTGACTTCGATTATTCCAACGTAGATATGCCATATCTTATGGAGCTAGATTGTGAAATTACAACACACAATCATTGATGATCATATTTGGTCTCAAGTAATCATCAACATGATCTAACCTAGATCTTTATGATTTCTTGCCAAGTGGATTTTATACTTCTGAATCTTTGAACTAGCCAAATAGATTCAACTTATATCACATTTGAGTAAATAAACCTATATTCACTCAAATCCATGTGAAATAATAAAGTCATAAAACCTTTCTTTAGCTTTGAACTCTATCGTCTAGGCGTTCTAACAACAGTTCATATTCTTTGTTACTTTCAACAAGTAAGACTAGTTGTCTTAAATTGATTTAGAAATCAACCAACTTTCAAAAGTCCATTAAAATAGAGCTTTTGAATGTTAACTTGTTGATATGGTCTAAGCAACAATGCCAAAGATTAGTGGAACTCAAATGAAGGGGTTGATTTGAACCTAGTAAAGTTCTTTAAAGAGTTGTTTGTTTTAATCAAGCATATTGACTCATTCCGTAAATGACCATTTCATTCAAATAAACAAACAAACAAGCATTGTTTTGTTCTTCTGAATGTGAGTCTTTCTGTGTTTGAAGCAGAAATTTAGGTATGCTGATTATGGAACAAAATAGCCATTTAGTTCCAGCCTTTGAAAGGACTTAAAACAAACTAGATGACCCTACAACTAATGTAGCATTGCAATGCTTCATTTCCCACTTGTAGGTCATTAGTGTATCCTAGCTTCCATTGTTTGAGTTGTTACCGAAGTAAGAACCTCAAGCGGTATATGATACCAAGGAAGTTTGATTGCTAGGTCACTTCTCTTTAAACATAAATTTATAGGTAGAAACGGAATCGTAAATTCCTTTCATTTGTTCCTCGTTTTCCTATTTCTTGTACCCTTTCTTATAGTCTTAAGAATTGAATTCTTTAGTGTTGACTTTTATACTTTGTTAGACATGTCCAATGTCACCAACAAGGTTCTTAACATTTAATTTATGTTGAATATTAAGTTTCAACTAGATGATCTTACCAGAAGCTTCTAAAGTTCTCTAAGCATCGATCTATTCGAATGTCTAGGGACTAGACTCATTCGAGAATTAAATGGACAAAGATATTAGGTTGTTAACCATTGGTAAAGCTGAGCGTATTAGACTCAATGCTTTATGATCTCAAAACTACAGTGTATTTTGAATTCACAAGCACCAATTGGTTTGCCATTCAACTTTGATATTCGAAAACAACCATGAAAGTCGCTATAAGAAACGTACATTTTAAATTGCTCACTTTCTCTCATTTCCGTGAATCGTTCTTGGATTCACTACCAATCGAGGAAATTTACTGTTACCTTTCTAAAAGGATTTACTTCAGTGCAAGATATTTAATTATAAACAATAATTAAAACATATATTGAAGCATGCAAAGTCTAAACATTTATCATGAATAATAACTTGAAATTAAAGCAATCATGCAATTCAAACAAGTTATTACCATTTTATTCGATTTTATTGTTCCGGCAGGTGTGAATAAAATGATTCCAAGACCCTAAAATCATTGAAGAACTAAGCACAGTTTGTCGACTTAATCCTAAAACATCTTAGGTAAGCAAAAGCCTTTTGCTAATAGTCTAGAAACTATTCTTGGTTGATAGGTACGTCTAAGAACTTATTAGGTAAACCTATCGATTTTGCCACGACATAAAAGGACTCCTTACTTATATCGTTGAGTTTCACCAAAACTAACATGTACTCACAATTATTTGTGTACCTTGCCCCTTTAGGACCAATAAGTAACACCTCGCTGAGCGAAAACTATTACTAGATTGATGTAAAGGATATCCAAGCAAGTGTATATTTTGGCATGGCACCTTTTAACTCAATTTTTAAGTTTGGAACTTAAGCTCTTACTATGTTGGTTAGATTTTAAGTGAACTAAAATCCTTAATCATGCAACATAATTAAGCTTTGATCTCATGCATTTTAAGACATATTTAAAGCAATAAATAACTTAAAACATGCATAAGATAAATGTGATCTAGTATGGCCCGACTTCATCTTGAAGCTTTAACTTCAAAGTCCGTCTTGAAAATCTCCGTGGGAGGCACCATTTTCTTCAAATAGGATAAGCTATAACTAATTACAACTATTTGATGGTACGCAGACCATATTTGAATTGAAAAATAACTTTGGTACTTCAGACCAATTACATTCAAATTAATGGTACGCAGACCATATTTTCTATCCTATTTGTGCCATTCTAGTCACTTCATAACCTGCAAAACAGTACATATACAATATATACCATTCACCCATTCATTATCATGAATGGCCCACATAGCTGGTTAGTAAAACACATTATGCATCACGTAAACATTTGCAGCAATTAATCAAGGGCACCAATAATCTACCAATTATTCAGTCCTTATTAATTCTAATCAAGTTGTTTTAACCTTAAGGATTTGTAGACCTAATCAAGAGTTTATGACTAAAAAACGCTCCCACTTAAACCAATAAATTCATATGCTTTACTAATTTTAAACATAAAAATGTATTTCTAGTCTAACCGGAAACATACAAATTTAATTAAAATTTAAAGCTCATATAAATTTATAATTGAATCCAAAAAGTTTAATTTAATTTCAGTCGTATTTAAATTAATTCATGATTTTAATTTTAGTAAAATAATTAGAATAAATAACATTTATTATAATTACAATATTCAAAATTAAAATCCAAGAAAATAATTTAAATTATTAATTTTAAAATTAATTAAAATTACGTGAACTGAAATTTTCAAATTAAACATTCAAAACGATCTAATCGTAACGCAAACACCCTACGCATTGCACGCCCATGGGCCGCCCGCACACAGCCATCGCTGGCCATGTGCGCGCAGCCCATGCGCTCGTCGCATAGCTGCTGCATTTCCATCGCAAGCCATCGCACGCTGCGCGCGCGCCAGCGCTCGTCGCACGCGAGCCATCGCTCGCAGTGCGCGCGAGCCATCGCTCGTTGTGCGCGCGACATCGCTCGCTGGGCGCGCGACATCGCTCGCTGTGCGTGCGACATCGCTCGCTGGGCGCGCGACATCGCTCGCTGTGCGTGCGAGCCATCGCTCGCTGGGCGCGCGACATCGCTCGCTGGGCGCGCGACATCGCTCGCTGTGCGCGCGAGCAACGCTGGGCGCAGCGCTCGTGGCACGCGAGCTTGCGCTCGCTGCGCGCGAGGCTGCGCGCTCTTGCGCGAGGCAGTGCGCGTTGTGGCGCAGCTCGCTTGCTGCCCACACGCGACTGCCTTGGCTCGCCCTTCGCCCATGCCCATTCGTCCATTGCTCGTGGCCCACGACACAAGGCAGGGCTGCTGCCTTGTGCACGTGCACCATGCCTTGCTTATTGCATTCGTGCCGCACGGGCGACGAGCTCCCTTGCTCGTCGTCGCATGCCCGCACTATACAACACCCCTTAAGGGTAACACGAAGCGTCCATTGCTTTGTGCGTGCAAGTTATATGAACGAATCGCATAAAAAATTTAAAATTTATAAAATTAATGACAAATTAATAAATATTATTAATTTCATAATTTTAGGGCGAAAAAATCGAAAATTTATTATTCAATTGATTTCCGATTTACATGGATTCAAGTCTAGGTCATAAAAATTTAAAATTTATCAAAAATTTACAATTTTTATGGTAGTTTTTAATCATAGGTTTCTAATTAAATTATAATTAATTATGAAAATCAAATTAATTCTAAATTATTCTAATTTTCAACAAATTAATCATAATTACAAATTAGATTGCATAATTAACAAGGCTAGGCATTCAAACTTGTTAAACATATACAGTAGGTCAATCAAAAATTCAAGATTTATCAACAAGAATCGCAAATATTTAATTTAACATCTTAAATTTACGAAATTTTGCACTCGAAAAACTAAAACCTTCGAAAAGTCATAGTTAGGCTTCGAATTTGAGAATTCTGGGTTCGGCAGAAAAATACTATTTTTTTGTCAAAATTTTAGAATGCCTTTTACATGCGAAATTGACACAAAAATCACTCGATTTGGATGAGTAACGAAGAAACTGCCGAAAAACTGCGTACGTATAATTAAATAAACGCAATTTGCAATTAATTAACAATTACGAAAATTAATCACCCCTTTTAATTCTTGCAAATTTGTAATATTTAACCATGTTCATGCAATTTAGATTATGAAAATAATAAGGGGCTCGTGATACCACTGTTAGGTTATGATACATATGATATTACATAAATCATGCGGAAACAACCATTAACCCAGGATTACATATTATTTACACATAATCATATAGCATAATTTAGATGCATACTCTTTGTTGCGTGCCCTCCCTAGCTGCGCCCGAACCGAACCAGAACAAGTCTTTAGGACTCCAAGTGTCGTCCCTCCGTAGATAGTCCACAGCACGTCCGGATCCGCCTTAAGATTGACCAACTAGAATCGCCCTTAAGGTACTAGAATTTTCGGCACTTTTGAGCAAGATGTGTGGCTGAATTTTTCTCTCAAAAACTCACTTTGAATACTTTGAAACTCGTTATAAATTGTGAACCCAGGCCACATATTTATAGGGGTATGGAAAGGGAATTGGAATCCTATTCAGATACAAATTGATTAAACCTAGAATCCTACAAGAACTCTAATTTAATTAATTTATCAAATAGAATTAGGAATTTAATCATTAACCGAACTCTGCACGTTTTAGGAAACGTGCACGAACACAAACACTTACACACGCACACACGGCAGCCACGATGGGCCGCCCATGCGTGCGCACGAGCAGCAGCCCACGCAGCGAGGCCTGCGCGATCTGCAAGCCCACGCAGCTCCCGCGCGCGCTGCGCGCGCTGTGCGCGCTGCCACGGCCTGCTGGGCCTGGCCTTGCGCTGGGCCTGGCGTGGCTGTTTGTGCGGCGCGCTTGGCTTGCTGGGCGATGGCCTGGCTTCGTGCTGGGCCTCGTCCGGCAGGCCTCGTCCGATGCTTATTCGTACGATACGCTTCCGATTAAATTTCCGATTCCGGAATTCATTTCCGATACGAACAATATTTAATATTTCCGATTCCGGAATTAATTTCCGTTTTCGAACAAATATTTAATATTTCCGTTTCCGGAATTATTTTCCGATTCCGGTAATATTTCCGATTCTGACAATATTTCCGTTTCCGGCAATATTTCCGATTCTGGTAATATTTCCATTTCCGATAATATTTTCCGATACGTACCATGTTTCCGTTTCCTGCAACATCTACGACTTGGATAATATTTATATTTCCGATACGATCCATATTTCCGTTTCCGGCAATATCATCGTTTCCGGAGTATTCATTACTTGCCTGTGACGATCTCAGCTCCCACTGAAACCAAGATCCGTCGATTCCGAATATCCATAGATAGAGTATTTAATGCCATTTAATACTTGATCCGTTTACGTACTATTTGTGTGACCCTACGGGTTCAGTCAAGAGTAAGCTGTGGATTAATATCATTAATTCCACTTGAACTGAAGCGGCCTCTAGCTAGGCATTCAGCTCACTTGATCTCACTGAATTATTAACTTGTTAATTAATACTGAACCGCATTTATTAGACTTAACATAGAATGCATACTTGGACCAAGGGCATTATTTCCTTCAAATGTAATATCACATCAACATTCAAAATTCACACAAAATGAACAATCATGCAGAACATTCAACTGAGAGACAAGGACTAACTTCAATTATCACGAATAATAAGGTAGAATAAAAGAAGAAAACATTCCCCTTGCGTGCCCGTAATAAACTTTGATCCCTTAGATAGTCAATAATCTAACTTTTATTCCTCAGAAGAATGTCGATAACAATCCTAAATATTAACACACACCTGTTCTCAAAATAAAGTAAAAAGGTTCTACGATATAAACATAAACTATGGTTGGGCGAATTGTCCAACATTTTTCTCACACACAACTAAATATGTAAGCAAGGCTAAAGGGAGACATCATCAGACTTGTCCTTTGATTCGCTATAACCTTCTAGGGTGAATAACTCATATTTAAGTTCATCATCATCATCCATATCAAAATAATAAGCTTCTTTTCTTGGCCTTGAGGATCTTCGTAGACCTTGAAGTTGATGATTATCTTCTTCTGGCTTAGACTCGGGCTCAGGCTCAGGCTCAGGCTCAGGCTCAGGCTCAGGCTCAAACTCAGGCTCAAACTCAAATTCAGGCTCAAACTCAAACTCAAATTCAGGCTCAAACTCAGGCTCCGAATCGCTTTCAGGTCTCAAAACAGCTTGATAAATATCGACCCTAGTTTGCCCTATAGCACGATCAAACTCACGAAGGGCTTCATCATCACTATCAGAGTATCATGTTCTCCTGCTCTTGAAACTTGACGCAGAACAAGTTCATAGCTGGTGTAACTATTAATGTCAGACTCATAATCCATTTCATTTTCATCATCGCTCAGAACAATAGGGTTAGGATTGCTCCCTATTCTATTTTCTTCCATGCCAGACATGATTAGTGATCTATAACAATTAAACATAGTTTCTATGTTAGTAATTAGTACTCTCACTTACCGTATGATCCCACAATACACAATAAGTAAGAATATATATCAATGGCAAAGCATAGGAAAGACACGACAGTTAGCAGGTAGAGAAAGTACAATCATGTTGACATAATGCAGACACAATTCTTCTATTCTATATGCCCTTTCCTATGCTACCCATCTCTCAAAATAAACATAATATATCAAACATTGAAGCATAAAAAGAATAAAACAAGAATGATTTATAAGAATTAATTTGATTAAACGAATAATTATTAAACGACAAATAATTAATAAATCAATTTTTTTTACGGTACTGTAGCAGCAGCAGTAATTTTTTTTTTTTTAAATAATTCCGAAAATATTAATTTAAATTTTAGAAAAAGAAACGAAATACATTAATTCACATAATCAAGAACGTATTTCAAAGCACGTAATTCAAGAGTCAATTTTAAAATAAATTCAAACATTTCTAACTAATAACTTTCAATTTATTCACTAGTTGTAGTTTCATTCAACGAAATTCTTTTTACGTAACTAATTAGTTAGTTAGGCGCCTAAAATTTAAAAAGGTAGACACGAAATGTCAGTAAAACCTTTAGCTCTGATACCACTTTGTAACACCCCGACAATTCCCTTTTTCTAAAACAACCCTTTTATAAATATAACTATAGAGAATTATCAAAGTATTATCGCCCGTGTGAAAACGTAACGGCTTATTCAGAATTTTGCAGCGGAAAACATAAAACTAACTTTTAGGTTCATAAATAATCGATTACATATTAAGTCAAAAAACCAATTAACGGAAATAAGGAAACGTGAATAGTACGACAAATTTCAAATCCAAATTAACAAACCAAATCACTTAACAAAACAAATATAACTACAAGCTCTCTAATCCCGATCCCAATGATGCATCATCTTCAAACCTGTAGATGGGCAACGCTTATTGATCCTTAGAGACTGCTCACCAAAGATGGGTCATCACAGGATCAATAAGGCATAGCCATGATCAACACACACAAACAAAGCACGTAATCAGCAAAGCTGAGTACTACATACTAAAACAATAATAATCCTAAGATGATACTATTAAACGAACAACCCTAACATGATACTAATGAACATAAATAAGGGCAGACAAAACATGATAGTTTGACGACCATACTTGACCAGACTAGACTAGGCTAGACTTATAACAATAATATTATTTTAGTTGAAATAGACAATGGACCGAGTTGTCCATCCAGAAGTCTTCACTAAGGAAGACGAGGTACGGGCGCGACTCCGTAACCTCAGTGACCTGCGATATCGAGGAACGTTTGAATAAAAATAGAACACGATGATCAATCCGGTCCCAGAAAAGGCCATGGGCTACCACCATGAACCCCAACTCCTGTTTGTCCGTCACTTTAGACGTGCACGGTCTAAAGCTATTGCTACTCAGTTTCACTTTACATGATTAACAAATTGAGACTATGTTATGACTCAACAATGACATAAGGCATGCAATCCACATTTGTTCACAACTGTTTTTATCTTGGAATTAAGTAAGTGATCACAAAGGCATCAATCAAGACTCATTCCAATTTATCCAACCTTTCCTTTAACCATGATCAACCCCTGTATATGGGTATAAAGTTTCAACTTACAAAACTGAAGGAAATAATGCCCTTGGTCCAAGTATGCATTCTATGTTAAGTCTAATAAGTGCGGTTCAGTATTAATTAACAAGTTAATAATTCAGTGAGATCAAGTGAGCTGAATGCCTAGCTAGAGGCCGCTTCAGTTCAAGTGGAATTAATGATATTAATCCACAGCTTACTCTTGACTGAACCCGTAGGGTCACACAAATAGTACGTAAACGGATCAAGTATTTAATGGCATTAAATACTCCATCTATGGATATTCGGAATCGACGGATCTTGGTTTCAGTGGGAGCTGAGATCGTCACAGGCAAGAAATGAATACTCCGGAAACGATGATATTGCCGGAAACGGAAATATGGATCGTATCGGAAATATAAATATTATCCAAGTCGTAGATGTTGCCGGAAACGGAAACATGGTACGTATCGGAAAATATTATCGGAAATGGAAATATTGCCGGAATCGGAAATATTGCCGGAAACGGAAATATTGTCAGAATCGGAAATATTATCGGAATCGGAAAATAATTCGGTAACGGAAATATTAAATATTTGTTCGAAACGGAAATTAATTCCGGAATCGGAAATATTAAATATTGTTCGTATCAGAAATGAATTCCGGAACCGGGAATTTAATCGGAAGCGTATCGTACGAATAAGCATCGGACGAGGCCTGCCGGACGAGGGCCCAGCACGAAGCCAGGCCATCGCCCAGCAAGCCAAGCGCGCCACACGAACAGCCAAGGCCAATTCTTAAATTCGAAGCCTAACTATGACTTTTCGGAGGTTTTAGTTTTTCGAATGCAAAATTTCGTAAATTTAAGATGTTAAATTAAATATTTGCGATTCTTGTTGATAAATCTTGAATTTTTGATTGACCTACTATATATGTTTAACAAGTTTGAATGCCTAGCCTTGTTAATTATGCAATCTAATTTGTAATTATGATTAATTTGTTGAAAATTGGAATAATTTAGAATTAATTTGATTTTGATAATTAGTTATAATTTAATTAGATACCTATGATTAAAAACCACCATAAAAATTGTAAATTTATGTTAAATTTTAATTTTTATGACCTAGACTTGAATCCATGTTAATCGGAAATCAATTAAATAATAAATTTTCGATTTTTCGCCCTAAAATTATGAAATTAATATATTTATTAATTTGTCATTAATTTTGAATATAAATTTTTAATTTTTATGCGACTAGCTCATATAACTTGCACGCACAAAGCAATGGACGCTACGTGTAACCCTTAAGGGGTGTTGTATAGTGCGGGCATGCGACGACGAGCAAGGGAGCTCGTCGCCCATGCGGTACGAATGCAACGAGCAAGGGCATGGTGCACGAGCACAAGGCAGTAGCCCTGCCTTGTGTCGTGGGCTGTGAGCAATGGGCGTGTGGGCAGGGGCGAGAGCAAGGCACGAGCAGTCGCGTGTGGGCAGCAAGCGTGCTGCGCCACAGGGCGCACTGCTTCGCGCAAGCATGCGGAGCCTCGCGCGCAGCGAGCGCAAGCTCGCGTGCCACGAGCGCTACGCACAGCGTCGATGGCTCGCGCGCAGCGAGCGCCAGCTCGCATACTGCTGCCTCGTGCGAAGAGCGCAAGCTCGCGTGCGGGAAAGGCAGGCGCGCAGCGAGCGATGGCTCGCATGGATCGAGCGCTGGCAAGCGAGCGCAGCGAGCGATGGCTCGCGTGCATCGAGCGCTGGCGCGCGCAGCGAGCACCAGCTCGCGAGTTCGATTGATGCCTTGCGATGGTGAGCAGCAGCGATGCGACGCAGCGCATGGGCTGCGCGCACATGGCCAGCGATGGCTGTGTGCGTGTGGCCCATGGGCGTGCGTTGCGTGGGATTGTTGCGTTGCGATTAGATCGTTTTGAAATTTTAATTTGAAATTTTCAGTTTACGTAATTTTAATTAATTTTAAAATTAATAATTTAAATTATTTTCTTGGATTTTAATTTTGAATATTGTAATTATAATAAATTTTATTTATTCTAATTATTTTACTAAAATTAAAATCATGAATTAATTTAAATACGTCTGAAATTAAATTAAACTTTTCGGATTCAATTATATATGAGCTTTAAATTTTAATTAAATTTGTATGTTTCCGGTTAGACTAGAAATACATTTTTATGTTTAAAATTAGTAAAGCATATGAATTTATTGGTTTAAGTGGGAGCCCTTTTTTAGTCATAAACTCTTGATTAGGTCTACAAATCCTTAAGGTTAAAACAACTTGATTAGAATTAATAAGGACTGAATAATTTGTAGATTATTGGTGCCCTTGATTAGTTGCTGCAAATGTTTATGTGATGCATAATGTGTTTCACTAACCAGCTAAGTGGGCCATTCATGATAATGAATGGGTGAATGGTATATATTGTATATGTACTGTTTTGCAGGTTATGAAGTGACTAGTATGGCCCAAATAGGATAGAAAATATGGTCTGCGTACCATTAATTTGAATGTAATTGGTCTAAAGTACCAAAGTTGTTTTTCAATTCAAATATGGTATGCGTACCATCAAATAGTTGTAATTAGTTTTAATTATAGCTTATCCTATTTGAAGAAAATGGTGCCTCCCACGGAGATTTTCAAGACGGACTTTGAAGTTAAAGCTTCAAGATGAAGTCGGGCCATACTAGATCACATTTATCTTATGCATGTTTTAAGTTATTTATTGCTTTTAAATATGTCTTAAAATGCATGAGATCAAAGCTTGATTATGTTGCATGATTAAGGATTTTAGTTCACTTAAAATCTAACCAACATAGTAAGAGCCTTAAGTTCCAAACTTAAAAATTGAGTTAAAAGGTGCCATGCCAAAATATACACTTGCTTGGATATCCTTTACATCATTCTAGTAATAGTTTTCGCTCAGCGAGGTGTTACTTATTGGTTCTAAAGGGGCAAGGTACACAAATAATTGTGAGTACATGTTAGTTTTGGTGAAACTCAACGATATAAGTAAGGAGTCCTTATATGTCGTGGCAAAATCGATAGGTTTACCTAATAAGTTCTTAAACGTACCTATCAACCAAGAATAGTTTCTAGACTATTAGCAAAAGGCTTTTGCTTACCTAAGATGTTTTAGGATTAAGTCGACAAACTGTGCTTAGTTCTTCAATGATTTTAGGATCTTGGAATCATTTTATTCACACCTGCCGGAACACATAACTTGAATAAAATGCTTAATGAACATTGAATTATGCATGTATGCTAGAATTTAAGTTTATTAAGAGAAACTGTGAATGGTTATTTATTTGTTTATTCTTTTCAATTGTAGTTTTAACTATGGCAAACAACAATTCATTCAACATTCGATCAATTCTCGAAAAGGAGAAGTTGAGCGGGAAAAACTTCCTTGACTGACAAAGGAACTTGCAAATAGTTCTTATGCAGGAAGAAAAGGAGTATGTCCTAGAAGAGGCGATGCCCGAAGCCGCAGGCGACGGGGTCACTCAGGCAGCCCTCAATCGTTGGATTGTAGCCAACAAGGATGTGAAATGTCTAATGCTCGCCACCATGAGTGCAGATCTGCAGAAAACGTTCATCAACTCAGATGCTTTCACAATCATCAGTGAGTTGAAGAACATGTTCCAAGATCTGGCTCGAGTCGAAAGATTCGAGACTCATAGGCAAATTCTTGAGACCAAGCTTAAGAAAGGCGAGCCCGTAAGTCCACATGTTCTCAAAATGATTGGACTCATTGAGAATATGAGTCGGCTGGATCAGCAATTTTCTCAGGAAATGGCTATAGACACCATCCTCCATTCTCTTCATAGCGGGTATGATCAGTTCAAACTGAACTACAATATGAATAGTCTGGACAAAACGCTCACTGAGCTTCACGGTATGCTGAAGACCGCTGAAAAGACGCTCAAAAGTGATAAGCAGGATGTGCTTATGGTGCGTGGGGGCAAGTTCAAGAAATCTGGAAAGAAGAGGAATGCTAAGAAAGGTGGAAACAAGGCCAGCCCAACTAAGCAAACTGGCGCCAAATCTGTAAAGAGGAAGGTCAGTCAACCCACTTTTGAATCCGAATGCTTCTACTGCAAGAAGAAAGGGCATTGGAAGAGAGATTGCTTGAAGCTAAAGGAAGATCAGAAGAACGGAACAGTCGTTCCATCTTCAGGTATTTTCGTTATAGACTGTATACTTGCTAATTCAACTTCTTGGGTATTAGATACAGGTTGTGGCTCACACTTATGTTCCAATCCACAGGGACTAAGAAGAAGTAGAAAGTTAAGCAAGGGAGAAGTCGACCTACGAGTGGGAAATGGAGCACGGATTGCTGCATTAGCTGTAGGAACTTATTATTTGTCGTTGCCCTCCGGGCTAGTTTTGGAACTGGAAGAGTGTTTCCATGTTCCAAGTCTTACTAAAAACATCATTTCTGTTTCTTGCTTAGATGCTAAGGGATTTTCCTTTTTAATAAAAGACAATAGTTGTTCGTTTTATTTTAAAGAGATGTTTTATGGATCTGCTAGATTAGTCAATGGACTTTATTTATTAGATCACGACAAACAAGTATATAACATAAATACAAAAAAGGCCAAAAAGGATGATTCAGATCTCACCTATCTGTGGCATTGTCGATTAGGCCATATAAACTTGAAACGCTTAGAAAGACTTCAAAAGGAAGGAATTCTAGAACCATTTGACTTAGAGGATTATGGTAAATGCGAATCATGTTTACTTGGAAAAATGACAAAGCAACCTTTCTCTAAAGTTGGAGAAAGAGCAAATGAACTATTGGGTTTAATCCATACAGATGTATGTGGACCAATTAGTACAAATGCTAGAGGTGGTTTCAGCTACTTTATCACTTTCACTAATGACTTCAGTAGATATGGTTATGTCTACCTAATGAAGCATAAGTCTGAATCCTTTAAAAAATTCAAGGAATTTCAGAGTGAAGTAGAGAATCAATTAGGCAAGAAGATTAAGGCACTGCGGTCTGATAGAGGCGGTGAATATCTGAGCTATGAATTTGATGACCATCTGAAAGAATGTGGAATTCTATCAGAATTGACTCCTCCTGGAACACCACAATGGAACGGTGTGTCGGAACGGAGGAACAGAACCTTGCTAGACATGGTCAGGTCAATGATGGGTCAGGCCAAACTTCCATTAGAATTTTGGGGACATGCACTAAATACAGCTGCACTCACTATAAATAGAGCTCCGTCTAAAGCTGTCGAAAAGACTCCATATGAGTTATGGTTTGGAAAGCCTCCAAATGTGTCTTTTCTTAAGATTTGGGGATGTGAAGTATACGTCAAACGATTAATTTCAGACAAACTTCATCCAAAATCTGACAAATGTATCCTTGTGGGCTATCCAAAGGAAACAAAGAGGTATTACTTCTATAATACATCTGAGAACAAGGTGTTTGTTGCTCGAGATGGTGTCTTTTTGGAGAAAGATCACATTTCCAAAATGACAAGTGGGAGAAAAGTAGGCCTCGAAGAAATTCGAGTCGAACAACAAACTCTAGAGAATGCTCAAGATGACATTCAGGATGAAACTCAGAGATCTTTAGAAGAATCTGGTGAGAATCATGGTCAATCTAGAAATGTTACCCCGCGTAGATCGCAAAGATATAGATCTCAACCGGAAAGGTACTTAGGTATTTTGACGAACGAGAGCTATGACGTTCTATTACTTGAAAGTGATGAACCTGCGACTTACAAACAAGCTATGACGAGCCCTAGCTCCAAGCAATATGGCAAGAAGACATGCAATCTGAATTAGACTCCATGTCTGAAAACCAAGTATGGGATTTGGTCGATTTGCCAGATGGCTACCAAGCCATTGGAAGCAAATGGGTTTTCAAACTGAAAAAGGACAAGGATGGGAAACTTGAAGTTTTCAAAGCTAGATTGGTTGCAAAAGGTTACAGGCAAGTCCACGGTGTGGATTACTATGAAACCTTTTCACCAGTTGCAATGCTAAAGTCTATTCGGATAATGTTAGCAATCGCTGCATATTACGATTACGAAATATGGCAGATGGATGTCAAAACTGCTTTCTTAAACGGTGTTTTAACAGAAACTGTGTTTATGACACAGCCTGAAGGTTTTGAGGATCCAAAGAATGCTAAAAAGGTATGCAAGCTAAAGAAATCAATCTACGGATTGAAGCAGGCATTCAGGAGCTGGAATATACGTTTTGATGAAGCAGTCAGTGACTTTGGTTTCATCAAGAACGCAGACGAATCTTGTGTATACAAGAAGGTCAGTGGGAGCAAAATTGCTTTCCTAGTATTATATGTCGACGACATATTACTTATCGGAAATGACATTCCTATGTTGAACTCTGTCAAGATTTGGCTTGGGAAATGTTTTTCGATGAAAGATCTAGGAGAAGCACAGTACATATTGGGCATCAAGATTTACAGAGATAGATCTAAAAGGATGATTGGACTTAGTCAAAGCACTTATATCAATAAGGTGCTTGATAGGTTCAAGATGGCAGACTCCAAGCGAGGCTACCTACCCATGTCTCATGGAATAACTCTAAGCAAGACTCAGTGCCCAAAAACACTTGATGAGCGTAGACGAATGAATGGGATTCCATATGCATCATTGATTGGTTCAATAATGTATGCTATGATATGTACACGCCCGGATGTTGCGTACGCACTCGGTGCTACGAGCAGATACCAGTCAGACCCAGGAGAGGCGCATTGGACTGCTGCCAAGAATATTTTGAAGTACCTGAAAAGGCACAAAGATGACTTCCTGGTCTATGGTGGAGATGATGAATTAATTGTTAAAGGCTATACGGACGCAAGTTTCCAAACCGACAAAGATGATTTCAGATCACAGTCTGGGTTTGTCTTCTGCCTCAACGGAGGTGCAGTAAGCTGGAAAAGTGCTAAGCAAAGCACCATTGCGGATTCTACAACTGAAGCGGAGTACATTGCTGCACATGAAGCAGCAAAGGAAGCTATATGGCTAAGGAAGTTCATAGGTGAACTTGGTGTAGTCCCCTCCATTAAAGGACCAATAGCCCTGTATTGTGATAATAACGGAGCTATTGCATAGGCAAAGGAGCCTAGACACCACCAGAGAGTCAAGCATGTACTTCGTAGATTTCACCTTCTACGAGAGTTCGTTGAAAGAAAAGAAGTCGAGATAAACAAGATTGGAACTGATGACAACATATCAGATCCATTGACTAAACCTCTGCCGCAGGCGAAGCACAACTCGCACACTGCAGCTATGGGAATCAAGCATATTGGAGAATGGCTTTGATATCCCTGTTTAATGTTTTAAAGTTTTAGAGTTTAAATCTTTGTAAAACATTATTGGTTAATCATTCACAATAAATGAAGAGAATTCATTTTACCATTTAATTTGTGGTTTATTAAATGATGAGTCCCTTCAATTTGACGATATATTCAAGATAGACTGTCAGGACCAGTCCTGTGACTAAGAAATGTCTATCAAGTGAACTTGAATGTCAAAGGTTGAAAATGGTCCCTAGTCGGAGTTTTCTATAAAACTGGACGCATAGAAAACGTTAGACGATTAGAATGCAAGATGACTAGTAGTTCTGTTTCTTGAACTATGTGGACATGGCAATGTCATAATCATTTGCATAGATACTTACTTTGGGAAGACTAGTATCGGACAAGACCTATGAAACTTTACTGTAAGAGATGAAAATCTGTCATAAGTAAATTTCATTAAAATTATTAGACACTAAATCCTCAATACATGAGTGATTTGAGATTACTTGTTTTGAGAACTGGTTGCTTTGACGTTGACCAACCGTCGCACCGTAAAAGGAGGCTATAAAGGCAACGCTCAGGTAATCACCTATCAAACGAAGTCTAATCTCAAGATCGCAAGATTGGGATTGTCCTCCCATAAATCGGGATGAGATGCTTAAAAGTTGTACAAGGCCACTCGGAGAGCTAGAAACTGTGAAATGCATGGCCGTGCTCGGATGAATCATAGGCTATGATTATCTGTCTATTTGATCAGTTGAACTCTGAAACCGAGGAACACCTCTGGACATAATAAGGATGACAACTCTTACCTTATGTTCAAGAGCAAGCATCGAGCGACAAAGGAATTAGGAAATGCACACTTCTCCCTAAGGACAAGTGGGAGACTGAAGGAAATAATGCCCTTGGTCCAAGTATGCATTCTATGTTAAGTCTAATAAGTGCGGTTCAGTATTAATTAACAAGTTAATAATTCAGTGAGATCAAGTGAGCTGAATGCCTAGCTAGAGGCCGCTTCAGTTCAAGTGGAATTAATGATATTAATCCACAGCTTACTCTTGACTGAACCCGTAGGGTCACACAAATAGTACGTAAACGGATCAAGTATTTAATGGCATTAAATACTTCATCTATGGATATTCGGAATCGACGGATCTTGGTTTCAGTGGGAGCTGAGATCGTCACAGGCAAGAAATGAATACTCCGGAAACGATGATATTGCCGGAAACGGAAATATGGATCGTATCGGAAATATAAATATTATCCAAGTCGTAGATGTTGCCGGAAACGGAAACATGGTACGTATCGGAAAATATTATCGGAAATGGAAATATTGCCGGAATCGGAAATATTGCCGGAAACGGAAATATTGTCAGAATCGGAAATATTATCGGAATCGGAAAATAATTCCGGTAACGGAAATATTAAATATTTGTTCGAAACGGAAATTAATTCCGGAATCGGAAATATTAAATATTGTTCGTATCGGAAATGAATTCCGGAACCGAGAATTTAATCGGAAGCGTATCGTACGAATAAGCATCGGACGAGGCCTGCCGGACGAGGGCCCAGCACGAAGCCAGGCCATCGCCCAGCAAGCCAAGCGCGCCACACGAACAGCCAAGGCCACGCCAGGCCCAGCGCAAGGCCAGGCCCAGCAGGCCATGGCAGCGCGCGCAGCGCGCGCAGCAATGGGCTGCGAGCATTGCTGCAGCTCGCGTGGGCTTGTAGCTCGCGTGGGCCGAGCGGCCGTGTGGGCTGTGCGCGGGCATGGCCTACACGCTTGCGGGTCATGCTCGTGTAGAGTTTGTGTTCACATACGAAACCTAAAGAGTATAGGATTTGTTTAATGATTAAAATTCCTAATCCTAAAAGATAAATTAATTAAATAAGAATTCTACTAGGATTCTAATTTAATTAATTCGTATCCTAGTAGGATTCGATTACTTATTCCATGGTCTATAAATATGAGTTAAGGGCTCATAATTTATATCGAGTATTCAAGTATTCAAAGTGATTTTTGAGAGCAAAAATTCAGTCATATAATTGCCTACAATAGCCGAAAATTCTAAGTACCTTAAGGGCGATCCTAGTTGGTCAAGCTTAAGGCGGATCCGGACGTGCTGTGGACTATCTACGGAGGGACGACACTTGGAGTCCTAAAGACTTGTTCTTGTTCGGTTCGGGCGCAGCTAGGGAGGGCACGCAACAAAGTGTATGCATCTAAACTATGCTAAATGATTATGTGTAAATAATATGCTTTCCTGGCTTTATGGTTTTTCCGCATGATTTATGTTTTGTCATATGAATCATAACCTAACATAAACAAGGTCCACCGCCCTTATAAAGTAGTGAAAAGCTAAAAAGGGAACAACAATCAATCGATCCAAACCAACATATATAGAATAATCTAGCGTTCCCAACCAACATGTTTGTATCAATCATCCATACTAACATGTTACAATTCTCATAATGCAAATAAGTTTAATATGTCCGTCCAACAGTATTAAACATGCAATTTCAACATAACCAAGTTCGTCAATAATATCAACATAACCAAGTTCAACAACAATCTCAACACAACCAAGTTCACTAACAAATTCAACATGGTTTCAACAATTAGCACACATTCCAAGCACACAGGTATGTACGTACCTTGTGTAAACAAACTGATAGGCCACTTTAACACTTTCAAAAGTCGCCTAGAGAGAATTCTCCGCCTAAAACAACCAACAAATAATCCCAATCAATTTCTAATCATTGACAACCATAATAAAACATTCTAAATGCATCCTAAGCATATTTAGAACGTTCCCCAATATCAAAACTTAAACATTTGATTTCCTAGCACCATAATTATTGAACTAGTGATTGAAATTCGTTGAAAACTTTTTGCAAACATCGTACTTTAAATTTTCAGCAATATAAATTCATTTAAAAGCTTCACGAAGGTCAATCTACGTTCCTAGTATCTCAAAACAAGAAATTAAATAATCCATACTCAACCTACCATGATTTATAATCATAAAAACCTTGAATTTCATACTTTAAACAATCAAAATTAATATTTCAAAGTAATTTGATAATCTGAAAATTAATAACTTTATTATATAATTTGCATAATCTAAAATTTATAATTTAAATCACAAAAACTATAACTTTAATTCAAGAAACATAATTCGAATTAATAAAACATGATTAAGCCCTAATTATATTTTAATCAACCACAACTGAAAATAATTAGTTTATAATAATATCAACACCCAATCTGAAAATCATAATCAAACCATAAAATTTATAAATATATTGAATCAAAGCATAAATTTAAATTAATAAAATATAATTAAAGTAATTAGTTTACTTAGGGTTTAAGAAATAACCAAGTAATGAAGGAGAGAGAGAGATTGTCGGCGACAGGGGCAAGGATGGCGGCACACGGTGGTGCGTTGGTGGCGGCTGCGCGAGTAGAAGAGGGTCAGCCACGAAAATCAAGGAGAACAGAACGTGAAGGGAAAGAAAGAAAGACGAAGAAGGAGGAGAAGGTGAAGGAGATGTACCGTGCTAGACGGCGGGGCTGCGGCAAGGTGGAGGACGGCGACACTTGCGGTGGCTGCTTGTGAGAAACGAACAAGGGGAGGAGTTAATGGCGAGAACAACGAAAGGAAAAGAAAGAAGAACAGCAAAGGAGGAGAACGACGAAGAAGATGGTCGAAGAAAAGGGTACTTACCGGCGGCGGGCGGTGGTTGACCGGCGACTGGAGCAACGACGTGAAGGAGGAGAGAAATCGGCTGAGAGCTAGGGATGAGGGTTTGCTGTACGTGATATTGAAGGGAGGAGTGTATGGCTTGCTTGGGTTTCACGTGAATTAGAGTAAGGGGAGGGTTTGAGTTTTGGGTTTTAATGTTGGGCTTTCCCAAGTGGGGTAGAATTAGGATTTAGCTTTTATGATTCGAATCCAAAACTGAATAGGATCATTTTCTAAATTCAATCAATTTTCGTAATTCAAATTCTTTTCTACTTAAAATTCTAAAATCATTTTCGATTTCGTAAATCGTTGAAAATATTAACATGTAATAAATAAATATACGTTAATTATATATTTATTTCCAAAATTCATAAATTCTTATTTAAATATATTAAATATACGTTAAAATATATAAATGAAATGTATAAAATTACGGGGGATTACACACAAATAGTACGTAAACGGATCAAGTATTTAATGGTATTAAATACTCCATCCATGGATATTCGGAATCGACGGATCTTGGTTCCAAGGGGACCTGAGATCGTCAAAGGCAAATAATGAATAATACGGAAACGATGATATTGCCGGAAACGGATGGATCGTATCGGAAATATAAATATTATCCAAGTCGTAGATGTTGCCGGAAACGGAAACATGGCACGTATCGGAAAATATTATCGAGAATGGAAATATTGCCAGAATCAGAAATATTGCCGGAAACGGAAATATTGCCAGAATCGGAAATATTATCGGAATCGGAAAATAATTCCGGAAACGAAAATATTAAATATTTGTTCGAAACGGAAATTAATTCCGGAATCGGAAATATTAAATATTGTTCGTATCGGAAATGAATTCCGGAATCGGAAAATTAATCGGAAGCGCGACGTACGAAATAAACATCGGACGAGCTTGCTAGACGCAAGGCCTAGCACGAAGCTAGGCCCAACGACTAGCGAAGCCCGCGCGACCAAGCAAGCAAAGCCCAACCAACCGCGAGCAAGGCCAGCGAGCTGGCGCGCCTCATGGGTTGCGAGCAGCTGCTGGGACAGGCCTCAGCGCGCGCGCATGGTGCCCCTCGTGGGCTGCTGTGCGTGTGTGTGAGTTTGTGCTTGTGTACGAAACCTTGATCGATTAGGATTCGTTTAGATTGATTTCCTAAATCTACTAGATAATTAATTAAATGAATTTAAGTTGAATTCAGATTAGTTAATTTGTTTCCTAGTAGGATTCAAATATCCGATACCCATACCCTATAAATAGGTAATCATGGTTCACAATTTATAACGAGTTATTCAAGTATTCATTCAAGTTTTAGGCTTAAAACTCAGACTTTTATTTGTCACAAAAATCCAAAAATTTCATAGTACCTTTGGGGCAATTCTAGTTAATTAAACCTAAGGCGGATCCGAGCGTGCTGTAGACTATCTACGGAGGGACGACGTTTGGAGTCCTAGACTTGTTCTTGTTCGGTTCGGGCGCAGCTAGGGAGGGCACGCTACAAAGAGTATGCATCCTAAATTATGCTAATTGTTATGTGGCAATTAATTTGGATTCCTGGCTTTTATGGTTTTTCTGCATGATTTATATTCAATTATATGTATCATAACCTAACAATTTATACATATTTGCATCTGTTGTCCAAAAAAATTCCCCTAAAGAAGTAAATTAGCACTCGCCACTCCCACTTGTGCTCTTTTCCTTGTTAGAACATAATGGCCAAGCTTATTTGATGTCATAGAAATATCTTAAATCAATCGGAAAGCTAAATGTGTTGCAGAAGAAAAGTGCAGAAAAGTAAGTAGTTGATTACCCGTAGTTGCAGAAAATTAAATGCTAAAAAACGTGCAATGTTTAGAGATGTTGATAAAATTTCTCAAAGACAGAGGTAAGTGCTCGTGGTTGGGAGTTGTTTTTTTTTTTTTTTTTTTTTTTCTGGCTTGAATTTGGAGTGTACATTTTGTGATCTTGGGATTTATTTCTGCTTAGCAGCAGGCCAACATCAGGGTCACTTCAGTTTGTTAAGTGTTGGTGGCTTAGAATCAATCTAGGGACTAGGTTCATAGTTGTCTGAAGCGTCTAGTTGTTGCAGTCGAAGTGGCTTTCTTACAACATTACCCAACACATTTAACCTACCTCTGTGAGACATTCCAATGACAATATTCTCAACCCCAAGATATGTTGATCTATCAAACATCTCCTTCATACAAGGAATGAGAGTTTCACAACCTTCAAGACCAAAGTCCACTTAGTTGCTAAGAAACTCGCAAACTCGCATTGTAGTCCACTTAGTTGCTAAGAAACTCGCAAACTGAGTACTCCATATAAGCCTGTCCAGCATCACTTGACGCCTCTCACTGTTATATTCCATTTGCGCAGGGGTCTCAATCCTGTCTCTCAACACAAAGCAAGAAACTGTCCATTGCTATTGGTTTATCTAGATGTCATTTATTAACCAACATTGTTCATAAAATCATGTGTCAGCACAGATAAAAGGAAAGAAGGAACTTCTTCCATACTACCCTGCCGATTGACATTTGCTTTTGCTTCAGTCTCTTACATTTGAAAAGTGTACTGAGTATTACTTTTGTTACAAAGTTTTCTTATTCTTTTCTTTCAACATTGTTGGTGGAAGACTCTGTTAAATATAAGCACCCATTGCCTTCGAGCTGTGCGTAGCTTACAAATTACAACTTCAAGTTCATATGGTGTCGGTCATTTAGGAATTTGAACCGAGATGCTGATGAAGAAATGCAATTTCCCATGATGCATGTGCTTGCAATTAGTTGTTTCCTTTTGAATTAGTTCCATTTACTTTTTTTTAGTTATTTATCTACTTTTGAAAATGTGATGAAACTTGAGATTTTGTTTATGTGAATTACTTTAAATCAGTTCTATTTACTTTTAAATAAGTTCCATTTACTTTTAAATTAGTTCCGTTTACTTTTTGTTCAATTGATACATGATGCTGCAAGTTGAGGATTGGTGTGGCTCAGATGAGCACCTAGTTCTTGGTATAGATCAGTAGTATGAACTTGATATACTTCACATCAGATACAGTCTACGTAGAAGCTTTGCATTAGGCTTTCGTTATAAGGATGGTTGCACTTCTTGTGGTCAGGTTATGGACAATATGATTAGATGAAAGAAAAGGCAAATTCTGGTCGGGCTGAAGCTGATTTTTTTTTTGTTTTAGTAGACCAAAGTTGACTCGTTGACTTTGGTGCAAGATTAACCCCTGTATCTATCAGGTATAAGCTCTTGATCTCTAATGAATATTGACATGCTAGGCTTTAGAGCATGTTTTATTGTCAATCAATGTGAAGATGTTTTAATATTGTCTCCTTTGGAGCATTAGCTTCTGTTGATGGCATAGATTCTTTCCGATTTGAATATTAAAGTTTCTATGTATGGCGTGATGTCATTTGGAGTTGAGTATTTTTTTAGTAGATGTGCTTAAACCTATTAGCTCAAATAAGCATATGCATAGGGGATGTAGGTTCGATTCCTACATAGGTTGTCTCGAAAAGTAAAGTAAAAAAAAAAGTAAATAAAAGAAACTCAAAAGTAAATCATAATAAAGCAAAAGTAAATCAAAATATTCTGATGTACATGTACAATTAGAATACGTTAAACTACAAAAAGAATTATAAAGCTTTTTTCAAATGGAAAGCTTAAAATGTTGCATCTGATCACAACTTAAAATATGCCAGCAAACAAGATTGTGTTCTGAAAATAATTTTTTATCTGATCATAAAAAAATTTGGGTCGAGCAGGGCCGGACCAAGGTTCGAGCCAATTCTGTGTGTCCAAAACCCGTTATTTCGGGCCAAAATTAGCGGGCTTTTCGGGCTATTTTCTGGCCGGGCCAAATTTATAACTAAAAATGTTGTTTTGCGTTGCCCAAAGCCCGCAATTTTTTTTTTAAAAGTTCGGGTCGGGTCGGGCCCGAAAACCGGGCTGGAATAGGCTGCCCAAAACCCTCTAATTTTTGGGTCGGGCCCATGATGATCAGCTTTAATATATATATATATATATAGGGGAGGGATCCGGTAAGAACACCTCCTTATGTAAGAACACTTCTTACGGTAAGAACACTTTCACACTCTTAATGTTCTAAATTTAATCAAGCATGTTCTAAATTTTATTAACCATGTTCTAAAATTATTCAAAAATATTTTAAATTTGTTCAATAATGTTCTAAAATTATTCAAGCATGTTCTAAATTTGTTCAATCATGTTCTAAATTTATTCAATCATGTTCTAAATTTATTCAATCATGTTCTAAATTTATTCAACCATGTTCTAAATTTTTAAACTCATGTTCTAAATTTATTCAAACATGTTCTAAATTTATTCGACGATGTTCTAAATTTGTTCAACCATATTCTAAATTTATTCAAACATGATCTAAATTTATTCAAGCATGTTCCAATTTTATTCAACCATGTTCTAAATTTTCAAGCTCATGTCTAAATTAATTCAAGCATGTTCTAAAATTATTCAATCATGTTCTCAATTTTCAAGCTCATGTTATAAATTTATTCAACCATGTTCTAATTTTATTCAACCATGTTCTAAATTTGTTCAACAATGTTCTAAATTTAGAACATGGAACCTAGTCAACACATATACATATATACAATGTTCTAAAAATTCAATTTAATGTTCTAAATTAATTCAAGCATGTTCTAAAATTATTAAACGTGTTATATATTTATTCAACCTTGTTCTAAATTTATTCAAGCATGTTCTAAATTCAATCAAGCATGTTCTAAATTAATTCAAGCATGTTCTAAATTATTAAACATGTTATAAATTTATTCAACCATGTTCTAACTTTATTCAACCGTGTTTCAAAATTTATTCAAGCATGTTCTAACTTTATTCAACAATGTTCAAAATTTATTCAAGCATTTCTAAATCCATTCAAGCATGTTATAAACTTATACAAGCATGTTCTAAATTTATTTAACAGTGTTCTAAATTTATTCAAGCATGTTCTAACTTTATACAAGCATGTTAAAACTTTATTAAAGCATGTTCAAACTTTATTCAAGCATGTTCGAACTTTAATCAAATATGTTCTAAATTTATTAAAGCGTGTACTAATTTCAAATTTTATTCAAATGTGTTAAACTTCATCTAACAGTGTTCTAAATCCTGATATACGCTCAAACGAGATCTGATTCGTGGCCACCAAAATTTAAATCGGTTAATATTTTGAATTGAGAAATTGATTTATTTAAGAATCGAAAATCGACTGATTTAATAACGGAAAAAAGCGATTAATTTTAGAATCTCAGAAAATCAAAATTGATTGATTTTAGAATCGAAGAAAGGAGGAGGATGCGAGAAGGAATTGATTTTGAATTGAAAGTGTTGATTGAGGAATTGGAGAAGGAAGGAGGAGGATGCGACGTCGCCGGATTGCTGCGAGTGGCGAACTAAGAGCGGCACCGGCAAGGTACGAGCGGCGACCGGCGAGATTGAAATCAATTTAGGCGAGATTGAATTGAGAAATCGATTTTGGCGTGATTAAAATCGATTTCGATTGAATTCGATTTCGAAGAATTTCAGCGAGATTGAATTAAGAAATCGATTGAATTGAATTTCAACGAGATTGAATTGCTGAATTGAAATTTTTTTTTACCTGATTCGCGAGCCACGACTACCGCCACCACCATTTTTTGTTCGATTTCAGGTTCGGCGACCAAAGATGGAGTTGCTGGGAGCAGCGGTGAGCGGCGGCGACGAGAGGCGGCGGCGAGCAACGGCGGCGAACTGAGCAGCAAGGAATTGAAGAGAGAGAGAGAGGAATTGAAGAGAGAGAAATAGGGCTGGAAATAATGAAAAAAAACGGTTAAAGAATAATTAAATTGGAATATTTGTTCATAAAAATTACGAAAATGTCATTATCATATAGTGTTCTTACCGTAAGAACACACCTTTATATATATATATATGTATATATATATATATATATATATATATACACTAAATTTGGCAACGGGGATTTTTAAAATGTTTTTAAAGTTATTTATGCCTTAATGACCTTTACATGCTTAAACTAATGCTTGGTTTCTTTTTCTCACCCCTTGCCTCTTTCTCAAAAGAAGCAAGTTTATTCTCGCAACGTCTTGTGAAAGTTGTGATTCTAGTAACTCTTCAATAATATATGTCTTTAGAAGAAAGCGAGTACAAACTTTTACATCAACGTTAAAAAGTATTGTCTAAGGATGAAGTATTTCACAAAAAAGATGATGGTATCATTTGATCCTTTAATAAACAGGTCGTGCTGAACTTATCTTTACCACTCCATATAAAACTCTTAAACCTAATATTTTTACTGAACTTATACTTTCAACCTTTCTCTAGCTTGGTGGTTGTGTGCCTTCTTTCTCTACTTCTCCACCATTCTTCTCGACATTATTCTAAAGCTCAAGCTTTAATTTCTAAACAAAGTCCATTAATTATCATCAATTCCAACATAACACCAGTAATCAAGGTAATATATATACTTTTACACTACTTATCGCCGTTATTTTGATGATTTACTTTGTTTATTAATTCTTTTTTCGTATCAACTCATCAAGATGGCTTATTTTTTTGTTTCTTTTGATATTTTCTTTAATTTTATGATTTTTCTTTACTTTTCCTCAGATGTCAAATGATCATCTTGATGTTGTTCGTATTGACTTGGACGACATCCCTCAGGTCTCAAATACTAAGCAAAAAAAAGTTGCATCAAAGAGGAAGACGATGAAGGGTCGTTATGAAATTTGGGATCATTTTGAAATTGCCGAAGGCGGTATTGCAGATGGAGGTGCAAAAGTTAAGTGTAAGTACTGTTCACTCAAATACAATTATAATACTAAGAAATCTGGAACTAGCTAGTTCGTGTTGGGCTCATCTCCGTAAATGCACAAAGTATCCTTATAATACCCCAAAGGATTCTAATTCAAATTAGGTTGGAATTTAAACCTCTTAGTGAGGCTACAAGTGGACTGACTTATCAAAAGTTTGATCCTTACTCTATTAGGAAGGCATTTGTTAGGTTATGATACATATGACAATTCATAAATCATGCGGAAAAACCATAAAGCCAGGAAAACATATTATTTACACATAATCATTTAGCATAGTTTAGATGCATACTCTTTGTTGCGTGCCTTCCCTAGCTGCGCCCGAACCGAACAAGAACAAGTCTTTAGGACTCCAAGTGTCGTCCCTCCGTAGATAGTCCACAGCACGTCCGGATCCGCCTTAAGATTGACCAACTAGAATCGCCCTTAAGGTACTATTATTTTCGGCACTTTATAGGCAAATGTGTGACTGAATTTTTCTCTCAAAAACTCACTTTGAATACTTTGAAAACTTGTTATAAATTGTGAGCCCTAGCCTCATATTTATAGGGGTATGGAAAGGGAATCGAAATCCTACTCAGATACAAATTAATTAAACCTAGAATCCTACAAGAACTCTAATTTAATTAATTTATCAAATAGAATTAGGAATTTAATCATTAACCGAACTCTGCATGTTTTAGGAAACGTGCACGAACACAAACACTTGCACACACACGCACGGCAGCCACGATGGGCCCCCATGCGTGCGCGCGAGCAGCAGCCCACGCAGCGCCCGCGCGCGCTGCGCGCTGCGCGTGCTGTGCGCGCTGTGCGCGCTGCGCAGCCTGCTGGGCCTGGCCTTGCGCTGGGCCTGGCGAGGCTGTTTGTGCGGCGCGCTTGGCTTGCTGGGCGATGGCCTGGCTTCGTGCTGGGCCTCGTCCGGCAGGCCTCGTCCGATGCTTATTCGTACGATGCGCTTCCGATTAAATTTTCCGATTCCGGAATTCATTTCCGATACGAACAATATTTAATATTTCCGATTCCGGAATTAATTTCCGTTTCGAACAAATATTTAATATTTCCGTTTCCGGAATTATTTTCCGATTCCGGTAATATTTCCGATTCTGACAATATTTCCGTTTCCGGCAATATTTCCTATTCTGGTAATATTTCCATTTCCGATAATATTTTCCGATACGTACCATGTTTCCGTTTCCGGCAACATCTACGACTTGGATAATATTTATATTTCCGATACGATCCATATTTCCGTTTCCGGCAATATCATCGTTTCCGGAGTATTCATTTCTTGCCTGTGACGATCTTAGCTCCCACTGAAACCAAGATCCGTCGGTTCCGAATATTCATAGATGGAGTATTCAATGCCATTAAATACTTGATCCGTTTACGTACTATTTGTGTGACCCTACGGGTTCAGTCAAGAGTAAGCTGTGGATTAATATCATTAATTCCACTTGAACTGAAGCGGCCTCTAGCTAGGCATTCAGCTCACTTGATCTCACTGAATTATTAACTTGTTAATTAATACTGAACCGCATTTATTAGACTTATCATAGAATGCATACTTGGACCAAGGGCATTATTTCCTTCAGTCTCCCACTTGTCCTTAGGGACAAGTGTGCATTTCCTAATTCCTTTGTCGCTCGATGCTTGCTCTTGAACATAAGGTAAGAGTTGTCACCCTTATTACGTCCAGAGGTGTTCCTCGGTTTCAGAGTTCAACTGATCAAATAAACAGATAATCATAGCCTATGATTCATCCGAGCACGGCCATGCATTTCACAGTTTCTAGCTCTCCGAGTGGCCTTGTACAACTTTTAAGCATCTCATCCCGATTTATGGGAGGACAATCCCAATCTTGCGATCTTGAGATTAGACTTCGTTTGATAGGTGATTACCTGAGCGTTGCCTTTATAGCCTCCTTTTACGGTGCGACGGTTGGTCAACGTCAAAGCAACCAGTTCTCAAACAAGTAATCTCAAATCACTCAGGTATTGAGGATTTAGTGTCTAATAATTTTAATGAAATTTACTTATGACAGATTTTCATCTCTTACAGTAAAGTTTCATAGGTCTTGTCCGATACTAGTCTTCCCAAAGTAAGTATCTATGCAAATGATTATGACATTGCCATGTCCACATAGTTCAAGAAACAGAACTACTAGTCATCTTGCATTCTAATCGTCTAACGTTTTCTATGCGTCCAATTTTATAGAAAACTCCGACTAGGGACCATTTTCAACCTTTGACATTCAAGTTCACTTGATAGACATTTCTTAGTCACAGGACTGGTCCTGACAGTCTATCTTGAATATATTATCAAATTGAAGGGACTCATCATTTAATACTAAACCAAGATTAAATGGAATATGAAAACACATTTCATATATGATAAATGTTCAACCCCAATGTTTTATAACCATGGGCCTCAAACCCATCTTCTAAAACAATTCATGGAATTCAAAGCTATGCTTGATTTCTAGTGCTACAACGTGAGTGTTGCTTCTCACTTGTTGCATAGGTTTAGTTATCATGCTTTGCCAATCTTAATATCCTTTTCATCGAATGTTCTTCGAGATATGATGATAAGATCTTTTCGAGTTTGTTTATTATGTGATCTAGTCTTTCTTACTTCGATGGTGGTTTTACTCATTTTGCAATGAAGAACCATCAAGTTAGCAGACGTTTTTCTTGCTTCAAGAGTGGTTCTACGCATTTTTCAATGAAGAACCATCAAGCCAGCAGATAGGTGATCTACCCAAGTTCAGTGAAGAACTTTAAACAACCCTGTTTTATTGCTTCTTAGGCAATAATCACTTTTACTTCAACTGTATAGGTTGCTAGTGATGCTTTGTTTGGATTTACCTATCCAAGCAGTTCATAGATATGTGGAAGACTCTCCAACTATATCTTAGAACATAGAAATTATTATTTTAATTTCCCACGCAACAACTCATGGTCTCCAATCCATGTTGCCATTTCAAAACACGATGCTCTATAGCTCGTCCTTATCAATGGTTAACTCCAAAGGGTCTTGCTTGATCCTTTGCCAGTGTTTATGCGTGTAGCATCAATATTTAGCATATCTTTATTTCCTTGAATCAAGAACTATTCCTATGTACCTTTTCAAGTACCATAAGTATTCTTGATCTCAATCTAGTTGATCTTCACTTAGATCAATAGAGATTGGTATATGTTCGTCATGCCTAAAGTCATACGATACGTTTTTGGCGATCCTCATATTATATCATACATGATAAATTCTTTTGTAGAATAATTCCCAATTGAATTCTATTCATGTAACTTTAGCTCATTCAATTTCAGTAGATACTGAATCCAGCTAAATTCTTTGACATATAATATAGGTGAAGAATCTCATTAGATTCTTTGATGTTAACATAGTAAATGCTTATACATAGTTCAAACATTCTTTACTTAGATTTATTCACATGGGTCGAATATCTCCAATGGAGACTTTCGTGTTTGATTTAGTAAATGCCATTACTTAATCCAAAATAATATCATAAGATCTTTGTAAATAGATCTTAATACCCAGTATGTACTAAGTTTCGCCATGGTCCATTATTGATGAATAATTTCAAATCTAAGTCATTAGCATTTGAATGTTATTTCACAATAGAGAGATATGTGTGTGATACACATAGGACCAATTAAGTTTTAAGTACTCCCACTAAACTTCTTATATATCTATAAGAATCATGTATATTTTATGAAACTAAAATACTTATTAGTTTCACTAAAATACAGTTCCAATTCCCAATTGCTTGCTTAAATCTGTACTTAGATTTTATAAGCTAGATTTCCTTTTCAAGCATTTATTTGGATCCACAAACTCTATGACATACCATGTACATATTGTATTCCATCATTTGATTGAGGAATACGTTTTGTCATCCAATTGCCATATGTACCAATATGCAAACATTGCTTGAATTATAGACTTAAGCATTACGATTTTGCATGAGGTTTCAACACAATCCATGCCATGAATTTGCTTGTAACCTTTAGCAACTAATCTAGCTTTGTGTGTGAACACAATTCCATGTTTGATGGTTTTTATCCTTAAAACAAACTTGCAACCAATAGGTGTGAACCCATTCTTGCAAATCAACAAAATTTCAATTTTGTCATCAAAACATTGAGTATGTTTTATGGCCTCTAACCATTTAAAACATTTGAGTCTATATATGGCCTCTAACCAATTTAGGGAATCTAGGTTTCGTCATAGCTTTCTTACAAGTCACAAACTCATTAATCTACATGATAATAGTTTGACTGCAAGTTGTAGGTTTCTTCACTATTTAATAGAAGAATCTCATAGTTTCATTGACCTGATCTCTATGTTTCTTTACTATCTAATAGAAGAATCTCATAGTTTCAGTGACTTGAATTCTATGCCTACTTGGGTATAGAACATCAAACAATAGAATATCAATAGCCACTTGAAAGTCCTTTGAATATTCTGTTCTCCTTGAAGCACTTGTAAAGTCTTCTAAGAGATATCTATTCTTTAAAGCCACTTCTAAAGTCCTTAAAGAATAAGTTCGGATTTTCTGAAGCACTTCGAAAAGCCTCCGGAATGTCCGTTTATGTTTGTTGTTCGCCTCGAAGACTTTCGAGGTCTATTTTCTCCCACTTGTCATTTTGGAAACGAATCTCCAAAAGGACATTATTTCGAGCAAACAAACATTATGTTCTCAAAAATTCGTGGTAGAAACAATACCCTTGTGTCTCATTTGAATAAATCACAATGAAACATATATCTATACTTGGACCTTAGTTTGTTGAATAAAAAACACTAAGCTCCCACTGAGTTTAAGAACTCTTTAGATATATTATGAAAAGATATTCTGAAATTACTTTTCAATAGCTTTGACGAATTTGGTTTAGTTTGGTGGTAGTTGAGCATTTTGTTTTAGAAATTATAGGAAAAGTCTTTATGATCCATCATTGATTGAATCAAGTACTAATCGACTTCGATCATTCCAACTTAGATATGCCATATCTTATGGAGCTAGATTGTGAAATTACAACACACAATCATTGATGATCATATTTGGTCTCAAGTAATCATCAACATGATCTAACCTAGATCTTTATGATTTCTTGCCAAGTGGATTTTATACTTCTGAATCTTTGAACTAGCCAAACAGATTCAACTTATATCACATTTGAGTAAATAAACCTATATTCACTCAAATCCATGTGAAATAATAAAGTCATAAAATCTTTCTTTAGCTTTGAACTCTATCGTCTAGGCGTTCTAACAATAGTTCATATCTTTTGTTACTTTCAACAAGTAAGACTTGCTTGTCTTAAGTTGATCTAGAAATCAACCAACTTTTAAAAGTCCGTTAAAATAGAGCTTTTGAATGTTAACTTGTTGATATGGTCTAAGCAACAATGCCAAAGATTAGTGGAACTCAAATCAAGGGGTTGATTTGAACCTAGTAAAGTTCTTTAAAGAGTTGTTTGTTTTAATCAAGCATATTGACTCATTCTGTAAATGACCATTTCATTCAAATGAACAAACAATCAAGCATTGTTTTTGTTCTTCTGAATGTGAGTCTTTCTGTGTTTGAAGCAGAAATTTAGGTATGCTGATTATGGAACAAAATAGCCATTAAGTTCATTCTTTGAAAGGACTTAAAACAAACTAGATGACCCTACAACTAATGTAGCATTGCCATGCTTCATTTTCCACTTGTAGGTCATTAGTGTATCCTAGCTTCCATTGTTTGAGTTATTATCGAAGTAAGAACCTCAAGCGGTATATGATACCAAGGAAGTTTGATTGCTAGGTTACTTCTCTTTAAACATAAACTTATAGGTAGAAACGGAATCGTAAATTCCTTTCATGTGTTCCTTTGTTTTCCTATTTCTTGTACCCTTTCTTATAGTCTTAAGAATTGAATTCTTTAGTGTTGACTTTTATACTTTGTTAGACATGTCCAATGTCACCAACAAGGTTCTTTACCATTTTAATTTATGTTGAATATTTTGTTTCAACTAGATGATCTTACCAGAAGCTTCTAAAGTTCTCTAAGCATCGATCTATTCGAATGTCTAGGGACTAGACTCATTCGAGAATTAAATGGACAAAGATATTAGGTTGTTAACCATTGGTAAAGCTGAGCGTATTAAACTCAATGCTTTATGATCTCAAAACTACATTGTATTTTGAATTCACAATCACCAATCGGTTTGCCATTCGATTTTGATTCTCGAAAACAACCATAAAAGTCGATATAAGAAACGTACATTTTAAATTGCTCATTTTCTCTCATTTCCGTGAATCGTTCTTGGATTCACTACCAATCGAGGAAATTTACTGTTACCTTTCTAAAAGGATTTATTGCAGTGCAAGATATTTAATTATAAACAATAATTAAAACATACATTGAAGCATGCAAAGTCTAAACATTTATCATGAATAATAACTTGAAATTAAAGCAACCATGCAATTCAAACAAGTTATTAGCATTTTATTCGATTTTATTGTTCCGGCAGGTGTGAATAAAATGATTCCAAGACCCTAAAATCATTGAAGAACTAAGCACAGTTTGTCGACTTAATCCTAAAACATCTTAGGTAAGCAAAAGCCTTTTGCTAATAGTCTAGAAACTACTCTTGGTTGATAGGTACGTCTAAGAACTTGTTAGGTAAACCTATCGATTTTGCCACGACATAAAAGGACTCCTTACTTATATCGTTGAGTTTCACCAAAACTAACATGTACTCACAATTATTTGTGTACCTTGCCCCTTTAGGACCAATAAGTAACACCTCGCTGAGCGAAAACTATTACTAGATTGATGTAAAGGATATCCAAGCAAGTGTATATTTTGGCATGGCACCTTTTAACTCAATTTTTAAGTTTGGAACTTAAGGCTCTTACTATGTTGGTTAGATTTTAAGTGAACTAAAATCCTTAATCATGCAACATAATCAAGCTTTTGATCTCATGCATTTTAAGACATATTTAAAAGCAATAAATAACTTAAAACATGCATAAGATATTTGTGATCTAGTATGGCCCGACTTCATCTTGAAGTTTTGACTTCAAAGTCCGTCTTGAAAATCTCCGTGGGAGGCACCATTTTCTTCAAATAGGATAAGCTATAACTAATTACAACTATTTGATGGTTCGCAGACCATATTTGAATTGAAAAAATAACTTTGGTACTTTAGACCAATTACATTCAAATTAATGGTACGCAGACCATATTTTCTATCCTATTTGGGCCATACTAGTCACTTCATAACCTGCAAAACAGTACATATACAATATATACCATTCACCCATTCATTATCATGAATGGCCCACATAGCTGGTTAGTAAAACACATTATGCATCACGTAAACATTTGCAGCAATTAATCAAGGGCACCAATAATCTACCAATTATTCAGTCCTTATTAATTCTAATCAAGTTGTTTTAACCTTAAGGATTTGTAGACCTAATCAAGAGTTTATGACTAAAATACGCTCCCACTTAAACCAATAAATTCATATGCTTTACTAATTTTAAATATAAAAATGTATTTCTAGTCTAACCGGAAACATACAAATTTAATTAAAATTTAAAGCTCATATAAACTTATAATTGAATCCAAAAAGTTTAATTTAATTTCAGTCGTATTTAAATTAATTCATGATTTTAATTTTAGTAAAATAATTAGAATAAATAAAATTTATTATAATTACAATATTCAAAATTAAAATCCAAGAAAATAATTTAAATTATTAATTTTAAAATTAATTAAAATTACGTGAACTGAAATTTTCAAATTAAACATTCAAAACGATCTTTAATCGTAACGCAAACACCCTACGCCGCACGCCCATTGCTGGCCATGTGCGCGCAGCCCATGCGCTCGTCGCATAGCTGCTGCATCCCCATCGCAAGCCTCCGCACGCATTGGTGCTCGCTGCGCGCGCCAGCGCTCATCGCACGCGAGCTATCGCTCGCAGTGCGCGCGCGACATCGCTCGCTGGGCGCGCGACATCGCTCGCTGGGCGGGCGACATCGCTCGCTGTGCGCGCGAGCAATGCTGGCTGTGCGCGCGAGTCCTCGCTCGTTGTGCGCGCGAGCAATGCTGGGCGCAGCGCTCGTGGCACGCGAGCTTGCGCTCGCTGCGCGCGAGGCTGCGCGCTCTTGTGCGAGGCAGCGCGCGTTGTGGCGCAGCTCGCTTGCTGCCCACACGCGACTGCCTTGGCTCGCCCTTCGCCCATGCCCATTCGTCCATTGCTCGTGGCACACGACACAAGGCAGGGCTTCTGCCTTGTGCTCGTGCACTACGCCCTTGCTCATTGCATTCGTGCCGCACGGGCGACGAGCTCCCTTGCTCGTCGTCGCATGCCCGCATTATACAACACCCCTTAAGGGTAACACGAAGCGTCCTTTGCTTCGTGCGTGCAAGTTTTATGAACGAATCGCATAAAAATTTAAAATTTATATTTAAAATTAATGACAAATTAATAAATAATATTAATTTCATAATTTTAGGGCGAAAAATCGAAAATTTATTATCCAATTGATTTCCGATTGTTATGGATTCAAGTCTAGGTCATAAAAATTTAAAATTTATCATAAATTTACAATTTTTATGGTGGTTTTTAATCATAGGTTTCTAATTAAATTACAATTAATTATGAAAATCAAATTAATTCTAAATTATTCTAATTTTCAACAAATTAATCATAATTACAAATTAGATTGCATAATTAACAAGACTAGGCATTCAAACTTGTTAAACATATGCAGTAGGTCAATCAAAAATTCAAGATTTATCAACAAGAATCGCAAATATTTAATTTAACATCTTAAATTTACGAAATTTTGCATTCGAAAAACTAAAACCTTCGAAAAGTCATAGTTAGGCTTCGAATTTGAGAATTCTGGGTTCGGCAGAAAAATACTATTTTTGTCCAACATTTTAGAATGCCTTTTACATGCGGAATTGACACAAAAATCACTCAATTCGGATGAGTAACGAAGAAACTGCCGAAAAACTGCGTACGTATAATTAAATAAACGCAATTTGCAATTAATTAACAATTACGAAAATTAATCACCCCTTTTAATTCTTGCAAATTTGTAATATTTAACCATGTTCATGCAATCTAGATTATGAAAATAATAAGGGGCTCGTGATATCACTGTTAGGTTATGATACATATGACAATTCATAAATCATGCGGAAAAACCATAAAGCCAGGAAAACATATTATTTACACATAATCATTTAGCATAGTTTAGATGCATACTCTTTGTTGCGTGCCTTCCCTAGCTGCGCCCGAACCGAACAAGAACAAGTCTTTAGGACTCCAAGTGTCGTCCCTCCGTAGATAGTCCACAGCACGTCCGGATCCGCCTTAAGATTGACCAACTAGAATCGCCCTTAAGGTACTATTATTTTCGGCACTTTATAGGCAAATGTGTGACTGAATTTTTCTCTCAAAAACTCACTTTGAATACTTTGAAAACTTGTTATAAATTGTGAGCCCTAGCCTCATATTTATAGGGGTATGGAAAGGGAATCGAAATCCTACTCAGATACAAATTAATTAAACCTAGAATCCTACAAGAACTCTAATTTAATTAATTTATCAAATAGAATTAGGAATTTAATCATTAACCGAACTCTGCATGTTTTAGGAAACGTGCACGAACACAAACACTTGCACACACACGCACGGCAGCCACGATGGGCCCCCATGCGTGCGCGCGAGCAGCAGCCCACGCAGCGCCCGCGCGCGCTGCGCGCTGCGCGTGCTGTGCGCGCTGTGCGCGCTGCGCAGCCTGCTGGGCCTGGCCTTGCGCTGGGCCTGGCGAGGCTGTTTGTGCGGCGCGCTTGGCTTGCTGGGCGATGGCCTGGCTTCGTGCTGGGCCTCGTCCGGCAGGCCTCGTCCGATGCTTATTCGTACGATGCGCTTCCGATTAAATTTTCCGATTCCGGAATTCATTTCCGATACGACCAATATTTAATATTTCCGATTCCGGAATTAATTTCCGTTTTGAACAAATATTTAATATTTCCGTTTCCGGAATTATTTTCCGATTCCGGTAATATTTCCGATTCTGACAATATTTCCGTTTCCGGCAATATTTCCGATTCTGGTAATATTTCCATTTCCGATAATATTTTCCGATACGTACCATGTTTCCGTTTCCGGCAACATCTACGACTTGGATAATATTTATATTTCCGATACGATCCATATTTCCGTTTCCGGCAATATCATCGTTTCCGGAGTATTCATTTCTTGCCTGTGACGATCTTAGCTCCCACTGAAACCAAGATCCGTCGGTTTCGAATATTCATAGATGGAGTATTCAATGCCATTAAATACTTGATCCGTTTACGTACTATTTGTGTGACCCTACGGGTTCAGTCAAGAGTAAGCTGTGGATTAATATCATTAATTCCACTTGAACTGAAGCGGCCTCTAGCTAGGCATTCAGCTCACTTGATCTCACTGAATTATTAACTTGTTAATTAATACTGAACCGCATTTATTAGACTTATCATAGAATGCATACTTGGACCAAGGGCATTATTTCCTTCAGCATTAGCATACATGGTCGTTGTTAATGAAGTTCCCTTTAAATTTGTAGAGTCTGAAGGATTTAGATATTTCTGCAGTGCCGTAGAACCTAGATTATGTGTTCCTTCTGTTAGGTTATGATACATATGAATAAACATAAATCATGCGGAAAAACCATAAAGCCAGGAAACATATTATTTACACATAATCATTTAGCATAATTCAGATGCATACACTTTGTAGCGTGCCCTCCCTAGCTGCGCCCGAACCGAACAAGAACAAGTCTTTAGGACTCCAAGTGTCGTCCCTTCGTAGATAGTCCACAGCACGTCCGGATCCGCCTTAAGCTTGACCAACTAGAATCGCCCTTAAGGTACTAGGATTTTCGGCTAATAGGCAAGTGTTTGTGGCTGATTTTTGCTTGAAAATCTTACCTTTGAATACTTCAATCCTCAATGTAAATATGTGACCCTAGGCACCTATTTATAGAGTTATAGAAAAGGACTTGGAATCCTATTAGGATACTAATTTATTTAATTAGAATCTTATTAAAACTCTATTAAACAAATTCTATCTTTATTAGGATTATGATTTAATCATATGACGAATCAAGAGTAAGCTGTGGATTAATATCATTAATTCCACTTGAACTGAAGCGGCCTCTAGCTAGGCCTTCAGCTCACTTGATCTCACTGAATTATTAACTTGTTAATTAATACTGAACCGCATTTATTAGACTTAACATTAAATGCATACTTGGACCAAGGGCATTATTTCCTTCAGTCTCCCACTTGTCTTTAGGGACAAGTGTGCATTTCCTAATTCCTTCGTCGCTCGATGCTTGCTCTTGAACATAAGGTAAGAGTTGTCATCCTCATTTCGTCCAGAGGTGTTTCTCGGTTTCAGAGTTCAACTGATCAAATAAACAGATAATCATAGCCTATGATTCATCCGAGCACGACCATGCATTTTACAGTTTCTAGCTCTCCGAGTGGCCTTGTACAACTTTTAAGCATCTCATCCCGATTTATGGGAGGACAATCCCAATCTTGCGATCTTGAGATTAGACTTCGTTTGATAGGTGATTACCTGAGCGTTTCCTTTATAGCCTCCTTTTACGGTGCGACGGTTGGTCAACGTCAAAGTAACCAGTTCTCAAACAAGTAATCTCAAATCACTCAGGTATTAAGGATTTAGTGTCTAATAATTTTAATGAAATTTACTTATGACAGATTTTCATCTCTTACAGTAAAGTTTCATAGGTCTGTCCGATACTAGTCTTCCCAAAGTAAGTATCTATGCAAATGATTACGACATTGCCATGTCCACATAGTTCAAGAAACAGAACTACTAGTCATCTTGCATTCTAGTCGTCTAACGTTTTCTATGCGTCCATCTTTATAGAAAACTCCGACCAGGGACCATTTTCAACTTTTGACATTCAAGCTCACTTGATAGACATTTCTTAGTCACGGGACTGGTCCTGACAGTCTATCTTGAATATTTCGTCAAATTGAAGGGACTCATCATTTAATAAACCACAAATTAAATGGAAAAATGAATTCTATTCATTTATTGTGAATGATTAACCGATAATGGTTTACAAAGTATTAAACTCTAAAACTTTAAAACATTAAACAAGGACATCAAAGCCATTCTCCAATATGCTTGATTCCCATAGCTGCAGTGTGCGAGTTGTGCTTCGCCTGCGGCAGTGGTTTAGTCAATGGATCTGATATGTTGTCATCAGTTCCAATCTTGCTTATCTCGACTTCTTTTCTTTCAACGAACTCTCGTAGAAGGTGAAATCTACGAAGTACATGCTTGACTCTTTGGTGGTGTCTAGGCTCCTTTGCCTTTGCAATAGCTCCGTTATTATCACAATACAGGGCTATTGGTCCTTTAATGGAGGGGACTACACCAAGTTCACCTATGAACTTCCTTAGCCATATAGGTTCCTTTGCTGCTTCATGTGCAGCAATGTACTCCGCTTCAGTTGTAGAATCCGCAATGGTACTTTGCTTAGCACTTTTCCAGCTTACTGCACCTCTGTTGAGGCAGAAGACAAACCCAGACTGTGATCTGAAATCATCTTTGTCGGTTTGGAAACTTGCGTCTGTATAGCCTTTAACAATTAATTCATCATCTCCACCATAGACCAGGAAGTCATCTTTGTGCCTTTTCAGGTACTTCAGAATATTCTTGGCAGCAGTCCAATGTGCCTCTCCTGGGTTTGACTGGTATCTGCTCGTAGCACTGAGTGCGTAGACAACATCCGGGCATGTACATATCATAGCATACATTATTGAACCAATCAATGATGCATTTGGAATCCCACTCATTCATCTACGCTCATCAAGTGTTTTTGGGCACTAAGTCTTGCTTAGAGTCATTCCATGAGACATGGGTAGGTAGCCTCGCTTGGAGTCTGCCATCTTGAACCTATCAAGCACCTTATTGATATAAGTGCTTTGACTAAGTCCAATCATCATTTTAGATCTATCTCTGTAAATCTTGATGCCCAATATGTACTGTGCTTCTCCTAGATCCTTCATCGAAAAACATTTCCCAAGCCAAATCTTGATAGAGTTCAACATAGGAATGTCATTTCCGATAAGCAATATGTCGTCGACATATAATACTAGAAAAGAAATTTTTCTCCCACTGACTTTCTTGTATACACAAGATTCGTCCGTGTTCTTGATGAAACCAAAGTCACTGACTGCTTCATCAAAATGTATATTCCAGCTCCTGGATGCCTGCTTCAATCCGTAGATTGATTTCTTTAGCTTGCATACCTTTTTAGCATTCTTTGGATCCTCAAAACCCTCAGGCTGTGTCATAAACACAGTTTCTGTTAAAATGCCGTTTAAGAAAGCGGTTTTGACATCCATCTGCCATATTTCGTAATCGTAATATGCAGAGATTGCTAACATTATCCGAATAGACTGTAGCATTGCAACTGGTGAAAAGGTTTCATCGTAATCCACACCGTGGACTTGCCTGTAACCTTTTGCAACCAATCTAGCTTTGAAAACTTCAAGTTTCCCATCCTTGTCCTTTTTCAATTTGAAAACCCATTTGCTTCCAATGGCTTGGTAGCCATCTGGCAAATCGACCAAATCCCAAACTTGGTTTTCAGACATGGAGTCTAATTCAGATTGCATGGCTTCTTGCCATTGCTTGGAGCTAGGGCTCGTCATAGCTTGCTTGTAAGTCACAGGTTCATCACTTTCAAGTAATAGAACGTCATAGCTCTCGTTCGTCAAAATACCTAAGTACCTTTCCGGTTGAGATCTATGTCTCTGCGATCTACGCGGGGTCACATCTAGATTGTCCATGATTCTCACCAGAAACTTCTAAAGATCTCTGAGTTTCATCCCGAATTTCATCTTGAGCATTTTCTAGAGTTTGTTGTTCGACTCGAATTTCTTCGAGGACTACTTTTCTCCCACTTGTCATTTTGGAAATGTGATCCTTTTCCAAAAAGATACCATCTCGAGCAACAAACACCTTGTTCTCAGATGTATTGTAGAAGTAATACCCCTTTGTTTCCTTTGGATAGCCCACAAGGATACATTTGTCAGTTTTCGGATGAAGTTTGTTTGAAATTAATCGTTTGACGTATACTTCACATCCCCAAATCTTAAGAAAAGACACTTTTGGAGGCTTTCCAAACCATAACTCATATGGAGTCTTTTCAACAGCTTTAAACGGAGCTCTATTTATAGTGAGTGCGGCTGTATTTAGTGCATGTCCCCAAAATTCTATTGGAAGTTCGGCCTGACCCATCATTGATCTAACCATGTCTAGCAAGGTTCTGTTCCTCCGTTCCGACACACCGTTCCATTGTGGTGTTCCAGGAGGAGTCAATTCTGATAGAATTCCACATTCTTTCAGATGGTCATCAAATTCATAGCTCAGATATTCACCGCCTCTATCAGACCGCAGTTCCTTAATCTTCTTGCCTAATTGATTCTCTACCTCACTCTAAAATTCCTTGAATTTGTCAAAGGATTCAGACTTATGCTTCATTAGGTAGACATAACCATATCTACTGAAGTCATCAGTGAAAGTGATAAAGTAGCTGAAACCACCCCTAGTATTTGTACTCATTGGTCCACATACATCTGTATGGATTAAACCCAATAGTTCAGTTGCTCTTTCTCCAACTTTAGAGAAAGGTTGCTTTGTCATTTTGCTAAGTAAACATGATTCGCACTTACCATAATCCTCTAAGTCAAATGGTTCTAGAATTCCTTCCTTTTGAAGTCTTTCCATGCGTTTCAAGTTAATATGGCTTAATCGACAATGCCACAGTTAGGTGAGATCTGAATCATCCTTTTTGGCCTTTTTGGTATTTATGTTATAAACTTGTTTGTCGTGTTCTAATAAATAAAGTCCATTGACTAATCTAGCAGATCCATAAAATATCTCTTTAAAATAAAACGAACAACTATTGTCTTTTATTAAAAGGAAAATCCCTTAGCATCTAAGCAAGAAACAGAAATGATGTTTTTAGTAAGACTTGGAACATGGAAACACTCTTCCAGTTCCAAAACTAGCCAAGAGGGCAACGACAAATAATAAGTTCCTACAGCTAATGCAACAATCCGTGCTCCATTTCCCACTCGTAGGTCGACTTCACCCTTGCTTAACTTTCTACTTCTTCTTAGTCCCTGTGAATTGGAACATAAGTGTGAGCCACAACCTGTATCTAATACCCAAGAAGTTGAATTAGCAAGTATACAGTCTATAACGAAAATACCTGAAGATGGAACGACTGTTCCGTTCTTTTGATCTTCCTTTAGCTTCAAGCAATCTCTCTTCCAATGCCCTTTCTTCTTGCAATAGAAGCATTCAGATTCAGAAGTGGGTTGACTGACCTTCCTCTTTTCAGACTTGGCGCCAGTTTGCTTAGTTGGGCTGGCCTTGTTGCCACCTTTCTTAGCATTCCTCTTCTTTCCAGATTTCTTGAACTTGCCCCCACGCACCATAAGCACATCTTGCTTATCACTTTTGAGCGTCTTTTCAGCGGTCTTTAGCATACCGTGAAGCTCAGTGAGCGTTTTGTCCAGACTATTCATACTGTAGTTCAGCTTGAACTGATCATACCCGCTATGAAGAGAATGGAGGATGGTGTCTACAGCCATTGCCTGAGAGAACTGCTGATCCAGCCGACTCATATTCTCAATGATTCCAATCATTTTGAGAACATGTGGACTTACGGGCTCGCCTTTCTTAAGCTTGGTCTCAAGAATTTGCCTATGAGTCTCGATTCTTTCGACCCGAGCCAGATCTTGGAACATGTTCTTTAACTCACTGATGATCGTGAAAGCATCTGAGTTGATGAACGTTTTCTGTAGATCTGCACTCATGGTTGCAAGCATTAGACATTTCACATCCTTGTTGGCATCAATCCAACGATTGAGGGCTGCCTGAGTGACCCCTTCGCCTGCGGCTTCGGGCATCGCCTCTTCCAGGACATACTCCTTTTCTTCCTGCATAAGAACTATTTGCAAGTTCCTTTACCTGTCAAGGAAGTTTTTCCCATTCAACTTCTCCTTTTCGAGAATTGATCGAATGTTGAATGAATTGTTGTTTGCCATAATTAAAACTACAATTGAAAAAGAATAAACAAATAAATAATTGTTGTGGGGTTTTTCCGGTGAGATACCTTGGAGGTTTCTTGGTAACTTTTAAAGATTAAACAAGATTGTATTTTTATAGAGAGAGAAAGTAGAGAGAAGGCAGAGCAACAATTGCTCTAGAATGTATTGATTGTGACCCCTTTTTCTAGGGAAGTGGGAATATTTATAGTACTAGGTTTTTATGGGAATGACCTAATATTCCCCTTACATGATTGGTTGGGGAATGGGAGAAGGACACGTGTCCTTCCTCCTTACAATTCTCTGATCCCTTGTAGTAATAGTGGGCTATTTGGGCCTATTGTGCTTAGTCATTCACTTGGGATACATACTAATTAAGCCCTTTTCCAGGTATAGGTTTTATACGTACATTTATACATACTTAAATACATACATTGTAGATACCTAGATTAATACTCATGCCCCGGAGTAGGCTTTGCATGATTTCTGCTTAGGGGGCGCAATACGTGCCAGGTGTCACATCCTCATTGGTGCACGTAGGCATGGTAATTTTGCCCACAACATTTGCCCCTCAAGAAGGGCATTTCTGGAAACACTTTCCGGGTATCGCTTCTTGACCTTTGATTTGCATCTTCATCTTTGGGTCAGGTGTTGAGGGGGTGACACGTGTCACCTTTCTCCATTTTTCCCCTCCCTATATATATAGAGGGGGGGTAAATTTCATTTTTTTACATTTCGTTTTCACAGAGCTCTCATAGGCGATTTCCGGCGTGTTCCCACCACCATCAGGCGATTTCCGGCCACCACGAGACTCATCCTTTTCCTCGTCAAACTCATCCTGTTCTTCGCGAAACTCATCCCGTTCTTCGCGAAACTCATCCCGTTCTTCGCGAAACTCATCCTGTTCTTCACCAAGTACTTCGCAGATCTTTCAAGGTTAGTTTTCGCCTTTCTTGTTTTTGTTATCCTCTCGTCATTTTTCTCTTTGTTAGCGGCCGACCTCTTAGTACTAGGTAAGGGTTTAAAGGTTTTATTTAAGATTTTTCCGCCGTTCATCTTTTGTCGGGGCGGACGTCCAATCGCGTCTTTTTCTTCATTGTTGGTCACCCCTAAGCCGTGCTTCGTTCACTATGCAGAAGGCATGGCTAGAACCAAGCAAACGGCAGATCCTACGCGTCTCCGCTTGCGGGAAGAAGCATCGACACCTCCTAGGGAGAGATATTCTTCCACCGCCTCGGCAGTCGACGAAGAATTTGCCGAACTCTTCCAAGAGATCGACGAGTATGTCGAGGCGGGGGAGCAGGCGGCAAGCTCGTCAGAGGGTACAGCGAGCCAGGCAGTGGGGGAGCCAAGCGTCGCTCCATTGTCATCGGCCGCCGAGGAGCAAGAAGCTGCTCCCCAGCTTATTAGGCCCAGAGGACGGGAGGAGGCCCAATTGCTTCCGTCAGAGATTCACCCAGACGTGGGCTGGATGCGGTGGCTAGACAGGCACGGAGCCAAGATGAGGGATGACCTCTGCGTGGGGGAAGGGTACCAAATGCGCGTGCCGGCCGGTCTGGACTCGACCGTCAGCCTGCTTGCCGAGGGAGAATTCCCTGTGTATGCCGCGTCCATCAAACTCGGCATGAGATTCCCTCCACACCCCTTCGTTGTGGAGGTGTTAGATGGTTTTAATATTGGGGTGGCCCAGCTGACCCCCAACTCATGGGCGGATATCTTTGGCTACATTGCCAAATGTGCGCTGAACGACGTGGAGCCGTCCTTCAACGCCTTTCTGCATCTGGTCTCCCTCTCTCGTTCCCCCAGTGCCGCCAAAGGGTGGTTTAATCTGAGCAGCCGTGGTACCTACCAGACAGTGGTCGGCAAGCTCAGCAAGTGGCATATGTGGAGGAAGAGGTGGGTCGTGTTTTACACGGACGACCAGGAGATGTATGAGAGAATGAGCCGTTGGAACTGCAACGCCAACTTCATGGATCGTGACGAGCCCCTTCCACCCCTTACTGCCGAAGAGTGGGATCAGATAATGGTCCTGTTCAGGGCCAACACTTACCACTTAACAGTGGATAAGAGTTTCCATGTGCCGGCCGAGTGGTTGCCGCACATTAGCCAGTTTCGGAACGAGGCCTTTCTAGCGGCCGTAGGCTTAGGATATTCCATGACTCGAGGCTGTATGCCAATTTATGTGCCGCTCTGCCTTGGTCTTATTCATTTTTCTAACTTTGGATTTCTTTTGTTCTCAGAGGAAGGAATGAGCAAGTTGTCGGCGGCGGATACCGGGAAAGGCGATATGACCGATTGGATGGCGGACATCTATGAGGCCAAGATGCAAAAAGCCAAGGCCGAGTTGGAGGAGAAGGTGAGTATTCTCTTAGGTTGTTTTTTTGCAAGTTAAGCTTCCTCCGTCCATTGTCTATAGTGGACGTCTTTTTAGTGACGAGCCGATATCCTGACATGTGACCCATGTTTGCTAAGGTTGGCCTCGTCACTTTTTAATGACGGGCCCCTTTGTGAGTGTTTTTCCTGTGGTTGCCAAGGTGCGCCTCGTCACCTTTTAAGACGGGCCACCCCCACCCCTTTTTTACAAGTGACTCGTGGTTGATAGGGTACGCCTCGTCATTTTCGAGACGGGCGTCCTTTTTAATGACGAGCCATTTTTATATGAGTGTTGCACTTGATAAGGTACGCCTCGTCATTTTAAAGACGGGCGTCCTTTTTTAATGACGAGCCACTATTTAGTGACTTGTGATTGATAAGGTACGCCTCGTCATTTTGGAGACGGGCGTCCTTTTTAATGACGAGCCACTATTTAGTGACTTGTGATTGGTAAGGTACGCCTCGTCATTTTGGAGACGGGCGTCCTTTTTAATGACGAGCCACTATTTAGTGACTTGTGATTGGTAAGGTACGCCTCGTCAATTTGGAGACGGGCGTCCTTTTTAATGACAAGCCACTTTTTAGTGACTTGTGAACTGTGATTGATAAGGTACGCCTCGTCATTTTTGAGACGGGCGTCCTTTTTAATGACGAGCCACTGTTCTGTGAGTGACTTGTGATTGATAAGGTGCGCCTCGTCATTTTGAGACGGGCGTCTTTTTCAATGACGAGCCACTATTCTGTGAGTGACTTGTGATTAATGAGGTACGCCTCGTCATTTTGAGACGGGCGTCCTTTTCAATGACGAGCCACTATTCTGTGAGTGACTTGTGATTGATGAGGTACGCCTCGTCATTTTGAGACGGGCGTCCTTTTCAATGACGAGCCACTATTCTGTGAGTGACTTGTGATTGATGAGATACGCCTCGTCATTTTTGAAATGGGCGTCCTTTTTAATGACGAGCCACTACATGGTGAGTGACTTGTGATTGATCAGGTACGCCGTCATTTTTAAGATGGGCGTCCTTTTTAATGACGAGCCACTATATGGTGAGTGACTTGCGATTGATCAGGTACGCCGTCATTTTTAAGATGGGCGTCCTTTTTAATGACGAGCCACTATATGGTGAGTGACTTGCGATAGATGACGAGGCCTAATATTTGACCGTCCTTTACTTTCTTTTTTAGCAAGCTAAGGACGCGGCTAGGGCGTCAGGGAAGAAGAAGGGGACGACTCTGTCCCAGCTGAAGAAGAGAGCTGTGCCGGCTGGCTCGGAGACTCCGAGTACCTTCAAGAAGCCAAAACCCCTACCTCGCCGTCTCGTGAAGAAAGACGAGTCGAAGGTTGCTGAGGGGGGATGCCCTGATGACGAAGAGATGGGCGTGGACAAGCCGTCTCTGGTGGTGGACTTGGTGTCCAAATCGAGGTCCGGTGGGCATCCGGACGAGCTGGAGGACCCTCTTTCGGGAATCCCGGCCGACGTCCGCTCTCAGATACCGGCGGAGGTGGCCCGCCGAACTAGGTCTTCGGGCGGTAAGTATTATTCGAACGTCGTTCAGACGTATCGAGCCTCCTCTGGCAGTTCTTCTTACTCTCCGCGTCATCCTAAGGCCGTTGTTTTTCCTATAGCCAAAGACAAAGGGAAGGATGCAGCTGCTGCCGAGGAAGAGAACGTACCTGCTACTCCCCACTATTCGTCAAAGGATAGGGTGGCTATATGCCGCAAGGTTTTTAAGGCCGTCCCCGCAGAGTATGTTGCTTCTCTTCCTGGCCGCAAGACTGACGCCCAGTTTGGTGCGATCCAGGCCACTCTTCTCGACGTAAGTTTATTTCCAACTTGCTTGTACTTGTCTCTCTTTTAGAATCATTTACTAATATGTAGCTTCTTTTGCAGTTGTTCTGCCGCATGGAATTCTGCAAGAGTTGGAAGACCCGCACTGCTGAGGAGCTCAAAGCTCAGGTGGCTGAGTCCACCCACCATGGCAACTATGCGTTCAAGTCCATTGAAGAGGTCCGCCTGCAGATGCAGACGACCATAGACCTTCAAGCGAAGGAGGTAGCTGCGTTGAGATCTGACAAGGCCGAGCTGCTTAAGAAGATCTTGGCGCAGGACAAAGACATGGTGGCAATGGTCGAGGAGGCCAAGACAGCGGCGGCGGAAATACGGGCGCTTCAGGACCAGTTGCGGGAGTACCCTCAGGTCAAAGAGGCGGCTGAGGAAGCCGAGCATCTTCGTGGGGAGCTGGAGACGGCCAGATTGCAAGTTCGCACCTTGCGTGAGCGTCTTCTGGAATCCTATGATCAGGGGGAACAAGCGACCAAGGACGCTGTTAAGCACGCCTGGGAGAGCCACATGTCAGAGTATGATCTTGGGTGGTTCCAGCGGCGAATGGAGCACAGTGCCGCTGTGTTGGCTGTTGAACGTCTTGGTCAGCCGCCCCCTGAGTTTGTATCATCTGATGACGAGGACGATGCGGCCGCTCCCTGATTTGCTTCCTTTCCCGCTTTTTTAAAATTTTATTCAAGCGTTCCCGTGCCTAAGGGCAAAAACAATTATGTTGTAAAGTTTTGGCGCTGATGGCGTCTGTATCATTGTGCCTGCTGAGCACACAACAATTTTCTTTCTTTTTTCTGGTCAAGAATTCTGAGCTACTTTTACACGCCTTTCTACGGGCGTTGTTTTATAAGTAAATAGGTTTTTTGATGCTTCTCTTATCTCGCATTTATTTGCTCTTCATAATTTGATTATTCCTTAATCAATAGGCTTCATCAATAGGTATGATTGCCAAGGTGCAACCGAGTGTACACTAAGCACGTTGATGCCGCAAGCAACTGAGTATGCGCTAGGCACTACTTTGGTCGTCACTTTCTTTGGCGAGCGTGTCTATAACGATATTGATTGACGCAAGTCAATCAATAGGTATGATTGCCGCTAGACATGCTCGTCAAATGGACTGGACGGCCAAACGTTCGTGCCGCCTAACTTTGAGCAAACAACCTTTGTTTCGAAGTTAGTCGTGCCGTTGGGCTTTTGAACGAACAACCTTTGTTTCCAAGTGGTTGGTGCCGCTGGCAACTGAGCATGTGCTAGGCCCCACTGTGGTCGTCGCCTTCTTTGGCGAGCATGTCTATAACGATATTGATTGGCGCAAGTCAATCAATAGGTATGATTGCCGCTAGACATGCTCGTCAAATGGACTGGACGGCCAAACGTTCGTGCCGCCTAACTTTGAGCAAACAACCTTTGTTTCGAAGTTAGTCGTGCCGCTGGGCTTTTGAACGAACAACCTTTGTTTCCAAGTGGTTGGTGCCGCTGGCAACTGAGCATGTGCTAGGCCCCACTGTGGTCGTCGCCTTCTTTGGCGAGCATGTCTATAACGATATTGATTGGCGCAAGTCAATCAATAGGTATGATTGCCGCTAGACATGCTCGTCAAATGGACTGGCCGGCCAAACGTGCGTGCCGCCGCGCTTTTTAGCAAACAACCTTAGCCTCTTTGATATTGGTGCCGCAGGCAACTGAGCATCCGCTAGGCACTACTGTGATAGTCGCTTTCTTTGGCGAGCGTGTCTATAACGATATTGATTGACGCAAGTCAATCAATAGGTATGATTGCCGCTAGACATGCTCGTCAAATGGGCTGGACGGCCATATATTCGTGCCGCCGCACTTTTGAGCAAACAACCTATGTTTCAAAGTTGTTCATGCCGCTGAGCTATTGAGCAAACAACCTATGTTTCAAAGTTGTTCATGCCGCTGGGCTTTTGAGCAAACAACCTATGTTTCAAAGTTGTTCATGTCGCTGGGCTTTTGAGCAAACAACCTATGTTTCAAAGTTGTTCATGCCGCTGGGCTTTTGAACAAATAACTTACGATTAAAGTTTATTTGTGCCGCTTGTACTTATTATGCTGTACTGGTCGGCCAGCGGCTTGCTTATATTGGGAGGGGAGTTGGATAGGTGATCAGCCTACAACTTGGTGCTAATCTGGGCCACTTCTTAGGCTTCAAACAATTAGTCTTGCTGAGTTTTTGCTAATCTGGGCCACTTCTCAGGCCGTCATACAATTAGGCTTTGGTTATGCATTGGAGTGTATATTTTTATATTCATTGTGCGAGCAATAAATATTACGAGACAAATAGAGTAGTATTATTTATAACTTTGCAAGGCGAATTTAGCCGGTTACAAAAGTAATTACTACCCTACTATGACCATTAGAGGCCGCCCCTTAGGCAATGGATCGTGGTAAGTAAGACAAGGCTTAGCACATATCTAGAAGAAATATTTCTTGAGATTGTCGGCATTCCAAGTGCGCAAAATAGGGCGGCCTTGCATGTCTTGAATGCGGTAGGTTCCATCTCTAACCTCATCATAGATCTCGTAAGGTCCCTCCCAAGTGGGTGTCAGCTTACCTTGTTCATTTTCTCGTCCTGTGGACTCCATTTTTCTGAGGACAAAATCTCCCACTTTGAGCACTCTATTAGAGACTCTCTTGTTGTATTCTCTTGCCATCCTTATCTTGTACAGCTGTTGTCTGAGCGCTGCATTTCCTCTAACCTCGGGCAGAAAGTCCAAGGCTGCTTTCATTGTCTCCCAGTTAGCATTTTCGTCATACAGCATGACTCTCAACGTTGGTTCACACATTTCTATGGGAAGGACAGCCTCGGCGCCATAGGCTAGCAAGAAGGGTGTTTCACCGGTTGAATTCTTAGCCGTGGTGCGGATGGACCATAAGACATTTGGCAGCTCATCAGCCCATAGACCTTTGGCTTCGTCAAGCTTCTTTTTCATTCCTTCAGAGATAATTTTGTTGAACGCCTCAACCTGACCATTGGCTTGGGGTCGTCCGACTGATGCAAAACAGGTGTGTATACCGTGATCTGCCAGCCACTCTTTCAGCTTAGGCGTCTCAAACTGGGGCCCATTATCGAAGACGATAGCCTGTGGAATCCCAAAGCGAGTCATGATGTTCTTCCAAATGAATTCTCTCACATCAGCAGTTTTTATGTTTTTGAGCGCTTCTGCCTCCACCCATTTGGTGAAGTAATCTACAGCAACAATGACATAACGCCTTCCTCCTGGTGCGGTCGTGAATGGGCCTAGGAGATCCATCCCCCATTTAGCAAATGGAATTGGGCTTGTAATGGGCGTCAGAACTCGTGCCGGTTGATGTATTAGGTGAGAAAAGCGCTGACATTTGTCACACTTCTTGACCAGTGAGATTGCGTCCTCCTTAAGGGTCGGCCAGTAATAGCCGGTTCGAAGTGCCTTTTCAGCCAAAGCCCTTCCACCAATATGCGAGTTGCACAACCCCTGATGAAGGTCTTCTAGAATTTCCTGCCCCTTCTCAGGTGTTACACATCTTAACAAAGGACGGGAGTAGGCCTTTTTATAGAGGGTGTCGTTCCACATTTCAAACCAAGAACATTTCTTTTGAAGTTTTGCCGCTTCCCTTGAGTCTTCGGGCAAGACTCCATTCATTTTGAAGTTTACTATGTCATCCATCCATGTGGACGTTCTGTCAAGAGTTTCCACCTCCATTTGCTCAACACTTTTGTGCTCTTTTACCTCCCAAAACACGTGCCGAGGGGTATCACAAGACGCGGAACTTGCCAACTTTGACAGGGCATCAGCTTGGTTATTTTCCGAGCGAGGGACTTGCCTTACTTCAAAACTTTTCAGTGGCTCTACTTCCTGATGGACGGCCTGCATGTATTTGACCATAGTCGGATCCCTAGCTTCGTAGGTCCCATTAACTTGGCTCACAATCAGTTGGGAGTCAGATAGTGCTACAATCTCCTCGGCGCCTGCCGCCTTACACATTTTAATGCCACAAAGCAGGGCTTCATATTCGGCTTCATTATTTGACGCCTGGAAGTTAAATCGCATAGCATATTCAAAAGTATCTCCTTCTGGGGAGTGACAGATTATCCCTGCTCCACATCCATTCTGTGTGGATGAACCGTCTACATACACTGTCCACACTGTGCTTGTATTCTTGGCAAAGTCTGGCCTCGTCATTTCAACAATGAAGTCGGCACATGCCTGCCCCTTGACAGCTTTCCTCGGCTCATAGGTGATATCAAAGGCGTTCAGCTCTATTGCCCAATTCAGCATTCGTCCTGACGCCTCCAGCTTTGTGAAGGGCAGTTTGAGCGGCTGATCGGTGTAGATCACTATTTTGTGAGCTAAGAAATAAGGACGGAGCTTTTTGCTGGCCATGAACAGAGCTAAGCCAAACTTTTCCACTGTAGGATATCTAACTTCAGCATTTTGAAGAACATGACTGACAAAGTATACCGGCATCTGTATTCCCTCCCTCTCTGTCAGTAGAACGGCACTCAACGAGTGCTCGGACACGGCGAGATACATGTACAAAGTCTCTCCTAGCAAGGGACTAACAAGACGAGGCAAGGTATGTAAGTGCTCCTTTAATCTGACCAATGCCGCCTCGGCCTCGTCCGACCATTCAAACTTGGCCTTCTTTCTGACAGACCTAAAAAAGTAGTGGCACTTGTCTCCAGCCCTGGAAAGGAATCTGCCCAGGGCGGCCAAGCAACCTGTGAGCCGCTGGACCTCCTTCACTGTCTTTGGTGAGCTCATATCAATTACTGCCTGGATTTTGTCTGGGTTGGCTTCAATTCCTCTTTCATCAATCAAGAAACCTAAGAATTTGCCTGCCGTCACCCCGAACACACACTTCTTAGGATTCAACCTCATGTTGTAAGCTCGAATAGTCTCAAATGTCTCCCTGAGATCAGTTATGTGCGCCGCCCTCAGCTTACTTTTTACGATCATATCGTCAATGTAAGCTTCAATATTCCTGTCGAGCTGCTTAATGAACATAGTGTTAATAAGACGCTGAAAGGTGGCCGGTGCATTTTTTAACCCAAACGGCATCACCTTGTAGCAGTAAAGGCCTTGTTCAGTAACAAATGACGTTTTTTCCTGGTCGTCAGGCCACAACGGAATCTGGTGAAACCCTGAGTAGGCATCCATAAAGCTCATCATGGCATGCCCCGCTGTAGAGTCGACGAGCCGGTCAATCTTGGGCAATGGGAAACTGTCCTTTGGACATGCCTTATTGAGGTTGGTGTAATCAACACACATTCTCCAGGTACCATTAGGTTTTTTGACGAGGACCACGTTAGCAACCCAGTCGGGGTACTGACTAGGCCTGACGAACCCAGCCTCCATCAACTTTTGTATTTCCGCGGCTGCCGCCTGATTTCTATCTTCCCCATGGTTCCTTTTCTTCTGACGAACCGGTTTAAAGTTTGGGTCCACATTCAGCTTATGGACGGCCACAGCAGGGTCAATTCCCGGCATTTCGTCCACCGTGAAAGCAAAGATATCTTCAAATTCTCTCAAAAGGTGGACCAACTCTGCCGCCAGCGGGTCGTCAGGAGAAATCCCGATGGGCACTACTCTGTCAGGTTTGTCTGTGTTTAAAACCACATTGAAATGGGCCCCAACACGCTCTGGGCGTCTCTCTTCCATGTGCCCTGCTGAGATAGTTAATGTTTCTTTGACGACCTTGGGTTGCGTGTCGCCACATTTTCGTTTGTTGCTCGACGTCCCTTTCTCTTCACCCGTCCCCCATGCTTCTGGACTCAAGGTGGTTAGGTAGCAATCTCTAGCTTGTTGCTGGTCACCATGTATAGTGCTGACGCTCCCATCGTCACAAATGAACTTAAGAAGCATCAGATGAGTCACAATGACAGCCTTTGCCCTATTCAACGTGGGACGCCCCAAGATGATGTTATATGCCGTCAGATCTTTCACTATGAGAAAACGGACATCCATTTGCCGAGATTCTTTTTTATTTCCCATCCTCAGAGGAAGGGTAATTATGCCGACTGGGTGGATGACACTGCCTCCGAAGCCTATAATGGGATAGTGGATTTTCTCAATTTTTGAGGGATCATGTTGCAGCCGATTCAAGCACTCTAGACTAATTATGTCCGACGAACTTCCTGTATCAACCAAAATACGCCTAACCCTTAGGTTAGCAACTTTTAACTCAATTACCAAAGGATCATCATGCGGGGTGGAGATTTTCCCACGGTCGGCCTCGCCGATTTCAACTTTTGGAAACGGGTCAACTGTGGCCTTGCCGGACAGCATCACTTGCCCCAATCGCTTGGCATAATCCTTCTGGCCCCTCATGGTCGGCCCGCCGGCGGCCAATCCTCCTGAGATGACTGCCACGCACTCTGGGTCGGTACGATTCCCATCTTCCTCCGAGGGAGGGGATTTGTTTTTCTTGTAGAAGGGTTTGCCAGAACCTCCCGTGTTCCTGCTGATATAACTTTTTAAGAACCCCTTGGTGGCTAGGCCGTCCAATGCCCTTTTCAAGCTCTTACATTCATTGGTGTCATGCCCAATGTCACTGTGAAAGTGACAGTACAGTTTGGGGTCCCTACTTTCTGGTGGTGACTTCATGGGAAATGGACGATCAATGTCATATTTGGACCCGACGTCCATCAGGATTGTGTACATGTCTGTGTTATACTCGAATCGCTCCCGATCATAAGTTCTGGGCCGTTTCTGACCTGCCGCTCCGGGGGCCCTGTCTGACTCTTTTGCAATAGCCCACGTCCCGTTAGGCCGGTTCTTCTTTTCGAATTTCTCCTTTTTTGCCGCTAACTCGGCGGTATCACTTCCTCTGGGGTCTTTCGGGACGCTGCAAATCTCTGTTGTATGAATGAAGGCCTCGGCCTCATCCAGCACTTCTGCCATTGTTCGGACGCTTTTCTTTACCAGATCAAACTTGAAAGAGCCCTTTTTAAGCCCTCGAATGAAGTTATCGAATGCAACACCTTCTGGCAAATCCGGAATTTGCCCTGCCTCTAGATTGAATCTCTTCACATAACTCCTCAGGGACTCGTCCTTCCCTTGCTGAATCCTACTCAGATGCATGCTCGTCTTCTTCTCTTCCTTGTGAGCCATGAACCGAGTAGAGAACAATAGCTCGAGCTCCGAAAAAGAGCGAATAGTTCCGGCTGGAAGTCTCTCGAACCACTTAGAGGCTACTCCTTTGAGTGTGCCCGGAAAATACTTACACCAGGTTGAGTCAGTTGTTCCTTGGACATACATGTGATGCCGGTAAACCAAGAGGTGCATGTCCGGATCTGTGGTACCATCGTAAGCATCAATGTTGGGCGGCTTGACTTTGGGTTCCCTCGGGGCTCTCATGATGGAGTCTGCAAAAGGGGTGGTGTGCCCTAGCGCCATGTTGGACACCCCCTCCTGAATGTGATATACAGGGTCTTGACGCTTGGAGTAGGGTAGCCGCTGGGAGGACTCGCGTCCGCGAGTTTGACGGGTTGGACGGGTGGCCCCTCGACGTGCCTGGCTCAGATGCGTATAAGTTGGATGAGGGAGAGGTCTATCCGGCATGACGGGGGTTGACCCAGTGTCAGAAAGTTCAGACTCAGAGTCGGGCAACTGCTCTGCGCGTGGCTGCTCACGTCCTCGGGACGTTTCTCCGATCAGCCGCCGTGGCATTCGGCGTGGTAGGTAAGACATTGCCTGATTGGGCTGACTTGTTGGCGGCTGTCTCCTTAGGTCCTCGCCTGTCAGCCTGGTCCAGACATTTGGGGGGCGCAAAGAAAGTGTTGGCCTATTGCTTGCCGGCCTCTCATGATTTGCAGCCACAGCAGTGGTGTAAATCAGCATACTCTTCTGTACCTCAGCATTAACTGTCTTCCCCACATCAGCTTGGAACTCAGCCAAAATAGCCCGAAGAGCACCCACAGAGACAGGCATATCAGGGTTCTCCTCTATTACCGTATCCACCCGAGGATCCAGGTGTCCTCCAGGAGGGGTGCGATTGGCCTGGTCGTCCTCCTCGCTGAGCACCTCTACCTCGGCAGTGTGACGAGGGGTGTGCCCGGCCGCAAATGTACGCGCGGCATCTTCAGTGATTCTTGTGGCCGGCGTATGATGTTCAGTCGGCATTTCTCTTTCGAGGGGTGGCCGCTCTACGCGCGTAGGCCGCCCAGAATCGTTGTCCTGTCGTTGATCTTCCATGTTACCGTACCTCCCCACAGACGGCGCCAAATGTTGTGGGGTTTTTCCGGTGAGATACCTTGGAGGTTTCTTGGTAACTTTTAAAGATTAAACAAGATTGTATTTTTATAGAGAGAGAAAGTAGAGAGAAGGCAGAGCAGCAATTGCTCTAGAATGTATTGATTGTGACCCCTTTTTCTAGGGAAGTGGGAATATTTATAGTACTAGGTTTTTATGGGAATGACCTAATATTCCCCTTACATGATTGGATGGGGAATGGGAGAAGGACACGTGTCCTTCCTCCTTACAATTCTCTGATCCCTTGTAGCAATAGTGGGCTATTTGGGCCTATTGTGCTTAGTCATTCACTTGGGATACATACTAATTAAGCCCTTTTCCAGGTATAGGTTTTATACGTACATTTATACATACTTAAATACATACATTGTAGATACCTAGATTAATACTCATGCCCCGGAGTAGGCTTTGCATGATTTCTGCTTAGGGGGCGCAATACGTGCCAGGTGTCACATCCTCATTGGTGCACGTAGGCATGGTAATTTTGCCCACAACAATAATCATTCACAATTTCTCTTAATAAACTTAAATTCTAGCATATAAGCATAATTTAATGTTCATTAAGCATTTTATTCAAGTTATGTGTTCCGGCAGGTGTGAATAAAATGATTCCAAGATCCTAAAACCCATTGAAGAATTAGGCACATTATGTATTTAGACTCAATTCTAAAATCTTTTAGGTAAGCAAAAGCCTTTTGCTAATAGTCTAGAAACTACTCTTGGTTGATAGGTACGTTTAAGAACTTATTAGGTAAACCTATCGGTTTTGCCACGACATAAAAGGACTCCTTACTTATATCGTTGAGTTTCACCAAAACTAACATGTACTCACAATTATTTGTGTACCTTACCCCTTTAGTGTCGATAAGTAACACCTCGCTATGGCGGAAACCTATTACTAAGATCGATGTAAAGGATATCCAAGTAAGTGTTATTTTGGCATGGCACCTTTTAACTCAATTTTTAAGTTTGGAACTTAAGGCTCTTACTATGTTGGTTAGATTTAAAGTGAAATAAAATCCTTAATCATGCAACATAATCAAGCCACAATCTCATGCATATTTAAGACATATTTAAAAGCAATAAATAACTTAAAGAATGCATAAGATAATTGTGATCTAGTATGGCCCGACTTCATCTTGAAGATTCAACTTCAAAGTCCGTCTTGAAAATGGATTGGAAACTTCGTCTTGAATTTCACCGTGGGAGGCGTCATTTTCTTCAAATAGGATAAGCTATAATTAAACTAATTACAACTATTTGATGGTACGCAGACCACATTTGAATTGAAAAACAAATTTGGTGCTTTTAGACCAATTACATTCAAATTGGTACGCAGACCATATTTTCTATCCTATTTGGGCCATACTAGTCACTTCATAACCTGCAAAACAGTACATATACAATATATACCATTCACCCATTCATTATCATGAATGGCTCACATAGCTGGTTAGTAAAAAAACACGTTGTTTGCATCACATAAATATTTGCAGCAATTAATTAAGGGCACCAATAATCTACCAATTATTCAGTCCTTATTAATTCTAATCAAGTTGTTTTAACCTTAAAGGATTTGTAGACCTAATCAAGAGTTTATGACTAAAATTGCTCCCACTTAAACCAATAAATTCATATGCTTTACTAATTTTAAACATAAAAATGTATTTCTAGTCTAACCGGAAACATACAAATTTAATTAAAATTTAAAGCTCATATAAATTTATAATTGAATCCATTTTATTTAATTTATTTTTCAGTTGAAATAAATGAATTTAAATTAATTCAAGGTTTAATTTTAGTAAATAATTAGTATAAATAAAATTTATAATAATTATAATATTCAAAATTAAAATCCGAGAAAATTTAAATTATTAATTTTAAAATTAATTAAAATTATTTCCGAACTGAAATTCCTAAATTAATATCAAAACGTATCAATGTCTCAAGACGAGGCACTTGGGCTTGCGCCCAAGCCCCGTCGAGCTACGAGGCCGCATCGCCGCGCACGACTAATCGTATGGCATACGCGAGCAGGCCACACGCAACGCAGCATATGTACGGTTTATTTAATTATACCTTTGAATACTTCAATCCTCAATGTAAATATGTGACCCTAGGCACCTATTTATAGAGTTATGGAAAAGGACTTGGAATCCTATTAGGATACTAATTTATTTAATTAGAATCTTATTAAAACTCTATTAAACAAATTCTATCTTTATTAGGATTAGGATTTAATCATATGACGAATCCCAGTAGCTTTAGGATTCGAGTAACACATTTCGAGTGATACGCTAGCACCGCACGCGGGTCTTGCTGCCCACGCACAGCGCCAACCCACTTCATCGCATCCCCGCGCGCGCGCCAAGGCCATTGTTGGGCCTGGCCTTGCGCTGGGCCTGGCGTGGCTTGGCATCGTGTGTTTGGTGTGCTTCGGCTTGCTGGGCGATGGCCCGACTTCGTGTTGGGCCTTCATCTGGCAGGCCTCGTCCGATGCTAATTCGTACGATACGCTTCTGATTAAATTCTCGATTCTAGAATTCATTTCCGATACGAACAATATTTAATATTTCCGATTCCGGAATTAATTTCTGTTTCGAACAAATATTTAATATTTCCGTTTCCGGAGTTATTTTCCGATTTCGATAATATTTCCGACTCTGACAATATTTCCGTTTCCGGCAATATTTCCGATTCCGGCAATATTTCCATTTCCAATAATATTTTCCGATACGTACCATGTTTCCGTTTTCGGCAACATCTACGAATTGGATAATATTTATATTTCCGATACGATCCATATTTCCGTTTCCGGCAATATCATCGTTCCAGAGTATTCATTTATTGCCTTTGACGATCTCGGCTCCCACTGAAACCAAGATCCGTCGATTCCGAACATCCATAGATGGAGTATTACGTACTATTAGTGTGACCCTACGGGTTCAGTCAAGAGTAAGTTGTGGATTAATATCATTAATTCAACTTGAACTGAAGCGGCCTCTAGCTAGGCATTCAGCTCACTTGATCTCACTGAATTATTAACTTGTTAATTAATACTGAACCGCATTTATTAGACTTAACATTAAATGCATACTTGGACCAAGGGCATAATTTCCTTCACCTTCAAGATTTACGTTGCTAAGGATTGTTATCAAAACTTTTTGTCTGGAAAAAAAGGTCTTAAGTTTTCTTTAAGAAAGAACACATCCAAATTTTTTTTACCACTCTTACTTGGACTTCGACTCAAAAAATAAATTATACGTGTCTCACTGTGCATTATATTGACAATGAATGAAATTTACAAAAAAAAATCTTGTATTTTTTCCCTATTTCTAGCCATAGAGGTGAAGAAACCGACAATTTAATTGAGAAGTGTTTGAATGAGTGGGAAATTGAGAATGTTGATCAAGGATAAAACTAGGTCGTTACTAGTCTCTCCTAATCAAATAAAAAACCTAAACTAACCACTAAACACAAGTAAAGCGGCAAGTAAGGGTCGAAATCCACAAGGACTAAAGTGCGCTAATTTATGCTAATCAAACAACAAGCTAGGTCGGAATAGGGTTGGAAAAGTCAACTAACCAACTAAAACTAAACTAACTACCAATGGACAAACATGGTCAAGGAATGAGATCAAACACCAACAATAATGAAACAAGTATACGAGCAACAATTAAGAATGATGATGCATAAGCAAAGTATGAATGATGCGTTGGTTAGAAATAGATCCCCAAACGACTCCCGCCTTGGATCAATTCTTAGAATAGTCAAATGCGAACTCCCGTCCTATACACAACTACCCTTAGGTCACGGTTAAGCACAAACCAAACAATAGTCAACTTAGGTCACGATCCCTCGATTTTCCTAAAGTCAACTACCCCAAAATCTAAGTCATACACAAGTAGCTAATTTGCATACAACAAAGTTTGAGTATGCTCAAACAAACAATAATTTAATCATGCAACATCACCAAATTCAAACTCATTTACCCAAATCAATCATTGTTAGGTTTTCACCCAAACCCTAACCAATAAACTACTCCATCAACATAAAAACAATAAATTTAAAGACTTTAATAACTAATAACATGATTCTAAGCAAAACAACAACTAATTTAAAGATTTAATTATAAAACTAAACATGAAACTAATCTAATCAAAGAAACATATAAAACAATAAATAAGACAATAAATGAAGAGAGAAGAGTAAAGAAAATCTCATTGATTAAATGATGGAAATCTCCAAATCATCAAGTCCCCCATCTTTGATTCTTCAAAATTCAATTTCAACCCATTTAATTTTCTCACTTTTCTCTCCCTAAAACTAAAACCCTAGAAAATGAGACTAATTATGTACATGGTAATGAGTTGGTTCCTCAAATTAAAGAGTTAAGGCTATTTATACTAAAGGCTAAAAACGAAAATAAAGAGATAAAAGAAAAAGAAATTAAAAGAAAAGAAAAGAAAGAAATTATAAGAAAGAAAAAGAAAATAAATAAACCCCCAAATTAATCCTAAACCATCAGACCCCCTCCCATTTCTTTGTCTCCTCCGTAGCCTTTTCTTTTCTTTTTAAAAGCCCAAAACACAATCAGGCCCTAATCCTCTCATCTTCGTCCCTTTTCTTGCTGTACCAAAGAAACTACGGGGCTTCATTCCCCTCTTTCGCAGCTCACCACCCTCTTTTCATCATCCTCGTCCATCTCATCATCCACCATCATCATAATCGCTGCTCCAAATCAATTATGGCCTTTCGATTATTGTTCATCAAATCGCAGCCACCCAAGCTCATTAATCCGTACAATTTTGAGCGATGAAATAGGTTCGGGCGAACACATTAGGTGTTCGGTCGAACCCAATTGTGGTTTGGGCGAACACACGGTGGGTTCGGCCGAATCTCAAACAATCAGGAACTCTAAATTTTGGGTTCGGTCGAACATAATTATGGGTTCGTACGAACCAATGAGCTCTGTTTTTCCTCTGTTTTGGTTGCCTTTTTGCTGTGCGATTTTGGGCTGAATTGGTCTTGCTGTTGCGTTTGGTGTTGGTATAATGATGGTGATGATTGAGTGTTGTGGCAGGGGGTTGCTGTGGTGGTGATGGGATGTTGGTGGTGAGGTGAGATAAGTAGTTGGAGTTGTTGTGCGGTGGTTTGGGGATGCGTGGAGGGTGTTGATGGAGGTGGCGTTGCGTAGTGGTCGTTGCTGTTGGTGTACTGGGCAGCTGTGTTGGGCGAGAATAGTGTTTGATTATAGTTGCTAGGAGGTTGAGGTAGAGAAGAGTGGTGTAGGATAGTTAGTTGTGGATTATGCTCAAATGCCCACCTAAACATTGCAATTTGCTCGGCTCTTGAAAGTTGGCCCGAACTTTGATACTCTCACCTACCTACATAGAAAAGAAAACGAGGGGAGAAATAAAAATAAAACGAAAATAAATAAATAATAATAATAATAATAATAATAATAATAATAATAATAATAATAATAATAAGAAAATAGAAAATTAATAACGAAAGCTAAAATAATTAAACTATAAAATTATAAAACAAATAAAATAAATAAATTATGGAATTAGGATCTAAAAACCACCAAAAATAGCTAAAAACGCTAAACTAAGCTATAAATAATCAAAATAAGAAATTAAGTAAAATACAGATTAAAAATAGAATAAAATGACTCAAATTATGCCAAAATTACTACCCTATGAGCGACATAAATGTCACTCGTCAAATGTATTGTGTATTACCGTTGACAATGCTAGTTCAAATGACACTGCTATGGATATATGAAGAAGAAAGTTAAATCGTGGAAAATTGAGGTTCTTGGTTGTCGGTTTCTTCACATGCGTTGTGTTGCTCATATTATAAATTTAGTTGTTGTCGATGGTATGAAATGTGCAAATGAGTATGTACTACGCATTAGACATGCTGTAAGGTACCTTAAGCAATCTCCAGCTAAGCTGCAGAAGTTTAAAAAATGTGTGGAGGATGAAAAAATTGGGAGCTAAAGATTATTGAGTCTTGATGTGGCTACCATGTGGAACTCGACTTACTTGATGTTGGATGCTGCTATTATGCTTGAGCGTGCTCTTGATAGGTATAATGGAGAAGATCCTCATTATGGCATTGAATTGAATGAGAGGGAAGGGAAAGGAAAGCCCACTAATGATGATTTTCCCAATGTGAAAAGGTTAATTGCATTTCTTCAAAACTTTTATGAGTTAACTATCCGTTTTTCTAGTTGTTTGTATGTTATTGCTGTGAGGGGGTCGAAAAAGCACGAGGCTAATGCGTGACCTTGTCCCTCGTAGGTGTGACGTTTCTTTTTGTCAAATCAAGTGTAATTGGATTTCCTGTGAGTTTACACCCAATTGACTAGTAATATAGGAGTCGCCATTCAGTTTTTAACGACAATGAGAAAAACTGACAAAACCCGGTTATCGTGACATAAAGGGAGTGCAATTATGTTTGACCACGACGGCTGTAGGTTCCCTTGTGATCCCTGGTGTGGGGATCTCTCAACATACACCCGCAAGGTAGAGATTGAGGGTTCGGGGGACTGTAACTACCGAGAGGAGTACTCGCTCTTCGATAACTCCAGAGGCAGAATATCCTTACTAGCTCAGCATAAATAATAGAAAGGACATGCGTTAACTATTAAACTAATCTGAGTTGATTTTAACAATATGCAACATATAATACTAGATCGAGTGCGATTATCTGATTTAGATTGTTTTAAGGGACCTAGCATGATAATCCAATTTCCCAACATATTATCTTTATTAGGCGTGATAGAACAATCAGATTTAATTAGTTTAACAGTTCATAAAAGGGCGAGGAAAGCAATTAAACCATGGAAAAGGGACACATTACGACACACCCTTGAGAGGTGCATCACGGTTATCAGAAAACTAACCACTTTGACTTTGCTATTTCTCCTTTTATTTAACGAATCTCAAATTATAGGACAGGATACGTTCTGTTCGATGTTTGGATCGATTGCGACAGAACGCGTGATCAGTTTTGCAGCGTGAGGCTTAGGCTTAGGGGTTTAGAGTCAATACTCAGAATAATAATTGTGTCTTGTTTTTCTTTTCACGTCGAACTTAGGGCCCTATTTATAGAAAAAGAGTTCGTGGAAAGATAGAATTGTAGAACTCTAATCCACGAGGAATTAGGAAAGAACACGTCCCAGGTATTTTCAGCGCCCAGGCCTGGGCGCCGAAGATTTAGGCGCCCAGAGCCAGGCGTTTAAAATAGGGTCTGGGCCGTTTCTTTGTCAGATTAGGATTCTTAGAATCCGGAGTGTATGAGACTTTAATCGAGTCTTTTAGTGCGTATTAATATTATGATGGAATGCATCTGGGCCCGTTACGAACTCTAGGCTCGTTAGGATTTTAATTAATACGTAACTCTTATTTTCGAATCGTATTAGGAATAGGATTCTCTCGCAATTTCTATCTCATTTAGGATTTATGTTGGAGTGCAACACCTAATTCTGAAAGGTTTCTATCTTTTATGACTTGCCACTTTTAACAACTACCCATTACGGCAGTTACTATTTTTAGCAGGTTTCCATAAATAGCAGGTTTCTATAAATAGTAGGTTTCGGGTGAAATGAAAAGGGGAATTGAGATTCGTTATTTTTTAGGAGATGCGTTGTCAAGTGGAGTTTTATGTTCTCATCATCGAACCTTCCCTTTCGGGAATGGGGACAAAAGTAGGTGTCTACAGTTAGCCCCCACTTTGACTGAGTCTTGGAGTAAGACGATGGTCAAAGTATTAGACGGAGTGCGTCACACAAGTCACAATGACCTGTTTTTGCGAGGGTCTCACGAGCCCCCGAGTGATAACATTTGACTTAAGGGTCATCACTTGAAGTGTCGACATATCCCTCACGTGTCATTGGGATTTGTCAACGGATAGTATAGAAACTCCCTCACTTTGTCATTGGAAGTATCTAAAGAGGCGTAGAAACTCCCTCACTTTGTCATTGGGAGTACCTACAGATGTTTTCGAAATCAAAGCTATAAAGTGTTATTGGGCCTGACCAAGCCCAATCACGAGGTAAAAATATTTTTAAAGATTCTCATTTTTAGGGTTAGCTAAACGAGAAAACCCCCTTGTTTTTATGGGACGTAAAACGAAGGAAAATCCAACACATCGTTCTTTTTTGGAAAAACGGAAAACCAATCCTTTAATTTTTGGAAAAAGGGAAAACCAGAAAAAGTTATCGCTGCAGCGACTAAGGACCTGCGCGGTTAGTGACGCAGACCCCGCCAGCTGAAGATGGCGAGCCTGTCCGCTGAGGGTGGACGCCCCGTCCGATAGAAGTGGACGAATCTGTTTTGATGTTTTTGAAAATAAGGACCTACGCGGTTTTGTGACGTAGACCCCGCCGGCTGAAGATGGCGAACCTGTCCGCTAAGGGTGGACACCCCGTCCGATAGAAGTGGACGAATCTATTTTGAAATTTGTTTGTGCTTTTTGAAAATAAGGACCTACGCGGTTTGTGACGTAGACCCCGCCGGCTGAAGATGGCGAGCCTATTTTAAATTTGAAGACTTTATTTTTCGAAAACTGAGGACCTACGCGGCTAGTGACGCAGACCTCGCCCGTTGAAGGTGGGCGGGCCCATTTTGAATTTCTTACTTTCTTTTCATTTTGCCTATGTAGAAGGGCTTTTGTGTTTACAACCTGTTGGTGGGTCGCAATATTTCCTGATTAAGTGTGTCCTATAAGTGGGCCCACACTGTGTATATTTCTGTTATATATTTTTTTAAAATACCATTTTTTTTGAGATTATCCAAACACGGGACTTCGTACAGCGTAGTCTGGGAATATTGTTTTAACTTTGCATAATATATATTTTCCTTCGAGCCCCCAAGCACTCGTGCTTGACGGTCATTTCTTGTCAAAGAGGTTCCTTGGGGATACGCATTCTGTAATGTCCTTGATCGTGTTTGGGATTGTGCTCGTAAGTGCGAGAGATCTTTGTAGTGGTGTGCTACTCTTAACAAAGCCGTGAGGTGCGACTTTCAGTAAAGAAATCGGCAATTTTCGAGTCGAATGGATACGGCAGGGCCCTATAGAAGTCAGAGCTGTTTTTTTTGGGTCTGGGATCATTTTCGGCGCCCATGCTTGGGCGTTAAATATTTCGGCGCCCAGCGCTGGGCGCTGAAAATAATTTCTGGTGAGGTTTCTTGATGACACAGTAGGCCTCTTGTTCGTTCGTTTTCTTTTTTTTTTCTTTTGAACGCGTTCGTAAATGTTCGATACTTAGAAAAGATGATATGTATGTGCGAACGAGCGTTCATAGAATGGCCGTTGTGTGCGGTCCATTAATCAGTTTGTTCGAATCATTTTTTGAGCAATGACTGATTTTAAATAGTTTTCTTAGAAGCTTGATAGGGTTCAGGCCCATTCACGAGGCGGGCTCAAACATCGTGCCCTTTCAATTGTTCAAACATTTGCTTCGAGATTTTTTATTTTTCTATGGTTGTTTCGTAGCTTGGAGCCCCCAAGTATGCATGTTGGGATGCTTCCTTTTGGCGTACGATTTTTGGTAGGTTCTTTCGTAAAAGATGCCTTGGGGTTCCGCTCGTGTAGGTGCGAGCTATCCCTTTCATGGTAGGTAATATTTTGCTACCTTTAATCCTTAATGTAGAAGTCGTGTGGCTTGCATTTTGAATTTGGGCGATAAGTAGTCTTTGCCTCTTTTACACATGCTCTTGGTCGTGCCCGTATCCGTGCAATATGCCTTACTTTTTTTTTGGACTTGTACCGTGGGACAGTTGAACTTATGGTGCGACGTAGGCTTGTGTGGCCTAACGGCGTGTCTTAGAACATTCCTCCAGGTGTTGGGATATCATTATTATTTTTTGCATTTGGAGTACTTCATCACGCCTCGTTCAGGTCCTCGAACAAGTGTAGCACCTTCTGCGTGGGTTTGCACGGCTTATTACTTCGTTCGATGCGAGGATTCATGGATGTTTTTTTTTGTTTATCCTCGACAGCCTTTGCCTGGAGTTGATTTTCAGCGCCTAGAGCTGGGCGTCGGAATCTCTGGCGCCTGATCTTGGGCGTTGAAAGTGCGCCCCAGTCAGGACTTTCGTTTTTGCTTTGGAACAACGTAGACTGTGTAACGGGTGCTTTATAGAGCGAGCGTTATGTGCAGTAGTTTGACCGGAGTTTTGGTGACTCGCGATTTTCAGTTACCCTTGATAGTGGGGTGACTTTATATATTCTAAGTAGTGCTTTAGAATTTGGGAGGGGTTGTAGCCATTCTAAGGTTCGTTTTACACGATTGACCTTAGGATTGTGCCCCTATGACGTGCGTATAACATTAGCGTCGAGAATTTGCGATAAAATCGTCATTTCGAGTATTTTTAGAGTGTTTTTCTCAAGCCCCCAATTGTAGCTACGGGATTGGCTTGGTGCTATAATGCTTGGCATACGTTTTTATGCATTCATGGTGACATGGATCGTGAATAGTTTGAACCAGACTCGTCTAGTGCGAGGTACGTTCGAGTAGTGATTTGCTACTTCTCTTGTAAATGTCGTATTGTGCGACATTGCCATGGTCAAGGTAGTCACATGTTGAGGTGTGCCTTGACCAAAAGCTAGGTGCCTTTCTTTACCCATAATCATATTTGAAAATCTTTTGACTCACTTGCAACATTGAGATAAACGCATACTTAGCTTAAACCAACGACACTTTATTATGTTCGAAGAAGTCTTTGAAAATTACTTGAAGTCCGAGTCCTACTGTGTACAATCCGAGGTGTCCTAAGTAAGTTGACTTATAGAAGGGTTCGTACATGATTACATGAGTGAATCAAAATACTGTTACGATTATTGGAATGTTGTCTAAGGATTTGCTGGAAGCCAGGGTGCAGGAGTCAAGATATACTTGTGTCCGTTTGGCATATGCTTTAGGCTTTTAGGGCCATCTTTTCCAGAATTGCGGGAATATAAACGTTTTCAAATTGACTTAGATTTACTTGGTGTATGTCTGCACAAAAGGTCAAGGTATACTTAGTTCTTTTCCCTAGCTCTTTCATTTTAATTTTTTAGCCCCCAGTTGCTATTATGTCTTCCCATTAATGATGCTTTTAGATTTCGATTTTAGATGCCCGTGTCATATGTCTGAGTAGGGTGAGCCTTGGTTAAGTGCCAAGTCCTATTGACAATGTCTGATTTTTTTCAAAGGGGATTAGCAAGCATTTGAATTACCATGAACGGGTGCCTTGAGTTCGAATGAACGATAGGGCGATGCCGTAGAACAATCCTTTTTATTGCAAGCTTACTGCCTTTACTACTTGTTGGCGATTATGACTGTGTCTAGTGGTGAAAGAAGGTCTTTAAGTGAACGACTATTTCTAGTGGTGAAAGAAGGTATTTAAGTGAGTTAGTTCGCTTTAGGGAGGGTCAAGTCGAGTACTTTAGAGGTCATGGACGCTTGCGCTAGCCTCCATTCAAAAGCGATCTTTTGAGTCTTGGCTAAGTGCCTAGGAGTGTGAGTGCTCCTTCTGGCAAGGGTACGTGCCCTTATTATTTTTCGATGTGTGCTTATTTTGGCATATTGATGATTTGGATTCTTCCTTTGACTCAAATTTTTCTTTCGACTTGGGTTGCAAGTAATTAAATTTCAATAAGGGACTTTATTTCTTATTCTTGTCATTCTATAGGCTCTAACATCTTTGCAAATTGGTTGGACCGAATCATGGATTGCCTACGTATCCGCTTTAAATAGATTTAATTTGGAATCAGGTCTTGCGTAGTTCTTAGCCTAGAAAATGGTTTCTTAGAATGCTGATTTTAAACAAGTACGTTCGAGTGGAATCGTAATGTTTGAAATAGGGTGAAATAAGTGAAGTTTACTATTATTTTAATCTGCTGCTTTGCCGTAAGCCAAAAATTTGTTTTATTTTTTAAGTACATGTATTTGCACAAAAGTTTTTTCACGTGTTTTTTTTGGTACGTATATCTGAATACGTGTTGTACCCCTCTAAGTGTTCGTTATTTTTCCGTGCATGTGCGGATAAAATGACGAGCACTTCTGGAAAAAATTTGGCAAGCAAAGAGATTCAGCGCCCAGGCTGGGGCGTTAAAGATTTCGGCGCCCAGCTGTGGGCGCTGAAAATGAATTCTGGGCGGATCTTCTTTGGTGCGCTAAATGCTTCTTTTTCTTTTTAGACGAACTTTTAAAGGCGCTTTGCAAAGTTTGCTTTTTTATTATTTATTATTTTTTTGTACTTTTCATTTGTCTTCTTTTTTATTCGTGACTCAAGACGGCTTGAAAGATGGGTTGAATGAGATAGGGTAACTTGTATAGGTATTTAGTCAAAGCATGAGGATTACATCTGCTAAGACTCACAATTTGCAGTCTCAAACTAGTGTCACGAGTTTACATCAACCAAGGCCAATGAGTAGCATGGGGACGGCTCAAGGGTATATCAACAGGATGTATCCACACAAGTTATATGGTCATTATGCTAATGGTGGTGTAAGAACAGGTTTGGGCTTTGGAAATAATGGGTATGACGCACGTGTCAATGGTCGTACGTGGTTTGCAGTTGATAACAAGTTCAAGAACAAGAGTCGAGTTAATGGTTTCTTGGGTTATGGCGAAGAGAACATGGATGGGTTAAAGGAGCTGAACAGGGACCCCAGAGCGAAGACGTCTAAGAACATAAGGATTGGAAAGGGTAGACATCGTAGAACTTTATGTAGTTTTTGTGACATAATTTGGATTGGTTGACTCAATTCTTTTCCTTCGTTTACTTGGGTAAATTTCGTACTTTGGGAGGTACGGGCTAAGTATTTCATGGCTCGCTCTTTTCGCTCTCCCTTTTCTCTTTCTTTTTAAGTATTTCATGGCTTGCTCTTTTCGCTCTCCCTTTTCTCTTCCTTTTTAAGTATTTCATGGCTTGCTCTTTTCGCTCTCCCTTTTCTCTTCCTATTTTTTCTTTTTGCTTGGGATTTCTCCCCAACATAAACCCTTAAATTTTTTTATTTGGGCTAAAAGGTAGATGGTTGTGGTCTTTGAGTCACGAGGCGAGACTGAGTGAGCCTCGTTTGGTAGGCCTATAGTGGACCTTTAATTTTAGTAGGCCTAGGGTGGACCTTTAGCTTTAATAGGCCTAGGGTGGACCTTTTAATTGTCTTACTTTGCAAGCGTATTTAGTTGTTTCTTAAAATGTGCACATAGCGTAGATTCAAAATGTTGTTCTTACCTTATTGAAATTTAACGAAAGAATTACATCGAAAATAATTTTTTTGCTCCTTTTCAGATTCCAGTTTTCGGGATTTAATTGGAAGTTGTGATTTAGACTCGAACTTTCATTAATTTTCTGATTATAAACCGTGTATGAATACAAGGAGGTGGCCTAGACTCAAAATGATGACGTGGCGTAAGCCTATAATACTTGACCAAGCAACTTTCGGATTTAGGCTAATTGGACCATAACTTTCGTTTGGTTGACACTTTAGATTTTAACCCTTGGGTGTTTATTTGTCATGCGCCATTTTGCTTAATGTTGGCAAGGTAGTTAGTTGGGGAGATCGAATTTTTATTTTTGCAAGACTAGAATATTAGTGCGGCTTCTCCCTTAGTGTGTATTGCTTTACCCCAATGGTAGCCTTATGGCATGCCGATATGGGTTTTTTCCTGGTTTTTCATGTTGCATTCATGGAAAATCTTTTAGTCCATACTGAGGAATATTTCAAGGAGCGAGTGGCTCGAGAGGACTATGATAGTCGTGACCCAATGTGATCATAAGCCTTGAGGCCATTAATTTTTTGCTAATGGTATTGACACCTTAGGTTCACTTTGGGGGTTGTGCGACTATGGAAGAATGATTTTCAGAATGTGACTGTTTCCATTTTGCAAATACTATAATATATTATTTTTAATGGTGAGAGAGAGTATTGAGGCCGTAGATTCTTAGCAAGGGATGACAATTACATATGGGTGCTTATTGATTTAAATGTTAGGAAGGGAGACTCAATATGGTTTAACCCTTTTAATTTGCAGAACGACACCAAGCATTAGGATCGATTCTATGGATAAGACAACTAAGACTTAGGTTTTAGATTGTACTTTGGCATAGCCTAGTCTAGACTCGGATTTACTTATTTTTCATTTGAACATTATTTTTTTCTTTGAAAACTTTATTCGAACATCATTTTTTGAATACTTTGCCCATGTGACATCCAAGGTTATTAGCATGCTCGGTTTTGGTGCCGAACATTGTCGTCGTAGGAGGCCTAACAACGACACAAAGAGTTGTTTATTATTTTTTTAGTCGCTTTTAGAATCGAGTGCCTTTTCATACGCCCTCGCAGCAAGTTTTTTTTTACGAAAAGTTTTTTTCTTGCTACGTATTTTCTTCATGCGCGGGCACCGAGGCTGCTGCGCGTGACCAAAAGGCCAGGCAGCAACTTCAGCGCCCAGCAAAGGGCGTGAGAATATTTGGCGCCCAGCCAGGGGCGTTGAAAATGCGTCCCTGACTGGTTTCTCGTTTTCAGTTTTCGTCTACTTTTGTTTTTGCGACTTTAATTTTGCGTGCTTGCCTTATAACGTCCTTTACGCGTTGTGCAGCGTTTGTGGGATTCGTTACAGGCCATCCCGAGCGTCGCTTATTTTTGTGGCGATCGTTCCGATTTGCGGAACACGTATTTTGGTATAACTCTTTGGCCAATTGATTCATGAATTTTTGGGCAATTTTTTAAGGTCGTTGGTTTTCTAACATTATATGTCACACACAATCACATATTTCGCTACACATAACTAACATTTTATCATGAGACAATAATAATATGTCATGTAGTTTATGATAGGCTTCTATGGGTAGTATTTGCGCCTGGCTTGGTACCACTTCTATCACAGATCCAACACATGCCCCGGTCGAGGTAGTGCCTTCAACAGACGAATTTCGCCCAAGAGGCCAATCACGATGTAAGCCAAGGGGGCATGCACCAATGAGAGGGACCTAATGGGCGAGCGATTAGGTTTGGGACGGGTGTACTACTAGAGAAAGTGCCGAGTGGACAACATTCGAAGCGTATGCACCCCCCGGTTGGCGATGGGTATCCTTAGTCCCAACTCCCGAGATGAAACATCCCAAGGGAGCCAAGATTCGTTATGCGGTTCTGTCAATTCACATTAATATGCTGATTTTCAGGTCGTCCCAACTTGATGGGGAAATAAACGCGGGGTAGGATCATTTCACCCTTCGGCTATTTTGATTACCTACGAGCACGAGTATTTCCTTCACTATCCCCAGCAGAGTCGCCACTGTGAGGGGGTCGAAAAAGCACGAGGCTAATGCGTGACCTTGTCCCTCGTGGGTGTGACGTTTCTTTTTTGTCAAATCAAGTGTAATTGGATTTCCTGTGAGTTTACACCCAATTGACTAGTAATATAGGAGTCGCCATTCAGTTTTTAACGACAATAAGAAAAACTGACAAAACCAGGTTATCGTGACATAAAGGGAGTGCAATTATGTTTGACCACGACGGCCGTTGGTTCCCTTGTGATCCCTGGTGTGGGGATCTCTCAACATACATCCGCAAGGTAGAGATTGAGGGTTCGGGGGACTGTAACTACCGAGAGGAGTACTCGCTCTTCGATAACTCCAGAGGCAGGATATCCTTACTAGCTCAGCATAAATATTGAAAGGACATGCGTTAACTATTAAACTAATCTGAGTTGATTTTAACAATATGCAACATATAATACTAGATCGAGCGCGATTATCTGATTTAGATTGTTTTAAGGGACCTAGCATGATAATCCAATTTCCCAACATATTATCTTTATTAGGCGTGATAGAACAATCAGATTTAATTAGTTTAACAGTTCATAAAAGGGCAAGGAAAGCAATTAAACCATGGAAAAGGGACACATTACGACGCACCCTTGAGGGTGCGTCACGGTTCTCAGAAAACTAACCACTTTGACTTTGCTATTTCTCCTTTTATTTAACGAATCTCAAGTTATAGGACAGGATACGTTCTGTTCGATGTTTGGACCGATTGCGACAGAACGCGTGATCAGTTTTGCAGCGTGAGGCTTAGGCTTAGGGGTTTAGAGTCAATACTCAGAATAATAATTGTGTGTTGTTGTTCTTTTCACGTTGAACTTAGGGCCCTATTTATAGAAAAAGAGTTCGTGGAAAGGTAGAATTGTAGAACTCTAATCCACGAGGAATTAGGAAAGAACACGTCCCAGGTATTTTCAGCGCCCAGGCCTGGGCGCCGAAGATTTCGGCGCCCAGAGCCAGGCGTTGAAAATAGGGTCTGGGCCGTTTCTTTGTCAGATTAGGTGTAATACCCCGAATTTTTAAAACTTGATTAATTATGCTAAATTATTTTTATTTAGCTAAAATCGTTTTAAATCCTAATTTCGAACTTTAATTTTAATTAACAAAGTTTAATTCTGCTTAAAATTTGAATATTGTTACGCGATTTATATATATATTTTTTAGATTTTATAATTTAATTTCAGATTTACGAGCTCAAGTTACTTTTTAAATCTTAATTATTTCATAATTTCGGATTTCTGATAATTTCGAAACGTTCTTATTTTATTCGAAAACTAAATTTATTTCTCGTTAAACGATATTTTATAAAGAATTATTTCAAAAACTTAATTTTAATTAAACATTTCTATTCAAATGAATTTCCTAAAAATGGAAGTCAATTTTCTGAATTTTTGGTCTAACTAAAGTGAAATGACAAACAAAAGAAAACAAAATGCCTTAAAAGAACCAAAATTTTATCTTGTTCTCTTTCTTTGCTCTTCACGTGCACCAGGAAGAAGGAAGCAATTCTTTCCTTCATCTCTTTCCCTCAATTCAGTCTACATTCAACCTTGAGGCCCAAGCAAATTTTCCATCTCATTTACTCTACTTGACTCTACAAATCAGACACAATTTCAACTAAATTCCAACCAAAAAAAAACAAAATCAAAATTCAATTTCATTTGCCTCTGTTTCTTTGATTCGAACCATCTCCCACCACCATCAACCACCAACGCCACCTCTCGTGGCCACCGCAAACACCCCCATATTTCTGCCACCATCATCACCACCGTGCAGCATCACCACAACCATTCACCTTCAGTCGACAACCGCCCCCACACCCCTCGCCTTTCTTTTCCCCCTCACGCGACCTCCCCTGCCTTCAAGCCCAGCCACCAGCACTGCCGTGCTTCCGCGACGCTCCACCTCCCTTTCCCTTGCTGATTCCGCCACCACAAAACCAACCACCATCATCACCCAATCTTCGCCCCAATCCCCGACGATTCGCCGCCCAAAACCAACCGGAAAACCACCCCTCCCTCGCGTCACTCCCCTGCCGTGCGCGACCACCCTTCCCCCTTCCGTGCTGTTTCGCCGCCGCGAACCACACCACCACCACCGCCTCTCCGGCGCGTCCCCGTTGCGCCGCCCAGCCAGCCACCCTGCCTCCCTTCTTCTTTCCCTGCTCCTCCTTCGTGCCCTGCCTCTCCCCTGTTCCTCGTGCTTCCTTGTCCGTGTTTTCCTTCCAGAAAACAAGTTCCATTTAGGAACTTTGTTTTTATTTATATCCCAATCCAAGCCCAATTCCCTTAGCCCAATTTTCCAATGTAAGTTTTGGCTATTTTGGTCCATTTTCTAATCCTAATGTTTTATAATTTGGTTACTTAAAATAAAAATAGATTTTTAATTGTGATTTAATATATATATATATATTATATATATATATATATATATATATATATATATATATATATATATATATATATATATATATATATATATATATATATATATATATGTGTGTGTGTGTATTTTGACAGAAATTTGATTTAAATAATGTTTTCGTTAATTTATGAAATTCAAGTAATATATTCCTGAAAATCAATTTATGAAATTATATTTTTTATTAAAATTCGTTATTTATAAATTTATTATTTATAAATTTTATTATTTATCAAATATCGATTTTAGATTATTTATCGCTTTAAATAACTAATTGAATAATTTAATATTCTGAAAGAAATCGGACTTGGAGCTCAGGACGAACGATCAATCGAACAGGAAGTATAAACTACAATTGAGGTAACATCTATTGCTAACACCCACAATCCCCTTATAAAATGTGTTTATGTGATTATGAAATATGTTTATAATGATGTGTTTTTATTGGATTGTGGGATATGAAATGTATTTATGAAGTGTGTTTTATGAATGATGATATTTAAATATGTTTATGAATGATTTTATAAGATGATGTTTACGAGTTATTAATAAGATACGAAACATGATAAATAAAAGTGTAACAGGTTCTGGCAGTTAGTGGGGTTACTATTTTTAGGTCGTGCACGTACCGCCGTACCGCGGGACACCCAACAAGGGAGAGTGCTCCTTGAGGGTTACCGCAAGCTAAAAAAAAAAAGAAACTAATTAGGTACGGGCGTATGTCCAACAAGGGAGAGTGCTCCTTGAGGACTATCGCAAGGTGGGAGACGTCCCGCAAGGCTAACTTGTCAGTTACCAAGTAAAATGAAGGTTTTATGAAAGATAATGGGAACTATCAAAGTTTCAAATGATGTTTTATTGCATTTATGAAAGTGTTTTACTATGTTCTATTCTCCCTGATTGCAAAGTAAATAAAATGAATTGAAATGAGTTTACGCTGTTAGGGTAGTATGTTACTGGGCCTCGGCTCACGATGTTGCTTTTGTTTTAGGTACGAAGAAGATCAGGGGATGCCTTAGAGTGAGGATGCAACCATCAAATTCACGATCGATGTTTTGTAAAGTTAACTATGTCTCACTAGTAATAATGGATGTATTAACTAAACTCTAAGTCAAAATTCAATTATTGAGTTGGATTTTAATATTTATATTTAATCAATGTTAGGAATATTTATTAAATTTCATTTAGATTATGATGTAAATATTAAAGAATTAATCGAAGTGAAGAATAATTACTGTTACTCATCAGTAGTAAGTAAATGTAAAAAGGTTATGTCGCCTTGTATTTCCCGCGAGGGAGGTACGGCATGTGACGCTCCGACTAAATTAGGGTTTCCGCTGCTAATTAAAGATAATTAACCTAATTAATGGTGTTTGGAAGTCGGGGTGTTACAGTTTGGTATCAGAGCCAGGTTCTGCGACCATAAGTGCTAAACTTTACGGGTTTTGCACGAAATAAAATTTATTAGGTTTTAAGCAGGAATTTTAAGGAATTAGAAAAAAGAATATGTTAAAATCATGCTAAGTTAAAATGTTAAAATCATGCTAAGTTAAAATGAAATGAGTGTGAGTGATAGGAACGGGGAACGCAACGGGAATGTTTTCTTTATTATGATTTGCAGAATTTCTTAGTCTAATTTCAAGAAGAAAAGATTATCTGAAGCATTGTATCCTTGCGATCAGATCGGCGATGACTTCAAGCGAAAATATTCCTATTGACGGCACTAGAAACGATAACGATGTTAACGATGGCAATGGTAATCACAAATCTGCATTAACGCTGGAAGGAATGCAAGAAAGAATTGAAGAATTGCGCAAGGATCCCATTTTCGGTGACACCCCAGGAGAAACGAGTGATAATCGAATGGACTTAATGAGGTTGATAATGTCGGAACTTCTGCAAGGAAATCGTCAGAAGCCAAGGTCAGAGCAAGAAGAATGCTCCAACATGTTCAAGAAGTTCGCTTCTCATAAACCCCCTACTTATGATGGCAAGCCAGACCCTACTGAATTTGAGGAATGGATTAGCGATATGGAGAAGTTATTTGATGCAACTCAATGCCCCGAGAAATGGAAGGTCAACTACGCCGTCTTTTACTTGAAAGGACAAGCCAACCTGTGGTGGAAAAGTGTTAAAGGAATCCAAAATGAGCCTGGTTTCGGTTGGGAAAAACTGACGGAAGCTATGCGGGAACAATTTTATCCCTATTCTCTGCAACTGCAAATGGAATCGGAATTTATCAAATTGAGTCAAGGAAAGAAGAATGTTCTGGAATATGCAGTGAAATTCAATGAGCTTGCTCGATTTGCCCCTGACCTGGTGACTACTGATAGGCAAAGGATGAATCGATTTGAAGGAGGATTAAACATTGAGATCCGTGATCGTCTCTCGAGTTCTAGAATTTCCACATTCCAAGAGTTGTATGATCGAGCAATTAACGTCGAAAGAATTATCAAGCTTCGAGAAGAAACATATGGAAAACGAAAAGGGAGCTTTGAAGAAAATCAACAGAACAATAAGAAACAGAATGTCAATGTCAGCTATCAAGGAGGGAATAACGGAAACCAAAACTTCAACAAGAATCGTGGATGCGCCAAGTGTGGAAGATGGAACCATACTGAGAAAGAATGTCGAATTGGTACGCGAGATTGTTTCAAATGTGGTAGCAAAGATCACCAAATCAGAGATTGTCCGCAAATACATCAAGAGCAAGGTGATAGGAGAAACGATGTGAACAAAGGAAATGGTGGCACTACAAATTTCAACCGTAATCCCCCACGTGGACCAACTTCGAATGGAAGAGTGTTTTTAATGCAAGAAAAAGACGATGATGCAAATGACAATGACGACTTCGCTGGTGTGGAATGAAGAATGAAGCGTAATGACCTTTTGAAATCATGTGATCGAACATCTAGAATATTTTAGAATAAATGATGGAAATTTTGAAAGTAATATGCGCTAATCGAGTATCTAACTAAGATGTATTACCATCATTAGTTATATGAATGTTATGCTTATGTATGAAATTTTCAATTAAAGAATTATGTGTTTATGATATGTTCTATGGATTATGCTGACATGATTGTATTGGTAATAACTAATCGTTATACATGGAAGCCGTCCTCGATGGAAATTCTCCTGAGCTCAGAGTACGAGATTATTATAATAAATGATTTTTTTTTTTTTACAAATTATTTGACTGTTATAATTGATTTATTTTCATTATATATATATTCAGAATTATAATTTTGTATTAAAAATTACTATTTTGGTGGAAAATATTTCCAAACGGGATCTCACAAAGTAAAATGGGAGCTTAATCTAAGCTAACAAGTTTGCCCCTTTTATGTTCTTTGCTCCTCGATCCTATTTTATGAAGTAAAGTGGAGATATGAAAGACGATGGCGAAATGAAATTGACCTTAATGACGATTAAGGATCAATATATAATTTTGCCCCTTTCGTATTCTTTACTCATCGATTCTAGGTCTCGAGTTGAAGCGGAGTCATAAAAGAAGATGGCGGAATGAAGGCTAGATGTCGTCGGAATTAAAATGAAATTGTGAGATCTTGGTTTTAAAATAAAACATCATACTTTCACTCGAATGTTTTCGATTTTCAACAATCATTTTATGCGTCTAAATTTTCAAGTTTCGAGGACGAAACTTTTTTCTAAGGGGGTAAGAATGTAATACCCCGAATTTTTAAAACTTGATTAATTATGCTAAATTATTTTTATTTAGCTAAAATCGTTTTAAATCCTAATTTCGAACTTTAATTTTAATTAACAAAGTTTAATTCTGCTTAAAATTTTAATATTGTTACGCGATTTATATATATATTTTTTAGATTTTATAATTTAATTTCAGATTTACGAGCTCAAGTTACTTTTTAAATCTTAATTATTTCATAATTTCGGATTTCTGATAATTTCGAAACGTTCTTATTTTATTCGAAAACTAAATTTATTTCTCGTTAAACGATATTTTATAAAGAATTATTTCAAAAACTTAATTTTAATTAAACATTTCTATTCAAATGAATTTCCTAAAAATGGAAGTCAATTTTCTGAATTTTTGGTCTAACTAAAGTGAAATGACAAACAAAAGAAAACAAAATGCCTTAAAAGAACCAAAATTTTATCTTGTTCTCTTTCTTTGCTCTTCACGTGCACCAGGAAGAAGGAAGCAATTCTTTCCTTCATCTCTTTCCCTCAATTCAGTCTACATTCAACCTTGAGGCCCAAGCAAATTTTCCATCTCATTTACTCTACTTGACTCTACAAATCAGACACAATTTCAACTAAATTCCAACCAAAAAAAAACAAAATCAAAATTCAATTTCATTTGCCTCTGTTTCTTTGATTCGAACCATCTCCCACCACCATCAACCACCAACGCCACCTCTCGTGGCCACCGCAAACACCCCCATATTTCTGCCACCATCATCACCACCGTGCAGCATCACCACAACCATTCACCTTCAGCCGACAACCGCCCCCACACCCCTCGCCTTTCTTTTCCCCCTCACGCGACCTCCCCTGCCTTCAAGCCCAGCCACCAGCACTGCCGTGCTTCCGCGACGCTCCACCTCCCTTTCCCTTGCTGATTCCGCCACCACAAAACCAACCACCATCATCACCCAATCTTCGCCCCAATCCCCGACGATTCGCCGCCCAAAACCAACCGGAAAACCACCCCTCCCTCGCGTCACTCCCCTGCCGTGCGCGACCACCCTTCCCCCTTCCGTGCTGTTTCGCCGCCGCGAACCACACCACCACCACCGCCTCTCCGGCGCGTCCCCGCTGCGCCGCCCAGCCAGCCACCCTGCCTCCCTTCTTCTTTCCCTGCTCCTCCTTCGTGCCCTGCCTCTCCCCTGTTCCTCGTGCTTCCTTGTCCGTGTTTTCCTTCCAGAAAACAAGTTCCATTTAGGAACTTTGTTTTTATTTATATCCCAATCCAAGCCCAATTCCCTTAGCCCAATTTTCCAATGTAAGTTTTGGCTATTTTGGTCCATTTTCTAATCCTAATGTTTTATAATTTGGTTACTTAAAATAAAAATAGATTTTTAATTGTGATTTAATATATATATATATATATATATATATATATATATATATATATATATATATATATATATATATATATATATATATATATATATATATATATATATATATATATATATATATATATATATATATATATATATATATTAAATCACAATTAAAAATCTATATATATATATGTGTGTGTATTTTGACAGAAATTTGATTTAAATAATGTTTTCGTTAATTTATGAAATTCAAGTAATATATTCCTGAAAATCAATTTATGAAATTATATTTTTTATTAAAATTCGTTATTTATAAATTTATTATTTATAAATTTTATTATTTATCAAATATCGATTTTAGATTATTTATCGCTTTAAATAACTAATTGAATAATTTAATATTCTGAAAGAAATCGGACTTGGAGCTCAGGACGAACGATCAATCGAACAGGAAGTATAAACTACAATTGAGGTAACATCTATTGCTAACACCCACAATCCCCTTATAAAATGTGTTTATGTGATTATGAAATATGTTTATAATGATGTGTTTTTATTGGATTGTGGGATATGAAATGTATTTATGAAGTGTGTTTTATGAATGATGATATTTAAATATGTTTATGAATGATTTTATAAGATGATGTTTACGAGTTATTAATAAGATACGAAACATGATAAATAAAAGTGTAACAGGTTCTGGCAGTTAGTGGGGTTACTATTTTTAGGTCGTGCACGTACCGCCGTACCGCGGGACACCCAACAAGGGAGAGTGCTCCTTGAGGGTTACCGCAAGCTAAAAAAAAAAAGAAACTAATTAGGTACGGGCGTATGTCCAACAAGGGAGAGTGCTCCTTGAGGACTATCGCAAGGTGGGAGACGTCCCGCAAGGCTAACTTGTCAGTTACCAAGTAAAATGAAGGTTTTATGAAAGATAATGGGAACTATCAAAGTTTCAAATGATGTTTTATTGCATTTATGAAAGTGTTTTACTATGTTCTATTCTCCCTGATTGCAAAGTAAATAAAATGAATTGAAATGAGTTTACGCTGTTAGGGTAGTATGTTACTGGGCCTCGGCTCACGATGTTGCTTTTGTTTTAGGTACGAAGAAGATCAGGGGATGCCTTAGAGTGAGGATGCAACCATCAAATTCACGATCGATGTTTTGTAAAGTTAACTATGTCTCACTAGTAATAATGGATGTATTAACTAAACTCTAAGTCAAAATTCAATTATTGAGTTGGATTTTAATATTTATATTTAATCAATGTTAGGAATATTTATTAAATTTCATTTAGATTTTGATGTAAATATTAAAGAATTAATCGAAGTGAAGAATAATTACTGTTACTCATCAGTAGTAAGTAAATGTAAAAAGGTTATGTCGCCTTGTATTTCCCGCGAGGGAGGTACGGCATGTGACGCTCCGACTAAATTAGGGTTTCCGCTGCTAATTAAAGATAATTAACCTAATTAATGGTGTTTGGAAGTCGGGGTGTTACATTAGGATTCTTAGAATCCGGAGTGTATGAGACTTTAATCGAGTCTTTTAGTGCGTATTAATTTTATGATGGAATGTATCTGGGCCCGTTACGAACTCTAGGCTCGTTAGGATTTTAATTAATACGTAACTCTTATTTTCGAATCGTATTAGGAATAGGATTCTCTCGCAATTTCTATCTCATTTAGGATTTATGTTGGAGTGCAACACCTAATTCTGACAGGTTTCTATCTTTTATGACTTGCGACTTTTAACAACTACCCATTACGGCAGTTACTATTTTTAGCAGGTTTCCATAAATAGCAGGTTTCTATAAATAGTAGGTTTCGGGTGAAATGAAAAGGGGAATTGAGATTCGTTATTTTATAGGAGATGCGTTGTCAAGTGGAGATTTATGTTCTAATCATCGAACCTTCCCTTTCGAGAATGGGGACAAAAGTAGGTGTCTACAACTGCCAATCGTTTTTTCCATGAACTTGTAAATATTACTTCACTTTTAAAGGATTTATCTATGTCTGAATATCCAGATTTATGTGGATATTCAACATCAAGATATACGTGGATATTCAACATCAGATATTCAATATCCAGATATATGTGGATATTCAACATCAGGATATTCATCTATGTCTGAATTGAAGGAAATAATGTCATTGGTCAAAGTCTTCATTTAATGCTAAGTCTAATAATTGCGGTTCAGTATTAATTAACAAGTTAATAATTCAGTGAGATCGAGTGAACTGAATGCCTAGCTAGAGGTCGCTTCAGTTCAAGTGGAGTTAATTGAAGGAAATAATGCCCTTGGTCCAAGTATGCATTCTATGTTAAGTCTAATAAATGCGGTTCAGTATTAATTAACAAGTTAATAATTCAGTGAGATCAAGTGAGCTGAATGCCTAGCTAGAGGCCGCTTCAGTTCAAGTGGAATTAATGATATTAATCCACAGCTTACTCTTGACTGAACCCGTAGGGTCACACAAATAGTACGTAAACGGATCAAGTATTTAATGGCATTAGATACTCCATCTATGAATATTCGGAACCGACGGATCTTGGTTTCAGTGGGAGCTAAGATCGTCACAGGCAAGAAATGAATACTCCGGAAACGATGATATTGCCGGAAACGGAAATATGGATCGTATCGGAAATATGAATATTATCCAAGTCGTAGATGTTGCCGGAAACGGAAACATGGTACGTATCGGAAAATATTATTGGAAATAGAAATATTACCAGAATCGGAAATATTGCCGGAAACGGAAATATTGTCAGAATCGGAAATATTACCGGAATCGGAAAATAATTCCGGAAACGGAAATATTAAATATTTGTTCGAAACGGAAATTAATTCCGGAATCGGAAATATTAAATATTGTTCGTATCGGAAATAAATTCCGGAACTGGAAATTTAATCGGAAGCGTATCGTACGAATTAGCATCGGACGAGGCCTGCCGGACGAAGGCCCAGCACGAAGCCGGGCCATCGCCCAGCAAGCACGCGCGCGCCACAAGCCCAGCCAAGGCAGCGCCCAGGCCTACCACAAGGCAGGCCCAGCGCGCGCCAAGGCCACCGTTGCGTGGGCCGCGCTGCGTGGGCTGCTGCTCGCACGCGCATGGGCAGCCCTTGTGGCTGCCGTGTGTGTGTGAGTTTGTGCTCATGCGTGATTCCTAAATCTACAAGAGTCAGTGTATGATTAAATTTCTATTCCTAATTGGATAAATTAATTAAATAGAATTCATGTAGGATTCTAATTTCAATTAATTCGTATCCTACTAGGATTACGATTCCTTTTCCATAACTCTATAAATAAAGGCCTAGGGGTCATAATTTATACACAAGTTTCAAAGTATTCAAAAGTGAGTTTTTTGAGAGAAAATTAAAACACACATCTTGCTCATAAAGTGCCGAAATTTTCTAGTACCTTAAGGGCGATTCTAGTTGGTCAATCTTAAGGCGGATCCGGACGTGCTGTGGACTATCTACGGAGGGACGACACTTGGAGTCCTAAAGACTTGTTCTTGTTCGGTTCGGGCGCAGCTAGGGAGGGCACGCAACAAAGAGTATGCATCTAAATTATGCTATATGATTATGTGTAAATAATATGTTGTCCTGGGTTAATGGTTGTTTCCGCATGATCTATGTAATGTCATATGTATCATAACCTAACAGTGGTATCACGAGCCCCTTATTATTTTCATAATCTAAATTGCATGAACATGGTTAAATATTACAAATTTGCAAGAATTAAAAGGGGTGATTAATTTTCGTAATTGTTAATTAATTGCAAATTGCGTTTATTTAATTATACGTACGCAGTTTTTCGGCAGTTTCTTCGTTACTCATCCGAATTGAGTGATTTTTGTGTCAATTCCGCATGTAAAAGGCATTCTAAAATTTTGACAAAAAAAGTATTTTTCTGCCGAACCCAGAATTCTCAAATTCGAAGCCTAACTATGACTTTTCGAAGGTTTTAGTTTTTCGAATGCAAAATTTCGTAAATTTAAGATGTTAAATTAAATATTTGCGATTCTTGTTGATAAATCTTGAATTTTTGATTGACCTACTGCATATGTTTAACAAGTTTGAATGCCTAGTCTTGTTAATTATGCAATCTAATTTGTAATTATGATTAATTTGTTGAAAATTAGAATAATTTAGAATTAATTTGATTTTCATAATTAATTGTAATTTAATTAGAAACCTATGATTAAAAACCACCATAAAAATTGTAAATTTACGATAAATTTTAAATTTTTATGACCTAGACTTGAATCCATAACAATCGGAAATCAATTGGATAATAAATTTTCGATTTTTTCGCCCTAAAATTATGAAATTAATATTATTTATTAATTTGTCATTAATTTTAAATATAAATTTTAAATTTTTATGCGATTCGTTCATATAACTTGCACGCACGAAGCAATGGACGCTTCGTGTTACCCTTAAGGGGTGTTGTATAATGCGGGCATGCGACGACGAGCAAGGGAGCTCGTCGCCCGTGCGGCACGAATGCAATGAGCAAGGGCGTAGTGCACGAGCACAAGGCAGCAGCCCTGCCTTATGTCGTGTGCCACGAGCAATGAACGAATGGGCATGGGCGAAGGGCGAGCCAAGGCAGTCGCGTGTGGGCAGCAAGCGAGCTGCGCCACAGCGCGCGCTGCCTCGCACAAGAGCGCGCAGCCTCGCGCGCAGCGAGCGCAAGCTCGCGTGCCACGAGCGCTGCGCCCAGCATCACTCGCGCGCACAGCGCGCGATGTCGCCCGCCCAGCGAGCGATGTCGCGCGCCCAGCGAGCGATGGCTCGCGCCAGCGAGCGATGGCTCGCGCGCACAGCGAGCGATGTCGCGCGCCCAGCGAGCGATGTCGCGCGCCCAGCGAGCGATGGCTCGCGCGCCCAGCGAGCGATGTCGCGCGCCCAGCGAGCGATGTCGCGCGCGCGCACTGCGAGCGATAGCTCGCGTGCGATGAGCGCTGGCGCGCGCAGCGAGCACAATGTGTGCGGAGGCTTGCGATAGGGAAGCAGCAGCTATGCGACGAGCGCATGGGCTGCGCGCACATGGCCAGCAATGGCTGTGTGCGTACGGTCCATGGGCGTGCAACGCGTAGGGTGTTTGCGTTACGATTAGATCGTTTTGAATGTTTAATTTGAAAATTTCAGTTCACGTAATTTTAATTAATTTTAAAATTAATAATTTGAATTATTTTCTTGGATTTTAATTTTGAATATTATAATTATAATAAATGTTATTTATTCTAATTATTTTACTAAAATTAAAATCATGAATTAATTTAAATACGACTGAAATTAAATTAAATTTTTGGATTCAATTATAAATTGATATGAGCTTTAAATTTTAATTAAATTTGTATGTTTCCGGTTGGACTAGAAATACATTTTTATGTTTAAAATTGGTAAAGCATATGAATTTATTGGTTTAAGTGGGAGCGCTTTTTAGTCATAAACTCTTGATTAGGTCTACAAATCCTTAAGGTTAAAACAACTTGATTAGAATTAATAAGGACTGAATAATTGGTAAATTATTGGTGCCCTTGATTAATTGCTGCAAATGTTTACGTGATGCATAATGTGTTTTACTAACCAGCTATGTGGGCCATTCATGATAATGAATGGGTGAATGGTATATATTGTATATGTACTGTTTTGCAGGTTATGAAGTGACTAGTATGGCCAAATAGGATAGAAAATATGGTCTGCGTACCATTAATTTGAATGTAATTGGTCTAAAGTACCAAAGTTATTTTTCAATTCAAATATGGTCTGCGAACCATCAAATAGTTGTAATTAGTTATAGCTTATCCTATTTGAAGAAAATGGTGCCTCCCACGGAGATTTTCAAGACGGACTTTGAAGTTAAAGCTTCAAGATGAAGTCGGGCCATACTAGATCACAAATATCTTATGCATGTTTTAAGTTATTTATTGTTTTAAATATGTCTTAAAATGCATGAGATCAAAAGCTTGATTATGTTGCATGATTAAGGATTTTAGTTCACTTAAAATCTAACCAACATAGTAAGAGCCTTAAGTTCCAAACTTAAAAATTGAGTTAAAAGGTGCCATGCCAAAATATACACTTGCTTGGATATCCTTTACATCAATCTAGTAATAGTTTTCGCTCAGCGAGGTGTTACTTATTGGTCCTAAAGGGGCAAGGTACACAAATAATTGTGAGTACATGTTAGTTTTGGTGAAACTCAACGATATAAGTAAGGAGTCCTTTTATGTCGTGGCAAAATCGATAGGTTTACCTAATAAGTTCTTAGACGTACCTATCAACCAAGAATAGTTTCTAGACTATTAGCAAAAGGCTTTTGCTTACCTAAAATGTTTTAGAATTGAGTCGACAAACTGTGCTTAATTCTTCAATGGTTTTAGGGTCTTGGAATCATTTTATTCACACCTGCCGGAACAATAAAATCGAATAAAATGCTAATAACTTGTTTGAATTGCATGGTTGCTTTAATTTCAAGTTATTATTCATGATAAATGTTTAGACTTTGCATGCTTCAATGTATGTTTTAATTATTGTTTATAATTAAATGTCTTGCACTGCAATAAATCCTTTTAGAAAGGTAACAGTAAATTTCCTCGATTGGTAGTGAATCCAAGAACGATTCACGGAAAAGAGAGAAAGTGAGCAATTTAAAATGTACGTTTCTTATATCGACTTTTATGGTTGTTTTCGAATATCAAAATCGAATGGCAAACCAATTGGTGCTTGTGAATTCAAAATATACTGTAGTTTTGAGATCATAAAGCATTGAGCTTAAACGCTCAGCTTTACCAATGGTTAACAACCTAATATCTTTGTCCATTTAATTCTCGAATGAGTCTAGTCCCTAGACATTCGAATAGATCGATACTTAGAGAACTTTAGAAGCTTCTGGTAAGATCATCTAGTTGAAACAAAATATTCAACATAAATTAAAATGGTAAAGAACCTTGTTGGTGACATTGGACATGTCTAACAAAGTATAAAAGTCAACACTAAAGAATTCAATTCTTAAGACTATAAGAAAGGGTACAAGAAATAGGAAAACGAGGAACAAATGAAAGGAATTTACGATTCCGTTTCTAGCTATAAATTTATGTTTAAAGAGAAGTGACCTAGCAATCAAACTTCCTTGGTATCATATACCGCTTGAGGTTCTTACTTCGGTAATAACTCAAATAAATGGAAGCTAGGATACACTAATGACCTACAAGTGGGAAATGAAGCATGGCAATGCTACATTAGTTGTAGGGTCATCTAGTTTGTTTTAAGTCCTTTCAAAGGCTGGAACTTAATGGCTATTTTGTTCCATAATCAGCATACCTAAATTTCTGCTTCAAACACAGAAAGACTCACATTCAGAAGAACAAAAACAATGCTTGTTTGTTTGTTTATTTGAATGAAATGGTCAATTACTGGTTGAGTCAATATGCTTGATTAAAACAAACAACTCTTTAAAGAACTTTACTAGGTTCAAATCAACCCCTTGATTTGAGTTCCACTAATCTTTGGCATTGTTGCTTAGACCATATCAACAAGTTAACATTCAAAAGCTCTATTTTGATGGACTTTTGAAAGTTGGTTGATTTCTAGATCAACTTAAGACAAGCTAGTCTTACTTGTTGAAAGTAACAAAGAATATGAACTATTGTTAGAACGCCTAGACGATAGAGTTCAAAGCTAAAGAAAGGTTTTATGACTTTATTATTTCACATGGATTTGAGTGAATATAGGTTTATTTACTCAAATGTGATATAAGTTGAATCTGTTTGGCTAGTTCAAAGATTCAGAAGTATAAAATCCACTTGGCAAGAAATCATAAAGATCTAGGTTAGATCATGTTGATGATTACTTGAGACCAAATATGATCATCAATGATTGTGTGTTGTAATTTCACAATCTAGCTCCATAAGATATGGCATATCTACGTTGGAATGATCGGAGTCAATTGGTACTTGATTCGATCAAATGATGAATCATAAAGACTTTTCCTATAATTTCTAAAACAAAATGCTCAACTACCACCAAACTAAACCAAATTCGTCAAAGCTATTGAAAAGTAATTTCAGAATATCTTTTTATAATATATCTAAAGAGTTCCTAAACTCAGTGGGAGCTTAGTGTTTGTTATTCAACAAACTAAGGCCCAAGTATAGATATATGTTTCATTGTGATTTATTCAAATGAGACACAAGGGTATTGTTTCTACCACGAATTTTTGAGAACATAATGTTTGTTTGCTCGAAATAATGTCCTTTTGGAGATTCGTTTCCAAAATGACAAGTGGGAGAAAATAGACCTCGAAAGTTTTCGAGGCGAACAACAAACATAAACGGACATTCCGGAGGCTTTTCGAAGTGCTTCAGAAAATCCGAACTTATTCTTTAAGACTTTAGAAGTGGCCTTAAAGAATAGACATCTCTTAGAAGACTTTACAAGTGCTTCAAGGAGAACAGAATATTCAAAGGACTTTAAGTGGCTATTGATATTCTAATGTTTGATGTTCTATACCCAAGTAGGCATAGAATTCAAGTCACTGAAACTATGAGATTCTTCTATTAGATAGTAAAGAAACATAGAGATCAGGTCAATGAAACTATGAGATTCTTCTATTAAATAGTGAAGAAACCTACAACTTGCAGTCAAACTATTATCATGTAGATTAATGAGTTTGTGACTTGTAAGAAAGCTATGACGAAACCTAGATTCCCTAAATTGGTTAGAGGCCATATATAGACTCAAATGTTTTAAATGGTTAGAGGCCATAAAACATACTCAATGTTTTGATGACAAAATTGAAATTTTGTTGATTTGCAAGAATGGGTTCACACCTATTGGTTGCAAGTTTGTTTTAAGGATAAAAACCATCAAACATGGAATTGTGTTCACACACAAAGCTAGATTAGTTGCTAAAGGTTACAAGCAAATTCGTGGTGTAAATTGTGTTGAAACCTCATGCATAATCGTAATGCTCAAGTCTATAATTCAAGCAATGATTGCATATTGGTACATATAGCAATTGGATGACAAAGCGTATTCCTCAATCAAATGTTGGAATAAACTATGTACATGGTATGTCATAGGATTTGTGGATCCAAATAAATGCTTGAAAGAGAAAGCTAGCTTATAAAATCTAAGTACAGATTTAAGCAAGCAATTGGGAGTTGGAACTGTATTTTAGTGAAGCTAATAAGTATTTTAGTTTCATAAAATGTACATGATTCTTATAGATGTATAAGAAGTTTAGTGGGAGTACATAAAAACTTATTTGGTCCTATGTGTATCACACACATATCTCTCTATTGTGAAATAACATTCAAATGCTAATGACTTAGATTTGAAATTATTCATCAATGATGGACCATGGCGAAACTTAGTACATATTGGGTATTAAGATCTATTTACAAAGATCTTATAATATTGTTTTGGATTAAGTAATGGCATTTACTAAATCAAACACGAAAGACTCCATTGGAGATATTCGACCCATATGAATAAATCTAAGTAAAGGATGTTTGAACTATGTATAAGCATTTACTAAGTTAAACATCAAAGAGTCTAAATGAGATTCTTAACCTATATTATATGTCAAAGAATTTAGCTGAATTTAGTATCTACTGAAACTAGATAAGCTAAAGTTACATGAATAGAATTCAATTGGGAATTATTCTGCAAAAGAATTTATCATGTATGATATAATATGAGGATCGCCAAAAACGTATCGTATGACTTTAGGCATGACGAACATATACCAATCTCTATTGATCTAAGTGAAGATCAACTAGATTGAGATCAAGAATACTTATGGTACTTGAAAAGGTACATAGGAATAGTTCTTGATTCAAGGAAATAAAGATATGCTAAATATTGATGCTACACGCATAAACACTGGCAAAGGATCAAGCAAGACCCTTTGGAGTTAACCATTGATAAGGACGAGCTATAGAGCATCGTGTTTTGAAATGGCAACATGGATTGGAGACCATGAGTTGTTGCGTGGGAAATTAAATATGTTCTAAGATATAGCTGGAAAGTCTTCCACATATCTGTGAACTGCTTGGATAAGCAAATCCAAACAAAGCATCACTAGCAACCTAAACAGTTGAAGTAAAAGTACTTATTGCCTAAGAAGCAATAAAACAGAGTTGTTTATATTAATGAGTTCTTCATTGAACTTGGGTGGATCACATGTCTGCTAACTTAATGATTCTTCATTGCAAAATGCGTAGAACCACTATCGAAGTAAGAAAGACTAGATCACATAATAAACAAACTCAAAAGATCTTATCATCATATCTCGAAGAACATTCGATGAAAAGGATATTATTGGCAAAGCATGATAACTAAACCTATGCAACAAGTGAGAAGCAACACTCACGTTGTAGCACTGGAAATCAAACATAGCTTTGAATTCCATGAAATGTTTTAAAGATGGGTTAGAGGCCCATGGTTGTAAAACATTGGGGTTGAACATTTATCATATATGAAATGTGTTTTCATATTCCATTTAATCTTGGTTTAGTATTAAATGATGAGTCCCTTCAATTTGACAATATATTCAAGATAGACTGTCAGGACCAGTCCTGTGACTAAGAAATGTCTATCAAGTGAACTTGAATGTCAAAAGTTGAAAATGGTCCCTAGTCGGAGTTTTCTATAAAATTGGACGCATAGAAAACGTTAGACGACTAGAATGCAAGATGACTAGTAGTTCTGTTTCTTGAACTATGTGGACATGGCAATGTCATAATCATTTGCATAGATACTTACTTTGGGAAGACTAGTATCGGACAAGACCTATGAAACTTTACTGTAAGAGATGAAAGTCTGTCATAAGTAAATTTCATTAAATTATTAGACACTAAATCCTCAATACCTGAGTGATTTGAGATTACTTGTTTGAGAACTGGTTGCTTTGACGTTGACCAACCGTCGCACCGTAAAAGGAGGCTATAAAGGCAACGCTCAGGTAACCACCTATCAAACGAAGTCTAATCTCAAGATCGCAAGATTGGGATTGTCCTCCCATAAATCGGGATGAGATGCTTAAAAGTTGTACAAGGCCACTCGGAGAGCTAGAAACTGTGAAATGCATGGCCGTGCTCGGATGAATCATAGGCTATGATTATCTGTTTATTTGATCAGTTGAACTCTGAAACCGAGGAACACCTCTGGACATAATAAGGATGACAACTCTTACCTTATGTTCAAGAGCAAGCATCGAGCGACAAAGGAATTAGGAAATGCACACTTGTCCCTAAGGACAAGTGGGAGACTGAAGGAAATAATGCCCTTGGTCCAAGTATGCATTCTATGTTAAGTCTAATAAATGCGGTTCAGTATTAATTAACAAGTTAATAATTCAGTGAGATCAAGTGAGCTGAATGCCTAGCTAGAGGCCGCTTCAGTTCAAGTGGAATTAATGATATTAATCCACAGCTTACTCTTGACTGAACCCGTAGGGTCACACAAATAGTACGTAAACGGATCAAGTATTTAATGGCATTAGATACTCCATCTATGAATATTCGGAACCGACGGATCTTGGTTTCAGTGGGAGCTAAGATCGTCACAGGCAAGAAATGAATACTCCGGAAACGATGATATTGCCGGAAACGGAAATATGGATCGTATCGGAAATATGAATATTATCCAAGTCGTAGATGTTGCCGGAAACGGAAACATGGTACGTATCGGAAAATATTATTGGAAATAGAAATATTACCAGAATCGGAAATATTGCCGGAAACGGAAATATTGTCAGAATCGGAAATATTACCGGAATCGGAAAATAATTCCGGAAACGGAAATATTAAATATTTGTTCGAAACGGAAATTAATTCCGGAATCGGAAATATTAAATATTGTTCGTATCGGAAATAAATTCCGGAACTGGAAATTTAATCGGAAGCGTATCGTACGAATTAGCATCGGACGAGGCCTGCCGGACGAAGGCCCAGCACGAAGCCGGGCCATCGCCCAGCAAGCACGCGCGCGCCACAAGCCCAGCCAAGGCAGCGCCCAGGCCTACCACAAGGCAGGCCCAGCGCGCGCCAAGGCCACCGTTGCGTGGGCCGCGCTGCGTGGGCTGCTGCTCGCACGCGCATGGGCAGCCCTTGTGGCTGCCGTGTGTGTGTGAGTTTGTGCTCATGCGTGATTCCTAAATCTACAAGAGTCAGTGTATGATTAAATTTCTATTCCTAATTGGATAAATTAATTAAATAGAATTCATGTAGGATTCTAATTTCAATTAATTCGTATCCTACTAGGATTACGATTCCTTTTCCATAACTCTATAAATAAAGGCCTAGGGGTCATAATTTATACACAAGTTTCAAAGTATTCAAAAGTGAGTTTTTTGAGAGAAAATTAAAACACACATCTTGCTCATAAAGTGCCGAAATTTTCTAGTACCTTAAGGGCGATTCTAGTTGGTCAATCTTAAGGCGGATCCGGACGTGCTGTGGACTATCTACGGAGGGACGACACTTGGAGTCCTAAAGACTTGTTCTTGTTCGGTTCGGGCGCAGCTAGGGAGGGCACGCAACAAAGAGTATGCATCTAAATTATGCTATATGATTATGTGTAAATAATATGTTGTCCTGGGTTAATGGTTGTTTCCGCATGATCTATGTAATGTCATATGTATCATAACCTAACATTAATAACATTAATCCACAACTTACTCTTGACTGAACCCGTAGGGTCACACAAATAGTACGTGAACGGATCAAGTATTTAAGTGAATATATTATTCATTAAGTACTCCATTTATGATCATTCAGAAACGACGGATCTCGGTTCCAGTGGGAGCTGAAATCGTCAAAAGGCAAAATAAAGAATACTCCGGAAATGAACATATTGCCGAAAACGGAAATATGGTTCATGACGGAAATATAAATATTATCCAAGTCGTAGTGTTGCCGGAAACGGAAACATGGTTCGTATCGGAAAATGTTATCGGAAATAGAAATATTGCCGGAATCAGAAATATTGTCGGAAAAGGAAATTATTTCCGGAATCGGAAATATTAACGAAAACATAAATATTTGTTCGGCACGGAAATGGATTCCGGAATTGGACAATGAATCGGAAGCTCGACGAGCGACAAGCCGGCAAGCGAGTCGGCCCATCTCTCGACAAGCAAAAGGCCGAGCGCGTAGCACTGAGCACGAAGCCCAGCGCCAGCGCCTAACCGATGGGCCTGGAGCGCTGTGGGCCGCGAGCAGCAAGGTAAGGCAGCAGCAGCGAGCAGCGCGCCAAGCCACCCGCCAAGGTAAGACTGCAGCGCGCTGGGCCTTTGGCCAGTTGCGGCTGCGGTTGGGCCTAGGCAGGCACGCGCGCCAGCCTGGCCCATTGTGGCTGCGTTGGTTGCTTCGTCTTGGGCTCCAAGAAAAGTCTGATTACTTAGTTTCCAAGTAACTTTGGGATTAAGTATATAGTTTTCCTAGTCCTACTAGAATTGGATTAATTAAGAGTTTAATTAATGTTACAATTCTAATTGGATAAGAATTTCAATCATAGTAGGGTTGGTAATTCTTTTCCTAGTAAGAATCAAATTCCTTATTTCCTACCCTATAAATATGAGGCTAGGCCCTCATAATTTTATACATCAAAAATCATATTCTTTACTTACATTGTGTTCAAGGGAGAACATAATACATCCTAATCCGAATACATAAAACCTTAAGTAAAATCCTAGTTGGTTGAACCTAAGGCAGATCCGAATGTGCTGTGGAGTTTCTACGGAGGGGCAACGTTTCGGGCTCTAAAGACTTGTTCTTGTTCGGTTCGGGAGCAGCTAGGGAAGGCACGCATCACATTGTATGTAACCTAAATTATGCTAATTGACTATGTCTCAATTAATTTGGATTCTGGCTTTATGGGTTTTCCGCATGAATTATATTATTGTATTATTCATAACCTAACATGAATATCCAGATATATGTGGATATGTAGCTTGTCAAATGAGGAAAAAGTACGACAAGTATTGGGGAGACCCTGAAAAGATTAATTTGATGTTTTTTTTATTGTGGTCGTGCTTGATCTGAAGGAAATAATGCCCTTGGTCCAAGTATGCATTTAATGTTAAGTCTAATAAATGCGGTTCAGTATTAATTATACAAGTTAATAATTCAGTGAGATCGAGTGAACTGTATGCCTAGCTAGAGGCCGCTTCAGTTCAAGTGGAATTAATAATATTAATCCTCAGCTTACTCTTGACTGAACCCGTAGGGTCACACAAATAGTACGTGAACGGATCAAGTATTTGATGGAATTAAATACTCCATCTATGGATATTCGGAATCGACGGATCTTGGTTCCAGTGGGAGCTGAGATCATCAAAGGCAAATTATGAATGCTCCGGAAACGATGATATTGCCGGAAACGGAAATATGGATCGTATCGGAAATATAAATATGATCCAAGTCGTAGATGTTGCCAGAAACGGAAACATGGTACGTATCGGAAAATATTATCGGGAGAGTTTATTAAATGATGAGTCCCTTCAATTTGACGATATATTCAAGATAGACTGTCAGGACCAGTCATGTGACTAAGAAATGTCTATCAAGTGAACTTGAATGTCAAAAGTTGTAAATGGTCCCTGGTCGGAGTTTTCTATAAAGATGGACGCATAGAAAATGTTAGACGACTAGAATGCAAGATGACTAAATTTTGCAACGGGGGTTTTTAAATTGTTTTTAAAGTTATTTCTACCTTAATGACCTTTACATGCTTAAACTAATGCTTGGTTTCTTTTTCTCACCCCTTGCCTCTTTCTCAAAAGAAGCAAGTTTATTCCCGCAACGTCTTGTGAAAGTTGTGATTCTAGTAATTTTTCGATAAGGTATGTTTTTAGAAGAAACCGGGTACAAACTTTTACATCAACGTTAAAAAGTACTCTATGGATGAAGTATTTCACAAAAAAAGATGATGGTATCATTTGATCCTTTAATAAACATGTTGTGCTGAATACTCCCTTTACTTCAATGTTGGATTTGTGGACTGTAGTTATGTTAAATGGTTGGGTCAAATTTCATCGGACTCTTTTTGTGGCTAATACTTTTGAATTCAAACGCCCAAATCCAAGTTTGGACCCTACTTGCATTCTAGGGTCAATCGAAATGGTCCCCGATCCGACATTGATCCGAAATCCGATTTGACCCGTAAATCAAAGACCCGAATCCGATCCGCTAACAATCCGAGGAGACCCGTGACCCGATTAGTATCCGATTAGTTTTAACCGAACCGAACCCGCATCCGACCCGGTAGAAATCCGAAATCCGATTTTACCCGATAACTACTCGACTCGACCCGACCCGATAAAACCCGATATCCGATTTAACCCGGATTGGTGTTGACCCGGTCTGAATGAACCCGTAACCGACTTTCAACCGAAATTTGGATCGAGGGAGTAGAATTCTAAAAAATTAGTATTTGACATCTAATATTAGAATTATAAAGTGATATGAATTTGATAGTGAACTCGAGAGCTACTCGATCCATACAACATAAGAATCTTGCCAACCTGATCTTAGCCCGAACCACAAACCGCAAACTCAATCTGTAATAGACCCCGATCGGAGGTGCGACCAGTCCGAACTTGACCCGAACCCGAGACTCACGATCAAACTTAACCCTAACCCGAGACTATATCCGATCTAGACATGACCCATTCTCGCTGTAAATCAGTTAAAATAGTAAATGAATCCGACATACACCCAAATTCGAGACTTATCCGATCCGGACACCACCCGTACCCCCAGTAAGCCGGTAAAAATAACAACTGTATCCGACATACACCCGAACCGAACTAGACCCGAACCAAATTAAACCGATACAAAACCGTTTTAAACCCGAACCGGTTCAAACCGAACCCGAGATTTAACCGAACCGAAATTACCCGAACCGAAACCGACTCGAAACCGAAAATCATATTAACCGACTTCATCCGAAACCGAAGTTATCCGAACCGATCCGAATTGACCCGGATAGAAACATTAACCCGACATTATCCGATTTCGACAAGACCCGAACCGTTTATAACCGATTCGAAACCGATCCGATGACCCGATTTGACACCCCTACCAACAAGTGAGAACCCCATTCAAACAAATGGTCGAGTCAAATTTTACCGGGCTATTTGAACAACCCGATCCAAGTTACGGAGTAGGAGCAAATAAGTGAGACTCTTAGTCAAACGAATGGTCGGGTCAAACTTTGTCGCACCGTAGCCATTTAGCCAACACTTTTAAATTCGAACGCCCCGATCCAAGTTAGGAGCAAACAAGTGAGGCGTCAAACGAGCGGGATAACCTGATTTCACCGCCAGACTCACTCCTCAGCTCATCACGAACTCCAACTCTGGATCACTACAATCCCCAATTTCTCCAGAAATTCAAACCCTAGTCTCTTCAATTTTGCGCATTGCTCTGTAATTGAGAAGCATGAGAAGGTAATATCGCATTAATTTCCAGATCTCCAATTCTTCTACTGTATGAGTTCTAATTTTGATGTAAATTGTTTAGGGAAGGGGAAATGGGACAGAGAAGACGGAAGCTGAAGCAGTGGAGTGGAGGAATGAAGGGGATGATTGGGAAGCTAATAATTGCGGCCATTGTTCTTGTCGTTTGCACTTTCTCTCTCTTCTCCTCAAGGTCCACCCTCCGATCTACCACTAGAACCGAGGTCAGTTCCAGGTGATTTGATATCCTTCGGGCATGATTTTGTTATTGGGTTTTGTTAATTAATACTTTTTGAAATAAAAAATTCTGGTTTAAACATGTTAATTGCGCTGCAAAAAAGTTTAGATTTCTGTGGCACTTGCTGGAAGCTCAACTATCTTTTATTGTTTATTCCAAAATTAGAAAGTTTAGGGTCCATGAATTCAATGTGGATCAGCATAATCCACAATTGATTATTGCATACATACAACCAAAGACCCAGCTGAATTTACTAAGGCAATTTGAGGGACAACAGTGTAATATAACTTGGTATGAATGTGATGATTCTATGAATTGTTGAATGGACTGGCGATTTGATTTCCCCTTTTATGTAGGGTGTACTGTGCAACCGAAATAACTATGAACGCTGATCGTCAATTTTCTTGATTCGTGTTGCTGAAACTTTGAATTTGTGCTGCTGCATTTGTATTTTGTCAGATTAATACGGAGGAACTTTGGCAAACCGCGCAGTCTGATGGCTGGAGACCGTCTTCTGCTCCTCGTTCTGATTGGCCTCGTGAGAATTTTCTTCTTGTGAAACAATGAGATTAGATTAATATGGAATTCAATGTTCTCGTTTACATGAACTCATTTGCTTCACCCATATTTCAATGCTGCAGCTCCCCCTAGTAAGACGAATGGGTACCTGCGTGTTCGCTGCAACGGTGGTCTGAATCAGCAGAGGACTGCAGTAAGTATCCTCTTTGTTGCCTTTTTCCTGTTCTATTTCATCCCTCCCTTCCAGAAATTACAAAATTTCTTTCTCGTCTGTTCTTTTTGATATTTTTGCTTATGCAAGTTCTAGGATCGTCTTGACATTAAAAAAAAGCTCCTCTAATTCCTGATTGCATGCGTTGTAAAGTTGGGTATTCACATGTTTTTTGGTTAACATATGAGAAGTGTGTTAATGTTTTGGGATAGAACTTCCTAAGGTAGTGTTTGGTAACTTAGATTTCATTTGAAATTCTTGAATTCAAATATGGGAATTGAAATACCAAAATTGAATTCCAAATCAAGTGTTTGGCAAACACCAATAATTTCAATTCCATAATTTCAATTCCAACATAGGGTTTGGAAAATAAGTGATATTTCGATTCTATAATTAAAAAAAAAAATCTCGTATCATATGCAGTAGCTTACCTAATTACTCATATGGCTATATGAGTCATATCATTGAACCCCAAATTTCAATTAAAAAACAAAAAAATTGAGAAAACAAAAGAAGAGAGAGAAAGTGTGGTACAATTGCAGGGAAAATTACCAAAGTTATTAATTTCTCCTAGAAAGAGATCGAAAATTCCACATACAACAAAAAGCAATAGAAGATTATCAATTGAACCTTAAATTTAATCATCAAGATTACCAATTGAAGATTTCAGCATACCAAAGGTAATTAACTGGGATATCAAAATACCGGATCCGATTTTGATTATAGAAGAATTTGATAGAAATAATTTAGAAAATCCAAAGAAATGAAATCATGGATTGTTTGCAGCGGCCAGATTAGCGGCGGAGGAGTAACGACTTGTTCTGTCGCCGGCGAAGGAGTGAGACAAATTCCTAGGATTTCACGGTGATAGCGACGAAGAGATGATTAGAGGTGGTTGCCGCTCGTGAGTCGTGAAAGTTGAGGCCGCTATTACGTAAGGGGTTATGGAGGTAGTCGACAAGAAGGCGGTGGTGGAGCGGTCGTGAAAGCGGTGGTGGGTTTGGGACAGGAGAGAGAAAATGTGTTGCTGGGAGAAAGTGGGCAAAGAGGGGTGAGAGCCTTGAACCCGTGATTACCAACATTTGGAATTGAAATGACATCATTTACCATGGTATTTCAAATTCTTTAAAATGAACTTGTTTTTGTAAGGGTTGGATTTGGCCCAATTCCAAATTCCAAATTCCAAATTCCATATATATCCAAACAAGTGAATTGGGCCAAATCCAGAATTTCAAATGAAATTCAGATTCCCAAACAGGCCATAACTGAATTCCTGAAGCTAAGGTGGAATTCGGAAAACTACAAATAGATACTAGAAAAGAGCTGGCTGTTGATATATACATTGGCAAAGTAGGAAATGGGGCTAGGCTATGAATTGGAGGCTCATTGCTGCTAGCAGTTTTAGAACGATGTCTTGGTGTCATTAGGGTATCATTAGGCGTACAAGGCTCCTAACTTGTTGAATAACTAAGAATTTTGTATTTGGGAATATCTAAAACAATTTCACGCTCCAAAAAATGATTCACAAGTAATTATTAGGACATTACTAGAGTGTATCTTGTGTTTATCAGTAGACAGTTAATACTTGAAAAAATTTGGCTTTAAGAAACTTCATGTATCAACACCTTATAAACTCTGAATTGCTAAAAAGGAAATCAAGTCATTGACATCCTTTAAGCTTCAGTGAGATGACTAATTAATTAATTCTTGCTGGTCATTTACGTTTGAAATATTTGGCTTTGGTGATGTCCGTTTTTAAAGAAATAAGGGGAAAAGGCAGAGCATACACTGGTGCACATGCTTCCACTTGGGTTGCAGCTCTTAACTTTGTTCTCAAGTGTCTCCCGAAAATGAGGCATTGTCATTAACTTGCGATAGATCTACAGAGATGTAAAGGTGTTTAGTCGAAGCTGCTGTCATATTTTAGGGAGTTTAGATGAAAGGGTTAGGCTCTGTCATGATATAATACTGTCTGTATCAATTTTGTGATCAGGTACACAGTAGTATTCATAAATGTGAGTTTGTGCACTATTGTGATATTTGTCGCTTTCCATTGTGCATTTGATGAAGGCATCAACACAAGTGTGGGAGCTTGGATCCATGAACACTATTATGTTATGTAACACAGAATTCCCCTGTGTTTTCAGCAAGATATTGTTCTGTTTCACCTAGCAGTTGGCCTTTACATTTGTAGATTTGTAATGCTGTTCTTGCTGCTCGAATCATGAATGCAACGCTCGTGTTACCTGAGCTGGATGCTAATTCCTTTTGGCATGATGACAGGTATATATTTTGATGCCAACTTGTAGTAACTGATCGGCTTCATTGTCGACCTTACCTTTTTAAGTTTCACTTTGTTGTTTAATAAAATGTTTAGATAAATAAAGGGAAGGGATAAGGAAGGGAAGTATGGTATATTTTCATTCTGTTTTGCTCATTTCCTCATGTTCCTCTCTCCCCAGGTTTTGTTTTGTAAAATTTGCATCTATCTGATTCTTGATACTTTAATACAGTGGGTTTCAAGGTATCTATGACGTGGAGCATTTTATGAGGACTCTGAGATATGATGTGCGAATTGTTGAAAGTGTTCCAGAGATTCACAAAAATGGAAAAACCAAGAAAATGAAAGCTATTCAGGTGCTTTTGCTGCTTGCTTGTATATATTCAAAAGAATCAAAACAGTTGTTTTTATGCAATTTTATGCATGTGTCACTTTTTTTAATTATTTATTCAGATGAACCCTCCAAGAGATGCGCCGATCAGTTGGTATACAACTGTTGCTTTGGAGAAGATGAAGGAGAATGGTGCTATCTACCTGACCCCCTTTTCTCACCGTCTGGCTGAGGAAGTTGACAATCCTGAATATCAAAGATTAAGGTGCAGGGTAAATTATCATGCTCTCAGATTTAAGCCACATATAATGGAGCTGAGCCATGCAATAGTGAATAGGCTACGTGCGCAAGGTCGCTTCATGGCGATACATCTTCGATTTGAAATGGATATGCTGTCATTTGCTGGGTAAGTCACGTGCTTCTGGCTGATCATCTTTGTGGAATTTCTTATTTCTACTCTTTTCTCTCATTTATTACACATATGCAGTGCATAATTGTCGAGGAAGCTGTCCAAATACTTTTGTATTGATTACATAAAAGATGAACTGTTCAGAAATTGAGGACTGCTACAGTAATTGATCATTATTACAAATTCGGGTCAATATTTTTCAGGTGCTTTGATATATTTTCCCCCAAGGAGCAGAAGGAATTGAAAGAGTATAGGGCGAAGAACTTTGCGCCTAAGAAACTTGTGTATGATGAGAGACGTGCTATTGGGAAATGTCCTTTAACTCCAGAAGAGGTATATGCTGACTCAATTCATTCTATTGTCATTGTTCTCTTCTGTTGTCCCTTTAGTTGGTTAATTGAAGTGCGGTGATATGATAAAAAATTATGGAATTAAATTTGCTTAAGTTCTCCAAGGTCACTGTTCTTGTTTTTGTCCTGATTGAGAAAAGCCACATTTTTGACAGCTGAGAGGCTTCAACTTCTGGGCCTTTATTTACAAAACTTTCCAGCTAATGAGTTAAAAGAGACAACCATACTGAATACTGTGCACTTATGCAGTTACTTAATTTTCTGTATTCTATTCCTAATGAGAAACAGGCTAATGACTTAAAACATATTGTTAGTCACAACTCACAAACACAAAACACATACATATAGCCAAGTAGGTACTTATGTGCTTCCCTCAGAAAAAAAAAAGGTACCTGAGTGCTTTTTCTTCCAATTAAGAGCTGCCCTGTTCTCACCTGTGTTCACCTACAATGTTATTTTGCGGCTGTTTCTGGTGGAAGTCCTTTTGCAATGCCATCGTAACCATTAAAGGAGTTTTATTTATTGTTGATATTCTAGCCTTTTCTGGTAACTGTGGTCTTTTATGTTGCAGGTTGGCCTTGTCCTACGCGCAATGGGTTTTGATAACTCCACCAGGATCTATCTAGCAGCTGGCGACCTTTATGGCGGTGAACGTTTCATGAAACCTTTTAGGTCTATTTTCCCGCATCTTGAAAACCACAGCACCGTAGATACATCAGGACAGCTAAAAAAGAACACAAATGGTATGCTGGGGTCGGCTGTAGATTACATGGTTTGCCTACTTGCAGATATTTTTATGCCCACCTATGATGGCCCAAGCAATTTTGCAAACAACCTTCTGGGCCACCGCCTGTACTACGGCTTTCGAACAATTATCAGGCCAGACAGGAAGGCTCTTGCCCCAATTTTCATTGATCGAGAAAAGGGGCGCTCAAATGGTTTCGAAGAAGCTGTGAGAAGTGTAATGACGAAGACTAGCTTTGGTGGTCCCCATAAGCGGATATCCCCTGAATCATTCTACACCAATTCATGGCCTGAATGCTTCTGTCAGATGTCAGCAAAAAATCCTGCTGATAAATGCCCACCAGAAAACACTATGGAAACGTTGCATAGCCGATTAGAGAGTGAAGGTGTCAGTGATATCTCAGCAACCGGTTCAAACTTGACTGTTTCTGGGGCTCAGAGATGAAAAATTGTCATTCATCCAAGGTCAATTAATACTTCTTGACATCATAGAAAATACTGGGTATTGCCGTGATATGCTTCAGTTGTAAAGAATATGTGATATAGATGATGAGGTTTTGCAGAGTTTCTACACAAACAGGTGTTATCTAGAAAGTTTCTGACTTTCCATAGCATTATTGTAAAGAATATGTGATATAGATGATGAGGTTTTGCAGAGCCTGAGTTTATTTGCGAAAAATAGAAACAACGGGTATGAGCATTTCTGGAAGTAGAAATAGCAAGGAAAAAATATGGGTTAGAGTAGGATACATGCAATCCAAATTGTCCATCTGAATTGTGTTTTTCCGGTTGTATAGGACCAAGCCAAGTAGCGATGAGCAGACGAGTGTGATTACTTTTTTCTGCGGAACTCTGATGACTGTAACAAAGTCCTTTATTTTCCTAATGTAATAGGAATAATATTTTTGACGATTTTATTAAGATTTAACCACTACCAGTACTACAGCTGTCAAAACAGTTACTCGGGTTGGGTCCGAGCATGGTCATCTTGGATTTCGTGTCATGATCCGGCCAGGTCGTGTCGGGTCAAGTCAATAACTTTGTATAAAGTTAATATGGGATTACGAGTCAATAATAGTAAAATTGTAAAATTAGGGATAAGAACATTTCGGGCTGCTCCTGCGGTATTATAAAAATATGCTCTCGTTGAGAGTCGAACTCAAGACCTCCCGCTTACTAAACGGGTGCTCTAACCAACTGAGCTACGAGAGCTTAATAGTAATGTTTCACACGAACAAGGCCCATGACCTCAGTTGGTTAGAGCGTGGTGCTAATAACGCCAAGGTCGCAGGTTCCCCCTGCATGGGCCAATGAATTTTCATTTTAATTGCCAAACAAAAAAAATATTTCACACGTAAACGTTAATATTACTAAATCATAGTATAAAACCCGAAGGGGGAGGAACCTATAAATTAAACCAAAGGTCTTGCGCGCATTAGGTGTACAATAAATTTATTGCACACCAAGATAACTTTTATCCATTTTTTTGTAACATTAACCTAGTTTTGATTAACTTTTATATTAGCAAAAATAATGTTGATAGATAAACATTTTAAAGATTTAAATGATTAATTTTGTACATTATTAGTGATTTTGAAGAAATAAGTTTTATTAAAATGAAAACATTTATCACTAAAAAATGGATAACTTTTACATATATACGCTTACTCTGGTGTATAATATTTATTGTACAACCCTTGTAAATAAGAATTTGTAAACCCTTACCGCTTAAAAAAGGCGAATGACTCTTTGGTTTTGTGTAGTAATTTTTTTTGGTTCATTTTTACCCCTCTCGACTATTTATTAAACTGAAATGTTATAAACATATTGTATTGTGGATGCTCATTATATCCCTGACATCTTTATTCTTACAGAAACTTTTGTATAAGACCGTCTAACGGTTAGACCACTTTTTGGGTACTAACTAAACTAGTGTAAAACAAAACTAAAAGTAATAAAATCATAACTAATTGAATAACAAAATAGTTAAGGTATAAAGATAAATAGTTAAATTTATGAGTCGAATAGTTAAATTTATGAGTCGAATAGTTATTATTTTTTAACAAACTTATTATTAACTAAAACTCAAAAAATCTTAACTAATTGATCTCATTGCTTAACTAATCAGTTTCGTTGTTTAACTAATTGGTTTAGTGCTTAACTAATTAGTTCGATTGCATAACTAATTGGTTTCGTTGCTTAACTAATTGAATTTCAGACTTAACTAATTGGTTTCAGTGGTTAACTAATTAGTTGTTCCAGTGTATAAAAGTGGTCTAACCGTTAGACCGTCTTTTCTAAAAGTTTGTATTATTCTTATGTATATATAATACTTTGGTCTCTACAATAAGATAACCGCTTGTTTATTCTCTACGGTTTTGCTCTTTCCCTCTTCCCATTCTCCCTAATTTCATATAACATGTTATGGGTTTTAGATAGTGAGATACACCCCAAAAGAAATTGGCGAAACAACCAAAGAGGAAAACAAAACAACATACCAAGACATGGCCAAAACTATGATATTTATTCGCCATCACCTCCACGAAAGTTATAAACTGAATATCTTGTTGTTAAAAGACGTACAAATTCTTTGGAGTAATCCAAAGGAAAAGTATGACCAACACATTACCAAAAGCTAATTATGATTGGTGGCATTTAAGATGGCAAGATCTTAAATTTGTGATTGAGCATAGTTCAGCCATGTTTAAAATTAATTCTCATCTGAAATGATGTGGAAAAGAGATTACTTATACATATATGTTAGAAAAAACATACTCCACTTTTCATGCAAATATGTTGTCATGAAGACACGGTATCGAGAAAAACGTATAAGAAATATTTTGAACTGATATCTTATTTTCTTGTGAGTGAGAAAAATAATAAGTTATTGATGAATATCATGAATCACATTTTACTGGCTCAACTTCATTCCCTGAAGCGAATGTGACATCCCATATCGTGAAAAGAAAAAGATATTTTTTTTGAATGATTAAAGACCATACCGAAAGTACTGGTTGTGGCCAATTGCATGACTGTTGATGTGGATTTATATTAGATGGATATGGTAGAGATCGTGGAGATTATTTCGTGATCTCAAATCCCCACCTAAAGTGTGACTTCAAAGATGTGAACTCATATTCCCACCCGGAGTGGGACTTCAAAGATGGTAAAAGTGAGAAAGGTGAAGTGAGAATTTGACCAATGTATGTTTTATTGTGAATAAGATAGTGAATACAAGTTGTTAATTTCTAGGAATAATTAAATTTCAAATGATTTACATTGATTTAAGTATGAAATTCTAGTAGTTTACCTATGCTAATTATGTTTCTATGTTATGAATATTTTGGTAATATTATGATTTTATGCTTTTATATGCTTTAGGCATGGTATTATTTTGAGTGGTTTCTATTTTGACAAATATTGTTTAAGAATTTGGAGAAATTATTTTTGGACAACCATTTGAATGTTGTTGATTTCTTGATCACTATTCCCGAGAATTCCTCTCATACATCAATGAGAATAGATTATGAAGAGGTGTTTTTATTGGGTACGAACAATTTCTCTTACATAAATCAAAATATAATATATTCAAGGATCAAGGGAGATACCTTTTATGTTTACAAAATAGTGGTATATGGATCAAAATGATACAATGACGTTAAATGTGATACACGTTTGTTCATAGTTCATTAATTCATTTTATGAGCACAAGTATGAGTTTATGATATTGATATCATCATGAAGATGAAGAAAGATGAATATGTTTATTGAAATTGATATGTACTACAATTACAATAAATACTCCACGAGAGTATAAACTATCTTTTAATAAGTTTTGTTAGATTGTCTTGCCATTAAAAATGAGACACCATTTTGTGTCGTTATATCACATCACAATATGTTCAGATTATAGTATTTTATAATTACAGTGATCACTTTGGGAAGATAACCAGTAGTTATCAAATGAAATATTTTATATCATATTATAGGTGGAGCAAGTCTCGCCAAGAGATCATCATAGCGGCTCCTCTTATCCACAAAGTTCTCCCACGGAAGACAAATGGACTCACCCCCAGCCTCCACGACCTCTGCATAAAGCCAGGCAACAGCAATCTTCGCCAGCATGGACTTCGGAGGATCCGTAGGGACGAACCTGCCTCCTACATTGTGCTAAGGAGTCACCCGCTCACCCAGATACCACATGGGACGGTACACCCCTGGGAACAACACCCGCCGTCCAGACAAGTAATAGGCCCGCATGGCCGAAGGAGGTGTAGGCGCATTATCAAAAGGGAGCCATACCACCTACAAGTCTGATATCTCAGAAAAATATACAAATACAACGGAGATAAAGATCCTGAATAGTACAAAGGCATACCTCTCTAACAGGAAAAACCCACAAAATTCTGCGAAAGGTCGCTAAAGACACATCCTTACTTACCAAGCCAGCGCGTGGCCGCTGAGACAGATGAAACTCGGGAAGAAATGCAAGATCTGAGGACCGCCAGTCGTCCCCCTCGAAAACGGGTTTTTCCCGTGGTACCATGCACTAGAGGAAAAAACATCATAAGTTGCCCTTAAAATAGGCTTATAAGTTGCCCTTTATAAGGGCAACATATGGCTGGGTCACTTTTGGCAAATTATCAAAAGTTGCCCTTAACAAGGGCAACTTATAAGCTTCACATAAGTTGCTCTTGTTGCAAACAAGGGAAACTTTTGAGTTTTTATTATTTTTTTTAAAAAAATCTGCAATATAATTCCTGATTCTGCAATATAATTTCTGATTTTGCAATATAAAATTCTGCATTATAATTTATAGAATATTGTTTCACCAAACGTCAGCTTGACATTCCTCAAAAGTGATATAAATTTCAAATTTACAATAATATTACCGAATTAATTCAAATATAATTAATTAAATCAATAAATAACAAAGTAATGTAAGAGTCACGGATAACTACAAGCCTGCTCTATTTATACTAAGAGTAGTTCACAATCGTTGAAGTAAGTAGCCCACTTGTCTCGAACTTCATCCAACTCCTCTTTCGTAAAGGGCCCCTCCCTTGGAGTTTTGAAAACCTTTAAAAGAACAACGTACATGCAAACCAATAAATTAAATTAAGTTTCATATGCAAAAACGGAAATTATATTGGTAGCGAAAACAACTTTCTGAGGTTACTAAGATTCATTTCAAGTTCTTTATGCACGTCTAAGGCTCATTTGGCTCGATAAGTCATATTCGGCCAAAAATGACATTTTTGATTCCAAATATCAACAAATGAACCTAAGGACACTTTCTAAATCTTTTTTATGTTTCATATGCTTAGTTAGAGGTTACTAAGATTCATTTCAAGTTCTTTATGCACATCTAAGGCTCATTTGTCCCGATATAGATCATATTTGGCCAAAAATGGAATTTTCGATCTCAAATATCAACAAATGAACCTAAGGACACTTTCTAAACCTTTTTTATGTTTCATATGCTTAGTTATATGTTTATAAAACTCATTTCAAGTTTGTTATGCACGCATATGGATCATTTGGGTCGATATAGGACATTTATGGCCAAAAATGGCATTTTCGATACCAACTATCAACAAACGAACTTATATTCAAATTATACACATTTTTCATGATTCATATGAGTAGTTATATGTTTATAAGACTCATTTCAAGCTCGTTATGCACGTCTATGGGTCATTTGGGTCGATATAGGTCATTTATGGCCAAAAATGGCATTTTCGATCCCAACTACCAACAAACGAACCTATTTCCACATTCTAACCATTTTTCATCATTCATATGATTAGTTATATGTTTATGAAATTCATTTCAAGTTCGTTATGCACGCCTATGGGTTATTTGGGTCGATATAAGTCATTTATAGCCAAAAATGACATTTTCGATTCCAACTACCAACAAACGAACCTATTTCCACATTCTAACCCTTTTTCATGATTCATATGATTAGTTATATGTTTATGAAACTCATTTCAAGTTCGTTATGCACGCATATGGGTCATTTGGGTCGATATAGGTCATTTATAACCAAAAATGGCATTTTTGATCCCAACTACCAACAAATGAACCTATTTCCACATTCTAAACCTTTTTAATGATTCATATGTTTAGTTATATGTTTATGAAACTCATTTCAAGTTCGTTATGCACGCCTATGGTTCATTTGGCCCGATATAGGTCATATTTGGCCAAAAATGGTATTTTCGATCCCAACTACCAACAAATGAACCTAAGGACACTTTCTAACCCTTTTTCATGATTCATATGATTAGTTTTATGTTTATAAGACTCATTTCAAGTTCGTTATGCACGCCTATGGGTCATTTGGGTCGATATAGGTCATTTAAGGCCAAAAATGGCATTTTCGATCCCAACTACCAACAAACGAACCTATTTCCACATTCTACCCCTTTTTCATGATTCATATGACTAGTCATATGTTTATAAGACTCATTTCAAGTTCGGTATGCACGCCTATGGGTCATTTGGGTCGATATAGGTCATTTATGGCCAAAAATGGCATTTTCGATTCCAACTACCTACAAACGAACCTATTTCCACGTTCTAACCCTTTTTAATGATCCATATGATTAGTTATATGTTTATAAGACTCATTACAAGTTCCTTATGCACGCCTATGGGTCATTTGGTCGAAATAGGTCATTTGTGGCCAAAAATGGCATTTTCGATCCCAACTACCAACAAACGAACCTATTTCCACATTCTAACCCTTTTTAATGATGCATATGATTAGTCATGTGTTTATGAAACTCATTTCAAGTTCTTTATGCACGCCTATGTGTCATTTGGGTCGATATAGGTCATTTATGCCCAAAAATGGCATTTTCGATCCCAACTACCAACAAACGAACCTATTTCCACATTCTAAACCTTTTTAATGATTCATATGATTAGTTATATGTTTATGAAACTCATTTCAAGTTCGTTATGCACAATCTATTACGGAATATATCAACATACATTTTCAGAGACAATATGCTTATAGTCTATGTATTTTCCACATTTTCTATAACTACGTCTTATTTTTTTTTCCAATTTATTTTTATTATATTAGTTAATCATTTTTCTTTTCTATTTTAGAAGAAATTATATTGTGTAGCACATTATTACTGGTTTTTATTGTTACTCCTGAATTTTATTTTTGCTGATTTTATAATAACATTTAAGTATACAAAGGGTAATAAACATAAAATATTTCTGCATATTTATAGCTTAGACTAACCAAATATTTGTATGTTATATGTACTTGCAAATTATATTATATGATACTTAAAAATTGTATGTCGAGCGATGTAAGTTTTTCCCACTTCATATATATAATGCTCACGTGTATTGAACGGGTCAAATGCTAGTCAATCAATACCTAGTATTTAAAAAGCCCAACCACTTACATTTCAAAGCCACGTGGCTATCTTCCCAAAAACACCAAAAACACCACGTGGCTCCCCCTTTAAATCCAAAGAAGGAAAACCCAAAGAAGGAAAAACCCACGTGGCTCCCCCTACAAATTAATTTCCCAGTATTGTTGGATTTGGAAAAAGGAAAAGCACCCAAAAGCCCAACTTCAAGATGTGTTCATCCTCTCCGACCTTCATTACTGTAATCTCCTCTTCATCCTCCTCACCATTATTGATCATAAATTTCAAGAACATCGAGGACTACCTTGCAACTTACGAGCATTCAATACCTATCGTCTTCAATTCCAACTTCAATTCCAAATTCAATTCGATCCGTCATCGCCAATTACTCGCAAAAGCTTCAATTCGACCTCGAACCATAATCTAACTCCTAAATCACCTTCAATTCGTTCCCATCATCGTCTCCCTAAGTTTAATTACAAATTAATTTCCCCAAATCATTTACTATTTCTTAAATCATGTCATTGACATTCCAACCACTACCATCCCTTAATCCAATCCTAACTCTATTTAACAATGTTAGGGTTTTCCATGAGTAATGATACGACCAAGAGCTACATACAGGTATGTTTTCCGTTTTTTAATGCCGGTTTATAATTGATTTTTTTAATTAATTTGATTTGATTCCCAATTTTGAATTTCTGTACTTTTGTTAGTGAGTATAGATTTCCACTTTCCAGGTTTCTAATTGATGTGGTTATATGTTGTTGAATTTAGTTCATATGAAAGTGGCTGATTGTTGGAAAGATGAGTGTAGTTGTAATGGTATTGTTCAGAATTATGTTAATACTTTACAGGGGATACAGCTTTTGATGATGTTTTCTTAACTTGGCTACCCTTTGTTATAATGACACCGTAATTTGAGTGTGTTCTCAAGGGTTTATGTTGCAATCTCTTCCATTATTGGTTGTCGTTTTTATGGGCAATTTATTTTGTTGTTTTCTGAATCTGGGATGAACTGATGATGTTGTGCTTGGGTTAAAACTGTTAACCCAGTTTTTTTGGAGCCAAATGTCAAATGGCATCTCAGAACTAGACATTCTAAATGTAGTAGCCAATAACTCTCTTAACTTTTAATATATTCCATGATGCTGGACATTATGTGTTCCATCCCTTATTAGGTTCGTTGTGTGAATGTCTGTATGAGATTTGAAGTGGGAAATAGGGTAGGTTTTTTGTTCAGCTTCCTGTATTGGAGGCCATTGTTTGTAGTAAAGGGTATTTCTTTGAGTTTATATATTAGAAGCCAGTGAAGAACCCTCTCAAATCTATGTTTCTAATTTATATTGAATGGCCTAGATTATGTTTATTAGTCCTAGGAGCTTCGCCAAACACCCTTTTAAATTAATATGCATCACACTTTTCCCACTGAGCCATTTACATGGAATCTAAACCATTGTTTTAAGAAAAAGGAAAGTTTCAGAGTTTATGATTAGGAAAGTCTCACTTCCTTTTTCCTAAAACCCGTGTATGTAAACTTTATCTGTATGTTTGTATGAGATTTGAAATGTGAATAAGTCTCACTTCCTATTTCAAAACCATATCAGGTTTTAGGAAAGTCCTAATGCTGTCCTAATAACTCATCATTCTTAGAATCGCTACTGCAGTTCTCAGGTTTCATGAAAGTACAAATGAAGCCAATCTTGACAATGGTTTGTCCAACCTGAAAAGTTCAATCTTGATTAGAAAAAAAGACAACGATCTATGTTCTAGAACTTAAATTCCTACCACTATGTCCATACGTGCAAATTTTCTTTCATAAAAAGCATCCAGGGCATACATCGAGCCATTATAAATTCTGAGAGCATATGTATGAGCCTGAAGATCTTTAAAAGTTGTCAAATGGGTACTTACATTTCAGAATTTTAATTATAACAATTAAAGGGGTAAAGAAGAAAACAATAGTATTCTGTTTCCTCATGATTCCTCTTCTTTTGATGAGTGAGGATCATTTATCTAATCTAATGTTTGTCTTGAAAGTTTCATTATTATTACTGGTGAGAGTTGCTTGATCTCTAGCTTTCACACAAAAAATGTCTTCCCTACTTTGGGGCTGTCTCTCCATGTTAATTTTATCCTTCATTCTTGCGGTTCTACTTTGACCTGTTTATCTGACTGGTGGTTGGTCTTTGACCACCCTTTTTATTGTTGTTTCTTCTGTATCTTGTTTGTTATCTATAATCATGCAAAACTCACTTTTTCCAAAATTTATTTTCTAAAAAGAAAATGAAGAATGGCAGGAAACTTTTCAGTATTAGTTTCACAACATTGCTTGGACAAATTGTTGATTGGTATGGTCTTCCTAGACCCCTATTTAGACAATACTGAAGGAAATAATGCCCTTGGTCCAAGTATGCATTCTATGTTAAAGTCTAATAAATGCGGTTCAGTATTAACTAACAAGTTAATAATTCAGCGAGATCAAGTGAGCTGAATGCCTAGCTAGAGGCCGCTTCAGTTCAAGTGGAATTAATGATATTAATCCACAGCTTACTCTTGACTGAACCCGTAGGGTCACACAAATAGTACGTAAACGGATCAAGTATTTAATGGCATTAAATACTCCATCTATGGATATTCGGAATCGATGGATCTTGGTTTCAGTGGGAGCTGAGATCGTCACAGGCAAGAAATGAATGCTCCGGAAACGATGATATTGGCGGAAACGGAAATATGGATCGTATCGGAAATATAAATATTATCCAAAGTCGTAGATGTTGCCGGAAACGGAAACATGGTACGTATCGGAAAATATTATCGGAAATGGAAATATTGCCGGAATCGGAAATATTGCCGGAAACGGAAATATTGTCAGAATCGGAAATATTATCGGAATCGGAAAATAATTCCGGAAACGGAAATATTAAATATTTGTTCGAAACGGAAATTAATTCCGGAATCGGAAATATTAAATATTGTTCGTATCGGAAATAAATTCCGGAATCGGGAATTTAATCGGAAGCGCGTCGTACGAATTAGCATCGGACGAGACTTGCTAGACGAAGGCCCAGCACGAAGCCAGGCCTACGCTCAGCAAGCCCAAGCGCCCAAAAACACGCTGCCAAGCCACGCCCGGTCCAGCGCAAGGCCAGGCCCAACAATGGCCTTGGCGCGCGCGCGGGGCTGCGACGAGTGGGCTGGCGCTGTGCGTGGGCCGCAAGGCCTGCGTGCGGTGCTAGCGTATCACTCGAAGTGTGTTACTCGAATCCTAAGGCTACCGGGATTTGTCATATGATTAAATCTAATCCTAAAAGATTTAGTTTATTTAATTAGAGTCCTAGTAGGGTTATAATTAAATAAATTAGTATCCTAATAGGATTCCAAATCCTTTTCCATAACTCTATAAATAGGTGCCTAGGGTCACATATTTACATCGAGTATTCAAGTATTCAAAGTGATTTTGAGAGCAAAAATTCAGTCACACAATTGCCTATAAGTGCCGAAAATTCTAAGTACCTTAAGGGCGATCCTAGTTGGTCAAGCTTAAGGCGGATCCGGACGTGCTGTGGACTATCTACGGAGGGACGACACTTGGAGTCCTAAAGACTTGTTCTTGTTCGGTTCGGGCGCAGCTAGGGAAGGCACGCAACAAAGAGTATGCATCTAAACTATGCTAAATGATTATGTGTAAATAATATGCTTTCCTGGCTTTATGGTTTTTCCGCATGATTTATGAATTGTCATATGTATCATAACCTAACAGTGGTATCACGAGTCTCTTATTATTTTCATAATCTAAATTGCATGAACATGGTTAAATATTACAAATTTGCAAGAATTAAAAGGGGTGATTAATTTTCGTAATTGTTAATTAATTGCAAATTGCGTTTATTTAATTATACGTACGCAGTTTTTCGGCAGTTTCTTCGTTACTCATCCAAATCGAGTGATTTTTGTGTCAATTCCGCATGTAAAAGGTGAAGGAAATAATGCCCTTGGTCCAAGTATGCATTCTATGTTAAGTCTAATAAATGCGGTTCAGTATTAATTAACAAGTTAATAATTCAGTGAGATCAAGTGAGCTGAATGCCTAGCTAGAGGCCGCTTCAGTTCAAGTGGAATTAATGATATTAATCCACAGCTTACTCTTGACTGAACCTGTAGGGTCACACAAATAGTACGTAAACGGATCAAGTATTTAATGGCATTAAATACTCCATCTATGAATATTCGGAACCGACGGATCTTGGTTTCAGTGGGAGCTAAGATCGTCACAGGCAAGAAATGAATACTCCGGAAACGATGATATTGCCGGAAACGGAAATATGGATCGTATCGGAAATATGAATATTATCCAAGTCGTAGATGTTGCCGGAAACGGAAACATGGTACGTATCGGAAAATATTATTGGAAATGGAAATATTACCAGAATCGGAAATATTGCCGGAAACGGAAATATTGTCAGAATCGGAAATATTACCGGAATCGGAAAATAATTCCGGAAACGGAAATATTAAATATTTGTTCGAAACGGAAATTAATTCCGGAATCGGAAATATTAAATATTGTTCGTATCGGAAATAAATTCCGGAACTGGAAATTTAATCGGAAGCGTATCGTACGAATTAGCATCGGACGAGGCCTGCCGGACGAAGGCCCAGCACGAAGCCGGGCCATCGCCCAGCAAGCACGCGCGCGCCACAAGCCCAGCCAAGGCAGCGCCCAGGCCTACCACAAGGCAGGCCCAGCGCGCGCCAAGGCCACCGTTGCGTGGGCCGCGCTGCGTGGGCTACTGCTCGCACGCGCATGGGCAGCCCTTGTGGCTGCCGTGTGTGTGTGAGTTTGTGCTCATGCGTGATTCCTAAATCTACAAGAGTCAGTGTATGATTAAATTTCTATTCCTAATTGGATAAATTAATTAAATAGAATTCATGTAGGATTCTAATTTCAATTAATTCGTATCCTACTAGGATTACGATTCCTTTTCCATAACTCTATAAATAAAGGCCTAGGGGTCATAATTTATACACAAGTTTCAAAGTATTCAAAAGTGAGTTTTTTGAGAGAAAATTAAAACACACATCTTGCTCATAAAGTGCCGAAATTTTCTAGTACCTTAAGGGCGATTCTAGTTGGTCAATCTTAAGGCGGATCCGGACGTGCTGTGGACTATCTACGGAGGGACGACACTTGGAGTCCTAAAGACTTGTTCTTGTTCGGTTCGGGCGCAGCTAGGGAGGGCACGCAACAAAGAGTATGCATCTAAATTATGCTATATGATTATGTGTAAATAATATGTTGTCCTGGGTTAATGGTTGTTTCCGCATGATCTATGTAATGTCATATGTATCATAACCTAACAGTGGTATCACGAGCCCCTTATTATTTTCATAATCTAAATTGCATGAACATGGTTAAATATTACAAATTTGCAAGAATTAAAAGGGGTGATTAATTTTCGTAATTGTTAATTAATTGCAAATTGCGTTTATTTAATTATACGTACGCAGTTTTTCGGCAGTTTCTTCGTTACTCATCCGAATTGAGTGATTTTTGTGTCAATTCCGCATGTAAAAGGCATTCTAAAATTTTGACAAAATTAGTATTTTTCTGCCGAACCCAGAATTCTCAAATTCGAAGCCTAACTATGACTTTTCGAAGGTTTTAGTTTTTCGAATGCAAAATTTCGTAAATTTAAGATGTTAAATTAAATATTTGCGATTCTTGTTGATAAATCTTGAATTCATGATTGACCTACTGCATATGTTTAACAAGTTTGAATGCCTAGTCTTGTTAATTATGCAATCTAATTTGTAATTATGATTAATTTGTTGAAAATTAGAATAATTTAGAATTAATTTGATTTTCATAATTAATTGTAATTTAATTAGAAACCTATGATTAAAAACCACCATAAAAATTGTAAATTTACGATAAATTTTAAATTTTTATGACCTAGACTTGAATCCATAACAATCGGAAATCAATTGGATAATAAATTTTCGATTTTTTCGCCCTAAAATTATGAAATTAATAATATTTATTAATTTGTCATTAATTTTAAATATAAATTTTAAATTTTTATGCGATTCGTTCATATAACTTGCACGCACGAAGCAATAGACGCTTCGTGTTACCATTAAGGGGTGTTGTATAATGCGGGCATGCGACGACGAGCAAGGGAGCTCGTCGCCCGTGCGGCACGAATGCAATGAGCAAGGGCGTAGTGCACGAGCACAAGGCAGCAGCCCTGCCTTGTGTCGTGTGCCACGAGCAATGAACGAATGGGCATGGGCGAAGGGCGAGCCAAGGCAGTCGCGTGTGGGCAGCAAGCGAGCTGCGCCACAGCGCGCGCTGCCTCGCACAAGAGCGCGCAGCCTCGCGCGCAGCGAGCGCAAGCTCGCGTGCCACGAGCGCTGCGCCCAGCATCACTCGCGCGCACAGCGCGCGATGTCGCGCGCCCAGCGAGCGATGTCGCGCGCCAGCGAGCGATGGCTCGCGCGCACAGCGAGCGATGTCGCGCGCCAGCGAGCGATGGCTCGCGCCAGCGAGCGATGGCACGCGCGCCCAGCGAGCGATGTCGCGCGCCCAGCGAGCGATGTCGCGCGCGCGCACTGCGAGCGATAGCTCGCGTGCGATGAGCGCTGGCGCGCGCAGCGAGCACCAATGCGTGCGGAGGCTTGCGATAGGGATGCAGCAGCTATGCGACGAGCGCATGGGCTGCGCGCGCATGGCCAGCGATGGCTGTGTGCGTGCGGCCCATGGGCGTGCTACGCGTAGGGTGTTTGCGTTACGATTAGATCGTTTTGAATGTTTAATTTGAAAATTTCAGTTCACGTAATTTTAATTAATTTTAAAATTAATAATTTAAATTATTTTCTTGGATTTTAATTTTGAATATTATAATTATAATAAATGTTATTTATTCTAATTATTTTACTAAAATTAAAATCATGAATTAATTTAAATGCGACTGAAATTAAATTAAACTTTTTGGATTCAATTATAAATTTATATGAGCTTTAAATTTTAATTAAATTTGTATGTTTCTGGTTAGACTAGAAATACATTTTTATGTTTAAAATTGGTAAAGCATATGAATTTATTGGTTTAAGTGGGAGCGCTTTTTAGTCATAAACTCTTGATTAGGTCTACAAATCCTTAAGGTTAAAACAACTTGATTAGAATTAATAAGGACTGAATAATTGGTAGATTATTGGTGCCCTTGATTAATTGCTGCAAATGTTTACGTGATGCATAATGTGTTTTACTAACCAGCTATGTGGGCCATTCATGATAATGAATGGATGAATGGTATATATTGTATATGTACTGTTTTGCAGGTTATGAAGTGACTAGTATGGCCCAAATAGGATAGAAAATATGGTCTGCGTACCATTAATTTGAATGTAATTGGTCTAAAGTACCAAAGTTATTTTTCAATTCAAATATGGTCTGCGAACCATCAAATAGTTGTAATTAGTTATAGCTTATCCTATTTGAAGAAAATGGTGCCTCCCACGGAGATTTTCAAGACGGACTTTGAAGTCAAAGCTTCAAGATGAAGTCGGGCCATACTAGATCACAAATATCTTATGCATGTTTTAAGTTATTTATTGTTTTAAATATGTCTTAAAATGCATGAGATCAAAAGCTTGATTATGTTGCATGATTAAGGATTTTAGTTCACTTAAAATCTAACCAACATAGTAAGAGCCTTAAGTTCCAAACTTAAAAATTGAGTTAAAAGGTGCCATGCCAAAATATACACTTGCTTGGATATCCTTTACATCAATCTAGTAATAGTTTTCGCTCAGCGAGGTGTTACTTATTGGTCCTAAAGGGGCAAGGTACACAAATAATTGTGAGTACATGTTAGTTTTGGTGAAACTCAACGATATAAGTAAGGAGTCCTTTTATGTCGTGGCAAATTCGATAGGTTTACCTAATAAGTTCTTAGACGTACCTATCAACCAAGAATAGTTTCTAGACTATTAGCAAAAGGCTTTTGCTTACCTAAGATGTTCTAGGATTAAGTCGACAAACTGTGCTTAGTTCTTCAATGATTTTAGGATCTTGGAATCATTTTATTCACACCTGCCGGAACACATAACTTGAATAAAATGCTTAATAAACATTGAATTATGCATGTATGCTAGAATTTAAGTTTATTAAGAGAAACTGTGAATGGTTATTTATTTGTTTATTCTTTTCAATTGTAGTTTTAATATGGCAAACAACAATCAAAACATCATCATGGGTTCTGAGCTTATGGTCAAGCTGAACCTGACAAATTTTCTTGAATGGGAAGCTAAGCTAGTTGAAATAGTCAAACTCAATGGACTTGAGTATGTACTATCACATCCCATGCCAAGCTACTATGCCAGAGACTTGACCCCTGAGAGATTTTACGCCTGGGATGCGGATCTCAAAAAGGTTATGAGTCTCATGCTGAACAATATCCCTGATGATTGGGCTAGAAGGTTTGTAGCCTATGAACCTTTTACGCTCATCAAGAATCTGAGGGATATCTGTCGTGGAAGTACGGAGGACAGGGACCTGAACGTCCATGAGTTGATTGAATCAATGTCTGGGCTAAAGGTTAGTTCTCCCAACAGGTGTTATAGGATGGAGGTCCAAGAAACACATGTTCAGCTCCTTCGCACTAAACAGAGGGTAGGCGTCCCACTGAGGTTCCATGTGGATCTTATGTGTTCATATTTTGATCGCCTAAGTCTACTAGGAACACCAATAAGCGAAAGGATGGCAGTCTCTGTCTTGCTCAATTCACTACACAGTGGGTTTGGTCGCTTCAAGCAACAATACCTAAGTGAACCAAGAGAAGAAACAGTTGCAGAATTTATTCACCTTGTCAGAAAGGCTGAAATAGTACTGGACTGTGAAGCCAAAGATTTACTCAAGGCTAGAAAGAGACCATTCAAGAAAGGTGGAAAGTCCAAGGGCAATGCTAAATCAAAGCAGGACAAGTCCACATCAAGCTGTCTTTATTGTGATGGAATAGGCCATTACAAAAGAGAATGTCCAAAGCTAAAGGAAGATCAGAAGAACGGAACAGTCGTTCCATCTTCAGGTATTTTCGTTATAGACTGTATACTTGCTAATTCAACTTCTTGGGTATTAGATACAGGTTGTGGCTCACACTTATGTTCCAATCCACAGGGACTAAGAAGAAGTAGAAAGTTAAGCAAGGGTGAAGTCGACCTACGAGTGGGAAATGGAGCACGGATTGCTGCATTAGCTGTAGGAACTTACTATTTGTCGTTGCCCTCCGGGCTAGTTTTGGAACTGGAAGAATGTTTCCATGTTCCAAGTCTTACTAAAAACATCATTTCAGTTTCTTGCTTAGATGCTAAGGGATTTTCCTTTATAATAAAAGACAATAGTTGTTCGTTTTATTTTAAAGAGATGTTTTATGGATCTGCTAGATTAGTCAATGGACTTTATTTATTAGATCACGACAAACAAGTATATAACATAAATACCAAAAAGGCCAAAAAGGATGATTCAGATCTCACCTATCTGTGGCATTGTCGATTAGGCCATATAAACTTGAAACGCTTAGAAAGACTTCAAAGGGAAGGAATTCTAGAACCATTTGACTTAGAGGATTATGGTAAATGCGAATCATGTTTACTTGGCAAAATGACAAAGCAACCTTTCTCTAAAGTTGGAGAAAGAGCAAATGAACTATTGGGTTTAATCCATACAGATGTATGTGGACCAATGAGTACAAATGCTAGAGGTGGTTTCAGCTACTTTATCACTTTCACTGATGACTTCAGTAGGTATGGTTATGTCTACCTAATGAAGCATAAGTCTGAATCCTTTGACAAATTCAAGGAATTTCAGAGTGAAGTAGAGAATCAATTAGGCAAGAAGATTAAGGCACTGCGGTCTGATAGAGGCGGTGAATATCTGAGCTATGAATTTGATGACCATCTGAAAGAATGTGGAATTCTATCAGAATTGACTCCTCCTGGAACACCACAATGGAACGGTGTGTCAGAACGGAGGAACAGAACCTTGCTAGACATGGTCAGGTCAATGATGGGTCAGGCCGAACTTCCATTAGAATTTTGGGGACATGCACTAAATACAGCTGCACTCACTATAAATAGAGCTCCGTCTAAAGCTGTCGAAAAGACTCCATACGAATTATGGTTTGGAAAGCCTCCAAATGTGTCTTTTCTTAAGATTTGGGGATGTGAAGTATACGTCAAACGATTAATTTCAGACAAACTTCATCCAAAATCTGACAAATGTATCCTTGTGGGCTATCCAAAGGAAACAAAGGGGTATTACTTCTACAATACATCTGAGAACAAAGTGTTTGTTGCTCGAGATGGTGTCTTTTTGGAGAAGGATCACATTTCCAAAATGACAAGTGGGAGAAAAGTAGACCTCGAAGAAATTCGAGTCGAACAACAAACTCTAGAGAATGCTCAAGATGACATTCAGGATGAAACTCAGAGATCTTTAGAAGAATCTGGTGAGAATCATGGTCAATCTAGAAATGTTACCCCGCGTAGATCGCAAAGATATAGATCTCAACCGGAAAGGTACTTAGGTATTTTGACGAACGAGAGCTATGACGTTCTATTACTTGAAAGTGATGAACCTGCGACTTACAAGCAAGCTATGACGAGCCCTAGCTCCAAGCAGTGGCAAGAAGCCATGCAATCTGAATTAGACTCCATGTCTGAAAACCAAGTATGGGATTTGGTCGATTTGCCAGATGGCTACCAAGCCATTGGAAGCAAATGGGTTTTCAAACTGAAAAAGGACAAGGATGGGAAACTTGAAGTTTTCAAAGCTAGATTGGTTGCAAAAGGTTACAGGCAAGTCCACGGTGTGGATTACGATGAAACCTTTTCACCAGTTGCAATGCTAAAGTCTATTCGAATAATGTTAGCAATCGCTGCATATTACGATTACGAAATATGGCAGATGGATGTCAAAACTGCTTTCTTAAACGGCGTTTTAACAGAAACTGTGTTTATGACACAGCCTGAAGGTTTTGAGGATCCAAAGAATGCTAAAAAGGTATGCAAGCTAAAGAAGTCAATCTACGGGTTGAAGCAGGCATCCAGGAGCTGGAATATACGTTTTGATGAAGCAGTCAGTGACTTTGGTTTCATCAAGAACGCGGACGAATCTTGTGTATACAAGAAGGTCAGTGGGAGCAAAATTGCTTTCCTAGTATTATATGTCGACGACATATTGCTTATCGGAAATGACATTCCTATGTTGAACTCTGTCAAGATTTGGCTTGGGAAATGTTTTTCGATGAAGGATCTAGGAGAAGCACAGTACATATTGGGCATCAAGATTTACAGAGATAGATCTAAAAAGATGATTGGACTTAGTCAAAGCACTTATATCAATAAGGTGCTTGATAGGTTCAAGATGGCGGACTCCAAGCGAGGCTACCTACCCATGTCTCATGGAATGACTCTAAGCAAGACTCAGTGCCCAAAAACACTTGATGAGCGTAGACGAATGAATGGGATTCCATATGAATCATTGATTGGTTCAATAATGTATGCTATGATATGTACACGCCCGGATGTTGCGTACGCACTCAGTGCTACGAGCAGATACCAGTCAGACCCAGGAGAGGCGCATTGGACTGCTGCCAAGAACATTCTGAAGTACCTGAAAAGGCACAAAGATGACTTCCTGGTCTATGGTGGAGATGATGAATTAATTGTTAAAGGCTATACGGACGCAAGTTTCCAAACCGACAAAGATGATTTCAGATCACAGTCTGGGTTTGTCTTCTGCCTCAACGGAGGAGCAGTAAGCTGGAAAAGTGCTAAGCAAAGCACCATTGCGGATTCTACAACTGAAGCGGAGTACATTGCTGCACATGAAGCAGCAAAGGAAGCTATATGGCTAAGGAAGTTCATAGGAGAACTTGGTGTAGTCCCCTCCATTAAAGGACCAATAGCCCTGTATTGTGATAATAACGGAGCTATTGCACAGGCAAAAGAGCCTAGACACCACTAGAGAGTCAAGCATGTACTTCGTAGATTTCACCTTCTACGAGAGTTCGTTGAAAGAAAAGAAGTCGAGATAAGCAAAATTGGAACTGATGACAACATATCAGATCCATTAACTAAACCTCTGCCGCAAGCGAAGCACAACTCGCACACTGCAGCTATGGGAATCAAGCATATTGGAGAATGGCTTTGATGTCTCTGTTTAATGTTTTAAAGTTTTAGAGTTTAAATCTTTGTAAAACATTATTGGTTAATCATTCACAATAAATGAAAGGAATTCATTTTTCCATTTAATTTGTGGTTTATTAAATGATGAGTCCCTTCAACTTGACGATATATTCAAGATAGACTGTCAGGACCAGTCCTGTGACTAAGAAATGTCTATCAAGTGAACTTGAATGTCAAAGGTTGAAAATGGTCCCTAATCGGAGTTTTCTATAAAATTGGACGCATAGAAAACGTTAGACGATTAGAATGCAAGATGACTAGTAGTTCTGTTTCTTGAACTATGTGGACATGGCAATGTCATAATCATTTGCATAGATACTTACTTTGGGAAGACTAGTATCGGACAAGACCTATGAAACTTTACTGTAAGAGATGAAAGTCTGTCATAAGTAAATTTCATTAAATTATTAGACACTAAATCCTCAATACCTGAGTGATTTGAGATTACTTGTTTGAGAACTGGTTGCTTTGACGTTGACCAACCGTCGCACCGTAAAAGGAGGCTATAAAGGCAACGCTCAGGTAATCACCTATCAAACGAAGTCTAATCTCAAGATCGCAAGATTGGGATTGTCCTCCCATAAATCGGGATGAGATGCTTAAAAGTTGTACAAGGCCACTCGGAGAGCTAGAAACTGTGAAATGCATGGCCGTGCTCGGATGAATCATAGGATATGATTATCTGTTTATTTGATCAGTTGAACTCTGAAACCGAGGAACACCTCTGGACATAATAAGGATGACAACTCTTACCTTATGTTCAAGAGCAAGCATCGAGCGACAAAGGAATTAGGAAATGCACACTTGTCCCTAAGGACAAGTGGGAGACTGAAGGAAATAATGCCCTTGGTCCAAGTATGCATTCTATGTTAAGTCTAATAAATGCGGTTCAGTATTAATTAACAAGTTAATAATTCAGTGAGATCAAGTGAGCTGAATGCCTAGCTAGAGGCCGCTTCAGTTCAAGTGGAATTAATGATATTAATCCACAGCTTACTCTTGACTGAACCCGTAGGGTCACACAAATAGTACGTAAACGGATCAAGTATTTAATGGAATTAAATACTCCATCTATGAATATTCGGAACCGACGGATCTTGGTTTCAGTGGGAGCTAAGATCGTCACAGGCAAGAAATGAATACTCCGGAAACGATGATATTGCCGGAAACGGAAATATGGATCGTATCGGAAATATGAATATTATCCAAGTCGTAGATGTTGCCGGAAACGGAAACATGGTACGTATCGGAAAATATTATTGGAAATGGAAATATTACCAGAATCGGAAATATTGCCGGAAACGGAAATATTGTCAGAATCGGAAATATTACCGGAATCGGAAAATAATTCCGGAAACGGAAATATTAAATATTTGTTCGAAACGGAAATTAATTAAGGAATCGGAAATATTAAATATTGTTCGTATCGGAAATAAATTCCGGAACTGGAAATTTAATCGGAAGCGTATCGTACGAATTAGCATCGGACGAGGCTTGCCGGACGAAGGCCCAGCACGAAGCCGGGCCATCGCCCAGCAAGCACGCGCGCGCCACAAGCCCAGCCAAGGCAGCGCCCAGGCCTACCACAAGGCAGGCCCAGCGCGCGCCAAGGCCACCGTTGCGTGGGCCGCGCTGCGTGGGCTGCTGCTCGCACGCGCATGGGCAGCCCTTGTGGCTGCCGTGTGTGTGTGAGTTTGTGCTCATGCGTGATTCCTAAATCTACAAGAGTCAGTGTATGATTAAATTTCTATTCCTAATTGGATAAATTAATTAAATAGAATTCATGTAGGATTCTAATTTCAATTAATTCGTATCCTACTAGGATTACGATTCCTTTTCCATAACTCTATAAATAAAGGCCTAGAGGTCATAATTTATACACAAGTTTCAAAGTATTCAAAAGTGAGTTTTTTGAGAGAAAATTAAAACACACATCTTGCTCATAAAGTGCCGAAATTTTCTAGTACCTTAAGGGCGATTCTAGTTGGTCAATCTTAAGGCGGATCCGGACGTGCTGTGGACTATCTACGGAGGGACGACACTTGGAGTCCTAAAGACTTGTTCTTGTTCGGTTCGGGCGCAGCTAGGGAGGGCACGCAACAAAGAGTATGCATCTAAATTATGCTATATGATTATGTGTAAATAATATGTTGTCCTGGGTTAATGGTTGTTTCCGCATGATCTATGTAATGTCATATGTATCATAACCTAACAGTGGTATCACGAGTCTCTTATTATTTTCATAATCTAAATTGCATGAACATGGTTAAATATTACAAATTTGCAAGAATTAAAAGGGGTGATTAATTTTCGTAATTGTTAATTAATTGCAAATTGCGTTTATTTAATTATACGTACGCAGTTTTTCGGCAGTTTCTTCGTTACTCATCCAAATCGAGTGATTTTTGTGTCAATTCCGCATGTAAAAGGCATTCTAAAATTTTGACAAAATTAGTATTTTTCGGTCGAACCCAGAATTCTCAAATTCGAAGCCTAACTATGACTTTTCGGAGGTTTTAGTTTTTCGAATGCAAAATTTCGTAAATTTAAGATGTTAAATTAAATATTTGCGATTCTTGTTGATAAATCTTGAATTTTTGATTGACCTACTGTATATGTTTAACAAGTTTGAATGCCTAGCCTTGTTAATTATGCAATCTAATTTGTAATTATGATTAATTTGTTGAAAATTGGAATAATTTAGAATTAATTTGATTTTCATAATTAGTTATAATTTAATTAGATACCTATGATTAGAAACCACCATAAAAATTGTAAATTTATGTTAAATTTTAAATTTTTATGACCTAGACTTGAATCCATGTTAATCGGAAATCAATTGAATAATAAATTTTCGATTTTTTCGCCCTAAAATTATGAAATTAATATTATTTATTAATTTGTCATTAATTTTGAATATAAATTTTAAATTTTTATGCGATTCGCTCATATAACTTGCACGCACAAAGCAATGGACGCTACGTGTTACCCTTAAGGGGTGTTGTATAGTGCGGGCATGTGACGACGAGCAAGGGAGCTCGTCGCCCATGCGGTACGAATGCAATGAGCAAGGCCATGGTGCACGAGCACAAGGCAGCAGCCCTGCCTTGTGTCGTGGGCTGTGTGCAATGGGCGAATGGGCGAGGGCGAGAGCAAGGCACGAGCAGTCGCGTGTGGGCAGCAAGCGAGCTGCGCCACAGCGCGCACTGCCTCGCGCAAGCGCGCGGAGCCTTGCGCGCAGCGAGCGTAAGCTCGCGTGCCACGAGTGCTGCGCCAAGCATCGATCGCTCGCGCGCAGCGAGCGCTATTGTGCGTGCGACGAGCGCTGCGCCCAGCGATGGCGTGCGAGAGCTTGTTGTGCGTGCGACGAGCGCTGCGCCCAGCGATGGCGTGCGGGTGCGTGTTGCGACGTGCGACGAGCGCTGCGCCCAGCGATGGGCTGCGGCAGCATGCTCGTGCATCGAGCGCTGGCGCGCGCAGCGAGCACCATGCGTGATGCCTTGCGATGGTGAGCAGCAGCGATGCGAGGCAGCGCATGGGCTGCGCGCACATGGCCAGCGATGGCTGTGTGCGTGTGGCCCATGGGCATGCGATGCGTGGGATTGTTGCGTTGCGATTAGATCGTTTTGAAATTTTTAATTTGAAATTTTCAGTTTACGTAATTTTAATTAATTTTAAAATTAATAATTTAAATTATTTTCTTGGATTTTAATTTTGAATATTGTAATTATAATAAATTTTATTTATTCTAATTATTTTACTAAAATTAAAATCATGAATTAATTTAAATACGACTGAAATTAAATTAAACTTTTTGGATTCAATTATAAATTTATATGAGCTTTAAATTTTAATTAAATTTGTATGTTTCCGGTTAGACTAGAAATACATTTTTATGTTTAAAATTAGTAAAGCATATGCATTTATTGGTTTAAGTGGGAGCCCTTTTTAGTCATAAACTCTTGATTAGGTCTACAAATCCTTAAGGTTAAAACAACTTGATTAGAATTAATAAGGACTGAATAATTGGTAGATTATTGGTGCCCTTGATTAATTGCTGCAAATGTTTACGTGATGCATAATGTGTTTTACTAACCAGCTATGTGGGCCATTCATGATAATGAATGGGTGAATGGTATATATTGTATATGTACTGTTTTGCAGGTTATGAAGTGACTAGTATGGCCCAAATAGGATAGAAAATATGGTCTACGTACCATTAATTTGAATGTAATTGGTCTAAAGTACCAAAGTTGTTTTTCAATTCAAATATGGTATGCGTACCATCAAATAGTTGTAATTAGTTTTAATTATAGCTTATTCTATTTGAAGAAAATGGTGCCTCCCACGGAGATTTTCAAGACGGACTTTGAAGTTAAAGCTTCAAGATGAAGTCGGGCCATACTAGATCACATTTATCTTATGCATGTTTTAAGTTATTTATTGCTTTTAAATATGTCTTAAAATGCATGAGATCAAAAGCTTGATTATGTTGCATGATTAAGGATTTTAGTTCACTTAAAATCTAACCAACATAGTAAGAGCCTTAAGTTCCAAACTTAAAAATTGAGTTAAAAGGTGCCATGCCAAAATATACACTTGCTTGGATATCCTTTACATCAATCTAGTAATAGTTTTCGCTCAGCGAGGTGTTACTTATTGGTCCTAAAGGGGCAAGGTACACAAATAATTGTGGGTATATGTTAGTTTTGGTGAAACTCAACGATATAAGTAAGGAGTCCTTTTATGTCGTGGCAAAATCGATAGGTTTACCTAGTTCCTAGACGTACCTATCAACCAAGAATAGTTTCTAGACTATTAGCAAAAGGCTTTTGCTTACCTAAGATGTTTTAGGATTAAGTCGACAAACTGTGCTTAGTTCTTCAATGATTTTAGGATCTTGGAATCATTTTATTCACACCTGCCGGAACACATAACTTGAATAAAATGCTTAATGAACATTGAATTATGCATGTATGCTAGAATTTAAGTTTATTAAGAGAAACTGTGAATGGTTATTTATTTGTTTATTCTTTTCAATTGTAGTTTTAAATATGGCAAACAACAATCAAAACATCATCATGGGTTCTGAGCTTATGGTCAAGCTGAACCTGGCAAATTTTCTTGAATGGGAAGCTAAGCTAGTTGAAATAGTCAGACTCAATGGACTTGAGTATGTACTGACCAATCCCATGCCAATCTACTATGCCAGAGACATGACCCCTGAGAGATTTTACGCCTGGGATGCGGATCTCAAAAAGGTTATGAGTCTCATGCTGAACAATATCCCTGATGATTGGGCTAGAAGGTTTGTAGCCTATGAACCTTTTACGCTCATCAAGAATCTGAGGGATATCTGTCGTGGAAGCACGGAGGACAGGGACCTGAACATCCATGAGTTGATTGAATCAATGTCTGGTCTAAAGGTTAGTTCTCCCAGGTGTTATAGGATGGAAGTCCAAGAAACACATGTTCAGCTCCTTCGCACTAAACAGAGGGTAAGCGTCCCACTGAGGTTCCATGTGGATCTTATGCGTTCATACTTTGATCGCCTAAGTCTACTAGGAACACCAATAAGCGAAAGGATGGCAGTCTCTATCTTGCTCAATTCACTACACAGTGGGTTTGGTCGCTTCAAGCAACTATACCTAAGTGAACCAAGAGAAGAAACAGTTGCAGAATTTGTTCACCTTGTCAGAAAGGCTGAAATAATACTGGACTGTGAAGCCAAAGATTTACTCAAGGCTAGAAGGAGACCGTTCAAGAAAAGTGGAAAGTCCAAGGGCGATGCTAAATCAAAGAAGGACAAGTCCACATCAAGCTGTCTTTATTGTGATGGAATAGGCCATTACAAAAGAGAATGTCCAAAGCTAAAGGAAGATCAGAAGAACGGAACAGTCGTTCCATCTTCAGGTATTTTCGTTATAGACTGTATACTTGCTAATTCAACTTCTTGGGTATTAGATACAGGTTGTGGCTCACACTTATGTTCCAATCCACAGGGACTAAGAAGAAGTAGAAAGTTAAGCAAGGGTGAAGTCGACCTACGAGTGGGAAATGGAGCACGGATTGCTGCATTAGCTGTAGGAACTTATTATTTGTCGTTGCCCTCCGGGCTAGTTTTGGAACTGGAAGAGTGTTTCCATGTTCCAAGTCTTACTAAAAACATCATTTCAGTTTCTTGCTTAGATGCTAAGGGATTTTTCTTTTTAATAAAAGACAATAGTTGTTCGCTTTATTTTAAAGAGATGTTTTATGGATCTGCTAGATTAGTCAATGGACTTTATTTATTAGATCACGACAAACAAGTATATAAAATAAATACCAAAAAGGCCAAAAAGGATGATTCAGATCTCACCTATCTGTGGCATTGTCGATTAGGCCATATAAACTTGAAACGCTTAGAAAGACTTCAAAAGGAAGGAATTCTAGAACCATTTGACTTAGAGGATTATGGTAAATGCGAATCATGTTTACTTGGCAAAATGACAAAGCAACCTTTCTCTAAAGTTGGAGAAAGAGCAAATGAACTATTGGGTTTAATCCATACAGATGTATGTGGACCAATGAGTACAAATGCTAGAGGTGGTTTCAGCTACTTTATCACTTTCACTGATGACTTCAGTAGATGTGGTTATGTCTACCTAATGAAGCATAAGTCTGAATCCTTTGACAAATTCAAGGAATTTCAGAGTGAAGTAGAGAATCAATTAGGCAAGAAGATTAAGGCACTGCGATCTGATAGAGGCGGTGAATATCTGAGCTATGAATTTGATGACCATCTGAAAGAATGTGGAATTCTATCAGAATTGACTCCTCTTGGAACACCACAATGGAACGGTGTGTCGGAACGGAGGAACAGAACCTTGCTAGACATGGTCAGGTCAATGATGGGTCAGGCCAAACTTCCATTAGAATTTTGGGGACATGCACTAAATACAGCTGCACTCACTATAAATAGAGCTCCGTCTAAAGCTGTCGAAAAGACTCCGTACGAATTATGGTTTGGAAAGCCTCCAAATGTGTCTTTTCTTAAGATTTGGGGATGTGAAGTATACGTCAAACGATTAATTTCAGACAAACTTCATCCAAAATCTGACAAATGTATCCTTGTGGGCTATCCAAAGGAAACAAAGGGGTATTACTTCTACAATACATCTGAGAACAAGGTGTTTGTTGCTCGAGATGGTGTCTTTTTGGAGAAAGATCACATTTCCAAAATGACAAGTGGGAGAAAAGTAGACCTCGAAGAAATTCGAGTCGAACAACAAACTCTAGAGAATGCTCAAGATGACATTCAGGATGAAACTCAGTGATTTTTAGAAGAATCTGGTGAGAATCATGGTCAATCTAGAAATGTTACCCCGCGTAGATCGCAAAGATATAGATCTCAACCGGAAAGGTACTTAGGTATTTTGACGAACGAGAGCTATGACGTTCTATTACTTGAAAGTGATGAACCTGCGACTTACAAACAAGCTATGATGAGCCCTAGTTCCAAGCAATGGCAAGAAGCCATGCAATCTGAATTAGACTCCATGTCTGAAAACCAAGTATGGGATTTGGTCGATTTGCCAGATGGCTACCAAGCCATTGGAAGCAAATGGGTTTTCAAACTGAAAAAGGACAAGGATGGGAAACTTGAAGTTTTCAAAGCTAGATTGGTTGCAAAAGGTTACAGGCAAGTCCACGGTGTGGATTACGATGAAACCTTTTCACCAGTTGCAATGCTAAAGTCTATTCGGATAATGTTAGCAATCGCTGCATATTACGATTACGAAATATGGAAAATGGATGTCAAAACTGCTTTCTTAAACGGTGTTTTAACAGAAACTGTGTTTATGACACAGCCTGAAGGTTTTGAGGATCCAAAGAATGCTAAAAAGGTATGCAAGCTAAAGAAGTCAATCTACGGATTGAAGCAGGCATCCAGGAGCTGGAATATACGTTTTGATGAAGCAGTCAGTGACTTTGGTTTCATCAAGAACGCAGACATCTTGTGTATACAAGAAGGTCAGTGGGAGCAAAATTGCTTTCCTAGTATTATATGTCGACGACATATTACTTATCGGAAATGACATTCCTATGTTGAACTCTGTCAAGATTTGGCTTGGGAAATATTTTTCGATGAAAGATCTAGGAGAAGCACAGTACATATTGGGCATCAAGATTTACAGAGATAGATCTAAAAACATGATTGGACTTAGTCAAAGCACTTATATCAATAAGGTGCTTGATAGGTTCAAGATGGCGGACTCCAAGCGAGGCTACCTACCCATGTCTCATGGAATAACTCTAAGCAAGACTCAGTGCCCAAAAACACTTGATGAGCGTAGACGAATGAATGGGATTCCATATGCATCATTGATTGGTTCAATAATGTATGCTATGATATGTACACGCCCGGATGTTGCGTATGCACTAAGTGCTACGAGCAGATACCAGTCAGACCCAGGAGAAGCGCATTGGACTGCTGCCAAGAATATTCTAAAGTACCTGAAAAGGCACAAAGTGTTAGGTTATGATACATATGACAATTCATAAATCATGCGGAAACAACCATTAAGCCAGGAATACATATTATTTATACATAATCATATAGCATAATTTAGATGCATACTCTTTGTTGCGTGCCTTCCCTAGCTGCGCCCGAACCTAACAAGAACAAGTCTTTAGGACTCCAAGTGTCGTCCCTCCGTAGATAGTCCACAGCACGTCCGGATCCGCCTTAAGATTGACCAACTAGGATCGCCCCTAAGGTACTATAAATTTTCGGCACTTTTGAGCAAGATGTGTGACTGAATTTTTCTCTCAAAAACTCACTTTGAATACTTGAATTACTCGTTATAAATTGTGAACCCTGGCCACATATTTATAGGGGTGTGGAAAGAGAATTGGAATCCTATTAGGATACGAATTAATTAAATTAGAATTATAATAAAACTCTTATTTAATTAATTTATCAAATAGAATTAGGAATTTAATCATTAAACGAATTCTGCATGTTTCAGGTTTCGTATGCGAACACAAACACTTACGCGAGCATGACCCGCAAGCGTGCAGGCCATGCCCGCGCACAGCCCACACTGCCGCATGGCCCACGCGAGCTACAAGCCCACGCGAGCTGCAGCAATGCTCGCAGCCCACTGCGCGCGCTGTGCGCGCCGCGCACGGCCTGCTGGGCCTGGCCTTGCGCTGGGCCTGACGTGGCCTTGGCTGTTCGTGTGGCGCGCTTGGCTTGCTGGGCGATGGCCTGGCTTCGTGCTGGGCCCTCGTCCGGCAGGCCTCGTCCGATGCTTATTCGTACGATACGCTTCCGATTAAATTTCCGATTCTGGAATTTATTTCCGATACGAACAATATTTAACATTTCCGATTCCGGAATTAATTTCCGTTTCGAACAAATATTTAATATTTCCGTTTCCGGAATTATTTTCCGATTCCGATAATATTTCCGATTCAGACAATATTTCCGTTTCCGGCAATATTTCCGATTCCGGCAATATTTCCATTTCCGATAATATTTCCCGATACGTACCATGTTTCCGTTTCCGGCAACATCTACGACTTGGATAATATTTATATTTCCGATACGATCCATATTTCCGTTTCCGGCAATATCATTGTTTCCGGAGTATTCATTTCTTGCCTGTGACGTTCTCAGCTCCCACTGAAACCAAGATCCGTCGATTCCGAATATCCATAGTTGGAGTATTTAATGCCATTAAATACTTGATCCGTTTACGTACTATTTGTGTGACCCTACGGGTTCAGTCAAGAGTAAGTTGTGGATTAATATCATTAATTCCACTTGAACTGAAGCGGCCTCTAGCTAGGCATTCAGCTCACTTGATCTCACTGAATTATTAACTTGTTAATTAATACTGAACCGCATGTATTAGACTTATCATTGAATGCATACTTGGACCAAGGGCATTATTTCCTTCAGTCTCCCACTTGTCCTTAGGGACAAGTGTGCATTTCCTAATTCCTTTGTCGCTCGATGCTTGCTCTTGAACATAAAGTAAGAGTTGTCATCCTTATTATGTCCAGAGGTGTTCCTCGGTTTCAGAGTTCAACTGATCAAATAAACAGATAATCATAGCCTATGATTCATCCGAGCACGGCCATGCATTTCACAGTTTCTAGCTCTCCGAGTGGCCTTGTACAACTTTTAAGCATCTCATCCCGATTTATGGGAGGACAATCCCAATCTTGTGATCTTGAGATTAGACTTCGTTTGATAGGTGATTACCTGAGCGTTGCCTTTATAGCCTCCTTTTACGGTGCGACGGTTGGTCAACGTCAAAGCAACTAGTTCTCAAACAAGTAATCTCAAATCACTCAGGTATTGAGGATTTAGTGTCTAATAATTTTAATGAAATTTACTTATGACAGATTTTCATCTCTTACAGTAAAGTTTCATAGGTCTTGTCCGATACTAGTCTTCCCAAAGTAAGTATCTATGCAAATGATTATGACATTGCCATGTCCACATAGTTCAAGAAACAGAACTACTAGTCATCTTGCATTCTAATCGTCTAACGTTTTCTATGCGTCCAATTTTATAGAAAACTCCGACTAGGGACCATTTTCAACTTTTGACATCCAAGTTCACTTGATAGACATTTCTTAGTCACAGGACTGGTCCTGACAGTCTATCTTGAATATATCGTCAAATTGAAGGGACTCATCATTTAATAAACCACAAATTAAATGGAAAAATGAATTCTTTTCATTTATTGTGAATGATTAACCAATAATGTTTTACAAAGATTTAAACTCTAAAACTTTAAAACATTAAACAGAGACATCAAAGCCATTCTCCAATATGCTTGATTCCCATAGCTGAAGTGTGCGAGTTGTGCTTCGCCTGCGGCAGAGGTTTAGTTAATGGATCTGATATGTTGTCATCAGTACCAATTTTGCTTATCTCGACTTCTTTTCTTTCAACGAACTCTCGTAGAAGGTGAAATCTACGAAATACATGCTTGACTCTCTGGTGGTGTCTAGGCTCCTTTGCCTGTGCAATAGCTCCGTTATTATCACAACACAGGGCTATTGGTCCTTTAATGGAGGGGACTACGCCGAGTTCACCTATGAACTTCCTTAGCCATATAGCTTCCTTTGCTGCTTCATGTGCAGCAATGTACTCCGCTTCAGTTGTAGAATCCGCAATGGTGCTTTGCTTAGCACTTTTCCAGCTTACTGCTCCTCCGTTGAGGCAGAAAATAAACCCAGACTGTGATCTGAAATCATCTTTGTCGGTTTGGAAACTTGCGTCCGTATAGCCTTTAACAATTAATTCATCATCTCCACCATAGACCAGGAAGTCATCTTTGTGCCTTTTCAGGTACTTCAGAATGTTCCTGGCAGCAGTCCAATGCGCCTCTCCTGGGTCTGACTGGTATCTGCTCGTAGCACTGAGTGTGTACGCAACATCCGGGCATGTACATATCATAGCATACATTATTGAACCAATCAATGATGCATATGGAATCCCATTCATTCGTCTACGCTCATCAAGTGTTTTTGGGCACTGAGTCTTGCTTAGAGTCATTCCATGAGACATGGGTAGGTAGCCTCGCTTGGAGTCCGCCATCTTGAACCTATCAAGCACCTTATTGATATAAGTGCTTTGACTAAGTCCAATCATCTTTTTAGATCTATCTCTGTAAATCTTGATGCCCAATATGTACTGTGCTTCTCCTAGATCTTTCATCGAAAAACATTTCCCAAGCCAAATCTTGACAGAGTTCAACATAGGAATGTCATTTCCGATAAGTAATATGTCGTCGACATATAATACTAGGAAAGAAATTTTGCTCCCACTGACCTTCTTGTATACACAAGTTTCGTCCGCGTTCTTGATGAAACCAAAGTCACTGACTGCTTCATCAAAACGTATATTCCATCTCCTGGATGCCTGCTTCAATCCGTAGATTGACTTCTTTAGCTTGCATACCTTTTTAGCATTCTTTGGATCCTCAAAACCTTCAGGCTGTGTCATAAACACAGTTTCTGTTAAAATGCCGTTTAAGAAAGCAGTTTTGACATCCATCTGCCATATTTCGTAATCGTAATATGCAGCGATTGCTAACATTATCCGAATAGACTTTAGCATTGCAACTGGTGAAAAGGTTTCATCGTAATCCACACCGTGGACTTGCCTGTAACCTTTTGCAACCAATCTAGCTTTGAAAACTTCAAGTTTCCCATCCTTGTCCTTTTTCAGTTTGAAAACCCATTTGCTTCCAATGGCTTGGTAGCCATCTGGCAAATCGACCAAATCCCATACTTGGTTTTCAGACATGGAGTCTAATTCAGATTGCATGGCTTCTTGCCACTGCTTGGAGCTAGGGCTCGTCATAGCTTGTTTGTAAGTCGCAGGTTCATCACTTTCAAGTAATAGAACGTCATAGCTCTCGTTCGTCAAAATACCTAAGTACCTTTCCGGTTGAGATCTATATCTTTGCGATCTACGCGGGGTAACATTTCTAGATTGACCATGATTCTCACCAGATTCTTCTAAAGATCTCTGAGTTTCATCCTGAATGTCATCTTGAGCATTCTCTAGAGTTTGTTGTTCGACTCGAATTTCTTCGAGGTCTACTTTTCTCCCACTTGTCATTTTGGAAATGTGATCTTTCTCCAAAAAGACACCATCTCGAGCAACAAACACCTTGTTCTCAGATGTATTGTAGAAGTAATACCCCTTTGTTTCCTTTGGATAGCCCACAAGGATACATTTGTCAGATTTTGGATGAAGTTTGTCTGAAATTAATCGTTTGACGTATACTTCACATCCCCAAATCTTAAGAAAAGACACATTTGGAGGCTTTCCAAACCATAATTCGTATGGAGTCTTTTCGACAGCTTTAGACGGAGCTCTATTTATAGTGAGTGCAGCTGTATTTAGTGCATGTCCCCAAAATTCTAATGGAAGTTCGGCCTGACCCATCATTGACCTGACCATGTCTAGCAAGGTTCTGTTCCTCCGTTCCGACACACCGTTCCATTGTGGTGTTCCAGGAGGAGTCAATTCTGATAGAATTCCACATTCTTTCAGATGGTCATCAAATTCATAGCTCAGATATTCACCGCCTCTATCAGACCGCAGTGCCTTAATCTTCTTGCCTAATTGATTCCCTACTTCACTCTGAAATTCCTTGAATTTGTCAAAGGATTCAGACTTATGCTTCATTAGGTAGACATAACCATATCTACTGAAGTCATCAGTGAAAGTGATAAAGTAGCTGAAACCACCTCTAGCATTTGTACTCATTGGTCCACATACATCTGTATGGATTAAACCCAATAGTTCATTTGCTCTTTCTCCAACTTTAGAGAAAGGTTGCTTTGTCATTTTGCCAAGTAAACATGATTCGCATTTACCATAATCCTCTAAGTCAAATGGTTCTAGAATTCCTTCCTTTTGAAGTCTTTCTAAGCGTTTCAAGTTTATATGGCCTAATCGACAATGCCACAGATAGGTGAGATCTGAATCATCCTTTTTGGCCTTTTTGGTATTTATGTTATATACTTGTTTGTCGTGATCTAATAAATAAAGTCCATTGACTAATCTAGCAGATCCATAAAACATCTCTTTAAAATAAAACGAACAACTATTGTCTTTTATTAAAAAAGGAAAATCCCTTAGCATCTAAGCAAGAAACTGAAATGATGTTTTTAGTAAGACTTGGAACATGGAAACAATCTTCCAGTTCCAAAACTAGCCCGGAGGGCAACGACAAAAAGTAAGTTCCTACAGCTAATGCAGCAATCCGTGCTCCATTTCCCACTCGTAGGTCGACCTCACCCTTGCTTAACTTTCTACTTCTTCTTAGTCCCTGTGGATTGGAACATAAGTGTGAGCCACAACCTGTATCTAATACCCAAGAAGTTGAATTAGCAAGTATACAGTCTATAACGAAAATACCTGAAGATGGAACGACTGTTCCGTTCTTCTGATCTTCCTTTAGCTTCAAGCAATCTCTCTTCCAATGCCCCTTCTTCTTGCAGTAGAAGCATTCGGATTCAGAAGTGGGTTGACTGACCTTCCTCTTTACATATTTGGCGCCAGTTTGCTTAGTTGGGCTGGCCTTGTTGCCACCTTTCTTAGCATTCCTCTTCTTTCCAGATTTCTTGAACTTGCCCCCACGCACCATAAGCACATCCTGCTTATCACTTTTGAGCGTCTTTTCAGCGGTCTTCAGCATACCGTGAAGCTCAGTGAGCGTTTTGTCCAGACTATTCATACTGTAGTTCAGTTTGAACTGATCATACCCGCTATAAAGAGAATGGAGGATGGTGTTTATAGCCATTTCCTGAGAAAATTGCTGATCCAGCCGACTCATATTCTCAATGAGTCCAATCATTTTGAGAACATGTGGACTTATGGGCTCGCCTTTCTTAAGCTTAGTCTCAAGAATTTGCCTATGAGTCTCGAATCTTTCGACTCGAGCCAGATCTTGGAACATGTTCTTCAACTCACTGATGATTGTGAAAGCATCTGAGTTGATGAACGTTTTCTGCAGATCCGCACTCATGGTGGCGAGCATTAGACATTTCACATCCTTGTTGGCATCAATCCAACGATTGAGGGCTGCCTGAGTGACCCCGTCGCCTGCGGCTTCGGGCATCGCCTCATCTAGGACATACTCCTTTTCTTCCTGCATAAGAACTATTTGCAAGTTCCTTTGCCAGTCAAGGAAGTTTTTCCCGTTCAACTTCTCCTTTTCGAGAATTGATCGAATGTTGAATGAATTGTTGTTTGCCATATTAAAAACTACAATTGAAAAGAATAAACAAATAAATAACCATTCACAGTTTCTCTTAATAAACTTAAATTCTAGCATACATGCATAATTCAATGTTTATTAAGCATTTTATTCAAGTTATGTGTTCCGGCAGGTGTGAATAAAATGATTCCAAGATCCTAAAATCATTGAAGAACTAAGCACAGTTTGTCGACTTAATCCTAAAACATCTTAGGTAAGCAAAAGCCTTTTGCTAATAGTCTAGAAACTATTCTTGGTTGATAGGTACGTCTAAGAACTTATTAGGTAAATCTATCGATTTTGCCACGACATAAAAGGACTCCTTACTTATATCGTTGAGTTTCACCAAAACTAACATGTACTCACAATTATTTGTGTACCTTGCCCCTTTAGGACCAATAAGTAACACCTCGCTGAGCGAAAACTATTACTAGATTGATGTAAAGGATATCCAAGCAAGTGTATATTTTGGCATGGCACCTTTTAACTCAATTTTTTAAGTTTGGAACTTAAGGCTCTTACTATGTTGGTTAGATTTTAAGTGAACTAAAATCCTTAATCATGCAACATAATCAAGCCACAATCTTATGCATAATTAAGACATATTTAAAGCAATAAATAACTTTAAAGCATGCATAAGATAAATGCGATCTAGTATGGCCCGACTTCATCTTGAAGCTTTGACTTCAAAGTCCGTCTTGAAAATCTCCGTGGGAGGCACCATTTTCTTCAAATAGGATAAGCTATAATTAAAACTAATTACAACTATTTGATGGTACGCAGACCATATTTGAATTGAAAAACAACTTTGGTACTTTAGACCAATTACATTCAAATTAATGGTACGCAGACCATATTTTCTATCCTATTTGGGCCATACTAGTCACTTCATAACCTGCAAAACAGTACATATACAATATATACCATTCACCCATTCATTATCATGAATGACCCACATAGCTGGTTAGTAAAACACATTATGCATCACGTAAACATTTGCAGCAATTAATCAAGGGCACCAATAATCTACCAATTATTCAGTCCTTATTAATTCTAATCAAGTTGTTTTAACCTTAAGGATTTGTAGACCTAATCAAGAGTTTATGACTAAAAAGCGCGCCCACTTAAACCAATAAATTCATATGCTTTACTAATTTTAAACATAAAAATGTATTTCAAGTCTAACCGGAAACATACAAATTTAATTAAAATTTAAAGCCCATATAAATTTATAATTGAATCCAAAAATTTTAATTTGATTTCAGTCGTATTTAAATTAATTCATGATTTTAATTTTAGTAAAATAATTAGAATAAATAAAATTTATTATAATTACAATATTCAAAATTAAAATCCAAGAAAATAATTTAAATTATTAATTTTAAAATTAATTAAAATTACGTAAACTGAAAATTTCAAATTAAACATTCAAAACGATCTAATCGTAATGCAAACACCCTACGCATCGCACGCCCATGAGCCACACGCACACAGCCATCGCTGGCCATGTGCGCGCAGCCCATGCGCTCGTCGCATAGCTGCTGCATCTTCCCATTGCAAGCCATCGCACAAGTGGTGCTCGCTGCGCGCGCGCCAGCGCTCGATGCACGCGAGCCATCGCTTGCTGTGCGCGATCGACGCTGGGCGCAGCGCTCGTGGCACGCGAGCTTGCGCTCGCTGCGCGCGAGGCTGCGCGCGCTTGCGCGAGGCAGTGCGCGTTGTGGCGCAGCTCGCTTGCTGCCCACACGCGACTGCCGTGCCTTGCCTTCGCCCATGCCCATTCGTCCATAGCTCGTGGCCCACGACACAAGGCAGGGCTGCTGCCTTGTGCTCGTGCACCATGCCCTTGCTCATTTGCTTTGTGCGTGCAAGTTATATGAACGAATCGCATAAAAATTTAAAATTTATATTTAAAATTAATGACAAATTAATAAATTAATATTAATTTCACAATTTTAGGGCGAAAAATCGAAAATTTATTATTCAATTGATTTCCGATTATCATGGATTCAAGCCTAGATCATAAAAATTTAAAATTTATCATAAATTTACAATTTTTATGGTGGTTTTTAATCATAGGTTTCTAATTAAATTATAATTAATTATGAAAATCAAATTAATTCTAAATTATTCTAATTTTCAACTAATTAATCATAATTACAAATTAGATTGCATAATTAACAAGGCTAGGCATTCAAACTTGTTAAACATATACAGTAGGTCAATCAAAAATTCAAGATTTATCAACAAGAATCGCAAATATTTAATTTAACATCTTAAATTTACGAAATTTTGCATTCGAAAAACTAAAACCTTCGAAAAGTCATAGTTAGGCTTCGAATTTGAGAATTCTGGGTTCGGCAGAAAAACATTATTTTTGTCAAAATTTTAGAATGCCTTTTACATGCGGAATTGACACAAAAATCACTCGATTTGGATAAGTAACGAAGAAACTGCCGAAAAACTGCGTACGTATAATTAAATAAACGCAATTTGCAATTAATTAACAATTACGAAAATTAATCACCCCTTTTAATTCTTGCAAATTTGTAATATTTAACCATGTTCATGCAATTTAGATTATGAAAATAATAAGAGGCTCGTGATACCACTGTTAGGTTATGATACATATGACAATTCATAAATCATGCGGAAACAACCATTAAGCCAGGAATACATATTATTTACACATAATCATATAGCATAATTTAGATGCATACTCTTTGTTGCGTGCCTTCCCTAGCTGCGCCCGAACCGAACAAGAACAAGTCTTTAGGACTCCAAGTGTCGTCCCTCCGTAGATAGTCCACAGCACGTCCGGATCCGCCTTAAGATTGACCAACTAGGATCGCCCCTAAGGTACTATAAATTTTCGGCACTTTTGAGCAAGATGTGTGACTGAATTTTTCTCTCAAAAAATCACTTTGAATACTTGAATTACTCGTTATAAATTGTGAACCCAGGCCACATATTTATAGGGGTATGGAAAGAGAATTGGAATCCTATTAGGATACGAATTAATTAAATTAGAATTATAATAAAACTCTTATTTAATTAATTTATCAAATAGAATTAGGAATTTAATCATTAAACGAATTCTGCATGTTTCAGGTTTCGTATGCGAACACAAACACTTACGCGAGCATGACCCGCAAGCGTGCAGGCCATGCCCGCGCACAACCCACACTGCCGCACGGCCCACGCAAGCTACAAGCCCACGCGAGCTGCAGCAATGCTCGCAGCCCACTGCTCGCAGCTGCGCGCGCTGCGCGCGCTGCCACGGCCTGCTGAGCCTGGCCTTGCGCTGGGCCTGGCGTGGCCTTGGCTGTTCGTGTGGCGCGCTTGGCTTGCTGGGCGATGGCCTGGCTTCGTGCTGGGCCCTCGTCCGGCAGGCCTCGTCCGATGCTTATTCGTACGATACGCTTCCGATTAAATTTCCGATTCCGGAATTTATTTCCGATACGAACAATATTTAACATTTCCGATTCCGGAATTAATTTCCGTTTCGAACAAATATTTAATATTTCCGTTTCCGGAATTATTTTCCGATTCCGATAATATTTCCGATTCAGACAATATTTCCGTTTCCGGCAATATTTCCGATTCCGGCAATATTTCCATTTCCGATAATATTTCCCGATACGTACCATGTTTCCGTTTCCGGCAACATCTACGACTTGGATAATATTTATATTTCCGATACGATCCATATTTCCGTTTCCGGCAATATCATCGTTTCCGGAGTATTCATTTCTTGCCTGTGACGTTCTCAGCTCCCACTGAAACCAAGATCCGTCGATTCCGAATATCCATAGTTGGAGTATTTAATGCCATTAAATACTTGATCTGTTTACGTACTATTTGTGTGACCCTACGGGTTCAGTCAAGAGTAAGCTGTGGATTAATATCATTAATTCCACTTGAACTGAAGCGGCCTCTAGCTAGGCATTCAGCTCACTTGATCTCACTGAATTATTAACTTGTTAATTAATACTGAACCGCATTTATTAGACTTATCATTGAATGCATACTTGGACCAAGCGCATTATTTCCTTCACAAAGATGACTTCCTGGTCTATGGTGGAGATGATGAATTAATTGTTAAAGGCTATACGGACGCAAGTTTCCAAACCGACAAAGATGATTTCAGATCACAGTCTGGGTTTGTCTTCTGCCTCAACGGGGGTGCAGTAAGCTGGAAAAGTGCTAAGCAAAGCACCATTGCGGATTCTACAACTGAAGCGGAGTACATTGCTGCACATGAAGCAGCAAAGGAAGCTATATGGCTAAGGAAGTTCATAGGTGAACTTGGTGTAGTCCCCTCTATTAAAGGACCAATAGCCCTGTATTGTGATAATAACGGAGCTATTGCACAGGCAAAGGAGCCTAGACACCACCAGAGAGTCAAGCATGTACTTCGTAGATTTCACCTTCTACGAGAGTTCGTTGAAAGAAAAGAAGTCGAGATAAACAAGATTGGAAGTGATGACAACATATCAGATCCATTGACTAAACCTCTGCCGCAGGCGAAGCACAACTCGCACACTGCATCTATGGGAATCAAGCATATTGGAGAATGGCTTTGATATCCCTGTTTAATGTTTTAAAGTTTTAGAGTTTAAATCTTTGTAAAACATTATTGGTTAATCATTCACAATAAATGAAAAGAATTCATTTTTCCATTTAATTTGTGGTTTATTAAATGATGAGTCCCTTCAATTTGAAGATATATTCAAGATAGACTGTCAGGACCAGTCCTGTGACTAAGAAATGTATATCAAGTGAACTTGAATGTCAAAGGTTGAAAATGGTCCCTAGTCGGAGTTTTCTATAAAATTTGACGCATAGAAAATGTTAGACGATTAGAATGAAAGATGACTAGTAGTTCTGTTTCTTGAACTATGTGGACATGGCAATGTCATAATCATTTGCATAGATACTTACTTTGGGAAGACTAGTATCGGACAAGACCTATGAAACTTTACTGTAAGAGATGAAAATCTTTCATAAGTAAATTTCATTAAAATTATTAGACACTAAATCCTCAATACCTGACTGATTTGAGATTACTTGTTTGAGAACTGGTTGATTTGACGTTGACCAACCGTCGCACCGTAAAAGGAGGCAATAAAGGCAACGCTCAGGTAATCACCTAGCAAACGAAGTCTAATCTCAAGATTGCAAGATTGGGATTGTCCTCCCATAAATCGGGATGAGATGCTTAAAAGTTGTACAAGGCCACTCGGAGAGCTAGAAACTGTGAAATGCATGGCCATGCTCGGATGAATCATAGGCTATGATTATCTGTTTATTTGATCAGTTGAACTCTGAAACCGAGGAACACCTCTGGACATAATAAGGATGACAACTCTTACCTTATGTTCAAGAGCAAGCATCGAATGACAAAGGAATTAGGAAATGCACACTTGTCCCTAAGGACAAGTGGGAGACTGAAGGAAATAATGCCCTTGGTCCAAGTATGCATTCTATGTTAAAGTCTAATAAATGCGGTTCAGTATTAACTAACAAGTTAATAATTCAGTGAGATCAAGTGAGCTGAATGCCTAGCTAGAGGCCGCTTCAGTTCAAGTGGAATTAATGATATTAATCCACAACTTACTCTTGACTGAACCCGTAGGGTCACACAAATAGTACGTAAACGGATCAAGTATTTAATGGCATTAAATACTCCATCTATGGATATTAGGAATCGATGGATCTTGGTTTCAGTGGGAGCTGAGATCGTCACAGGCAAGAAATGAATGCTCCGGAAACGATGATATTGGCGGAAACGGAAATATGGATCGTATCGGAAATATAAATATTATCCAAAGTCGTAGATGTTGCCGGAAACGGAAACATGGTACGTATCGGAAAATATTATCGGAAATGGAAATATTGCCGGAATCGGAAATATTGCCGGAAACGGAAATATTGTCAGAATCGGAAATATTATCGGAATCGGAAAATAATTCCGGAAACGGAAATATTAAATATTTGTTCGAAACGGAAATTAATTCCGGAATCGGAAATATTAAATATTGTTCGTATCGGAAATAAATTCCGGAATCGGGAATTTAATCGGAAGCGCGTCGTACGAATTAGCATCGGACGAGACTTGCTAGACGAAGGTGTTAGGTTATGATACATATGATATTACATAAATCATGCGGAAACAACCATTAACCCAGGAATACATATTATTTACACATAATCATATAGCATAATTTAGATGCATACTCTTTGTTGCGTGCCCTCCCTAGCTGCGCCCGAACCGAACAAGAACAAGTCTTTAGGACTCCAAGTGTCGTCCCTCCGTAGATAGTCCACAGCACGTCCGGATCCGCCTTAAGATTGACCAACTAGAATCGCCCTTAAGGTACTAGAATTTTCGGCACTTTTGAGCAAGATGTGTGGCTGAATTTTTCTCTCAAAAACTCACTTTGAATACTTTTAAAACTCGTTATAAATTGTGAACCCAGGCCACATATTTATAGGGTTATGGAAAGGGAATTGGAATCCTATTCAGATACAAATTAATTAAACCTAGAATCCTACAAGAACTCTAATTTAATTATTTTATCAAATGGAATTAGGAATTTAATCATTAACCGAACTCTGCACGTTTTAGGAAACGTGCACGAACACAAACACTTACGCACACACACACGGCAGCCTCGATGGGCCGCCCATGCGTGCGTGCGAGCAGCAGCCCACGCAGCGAGGCCTGCGCGAGCCACAAGCCCACGCAAGCACCCGCGCGCGCTGCGCGCGCTGTGCGCGCTGCCACGGCCTGCTGGGCCTGGCCTTGCGCTGGGCCTGGCGTGGCTGTTTGTGTGGCGCGCTTGGCTTGCTGGGCGATGGCCTGGCTTCGTGCTGGGCCCTCGTCCGGCAGGCCTCGTCCGATGCTTATTCGTACGATACGCTTCCGATTAAATTTCCGATTCCGGAATTCATTTCCGATACGAACAATATTTAACATTTCCGATTCCGGAATTAATTTCCGTTTCGAACAAATATTTAATATTTCCGTTTCCGGAATTATTTTCCGATTCCGGTAATATTTCCGATTCTGACAATATTTCCGTTTCCGGCAATATTCCGATTCTTGTAATATTTCCATTTCCGATAATATTTTCCGATACGTACCATGTTTCCGTTTCCGGCAACATCTACGACTTGGATAATATTTATATTTCCGATACGATCCATATTTCCGTTTGCGGTAATATCATCGTTTCCGGAGTATTCATTTCTTGCCTGTGACGATCTCAGCTCCCACTGAAACCAAGATCCGTCGATTCCGAATATCCATAGATAGAGTATTTAATGCCATTAAATACTTGATCCGTTTACGTACTATTTGTGTGACCCTACGGGTTCAGTCAAGAGTAAGCTGTGGATTAATATCATTAATTCCACTTGAACTGAAGCGGCCTCTAGCTAGGCATTCAGCTCACTTGATCTCACTGAATTATTAACTTGTTAATTAATACTGAAGCGCATTTATTAGACTTATCATAGAATGCATACTTGGACCAAGGGCATTATTTCCTTCAGTCTCCCACTTGTCCTTAGGGACAAGTGTGCATTTCCTAAATCCTTTGTCGCTCGATGCTTGCTCTTGAACATAAGGTAAGAGTTGTCATCCTTATTATGTCCAGAGGTGTTCCTCGGTTTCAGAGTTCAACTGATCAAATAAACAGATAATCATAGCCTATGATTCATCCGAGCACGGCCATGCATTTCACAGTTTCTAGCTCTCCGAGTGGCCTTGTACAACTTTTAAGCATCTCATCCCGATTTATGGGAGGATAATCCCAATCTTGCGATCTTGAGATTAGACTTCGTTTGATAGGTGATTACCTGAGCGTTGCCTTTATAGCCTCCTTTTACGGTGCGACGGTTGGTCAACGTCAAAGCAACCAGTTCTCAAACAAGTAATCTCAAATCACTCAGGTATTGAGGATTTAGTTTCTAATAATTTTAATGAAATTTACTTATGACAGATTTTCATCTCTTACAGTAAAGTTTCATAGGTCTTGTCCGATACTAGTCTTCCCAAAGTAAGTATCTATGCAAATGATTATGACATTTCCATGTCCACATAGTTCAAGAAACAGAACTACTAGTCATCTTGCATTCTAGTCGTCTAACGTTTTCTATGCGTCCAATTTTATAGAAAACTCCGACTAGGGACCATTTTCAACTTTTGACATTCAAGTTCACTTGATAGACATTTCTTAGTCACAGGACTGGTCCTGACAGTCTATCTTGAATATATTGTCAAATTGAAGGGACTCATCATTTAATATACTAAACCAAGATTAAATGGAATATGAAAACACATTTCATATATGATAAATGTTCAACCCCAATGTTTTACAACCATGGGCCTCTAACCCATCTTTAAAACATTTCATGGAATTCAAAGCTATGTTTGATTTCCAGTGCTACAACGTGAGTGTTGCTTCTCACTTGTTGCATAGGTTTAGTTATCATGCTTTGCCAATCTTAATATCCTTTTCATCGAATGTTCTTCGAGATATGATGATAAGATCTTTTTAGTTTGTTTATTATGTGATCTAGTCTTTCTTACTTCGATAGTGGTTCTACGCATTTTGCAATGAAGAATCATCAAGTTAGCAGACATGTGATCCACCCAAGTTCAATGAAGAACTCATTAATATAAACAACTCTGTTTTATTGCTTCTTAGGCAATAAGTACTTTTACTTCAACTGTTTAGGTTGCTAGTGATGCTTTTTATGGATTTGCTTATCCAAGCAGTTCACAGATATGTGGAAGACTTTCCAGCTATATCTTAGAACATATTTAATTTCCCACGCAACAACTCATGGTCTTCAATCCATGTTGCCATTTCAAAACACGATGCTCTTTAGCTCGTCCTTGTCAATGGTTAACTCCAAAGGGTCTTGCTTGATCCTTTGCCAGTGTTTATGCGTGTAGCATCAATATTTAGCATATCTTTATTTCCTTGAATCAAGAAGTAATCCTATGTACCTTTTCAGGTACCATAAGTTTTTCTTGATCTCAATCTAATTGGTCTTCACTTAGATCAATAGAGATTGGTATATGTTCGTCATGCCTAAAGTCATACGATACGTTTTTGGCGATCCTCATATTATATCATACATGATAAATTCTTTTGTAGAATAATTCCCAATTGAATTCTATTCATGTAACTTTAGCTCATTCAATTTCAGTAGATACTGAATCCAGCTAAATTCTTTGACATATAATATAGGTGAAGAATCTCATTAGATTCTTTGATGTTAACTTAGTAAATGCTTATACATAGTTCAAACATCCTTTACTTAGATTTATTCACATGGGTCGAATATCTCCAATGGAGACTTTCATGTTTGATTTAGTAAATGCCATTACTTAATCCAAAATAATATCATAAGATCTTTGTAAATAGATCTTAATACCCAGTATGTACTAAGTTTCGCCATGGTCCATTATTGATGAATAATTTCAAATCTAAGTCATTAGCATTTGAATGTTATTTCACAATAGAGAGATATGTGTGTGATACACATAGGACCAATTAAGTTTTAAGTACTCCCACTAAACTTCTTATATATCTATAAGAATCATGTATATTTTATGAAACTAAAATACTTATTAGTTTCACTAAAATACAGTTCCAATTCCCAATTGCTTGCTTAAATCTGTACTTAGATTTTATAAGCTAGCTTTCCTTTTCAAGCATTTATTTGGATCCACAAACTCTATGACATACCATGTACATATTGTATTCCATCATTTGATTGAGGAATACGTTTTGTCATCCAATTGCCATATGTACCAATATGCAATCATTGCTTGAATTATAGACTTAAGCATTACGATTTTGCATGAGGTTTCAACACAATCCATGCCATGAATTTGCTTGTAACCTTTAGCAACTAATCTAGCTTTGTGTGTGAACACAATTCCATGTTTGATGGTTTTTATCCTTAAAACAAACTTGCAACCAATAGGTGTGAAACTATTCTTGCAAATCAACAAAATTTCAATTTTGTCATCAAAACATTGAGTATGTTTTATGGCCTCTAACCATTTAAAACATTTGAGTCTATATATTGCCTCTAACCATTTTAGGGAATCTGGGTTTCGTCATAGCTTTCTTACAAGTCACAAACTCATTAATCTACATGATAATAGTTTGACTGCAAGTTGTAGGTTTCTTCACTATTTAATAGAAGAATCTCATAGTTTCATTGACCTGATCTCTATGTTTATTCACTATCTAATAGAAGAATCTCATAGTTTCAGTGACTTGAATTCTATGCCTACTTGGGTATAGAACATCAAACAATAGAATATCAATAGCCACTTGAAAGTCCTTTGAATATTCTGTTCTCCTTGAAGCACTTGTAAAGTCTTCTAAGAGATATCTATTCTTTAAAGCCACTTCTAAAGTCCTTAAAGAATAAGTTCGGATTTTCTGAAGCACTTCGAAAAGCCTCCGGAATGTCCGTTTATGTTTGTTGTTCGCCTCGAAAACTTTCGAGGTCTATTTTCTCCCACTTGTCATTTTGGAAACGAATCTCCAAAAGGACATTATTTCGAGCAAACAAACATTATGTTCTCAAAAATTCGTGGTAGAAACAATACCCTTGTGTCTCATTTGAATAAATCACAATGAAACATATATCTATACTTGGACCTTAGTTTGTTGAATAACAAACACTAAGCTCCCACTGAGTTTAAGAACTCTTTAGATATATTATGAAAAGATATTCTGAAATTACTTTTCAATAGCTTTGACGAATTTGGTTTAGTTTGGTGGTAGTTGAGCATTTTGTTTTAGAAATTATAGGAAAAGTCTTTATGATCCATCATTGATTGAATCAAGTACTAATCGACTTCGATCATTCCAACTTAGATATGCCATATCTTATGGAGCTAGATTGTGAAATTACAACACACAATCATTGATGATCATATTTGGTCTCAAGTAATCATCAACATGATCTAACCTAGATCTTTATGATTTCTTGCCAAGTGGATTTTATACTTCTGAATCTTTGAACTAGCCAAACAGATTCAACTTATATCACATTTGAGTAAATAAACCTATATTCACTCAAATCCATGTGAAATAATAAAGTCATAAAATCTTTCTTTAGCTTTGAACTCTATCGTCTAGGCGTTCTAACAATAGTTCATATCTTTTGTTACTTTCAACAAGTAAGACTAGCTTGTCTTAAGTTGATCTAGAAATCAACCAACTTTCAAAAGTCCATTAAAATAGAGCTTTTGAATGTTAACTTGTTGATATGGTCTAAGCAACAATGCCAAAGATTAGTGGAACTCAAATCAAGGGGTTGATTTGAACCTAGTAAAGTTCTTTAAAGAGTTGTTTGTTTTAATCAAGCATATTGACTCATTCTGTAAATGACCATTTCATTCAAATGAACAAACAATCAAGCATTGTTTTTGTTCTTCTGAATGTGAGTCTTTCTGTGTTTGAAGCAGAAATTTAGGTATGCTGATTATGGAACAAAATAGCCATTAAGTTCCAGCCTTTGAAAGGACTTAAAACAAACTAGATGACCCTACAACTAATGTAGCATTGCCATGCTTCATTTCCCACTTGTAGGTCATTAGTGTATCCTAGCTTCCATTGTTTGAGTTATTATCGAAGTAAGAACCTCAAGCGGTATATGATACCAAGGAAGTTTGATTGCTAGGTTACTTCTCTTTAAACATAAACTTATAGGTAGAAACGGAATCGTAAATTCCTTTCATGTGTTCCTTTGTTTTCCTATTTCTTGTACCCTTTCTTATAGTCTTAAGAATTGAATTCTTTAGTGTTGACTTTTATACTTTGTTAGACATGTCCAATGTCACCAACAAGGTTCTTTACCATTTTAATTTATGTTGAATATTTTGTTTCAACTAGATGATCTTACCAGAAGCTTCTAAAGTTCTCTAAGCATCGATCTATTCGAATGTCTAGGGACTAGACTCATTCGAGAATTAAATGGACAAAGATATTAGGTTGTTAACCATTGGTAAAGCTGAGCGTATTAAACTCAATGCTTTATGATCTCAAAACTACATTGTATTTTAAATTCACAATCACCAATCGGTTTGCCATTCGATTTTGATTCTCGAAAACAACCATAAAAGTCGATATAAGAAACGTACATTTTAAATTGCTCATTTTCTCTCATTTCCGTGAATCGTTCTTGGATTCACTACCAATCGAGGAAATTTACTGTTACCTTTCTAAAAGGATTTATTGCAGTGCAAGATATTTAATTATAAACAATAATTAAAACATACATTGAAGCATGCAAAGTCTAAACATTTATCATGAATAATAACTTGAAATTAAAGCAACCATGCAATTCAAACAAGTTATTAGCATTTTATTCGATTTTATTGTTCCGGCAGGTGTGAATAAAATGATTCCAAGACCCTAAAATCATTGAAGAACTAAGCACAGTTTGTCGACTTAATCCTAAAACATCTTAGGTAAGCAAAAGCCTTTTGCTAATAGTCTAGAAACTACTCTTGGTTGATAGGTACGTCTAAGAACTTGTTAGGTAAACCTATCGATTTTGCCACGACATAAAAGGACTCCTTACTTATATCGTTGAGTTTCACCAAAACTAACATGTACTCACAATTATTTGTGTACCTTGCCCCTTTAGGACCAATAAGTAACACCTCGCTGAGCGAAAACTATTACTAGATTGATGTAAAGGATATCCAAGCAAGTGTATATTTTGGCATGGCACCTTTTAACTCAATTTTTAAGTTTGGAACTTAAGGCTCTTACTATGTTGGTTAGATTTTAAGTGAACTAAAATCCTTAATCATGCAACATAATCAAGCTTTTGATCTCATGCATTTTAAGACATATTTAAAAGCAATAAATAACTTAAAACATGCATAAGATATTTGTGATCTAGTATGGCCCGACTTCATCTTGAAGCTTTAACTTCAAAGTCCGTCTTGAAAATCTCCGTGGGAGGCACCATTTTCTTCAAATAGGATAAGCTATAACTAATTACAACTATTTGATGGTACGCAGACCATATTTGAATTGAAAAATAACTTTGGTACTTTAGACCAATTACATTCAAATTAATGGTACGCAGACCATATTTTCTATCCTATTTGGGCCATACTAGTCACTTCATAACCTGCAAAACAGTACATATACAATATATACCATTCACCCATTCATTATCATGAATGGCCCACTTAGCTGGTTAGTAAAACACATTATGCATCACGTAAATATTTGCAGCAATTAATCAAGGGCACCAATAATCTACCAATTATTCAGTCCTTATTAATTCTAATCAAGTTGTTTTAACCTTAAGGATTTGTAGACCTAATCAAGAGTTTATGACTAAAAAGCGCTCCCACTTAAACCAATAAATTCATATGCTTTACTAATTTTAAACATAAAAATGTATTTCTAGTCTAACCGGAAACATACAAATTTAATTAAAATTTAAAGCTCATATAAATTTATAATTGAATCCAAAAAGTTTAATTTAATTTCAGTCGTATTTAAATTAATTCATGATTTTAATTTTAGTAAAATAATTAGAATAAATAACATTTATTATAATTACAATATTCAAAATTAAAATTCAAGAAAATAATTTAAATTATTAATTTTAAAATTAATTAAAATTACGTGAACTGAAATTTTCAGATTAAACATTCAAAACGATCTAATCGTAACGCAAACACCCTACGCATTGCACGCCCATGGGCCGCACGCACACAGCCATCGCTGGCCATGTGCGCGCAGCCCATGCGCTCGTCGCATAGCTGCTACATCTCCATCGCAAGCCATCGCACGCTGTGGTGCTTGCTGCGCGCGCGCCAGCGCTCGTCGCACGCGAGCCATCGCTCGCAGTGCGCGCGAGCCATCGCTCGCTGGGCGCGCGACATCGCTCGCTGTGCGCGCGACATCGCTCGCTGTGCGCGCGACATCGCTCGCTGGGCGCGCGACATCGCTCGCTGTGCGCGCGAGCCATCGCTCGCTGGGCGCGCGACATCGCTCGCTGTGCGCGCGACATCGCTCGCTGTGCGCGCGAGCCATCGCTCGCTGGGCGCGCGACATCGCTCGCTGTGCGCGCGAGCCATCGCTCGCTGTGCGCGCGAGCAACGCTGGGCGCAGCGCTCGTGGCACGCGAGCTTGCGCTCGCTGCGCGCGAGGCTGCGCACTCTTGCGCGAGGCAGTGCGCGTTGTGGCGCAGCTCGCTTGCTGCCCACACGCGACTGCCTTGGCTCGCCCTTCGCCCATGCCCATTCGTCCATTGCTTGTGGCCCACGACACAAGGCAGGGCTGTTGCCTTGTGCTCGTGCACTACGCCCTTGCTCATTGCATTCGTGCCGCACGGGCGACGAGCTCCCTTGCTCGTCGTCGCATGCCCGCATTATACAACACCCCGTAAGGGTAACACGAAGCGTCCATTGCTTTGTGCGTGCAAGTTATATGAACGAATCGCATAAAAAAAATTTAAAATTTATAAAATTAATTACAAATTAATAAATATTATTAATTTCATAATTTTAGGGCGAAAAATCGAAAATTTATTATCCAATTGATTTCCGATTGTTATGGATTCAAGTCTAGGTCATAAAAATTTAAAATTTATCATAAATTTACAATTTTTATGGTGGGTTTTAATCATAGGTTTCTAATTAAATTACAATTAATTATGAAAATCAAATTAATTCTAAATTATTCTTATTTTCAACAAATTAATCATAATTACAAATTAGATTGCATAATTAACAAGACTAGGCATTCAAACTTGTTAAACATATGCATTAGGTCAATCAAAAATTCAAGATTTATCAACAAGAATCGCAAATATTTAATTTAACATTTTAAATTTACGAAATTTTGCATTCGAAAAACTAAAACCTTCGAAAAGTCATAGTTAGGCTTCGAATTTGAGAATTCTGGGTTCGGCAGAAAAATTCTATTTTTGTAAAAATTTTAGAATGCCTTTTACATGCGGAATTGACACAAAAATCACTCGATTTGGATGAGTAACGAAGAAACTGCCGAAAAACTGCGTACGTATAATTAAATAAACGCAATTTGCAATTAATTAACAATTACGAAAATTAATCACCCCTTTTAATTCTTGCAAATTTGTAATATTTAACCATGTTTATGCAATTTTTGTAATATTTAACCATGTTTATGCAATTTAGATTATGAAAATAATAAGGGGCTCGTGATACCACTGTTAGGTTATGATACATATGATATTACATAAATCATGCGGAAACAACCATTAACCCAGGAATACATATTATTTACACATAATCATATAGCATAATTTAGATGCATACTCTTTGTTGCGTGCCCTCCCTAGCTGCGCCCGAACCGAACAAGAACAATTCTTTAGGACTCCAAGTGTCGTCCCTCCGTAGATAGTCCACAGCACGTCCGGATCCGCCTTAAGATTGACCAACTAGAATCGCCCTTAAGGTACTAGAATTTTCGGCACTTTTGAGCAAGATGTGTGGCTGAATTTTTCTCTCAAAAACTCACTTTGAATACTTTTAAAACTCGTTATAAATTGTGAACCCAGGCCACATATTTATAGGGTTATGGAAAGGGAATTGGAATCCTATTCAGATACAAATTAATTAAACCTAGAATCCTACAAGAACTCTAATTTAATTATTTTATCAAATGGAATTAGGAATTTAATCATTAACCGAACTCTGCACGTTTTAGGAAACGTGCACGAACACAAACACTTACGCACACACACACGGCAGCCTCGATGGGCCGCCCATGCGTGCGTGCGAGCAGCAGCCCACGCAGCGAGGCCTGCGCGAGCCACAAGCCCACGCAAGCACCCGCGCGCGCTGCGCGCGCTGTGCGCGCTGCCACGGCCTGCTGGGCCTGGCCTTGCGCTGGGCCTGGCGTGGCTGTTTGTGTGGCGCGCTTGGCTTGCTGGGCGATGGCCTGGCTTCGTGCTGGGCCCTCGTCCGGCAGGCCTCGTCCGATGCTTATTCGTACGATACGCTTCCGATTAAATTTCCGATTCCGGAATTCATTTCCGATACGAACAATATTTAACATTCCCGATTCCGGAATTAATTTCCGTTTCGAACAAATATTTAATATTTCCGTTTCCGGAATTATTTTCCGATTCCGGTAATATTTCCGATTCTGACAATATTTCCGTTTCCGGCAATATTTCCGATTCTGGTAATATTTCCATTTCCGATAATATTTTCCCATACGTACCATGTTTCCGTTTCCGGCAACATCTACGACTTGGATAATATTTATATTTCCGATACGATCCATATTTCCGTTTCCGGTAATATCATCGTTTCCGGAGTATTTATTTCTTGCCTGTGACGATCTCAGCTCCCACTGAAACCAAGATCCGTCGATTCCGAATATCCATAGATAGAGTATTTAATGCCATTAAATACTTGATCCGTTTACGTACTATTTGTGTGACCCTACGGGTTCAGTCAAGAGTAAGCTGTGGATTAATATCATTAATTCCACTTGAACTGAAGCGGCCTCTAGCTAGGCATTCAGCTCACTTGATCTCACTGAATTATTAACTTGTTAATTAATACTGAACCGCATTTATTAGACTTATCATAGAATGCATACTTGGACCAAGGGCATTATTTCCTTCATATATTTGTATTGATATGCAATCAGTAATATACATTACATCCAACTAAAACAACTGAGAATCACCAAATGGGACAAATTAGAAATTGTATCTCATATTTGAAGTTGGTAGGTTTATTTGTTTACAAAATGACCCTGGTCACATTTCGAACCATAGGTATTCGACAAAGACAAAATTTGGAACTTCATGTCCAGCAACAAACACATCAATCTGGCTTAGTGAAAATTGATGATGGTAAAGACAAAGCTAAAGTTGCTCGATTGTTAAGAAAAGATATACTAACCCAAGGGAGAAATCGACGCGCATCAACCTCTAGACCGTCATCCAGAGATGTTAGAAGACCCTTTAGAAGACATGTGGCTGCTAGCATTGCTAAGGGTAATTAAATAACAAAAGATATGACTTTTTTTTGAAAAAAACATAACAAATAAGTCTGGAATCATATATATTCAGTAATATACATTACATCCAACTCAAATAACCCAGAATCAGCAAATGGCACAAAGTCGAACTGTATCTCATAAAATGTAGTTGGTAGATTTGTTTGTGTTAAAAACGACTCTGATCAGATTTTGGACCGTAGGCATTCATCAAAGACAAAGTTTGGAGCTCCATGGTCAACAACAAATACAACAATCTGCCGAACTACAAATGGACAATGGTAAAGACAAAACTAAACTCGCTCGATTGCTAAGAAAACATATACTTACCCAAAGGAGAAATCTACGCGTATCAACCTGTACACCGTTCTCCAGAGATGTTAGAAGACCCGTGAGTACTACCATTGGTAAGCGTAAACTAAATAGCAAAAGATATGACTTATATTTGAATAAATGTAACAAAGAAGTCTTAAATGTTATGTGTTCAGTAATAGACATTGTATCCAGCTCAAACACTATACCACTTGCTCCAAGTCGTGGAAGAAAACGGACCCGTCAAAGTGTGAATGGACTACTGGCCACATCAGCGGAGGCACAACAAAGGACCGCATATCAAAACTCAGAATCACCCAATGGTAAAAATTAGTACTATATCTCATGGTTCAAGCTCGTTGCTTTGTGTCTGCACTTATTTTGACCATGGTCCCATTTTGAACCCCCAGATATGGAGCAAACACAAAGTGCGGCACTTCATGGCCAACAACAAATACCCCGTACTACGAGACATATAAGTGAGAATATATTCTTTAAAGCATTTAAATAATAATGTTGTTACATAACCAAGTCAGTGAACCTAATGTACCCTTATAATCATACAGGAATATACACCGAACCCTGGAATTTTGGTGGGCCAACTGAAGTGTGTCCAAAATGTGAGGCTATAGTTTGGTATGAGGAACGAGCGAGGAAGGACAGAAATAGTAGTTCACCTGAATACAGTTTTTGCTGTCAAAAGGGCAAGGTCAGGTTACCTCTATTGAAAGACCCACCAGAATTTTTGAAGGATCTCTTGGACAATAATGATAGTAGATCGAAGATTTTCAAGGAAAAAGGAAGGATGTACAACTCCATAAATGCTTTCACTTCAATGGGAGGGAAGGTAGACAGCAGTATCAATCGGGGAAATGCTCCGTATGTGTTTAGATTAAATGGGCAGAACCACCACAAGATTGGGTCATTGCTTCCGCCAGAAGGGCAACAACCAAGGTTCACCCAGCTTTATATTTATGACACACAGAACGAAGTATCTAACCGGATAAACAGTCTCGGAAGTGTGGGAGAGAAACCAGAACTAGACCCTGTAATTGTAGCAGGATTATCAAAGATGTTTGATGAGCATAATGAACTGGCAAAAGTATTCAGAATGGCCAGGGAAAGGTTCCAGGAGTCTGATTTACAACCTGTGAAGATTCGCTTGATCGGAACAAGAGCAAAAGATGGAAGACAATACAACCTCCCTACGACTTCAGAGGTTGCGGCTTTGATAGTGGGTACAGGTGATACAGAAAAAGGGCCTAGGGATGTCATTATCGAGGACAAACACTTTGGTCTGAAAAGGATATCCGAGCTTCACCCAAGTTTCATGGCAATGCAATATCCACTTCTTTTTCCATATGGAAAAGATGGGTATAGGACAGAAATCCCCCACACTGATGTGGAACAAAAGGGGAGAAGGGTAAGAACTACAGTGACTATGAGAGAATACTACGCATTTCGCTTTCAACAGAGAAAGAAGGAGGCAAAAACAAGATTCCAATTGGGGAGACTAAACCAACAACAACAAGTTGATGCCTTCACATGCATCCAAGAAGGTAGATTAGAATGGGTAAGAGGCAACCAAAAAAAGCTTCGCAAAGATGTGCTACGTGGATTGGCGGATGCTGTTTCTCGAGGAGACACAACTCCTGCATCTGTAGGACAACGTGTCATACTACCTGCATCCTTCACGGGAAGTCCGAGATTCATGATTCAAAACTATCACGACGCCCTAGCTATTTGCAGATGGGTTAGCCCTCCAGATTTGTTCATCACTATGACATGTAATCCGAGATGGCCAGAGGTCAGGGATTTCTTATCCTTGATTCCCGGTCAAAAACCAGAAGACCGACCTGATATTATCGCTCGAGTTTTCAAGATAAAGCTTGATGAACTGATGGTGGACCTCACCAAAAGAAATATTTGCGGCCGCACTAAAGCAGGTAAATATAATCCAATTTTTTACAAAAACGTATATGTCCAATCAGAAACTAAACACTTTAAAATGTTCTAAATATATGCATGCGCTCCGTTTGTGTTTGGGTTGATGTGGCATATGTTATTATATTATGTCTTATAAGTTAATAATATATTTTGCCTTCCAAAAATCAGTTTTCACTCAAAAATGTTATATATAGCATGCGCTCCATTACTTTTTTGGGTAGATGTCGCATATGTTATTATATTTTGTCTTATAAGTTCATAATATATTGCCCCTTACATAAATCAGTTTACACTACAAAATGTTCTATATATACATATATAGAAATAAATATATCATATATAGTGCCCTCAATCTTCGCCCTGCCATTAGTATCTTCCGTTTGCGGATTAATTACCCCGCTTCGAAATAAATAACTTCTAAACCCCTGTCTCCTGTACACTTTGCTACCCAAATCATTTATTGGGGTTTAGGGATTTTTATTCTGCTTAAAGGTGCCTTCTGCAAAATGTGCGTTATTGATCGATTCTCGAAATGTCTGATCGTCTACTGCTTAATTCATAAGGTGAGTAGTCAGGTGTACTTTTATTTGCTCGCCTTCCTTATTTATGCATGTTTAAGGAAAGTGTTTGTGTGTACAGTGTACTATTATAGTTGGGTTTGTCACAAGTTTTTGTATCAATGTATCATAATATGCTATGATTGTGTGATGCAAAGTGGGAGTTATTTATTAAATTTTGGTTGCCTATTCACAATCTGTATGCACTTCAATTTGCAGTATACAATTCCATTTGTCTTAGTCATTCTTGAAATGCCCAGTCGCTGCAATCTAGGAACATTGTATATGGATGGAAGTTTGGGTCTAATTTAGGAAACAGGTGTAATGAGAACTCATGCACACCAATACTGTCTTGGGTTGATGTGGCATACGTTATTACCTTATGTCTTATCGGAATAAAAGTTTACAACACAAAAGTACCATTGCTATTCTAACAATCTGTACCATCTTGCAGCAATATACACAATCGAGTTCCAAAAACGAGGCCTCCCACATGTTCATATGTTGTTGTTTTTGCAAGAACCGGACAAACTACGGACTGCAGCGGACATCGATCGACTAATTTCAGCAGAATTACCAGACCCGGAAGAGGACCCAGTTGCATTCGAGGCGGTAGTCCAATACATGACTCATGGACCGTGTGGTACGTTGAACCCAAAATGTCCATGTATGCATGATGGGCGTTGTACAAAGTACTATCCTAAAGACTTCAACGACGACACAATCATTGGAGAAGACGGTTACCCACAATACAGAAGAAGAAACAATGGTCGGGTAGCACAAAAGAATGGCCACACAATTGATAATACCTTCATTGTGCCATACAATGTGGACTTGCTGGTGAAGTATCAAGCACACATCAACGTCGAAGTATGCAAGAAATACACATGTACCAAATACCTGTTCAAGTACATGAACAAGGGTCCAGATATGGCACTAGCAACAGTTCTAGAAGTCACAGATAGTGGAATACCAGGAGGACAACAAGCCAATCCTGAACCCCCAAGAGACGAGATAAAATCGCACTTGCAATGCAGATATGTATCTGCTGCAGAAGCATGCTGGAGAGTATTTGGCTTCCCAATACAATATAAATACCCCCCAGTTCAACGCTTAAGTTGTCACCTAGAGGAAGAACAAATAGTGATGTTTGAAGATCATGAGCCACTAGATCAAGTGCTTGAAAGAGTAGGACCAACAAAGACTCCTCTCACCGGATGGATGGAAGCAAATAGGAAGTACCCAGAAGCAAGAAAACTGACATACCACGATTTCCCAACTGAATGGGTATGGCAAAGCAAGGAAAAGAAATGGAAAGGAAGAGATGAAGGCTTCAAAATAGGGAGGATTTACTACGTCCACCCAGCATCAGGGGAGCTTCACTACTTGCGTATGCTCCTTAATATAGTGACAGGATCAACAAGGTTTGCAGATATAAGAACAGTAAATGGCGTAGAATTTGCCACATTCAAGGAAGCTTGCAATGCTTTAGGACTTCTAGAAGGAGATAGTGATCGAATGGCATGAAGCTCTAAAGGCTGCGTCATCTTGGGCTCATGCCCCACAACTTAGAGAGTTGTTCGCCACAATCTTAATCTTCTGTGAAGTAACAAGTCCCAGTGACCAATGGGAGAAAAATTGGGAGCTACTATCAGATGATGTCCAATACCGGCAACGCAAGAGGTTTAATTCTCCAAACATTGTGCTAACAACAAACCAAGTGCAAACTACGCATTATATGAGATAGAATTGATCCTTAACAGAAATAACAGGAGCCTCACGAACTATGGAAGTATGCCATTCCCGGACATGTCTTTGGTGCAACAAACATCAAACAGATTGATATTGGAAGAGCAAATGTTTGACATCGCAACTCTAGCAGACGAAGCATCTAATCTAGAAGTTGGCCTAAATCCAGAACAAAGCTCTGTGTACCATCAGATACTAGAAGCAATAGAAAATAGAATAGGGGGGGGTATTCTTCATTTATGGTAGCGGAGGCACAGGGAAGACATATTTGTGGAGCACCCTAATATCAAGAATTAGATCTCAAGGTCATATTGTAATCGCAGTGGCATCATCTGGAATTGCAGCATTATTACTTCACTGTGGAAGGACGGCACATTCACGCTTCAGCATCCCAATACATTTAAATGAGAACTCATGTTGCAGGATACCGCAAGGCTCAAACTTGGCATTTCTGATCCAAAGAGCAAGACTTATAATATGGGATGAAGCTCCCATGGTCCACAGGCATGCCTTTGAGGCAGTGGACCGCACTCTACGTGACATTATGCAGACAGTAAACCCAAGCGCTTCAGACAGGCCATTTGGAGGAAAGACGGTTGTATTAGGAGGCGATTTCAGACAAATCTTACCGGTGGTGCCACGAAAAGGAAGAGCATACATTGTTGATGCATCGGCCAGTAGGTCTCCAACAATATGGCCTCATTGCATCGTGTTTAAGCTGACTACAAACATGAGATTGCGGGGAAGCACAACAACTGTTGGATTAGAACAAATGCAGGCTTTTAGCAAATGGGTCCTAGATGTGGGTGATGGAAAAATACCTACTACTGCCAAAAACGGGGAAGATGAGGGAAGTTGGATTCAAATACCAACTGACCTACAGGTGAAAGACCATGAAGATAACAAGGTAGCCCTTGTGGAAGAAATATATCCAGACCTTCTTCACAACTACAGAGACATCAAATACCTTGCTGAAAGGGCGATTTTAGCACCTAAAAACGAATATGTAGATGAAATAAACAACTACATTCTCTCGATGATTCCAGGAGTGGAAGGTGTATATAAAAGTGCTGATAGAGTAAGCCCCCTCACAAATAGAAGCTCAGTCGATGAAGATCTATACCCAACAGAGTTCCTCAACACACTGTAATTCCCCGGCATCCCAAATCATGAGATACGACTAAAGGTAGGTTGCCCAATAATCCTACTTAGAAACATCAACCAGGTTGAGGGATTATGCAATGGAACAAGGCTCATCATAACACGGTTGGAAGCAATTGTAATTGAAGCACAAGTGGTAACCGGGAAGAATGTAGGACGCAAAGTGTCCTTTCCCCGGGTAGAGATGACACCGTCTAATCACGCACTGCCATTCACTATGAAGCGCAGACAATTCCCCGTCAAGGTATGCTTTGCAATGACAATCAACAAAAGCCAAGGTCAAACGTTCAACCGCATAGGTGTGTATTTGCCAGAGTCCGTCTTCATCCATGGACAACTATATGTGGCTGTCTCTAGAGTCACTTCTCGATCTGGTCTCAGAATTTGTATAGGACGCCATGGAAACGACACGGAAAACTCTACAGAAACAAAGAATGTAGTGTACAGAGAGATTTTTGACGATGTATAAAAATAAAAATAAAGAAGAAAGTCCATTCTATCCACAAGTGTAACAAAACCAAACCAAAGGATGGGAACTTGCATAAATATGTAGTACGCCCTATTCTTCTAATACGTGTAATGTTTCTCTCGCATCTTTCAATAAAATGAATAATATGGTTACAATTCCACAGCTTTATTTATTTCATATGTCCTGCAATTCATTTCTAATCTGCTTATACGCTTACTTAACATGTCAAGAAAACAACTCCTAAACTAACATCTGATGCATTTTTCAGGAACAACAGGCCTGCAAGTAGAACAGAATAGAGTTACAGAATGGGGCTATGTATTCCTTTCATACTTCAGAGAAACCAAGGGCAATATTGTCACTCGTGGGGAACAAAGCAGACTAAGAAGCAGAAACAAAAGTACGCAAATATTCAAGATGTGAATTAGAATTTGGAAAGTGAGTATAAAAATCAGATTACTCATTCCCCTATTTCATAGAACAGGTTTATGATGTTATGTGAAGTCTTTGCATATGACTCCATAAAGAAGGGACCATTATCTTAATTAAGAAGTTAAATGATCTAGAGGCTACATGTGCGGACTGCCTTAGTTAAAGTGCCCAAGTTCTTGTGGTAGCAGCATATACCTATCCATTCTTCAACTCAAAAGCATTTATGTTCATTACTTTACAGCTTTATATCTTATCTGTGAATCGTTGTACTTGCAGGAAGACTCATATGAAGGGAATGCTACGCAAAAAGCATGAGCATCGCCCAAGTGTATGGACTCCTTTTTGGTAATGTATTTTTGGAATATAATATAATATTTAAAACAGGATGTGCTGCTGGATGTGTGCTTAGTATGATTGAACAGGCCATGAAACGTCCTAAGAGTGAGCCAAAATCCAACAGTGAGGTATTGCAACCAACAAGCATAAAAAACAACGGGAAAGTTTGCTCTGTTTCTAGCTTGGTTCCTAATTCTTTTACCTTTACGTCTGTCCCTCTCCTTATAGAAGGGGAGTATCTTCTACACATCAGAAGGGGGTGAAATTAGGGAGGGCATCGGCATCAGTTCCCTGATAGTCTTTTACATTTTCATTATCAATGTTCCCATATTACGTAAGCTTCACAAGGAATGATGGTTTACTATAAAAACATTTATTAGTTTGTAAAACTCGTGATATACACTTTAACAACATTTTTCAAGTGGCCTAATACTCTTCCAGATTTATGTTGAACTAAATAATGGGATTAATATTATTTCAAACACTATACCTAAGACATTCACCTTTCTGGAAGTTGTGTTGTCATTGACATATGTCTGTATGCACTTTACAGGTTAAGCATAAATAACGCCTGTGCTAGACATAATCAAGTACGATCTTTGGCATAGAGATGGGGCTGAAGTTCTTCAATAAATGGCATAACTTGACACTAAGGTCTGTACTCTACTTCAGTTTTGGAATTACTGATGGTTTATGCATTAGCTACACTTGGAATACGATTAAATGTTTCATATATACTAAATGACATACTAAAAACATTAAACAATAAATCACAGCAATTAAAACAACTTAGAAAACTCAACAAACACACAATACAGAAAGACAAACAATAAATAACGAAACTGAAAAAAAAGTTTAAACTACCTCAGAGAAATAAATGGAACATTTACAACATAAGAAGGTTACAGAAACATTAACCCTCAGCAATTAGAATAAACCCAATTAATGGAACAGTTACAAAAGAAGACAGTAACAGAAAATTCAAGTCACCCCAATTAGAATAACACCCTCCATAACTGCACCTAAAAACCAGCCTACAAATAATTGTTACATAATAAAAAATATATATAAATTCAAGAAAAACAGCACAAAAGCAATAACTGACGAGCATTAACGATCAATAAAACCATGCGTAATTGACAACTTTAATATAGACTAGAACAAAACCACTATATTAACCCAACATCACATGACACACTACAGAAATTAAAATACATTACAGAATATAATTTACATTCAACACACCCTCCACACTATCTTTCGAAGTCCAGAACATACAAAGGTAATTCCATTACACTCTATTACATTAGCTCATGATAAAGTCAAAAGCAATAATAACAAAACCAAACTGTTTGCAGGATATGGAAGCCGCAAGGAACTACATCGCAGACTTGGATACAACTAAAAAAGATTGGACAATAACCGCGAGAATAACCCGTATGTGGGAAGTGCGATACAAACCAACAAATGAAAACCCAGATACAATAGATATGGTCCTCCTCGATGAATAGGTCAGCAACTACCTTAAACTATCTTAGCTTCAACATAAAACCATACTAACAGGTGAACGTTGCAGGGAAAGCAAATACATGCATTGATAAAGAAGACAATAATCAATCACTACAAGGATAAGGTAACAGAAGGGAGAATATATACACTGTCTCATTTCAGTGTCGGGAAAAACACCAGAACACGACTACAAGTAGAGAATGAGTACATCATATGGTTCAATTCATTTACATCAGTAACATTGCAAGAAGAAACTGATGCCGCAATCCCGTTTCACAAATTCAACTTGCGTCCCATCGACCAGCTGGCTGAGCGAAACAATAAATTCGACATACTCACAGGTACAACTAGACACCCTCACCCTCTAGATAAACAACTACATTAGCATCTTCAAGGGGCCCAAAACACATTGAACAAACACTATGGGAAAACAACCCAAACAACATCTAATACATTCAATAAAATAACACTTACTCATGATGCAGAGGTAATTGGTCAGCTAATTGGAGTAGAGAACAAAATCCAAACCAACCAAAACCACCCAACAGAACAACGCCGGACAATCCACATCCAAGATGCAAGGTACGGAATACATCCAAAAAAACAAGAAAACAACATATGCAATAACATAATGACCATCATGCTTTCAACACAGGAACAACAAAGTCGCGGTAACGCTGTGGGGAACCCAAGCAGATCTGGTGACCGATGACATACCAAACAACGGATCACAACCACACATAGTAATCATCACAGCTACTAGAGTAACAACGTTCAATGGTAAATGGCAACACAAAGCAATAGAGAAACCAAAGAGTTTGACAACATATAATTTAAACACGTACTAATAATTAACAATGTTGTTGCAGGGAACTACCAACTGAATTCTACCGGAGGAACAAAGATATATATCAATCTAGACATTCCAGAAGTCCAACAATTCAAGAGAGAGTAAGAAATCAATAATGCTAAACTGTATAACAAACCAACCATTAGCAACTACGCAAATACTGAACCCAATACTAATTACCAATTGTAGACTTTCATAAAGCATGGTTGATGTGCCGCTACAACAAATAGTTCGAATAGAAGCCACCCAGCCAGAGAGTATCGAGGAGGCGATGATCAAGAATCGGAAAACAATCAAAGAACTACAACAACTATACATGGAAGGAGAAGAAAATGAGGTAAATACCAATTTCCTTTATTATAGGAACAGGTAAAACACTATTAAATATCCATTACAAATGAGATATGTACAACAACTAAGTCCTGATTTAATCTTCTCAGGAACACATGAACACTTATACTTGCGTGGCAAAAATAACATTCATCCACGACCAAGAGTGCGGTTGGATGTACACTTCATGCAACAACTGCAAATCAAGAGTAGATGAGAATCAATACTGCAACAAATGCCAAGATTTCCCAGAATTCCCCATCGACAGGTGGAGTACCATTACTATATCCAATATAATATACCACAATAACATCAACATATCTAATATCATCTACTGTAGGTGTAATACCCCGAATTTTTAAAACTCGATTAATTACGATTAATTATTTTTTTATTTAATTTAAAATCGTTTTAAAATCCTGATTTCGAACTTTATTTTAATTAACGAAGTTTTATTGCGATTAAGTTTTAATATCGTTACACGATTTATTTTTCAGATTTTATAATTTAATTTTTATTCGAGCATAAACTACATTTTTAAATCCTGTTTATTTCGAATTTTTAATAATTTCGGAACGTCCTTATTTTATTCAAAAATTTAATTTACTTTGTGTTATCGATATTTCATAAAAATTATTTGAAAATCTGATTTTAATTAAACATTCCTAATTATATCAATTTCTAAATGTAGCAAAGAATTTTCAGAATTTTTCCTAACTAAGTGAAATTACTAAAATACCCCTAAAGAGCAAAATTCCAATTTTCTTCTCTTCCTTGCTCTTCACGTACAAGTGAGAAGGAAGCCATTCTTTCTTTCCCTTCTTCCCTTATTTCAGTCCACATCCATGCCTTGTTCCCCAAGGACATTTCAACTTCTCATTCACTCTACTCGTCATTATAATCAGCCAAATTCTTTCCAATTTTCTCAACCAAAAATCAGTTATCAAAATTGCAAGTCCCCCCCCCCCCTTGTTTCTTTCCTGATCGAACCACGGTCACCACCAACAACCACAGCCACCATTAACCGCCCCACCTCCCGGCTTCGCTAGCCGACCACCACCGCCCTACCACCATTACTCGTCCCACCTACCTTCATCGCCGGCGAGAACCCGATCCAAATCCCCCACTCAAACTCCCCTGCTTCCCAGTTTTCGCACCCCACCCCTGCCTTGCTCTCCTCTGCGCTCAAACGCCGGCACTGCCGTGTCACCACACTCCACCTCCCCTCTTGTCTGCGCAGCCACCGCATCCCATGAACCACCCAAGCCATCTCACAAAAGTTCCCTGCTCCCTCTCTCCTTTTCGCATACTTTTCCCCCTCCTTTCGGTTTTTTGCGACACCATTACACCACCGCCGCCGCCGCCTCTCCGGCGCGGTTCCTTGCTGCGACACCGGATCACCTGAGCTCAGCCGCCCAACCTCCCTCTTTTCCTCCCTGCTCCTCCTCGTGCCCTCATCCCCTGCTTCCCCTGTTCCTTGTTTTCCCCTGCTCCGTGCTCCCCTTTCGTGTAAAACAGGTTCCAAATTGGAACCTCGTTTACTTTTTATTTCACATACCAAGCCCATAACTAGCTGGCCCAATTCTGGATCTTTGGGCTTTGGTTAAAACAAATATGAATTTTCAGATTCAATTAATCAATATTTATGTTTTAATGAATTATGTTTTCGATATAATTATTCACTAATAAATCGTTATTACTTTTCAGGTTTAATTATTGATTTTACTAAAATAAATTACTAGATTTATTTAACAAAAACGAAATTTAAATAATATTTATGAAAATCGATTTATGATATATATATATATCCAAAAGAAAGTTTGATTAATATTTTGATTAATAATATTTTCAGTAAAACATGAAATTATATTTTTTTTAATTAATTATTAAAATCTGTTACTTATAAATTCTTTACTTATAAAATTTATTATTTGTAAAATATCGATTTTAAGTTATTATCGTTTTAATAACTAATTCAATGATTTAATATTCAAAAGAAATCGGACTTGGAGCTCAGGATGAACGATCCATCGAACGGGACGTATAAACTACGGTTGAGGTAACATCTATTGCTAACACCCACAATCCCCTTATGAAATGTGTTTTATGAGATTATGAAATATGTTTATAATGATGTGTTTTTATTGGATTGTGGGATATGAAATGTATTTATGAGGTGTGTTTTATGAATGATGATATTTAAATATGTTTATGAATGATTTTATAAGATGATGATTATGAGTTATGAATAAGATACGAAACATGATAAATAAAAGTGTAACCGGTTCTGGCAGTTAGTGGGGTTACTATTTCTAGGTCGTGCACGTACCGCCGTACCGCGGGGCACCCAACAAGGGAGAGTGCTCCTTGAGGGTTACCGCAAGCTAAAAGAGAAACTATTTAGGTACGGGCGTATGTCTAACAAGGGAGAGTGCTCCTTGAGGACTATCGCAAGGTGGGAGACGTCCCGCAAGGCTAACTTGTCAGTTACCAAGTAAAATGAATGTTTTATGAAAGATAATGGGAACTATTAAAGTTTCAAGTTATAAATGATGTTTTATTATAATGCATTTATGAAAGTGTTTTACTATATTCTATTCTCCCTGATTGCAAAGTTAATAAAATGAATTGAAATGAGTTTACGCTGTTAGGGTAGTATGTTACTGGGCCTCGGCTCACGATATTGCTTTTGTTTTAGGTACGAAGAAGATCATGGGATGCCTTAGAGTGAGGATGCAACCACCAAATTCACGATCGATGTTTAGTAAAGATAACTATGTCATTAGTAATAAAGGGATGTATTATTTAAAGTCTAAGTTTGATTTCATGATTTGAGTTAGATTTTAATATTAATGTTTAATCAAATGTTAAAAGTATTTATTATTAAAGTTTATTTAGTAATTTAAAAAGGTTATGTCGCCTTGTATTTCCCACGAGGGAAATAGGCATGTGACACTCTGACTAAATTAGGGTTTTCGCTGCTAATTAAAGAGATAATTAACCTAATTAATGGTGTTTTGAAGTCGGGGTGTTACAGTAGGTACCGAATAATTGCCACAATTGATGACGGAAACGCAACGATGACTGTGGCGATCTTTGACAAAGACGTGGAAAAAATTATTGGAAAACCTATAGCATCAATGATGAAGATTTATGATCAGGTAAGACATTTACAATAATCAAATACACAAAGATAACAAAATGCAATGACATACACAATAATTACAATGCAAATCCAGGAAAAGGGGCCCGAGAAGGTTTCAAATGAACTACAACAATGCGTAGGGAAGACATGTACACTCAAGCTCAAAGTCAACAACAAAAGCTACATACACTAGAGGAAAAATCATCATGTACTTCCCTTCAAGTGCGGCTCATTTAGTAAATTGGCAGCACTTGAGAGGGAAAAAAAATGCATTTTTACAAGTGCGGGCTCATTTTAGAAAATTGGCAGCACTTGAGTTCAAGTGCGGGCTCATTTTACAACTGAGCAGCACAAAATAATTCCCAAAAACATTTTCTTTTCCCGCTTCTCTCTCCTTCATGTTCTCTGTTTACAGCTTCACTCTCCATATCACTTGTCTCTGCGCTCTCTCTCGTCTCCAGTCCGCACAGCCGCCGACGATTGTCCAGTTCGCACAGCCGCCCCCATCACCGCCAATGCTCTTCTCTCTCTTCCTCATTCTTTGTTGCTGATCTTATCCTTCCTCCTCTTTCTATTTGATGTCGGTCTTCCTTCGATGCTCTCCTCCTCCTGATTTTCTTCTCTCTCTGTGCTGCTCTCAACGCCGGCACCTTGAATTCCGCCGCTGCTTCCACTTCCCTTCCTCTGCCGCTAGTTGCTTCTCTCACAGGTTAAATAACCCTAAATTTATTGATTTTATTGTTTTTAGTTTTGAATTGTTGTTACCCATTGTTGGTTATTTGTCAATTGATGTGTTCTCATTAGGCAGAGATGAAGAATGGACCAGAAGCTTTGAGTCGTCCTAATTTGAAGAAATCGTCCAACTATTCTTCTGAATTCAAGTTGCTCATGTAATTCCTCTTTCTCTCCCTGTGATTTAATATACGTTTTAGTTTCAATTCATCTGTAGATTTCAATTCCAATTCATCTGTAGATTTCTCAGTTATCAAATTCCCCAATTTATGCTTAATTATTCAATAAATTATCAGTCAAATGTCTGTTGTGCTAAAGAACTGAAATTTCTGATTCAGTCCCAAATATAACAAATTAGGTTTTTTTTTTTCAACTTATAATTATTTGTGCAGAATTATGCTGAGTTTCAATTTAATTAATTTTTGCTTTCTTGAAACTTAACTGATGATAATTTACTTTACATTAAATTAGGCATAATTATTTATGGAGTAGTAGTTAAAGTTCTCCTTGAACTTAATTGGCAGTGTAATAGTCCTAGCAAGTTCTCCTTGAAATTGTGATTGTAATTACGATAGGTTGTCTAAGTTGGATGGAGGCTTTTCTATAATAGGCGATTAACAGTCTGCTAGTATTTACTCTCATCTAAGTAATATGGTTAATGACCTATGTTTAGCTTTGATGTCATGATGTGGTTCAAGGAGCGAATTGTATACTCTGGTTAATGCAGGGGACACGAATCAAGATCAGTTTGGTATTTGATCTTCTCAGCTGAACTTGTCCATTTTTTTTGGTGTCATATTATGCTTGTCATTTGTCATGATTTGATACTTAAAGAGTTGAATGGTATATAATTACCTGGTGTTTGGGCCGATGGATTTAAGATGGGAGTTGAATTAGGACATTTAAACAAAAGTTGCAAGATTAACTGACTTAATTACACGTCTTTTGTTTTACAAAAAATTATTAGAAATATAAATAAACTCAAACTAAATATTAGAACGTACCTGGAGGTGGAGCAGAAAGGATGGGAGTTGGAGACAGAGGTGGAATAGATGGAGTTCCCAGGGGTGGAATTGATGGAGTTCCCTGGGGGCTAGGACTAGTATCTTGAGATTCAAAATTTGCAAGGTTATTATGTGTTTTCTAATTTTTTTATCATATAAATATGACACTGACGGACCATTTAGTAACCAATTAAAACAAAGTAAGTTTAAAGAAGATACTCCTACACTGATTCACTTTGTTAAAGAACAGTAATTTAACAAATTAAGACCAGTCCACAAAAGAAGCCAAAAATAGACAGACAAACCATTCTTTTAAAAAAATGACAGACAAACAAACAATGAGAGAAGACATACAACGGTACATTTGGTGAGTTTGCTCATGTCGTAGCAGAGAAATTGTAGTTGATAGAGCTTCATTTATAGATCACGACTCAATGGCTTCATTTTCTGAATGTATGCAGATCCTAAGTTGCTTCTGAATGCCTTGTAGAGGAAGTATGCATTACTACCAAAAGCTTAAAAGGTGTGTTTATCACTGTGTTTTGGTAGTATTTGAAATTATTACTCTCTCTTCCCTACTGTAATGATTGTAATGATTGCTCCTGTGAACATTTCTTATCTGCTGTTTACTTTTGCTCACATTGATCATGGAGTCATGTTTTCTAGCATGTGGAATGTAGTTGACGAACCTTTTTACCGTTGATATTATGTTAAAGTAGTATATTTCAATTTCCACAAGTTCAGAACTGATATCTTCTCCATTTTGTCTTCTACTCATCTTTGATGTTACTATCAGGTCCGTGGGAGATGCACGAAAGCCTGGTCTCAGTTCCATAATCGACTTGCAAATGCTGACAAGGAATACCTTGCACAACTCGGGAAGGCCTAATGACTATTTTATTTGTGGCTGCATGCTAATGCTCTGATTACTTGATCCTTATTTAATGGCATCATGTTGGGAGGATTAGTTCAGTTCTTTTGATTAGGACACTGAGACAACTCCACATTTCCAGTCTATTGTTCAAGGATTTATAATTCATGTTTTTAGGTGAGTAATGAAAAGTTCTCTTTATTTTTTTTCAGTTCCTTCAGAATTAGTTATTTTTTTCACCTCAAACAGTCAGTTTACATTTTTCATTGATTCAATAAGTTTCATAATGAAACTACTGCAGGAAGTATGGACTGTGGGTTGCAAGGAATCCTACTCTTGTTATGTGCTCCTCAATTGCTTTACTTCTTATTCTTTGCTTGGGTTTACTATGTTTCAAGGTCGAGACTCGACCTGAGATGGTCTATTAGCATCCGGTTCTCCCCTTTACATCAGTTGTACAAATGTTAAATCCTGGACTAGTTTGTCAAGGAACCTGAATAGATGCAACAGCTTCGTACTCCACATCAACGAAAGCTTTGTATCTCTCATGCTTAGGACATAGCTAGGGGCTCTGCTTAGTAGAAATTGAAGACAAAATAAAAGGATCCGGCCTTAATTAGTAAATGTTGTAGCCCATAATGGTGTAGAATTATGTGAATTTTTGTGATACTTGGCATTCATGTTTGCAAACTGAAGTTGAGTGGTTCACTATTTTCAAGTTATACAGTAAATGATATTCATGGATAGTTGTGGAATCATGTGGTTCTAGTGCGTTCTATTAAAGCTAAAACCAAATTTTGTTCATGTACTCTACGCTTCACATGTTTTGTGTTTCTTAGGCTGCATTCTGATCTTTGTGTACTGTGTTTCTATACTTACTGTGTTTCTATACTGCTGTGCTGCATTCTGATATGATAATATTCTTCTTTTCTGATCTGTACTGATGCTTACTTATCTGTATTGATATTTTACTGATCTGCACAGCTGCTACATACTGCTCTGCATGCTGATCTGCACGGGTGCTGCATCATTAAGGTGCTTAAATTAAGGTGTTTGTTCTCATCCCAACTTTGATCCTCATATTTTCAGAACTAGGAATTCAACTATGAAGATTCTGTATACAAGAGTTAACTGCTATAAAGGTCTTCCATGTTGAGACAGAGGAAAAAATAACAACAAAACGACACGGGAAGGAGAAACTCAAAGAAATAAAAAAAGGAGGGCCAGCCAAACAAAAAACACAAGAACAATAGGTAATGACTCGGAAAAACATATTAAAATAACAAACCCAAAATAATAGCAACAGCCGTAGTGTTTATAAAATGTAACACTAACATGTTCATAAAATGAAACGGGGTCGACACACCAACAGAGGAGATCCCTACAACGAGCATATCACCAACTACAAACCAAGACCCAATACAACAGGCGGACGACGAAACCAACTACTAAATGATGAGAAAACTTCAAACGCTCATGTGCGTTGCATGATTCCTTACTTTTATAAATTTCAAAACCATCTTAACAAATTACTTTTACATATTTAATAGATTTGGTTACTATTTAACCTTCATAGATTTTGGGGTTAAACAATAGAGATAAATACAATAAAGAAAGAAAATTTCAGTGGCAGAAACAAAGGTGCAAAGTGTGCAAAGTGTGGGACTTACAGGAGATTACATACATATTAGTGGTATGACAACAATTAATAATAGTACTTATAAAGTAGCAATGAAATTACTGTGTACCGTGACCTCAAAAAAATTTGAAACAGAGACCTAAGCTGCATAAACAAAGTGGAGGTGGCAAAACACCAATTAACACAAAAAAATACAAAGTCTTATGGCTTTAGCGAGTAAAAAACCCGTTTACATTTAATGCAACTCTCCGTAATTACAAGATTTATATACAGCCCCAAACAAAACAAAACTACAACCAAACAACCACCAACCGCACAAACAACAAAGACAAAAATACCAAGGAAAAAAACCTCAACATCACAAAACTAGCCCGTGCCTCGCACGGGTCAAGAAACTAGTTTTAATTAAAAAACTACTCCGTCTTTGTATTCATAACCTCCAGTCATCACTTCAACTTTTTCATCAATTTTGTTACTCTTTTCATATTTTCTTTGAGGGGAAGATAGATTGGGCATTTTAGTTGTTATTCTTTTTAGATAAGTGTTGAATAAATTGGTTTTCCATTTTCAAATCCATATGAACATAATTGTAAATATTAAACACGTAACCCGTGTATCACACGGGCTAAAAACTACTCCTAGTTAAATTACACAATCCAAGTATGGCTTAAGAATTCTTAATGTAAAAGGCATTAGAACTTGAAATAAAACACATTACCTCAAGATTAGAGAGAACGGCTGACGGTACTTCAACCAAATCCTTTAAATTCCTCTCAAGCAATGTGACTCTCTTTATACCATATCGATGTGCTGCCAGCACCTGTTACACAGCATCAGATAGAGAAAACCAATTTAGAGAACCTAGTTTCTATATTAAAGATAATAAAGCATGCAAAACATCATGCAAAAATTTTGAACTTCAATATTGTTGTAGAACATCTACCTTAACAGACGGGTAGAAACTACAAATGCTTGTTGAGCAGAAACTAAATCATATACTCAAATCCTACAAATGCAATCTAATTATCCCTACTAGATCATCATATGCCCCATGGTTGTACTTTGGTTATTCTGCTGTTCGTGATTAGTGTTTTTGAGTTTCACGGATTTTTTTACTAATGCAGCTCTCATAAAAAAAGAGGAGAGCTGATGCCAACAAAGAGTGCACATATCAAAGTTAGATGGAAGAATCCAGCAGTTTCTGATACAAAGCAAAGTAAAAATAAGCATTTCAAACCAACCTTATCCTTGACACCACCAACAGGCAGCACAAGGCCCCTCCAAGTCATCTCCCCAGTCATAGTTGTATCAGCTATTCAGCTCTCATTCTCTTTTGACTTAATAAGGAGACAAGTGTTGTTACCAATGTCACGCCCGCTGATGGACCGTCCTTGGGAACAGCCCCAGCAGGAAAATGTATATGAATGTCCCACCCCTCCATTAAGTTGATTTCACCAGTAGCAACCAAGTTCAGCTCCATGGCCCTCTGTGAGGGGGTCGAAAAAGCACGAGGCTAATGCGTGACCTCGTCCCTCGTAGGTGTGACGATTCTTTTTATTCAATCAAGTGTAATTGGATTTCCTGTGAGTTTACACCCAACTGACTAGTAATATAGGAGTCGTCATTCAATTTTTAACGACAATGAGAAAAACTGACAAAACCCGGTTATCGTGACATAAAGGGAGTGCAATTATGTTTGACCACGACGGCCGTAGGTTCCCTTGTGATCCCTGGTGTGGGGATCTCTCAACATACACCCGCAAGGTAGAGATTGAGGGTTCGGGGGACTGTAACTACCGAGAGGAGTACTCGCTCGTCGATAACTCCAGAGGCAGGATATCCTTACTAGCTCAGCATAAATAATTGAAGGGACATGCGTTAACTATTAAACTAATCTGAGTTGATTTTAGCAACATGCAACATATAATACTAGATCGTTCGCGATTATCTGATTTAGATTGCATTAAGGGACCTAGCATGATAATCCAATTTCCGAAAAATATTATATTTATTAAGCGTGATAGAACAATCAGATTTAGTTAGTTTAACAGTTCATAAAAAGGGCGGGGAAAGCAATTAAATCATAGAAAATGGGCACATTACGACGCACCCTTGAGAGGTGCGTCACGGTTCTCAGAAAACTAACCACTTTGACTTTTCTATTTCTCCTTTTTATTTAACGAATCTCAAATTATGGGACAGGATACGTTCTGTTCGATTTATGGATCGATTGCGACAGAACGCGTGAACAATTTCGCAGCGTGAGACTTAGGCTAGGGGTTGGAGTCAATACTCAGAATATGAATTGTGTGTTCCTTTCACGTCGAATTTGGGGTTGTATTTATAGGGAAGAGTTCGTGGAAAGATAGAATTGCAGAGTTCTAATCCACAAAGAATTAGGAAAAAAACACGTACCCAGGTATTTTCGGCGCCCAGAGCCATGCGTTGAAAATAGGGTCTGGGCTGTTTTCTTAGTCAGATTCGGATTCCTGGAATCCGTAGTGTTTGAGACTTAATCGAGTCTTTTAGTGCGTATCAATTTCATGACGGAATGCGTCTGGGCCCGTTACGAACTCTAGGCTCCTTAGGATTTTAATTAATACGTAACTCTTATTTCCGAATCATATTAGAAATAGGATTCTCGCAGTTTTCTATCTCATTTAGGATTTATGTTGGAGTGCAACACCTAATTCTGACAGGTTTCTATCTTTTATGACTTGCCAACTTTAGAAGCTACCCTTTACGACAGTTACTATTTTTAGCAGGTTTCCATAAATAGCAGGTTTCTATAAATAGCAGGTTTCAGGTGAAATGAAAAGGGGAATTGAGATTCGTTATTTTATAGGAGATGCGTTGTCAAGTGGAGATTTATGCTTTCATCATCGAACCTTTCCCTTTCGGGAATGGGGACAAAAGTAGGTGTCTACAGTTAGCCCCTACTTTGACTGAGTCTTGGAGTAAGACGATGGGCAAAGTATTAGACGAAGTGCGTCACACAAGCCATGGTGTATGTGACCTGTTTTGTGAGGGTCTCACGAGCCCCCGAGTGATAACATTTGACTTAAGGGTCATCACTTGAAATGTCGACATATCCCTCACGTGTCATTGGGATTTGTCAACGGATAGTATAGAATACTCCATCACTTTGTCATTGAAAGTATCTAAAGAGGCGTAGAAACTCCCTCACTTTGTCATTGGGAGTAGCTACAGATGTTTTCGAAATCAAAGCTATAAAGTGTAATTGGGCCTGGCCAAGCCCAATCACGAGGTAAAAATATTTTTTTAAAGATTCTCATTTTCAAGGTTAACTAAATGAGAAAACCCCTTGTTTTTATGGGACGTAAAACGAAGGAAAATCCAGCACATCGTTCTTTTTAGGAAAAACGGAAAACCAATCTTTTAAATTTTGGAAAAAAGGGAAAACTACTCACATCGCTTTTTTTGGAAAAAACGGAAAACCAAAAGCTACTCACATCGTTTTTGGGAAAAACGGAAAACTAAAGGCTACTCACATCGTTTTTGGGAAAAAACGGAAAACCAAAGGCTACTCACATCGTTTTTGGAAAAAAACGGAAAACCAAAAAAAGTTATCGCTTGCAGCGACTAAGGACCTGCGCGGTTAGTGACGCAGACCCCGCCGGCTAAAGATGGCGAGCCTGTCCGCTAAGGGTGGACACCCCGTCCGATAGAAGTGGACGAATCTGTTTTGAAATTGGTTTGTGTTTATTTTTTGAAAATAAGGACCTACGTGGTTTGCGCCGTAGACCCCGCCGGCTGAAGATGGCGAGCCTATTTCATTTTGCTTTTGAAGATTCTATTTTTCGAAAACTGAGGACCTGCGCGTCTAGTGACGCAGACCCCGCCCGTTGAGGTTGGGCGAGCCCATTTTGAATTTCTTATTTTGCCTATGTAGAAGGGCTTTTGTGATTACAACCTGTTGGTGGGTCGCAATATTTCCTGATTAGGTGTGTCCTATAAGTGGGTCCACACTGTGTATATTTTTAACGATATTGCAAAATACCGTTCTTGGGAAAGAAATATCAAGATAACAGATATTTTACACAAAAATAGGGGATTGCGCGTGCCCGACAGCGAATATTCGCTGTCTGGGAAGCATTTTCAGCGCCCAGCTCTGGGCGCGAGAATTTCTAACGCCCAGAGCTGGGCGTTGAAAATGCGAAGGGGAGACGGGTCTTTAAATTCGCGGACCGTCTCCTTCCTTTCTCATTTTCACCATTTTCGCTCAAGCTTTCTTGTTCGTTTCTTCAGTTTTCTTTACGAATTCTACTTCAAATCACTTCCTAATCTTCCCAATGTAAGTAATTTTCAGTAATTTTGAGCTTTTTTGTCAATTTCAGTATTTTTGTCAAGTATTTTATGCATGAAATTGATTTGGGGGTTTTTGATTTTGTGTCCCTTTCCTTCAATTAGATAGTTGGAAATGTTCCTCATAACATATTAATTAGTTTGTGCATGTTAATTTTTGCAAGTATGTTGATTCTTGTTGAATTTGGGCATTTTCATGCTAGCCCCCAAGTATACCTACGACTCTAGTGTTTTCTTACAATGTAGGTGTTTTTTGGTATATTGCTTGCGTTCCTCATAATTCGTGAATGACAAATTATGGGAGAATTTTCATTTTGTTGGAGTTAATTAAAAAAATTCACTTAGGGAATTTTTTGCTTGATATGAACTTAGTATCATGTCTTAGGGAACAAAAATTGTATGACTCCATGAGTGGAATGCACTCCTTTAGTGATTGGTGTGAGTTCCAGTTTTGTTAAAGGTATAATGCCTTATTGTATTATTGATCAGCATGCCTGACGAGTCGTCACCTCCTTCTGGCGGCCACGAGGAGCGTGGCATGACGCGTCAGTCTACTGGCGCAGGTCCCCTATGGGTGGGTCCCGAGCTCTACGACGGTCGTGATCTGCACTACGACCTAGAGCACCACGTGACTTCCCGACTTCATGCGAGGAGAGAGACTACGGTTCGCGGCTACGGCGCAGCGACGAGTGAGACCGTTTTTAGTTTCCTGAGCTCGGACGCCTAGGCTTTGGTGAGGGCGAGCTCACTGTTTCCGGTGGTCGAGACCTTCTGGGAGATACTGCGGCTTAACATCTCCCTGTCCTTTCTGCGGTCGTTCATGAGGTGGTGGTGGGATACCACCAACACCTTCCATTTTCCTTGGGGCGAGATGCCGATCACTCCCGAGGACTACACGGCTTTGACGGGGTTGACCTTTACAGGGAACCCCGTTCGTCTGAGGTCGGATGGCCCACCGCCGACTGTTGTTGAGGGTACCAGGCTCCTTGGCTCGTGGATGGGCAGGAGATTGCCTTCGTACCAGCCCCGTGGGATACCTTTCGCTGACCTGATGTGGGCCTTGGAGCATGGGGTAGAGGAGTCGCCTTCGAGACAGGCTCGGCTGTTCTACCTCCATTTTATTACTTCCACTTTTCTATCGGGTCCGACTGACACCTTTGACCCGAGGTGGATAGGCATGGTGGAGGACGTGTCTACACTGGGTGACTATTGCTGGGGCGATTTGGGCTATGCGACGCTCGTCGGCCAGATGAGTTTGGCGGTGCGCGACTCGGACCCGAGTAGACGTCACTTTGTCATTACATTAGCGGGAGTGCCGCGTTTGATCGAGGTATGTGCCTAGACTTTCTTTTGTTTTCTCGCTTTTACCGGGCTTCTTTTTTTTGATGTTTTATTGTCTTTTCCTTTTGTAGCTGTGGGCCTTTGAGCATTTGGAGTACCCTGCCGGTCGTCGTTGGGGTTGGAAGAAGAAGCTGACAGTGCGTCCACCGCCCGATACCGTGTGGGATCTCATTCGGGATGGGAACCCTGAGCATGTGCAGAATCTTATCCTCTATCTCGTATTTCGTCATTCTTTTTATTTTCTATGTGCGAGATCTGGCCGTGTTTGTACAAAAACAGGTGGTTTGGACCCCATGGCTCTCTTTTAGGGGTACTTATGCCTCGGTCAGGGATAGTTATGCCCTGAGCCAGATGCGGGTTTTGTTCGTTGGCCGTCGGGACCCTGTCTGGTACCTGGGAGAGCGGGTACGTATGCAGACGGTTGGGGCTTTTTCGGTGCCTAGGCCTCCGCCCGCGACCATGCTGTCTACTCGTTCGATAGGCGAGTCGTGGAGGGTCCACTCGAGGACTGGCGTGCCGGCGACGGAGTTGGTGATAGAGGGAGCTAGCTATTATCAGTTTATCCAGGATTCTCTTCGTCTCCCGGAGCCTGGCGCTGTAAGTTGCCCTCTCTTTTCGTATTGATTTTAGTGTTTTCATGCTCGTGCCCATGTGTTTATGTCTACTGTGTTTTGTGCAGGAGTGTCCTGACCCTTCGTTGGGGGGATGGGTGCTTCCCGATGCTCGGATCGCGTATACCGGAGAGAGTGGATCCGAGATTGTGGAGACTTTCCCGGAAGACCGGGTTTTCCATGCTCCGCTCCCTGAGGGAGTATAGGCGGTATGCACCTTTTATTTGTGCACTCTTCTTATATCTTTCTTTTTTCTTTTGTTACTAACATTCCTGTTTCAGGTTCCGGCCCGTACGGCCAACGCGATGGTGGGGGTGATCAACCGGTTGAAGTCCGCGTTGGTTCGGGACCGATCTGCACTTTCTTGCAGGAGCCCCCACTCTACTCGGGTAATGTGCCCTCTTTTTTTCTTATGATTTGTACCTTTTGTTTGGCTTTCTGTTACTCACTCTTCTTTTGTCTTTTCTTGTAGACGGGTGCTGGACGAGCCGGGGCCGACGACGCGGGTCCCTCGGGCGGGGGACACGGTCGTGAGAGAGAGAGGGCACGGCACTCGCCCCTACGGCACTCGCCCCTACGGCATCGCCGTTCCGACGCGGGGGTGAGTTCTTCCGGGGAGAGGTCCGAGCCGGAGCGTAGGCGACGTTCCGTGTCGGTGGCTCGAGAGCCTAGCCCCGAGTTGCAGTCACAGCCTCATTTTTGGGGTGATTCTGGCTGGGGGCCCTCATACCACGGGGTGTGGAGTGGATGGACCGGCGACGCTTGGAGATATGGAGCCGATGACGAGTCTTAGGTTTACCTCCTGTTTTGTATATATTCATTCTTGTATTCCGCATGTATATATATATTTTTTTTGCGATTTTTTGGTGCAAGAATGTTTTGAGCCTTCCGTGGGCTTTGCTTTAACATATTATAGTAATATTAGCTTTCTAAACCAACGACTAATTTTAAAAGAGAAAGAATTCCGTAAAAATAATGAGTTCATACAAGAGTGCACACATATTTTTAGACTAACCGACTACTTGGGGTATTACATATGCATGTTCACTATTTTTCGTTTTTTTTTTTGCCGACTCGTGCCATACTCCTTTGTTGGGCTTGTTCCTGAAAATTCTTGTGGCTTTGTTTTTCATTCTATTTGGTCTTGCCCGTGCGTGGGTTAGGGTATAGTGCCCTTTGCAATATCCTTTCTTCCTGATGCGTTGCATGACTTTATTATTTTTTAATTTTTATTGGCCCGAATCCTTGATAAGAATTGCCTACGTATCTTGTTAAAATCAGGTCGCGCGTAGTTCTAGGTTTCTATAAATTTTTTGAAAGGGTGTTCATTACACGTCTACTTCCCCCCCAAGTGTTCGTGGTTCTTTTGATGGTTCGAAAAAGGAGTACGAACACTTGCAGAAGCGGGAGGATAGGTGGCAAGAGAGAATGACGCCCATACAAGGGCGTAGGAAATATCAGCGCCCAGGCCTGGGCGTGAAAAATAACAGCGCCCAGTCCTGGGCGTTAAAACATCGTCCTTCGCCTTTTTCTACTTTTATCGAGTTTTATGCCGTTTGCTTAGAGTAATGTGCAGAATTCTTGCTTATGAGTCTTAACGTGTTTTATTAGATGCCTTAACTCCGGACTGAATTTTATTAAATATAGTACTTTTTCAATTGGTCTAAGTTTGTGAGGTTAGCGAATTCCGCTCCATCTATGTCAGCTAGTTGGACTGCTCCGCCAGGTAGGATGGTCTTTACAAAGTATGGTCCTGTCCAGTTAGGCCGGAATTTTCCTCGAGGGTCCGTAGTAGGTGCGCGGACTTCTTTTAATACAAAATCGCCTTCTTTGATATTTCGAGGTTTGACTCTTTTGTTGAATTGCCTTGCGATGCGCTTTTGATACACTTGCACGTGATGTAAAGCTCTCAACCTCCGTTCGTCTAAAAGGACGAGCTCGTCATACCTAGCTTGAACCCAATCAGCCTCGGGTAGCTTGCTTTCTAGGACGATCCGGAGGGAGGGAATTTCCAACTCGATCGGTTGAACTGCTTCCATTCCGTATACCAAGGAGTAGGGTGTTACTCCAATGGAGGTGCGAATTGAGGTTCAATAGCTCCATAATGCGAAGTGTAATTTGTTGGGCCAATCCTTATAATTTTCGGTCATTTTTTCGATTATGACTTTAATATTTTTGTTGGCCGCCTCTACCGCGCCGTTCATTTGCGGCCTGTAGGGAGAGGATTTATGGTGTTTGACATGATATTTTTCGAGCAGGTCTTGGACTTCGGCCCTAAAGTGGGAACCTTGGTCACTTATGATTTCATGTGGAACCCCGTATCGACAGAATATGTTCTTTTCTAGGAATCGAGCGACATGTTTGGCCGTTAATTTTGCATAGGAGACTGCCTCTACCCATTTAGTGAAGTAATCAATTGCGACTAAAACATACTCGTGTCCCCCAGCGCCTGTTGGTGTTACCTTGCCAATTATATCTATACCCCAGGTGGAAAAGGGCCATGGAGAAGTGAAGGTGTATAGTTCTGAGGGAGGCAAATGGTTAAGGTTACTGAAGATTTGGCATTTCGGGCAAGTTTTTACAAAGTGATGGCAATCGGTTTCCATAGTGGTCCAATAGTACCCTGAGCGGGATATTTTTCGGGATAGCATTTTTCCGTTCATATGGGGTCCGCACACGCCGTTATGGTATTCTTCCATTAGTCTTTGGGCTTGGTTTTGGTGGACACAAAGTAACTTGATTTTATTCGGCGTGTACTTGTACAGTTCTCCCAGAATTATGCTATATTGCGAAGCGAGGAGGCGTAGGGCCTTTTGTGCTCGCGGGGAGGTGTTTGGGGGGAATTCCCCACTTGTTTTGTAACAAAGGATGTCCGTATACCATGGTTCTTCTTCGGTGTTTTCAGGTTCGGAGTCTATGGCACAGCAATAAGCCGGCTCTTTCCTTCGCTCGACCCGAAGGGTCATCCCGTCCCATTCATTCGGGATGTTGAGCATTGAAGCTAGCTTCGCTAGTGCATCCGCGAATTGGTTGTCGTCTCTTGGTAAGTACGTATACTCGATTTTTTCAAATTGCTCGACTATTTGGTCTAAGTGAGCTTGATATTTTGAGAGACTAGTGCTTCGGACCTTCCATCTTTTGGATATATGGTTTATTATTAGGGAAGAATCCCCGAAGACTTGTAGATGTTTGACTCCGAGGCTAACTGCGGCCTCTAGCCCAACTATGCAGGCCTCGTATTCGGCGGCGTTGTTTGTGGCCTCGAAGTCAAGTTTGACGGAAATTGGTATATGGGCCCCTTCGGGACTGACTAGGAGAACTCCGACGCCGCATCCTTTCTGGTTGGACGCGCCATCGAAGTATAGTGTCCAATAGTCGTCTCGTATCATCAGAAGTTCCTCGTCAGGGAGGAGGTAAGCTTCCGTGGTTTCCTCATTCGTGGCATGCTCGACCAGGAATTCGGCTACCGCTCTTCCTTTGATTGTTTTTTCTGGCATGAATTTTAGGTCGAACTCTGAGAGCATGACTAGCCACCTGGACAGGCAACCATTTAGGGTGGGCTTTTCGAACATGTATTTTAAGGGGTCTAGTTGTGACACTATATGAACAGTGTGGGCCAATAGGTAATGTCTGAGTTTTTTGGATGCCCAGACGAGGGCGAGGCAAGTTTTCTCAAGTTCTGTGTATCTCGTCTCGTACTGTATGAACTTCTTGCTCAAGTAGTAAATGGCTCGCTCGGATCCATATACACACTGTGAGAGCATAGCTCCCGCTGCAGTATCCGTGACGGTTAGGTATAGGCGTAAAGGGATTCCAGGCAAAGGCGGGGAGAGGACGGGTGGTTTGCTTAGGTATTCTTTGATTTTATCGAAGGCAGTTTGGCATTGTTCATCCCATTCGACTTTTTCTTCTTTTCTTAATTTTTTGAATATTGGCTCACAAGTCATAGTAAGCTTGGAAATGAACCTACTAATGTATTGCAGCTTTCCTAGGAAGCCCCTTATCTGTTTTTCAGTTTTTGGTGGGGGCATTTCGGTAATGGCTTTGATCTTGGATGGGTCAATCTCGATTCCTCGCGTACTAACAACATATCCTAGCAATTTTCCAGAGGTTACCCCGAACACACATTTTTGTGGATTTAGTCTCATGTTATATTTCAAGATTCGGGTGAAGAACTTTTTAAGTGCCGGGAGGTGACCGTGCCGGTCTTTAGATTTGACGATCATGTCGTCCACATAGACCTCGATTTCTTTATGATAGGTGGCCCCCGCGTTTTTCAAACCAAAAGGCATTACAGTGTAACAATATGTACCCCAAGGGGTAATGAAAGTTGTTTTTTCCATGTCTTCTTCTACCATGCGTATTTGGTTATATCCGGCGTACCCGTCCATAAAGGAGAGGAGCGCGTGCTCTGCGGTGTTGTCTACTAGTATGTCAATGTGAGGTAGAGGGAAGTCATCTTTGGGACTGGCTTTGTTGAGGTCTCGAAAGTCTACGCACATTCGCACTCGTCCATCTTTTTTAGCTACGGGGACAATATTGGCCACCCATTCTGGGTAGTTGGAGACTTTTATAAAGCCGGCGTCTAATTGTTTAGTGACTTCTTCTTTTATTTTTAAGGCTATCTCTGGTTTGAGCCGCCGTAGCTTTTGTTTTACTGGCGTCATTTTGGGATCTAGCGGAATTTTATGCTCAGCGATTTCTCGATCTATTCCTGGCATGTCTTTGTAGGACCAAGCAAAGACACCCTCGAATTCCCGCAAAGTGGAGATTAGATCGGCCTTTTCAGTGGGAGTTAAGGTGAGGCCAATTTTAATGATTTTAGGATTTTCTTCTGTTCCAATATTTACCGATTATGTGTCCTCAATTATAGGAGTTTTGAGTTCTTTTTCACTTACAGCTTTTATTAGTTCGGTATATTCCTCTACTGGCTCTTTTTCGTGCTCATTAGTGGCGAGACATTCTGCATTATTACTCGGATTTTTAAGCGGCATATACTCAAAAGTTTTGTTTATCTTATTAAAGTCATGAAGCATTACATCAAAAAGATCTCCCAGAGTAGAGATTTCCGGGTCTAAACCATTTTTGGGAGGGGTTACAATTTTTCTAGGTTCGGACTCGGAGTCAGACTCGGATTCAGACTCTAATTCTTCGTACATCGGACCCTCTCTCGCAGATATCTTGAACTTCATCCCACGAGCATTAGTCCATTTGAAAGTCTTGCGCCACCCTCGTTGGATTTGGTCATCTTTTGAGGGTGATGGAGCGATCAATTTAGTAGGATCGAACACTTCATCTTGAAGAGCTAATGCCATAATTTCTGTTTCATTCTTCGCTCTTTTCTTTTCTAACCCAAACAATAGCCCGAAAGCATGTGAGTTGGGGAGCGTTTTTGGCATAGCACAATTCTTTGGGGCGAGTGGCCTTTGAGAACATAAAGGGTCGTGTCCCAGAGCATGCATCTCTTGGGTTTGTGCGATCTCTAGGTATAGATGTTCGGGATATGCTTCTTCCATCGCGTTCCTTGATGGCTATCACGGGCAGGTATTCAGGGGCCCTGCATTATTGTTGTGGAGTAGGAGACACATTAGTTTGTTTCGTGAGTCGGTTTTTTAGACATTCTATGACTACCCTTAAGTCGGACTAGTATATTTGGATTGCTATGTGTGCACTTTGAACTCTTTATATTTTCGAAAATCTTTGCCCGTGTGACATTCATAATTATTTGCATGGTCGACTTTTAGTGCCGAGCATTGCCGTCGTAGGAGGCCTAACAACGACGCAAAGAGTTATTAATTTTTTCACGAGTCGCTTTTGAAATCGAGTGCTTTTCTTACGCCCTCGTAGCAATTCTTTTTACGAACATTTTTTGTGCTACGTATTTTCCTTTCGCGCGGGCACCGAGGCTGCTGCGCCTGACCAGAAGGCCAAGCAGCAACTTCAGCGCCCAACGTCGGGCGTGAGAAATTCTGGCGCCCAGCCAGAGGCGCTGAAAATGCGTCCCTGGCTGATTCTCGTTTTCTGTTTGCGTCTACTTTTGTTTATGCGACTTCGATTTGCGTGCTTGCCTAATAACTTCCTTTACGCGTTGTGCAGCGTTTGTGGGATTCGTTACAGGCCATCCCGAGCGTCGCTTATTTTTGTGGCGATCATTCGGGTTTGCGGAACACGTATTTCGGTATAACTCTTTGGCAAATTAGTCTATGAATGTTTGGGCAATTTTTAAGGTCGTTGTTCTTCTAGGATAGTTTGTCACACACAATCACATATTTCGCTACACATAACTAACATTCATCATGAGGCGATAATAACATGTCATGTAGTTTATGATAGGCTTCTATGGGTAGTTATTTGCGCCTGGCTTGGTACCGCTTCTATCGTAGATCCAACACATGCCCCGGTCGAGGTAGTGTCTTCAACAGACGAATTTCGCTCAAGAGGCCAACCCGCAAGTGCAAGCCAAGGGGGCATGCAGGCGAGAGGGACCTAATGAGCGAGCGATTGGGTTCGGGATAGGTGTACTACCTGCACAAGTACCGAGTGGGCAACATGCGCGGCGTATGCATGATATGTGTGTTTTATGTAGAGTTTTTACCCCCGTCCCTTAGTACGTTTTGATCTCAAATGAGCTCTTCGGAGCGATTTTTAGTACTAATGTGCTCCTTGTAGTGTGTTTGTAGTTTCAGGTTCATCATTGTAGGAATTAGTATATTTTTGTGCATTTCCTACTCATTTGAATCAATAAAGAGATTATGTACTTTCGAGAGCACAAACATTAAGTTTGAAGAGTTTTGAAGCAAAGCGAATAACGAAGGAAGTACAAAAATGACTATAGTCCACTATTTTACGCATAACTGAAGTTCTACAACTCCAAATGATGTAATTCCAATTGGGTTGGATTATAGACTTCAATATCTTTCCAACAAGTGGTCACTCGCCTAATTCCGACGAATAACGAAGGAGATATGACGTTTTGAAGATAGAGGATCGTGCAGTTTCAACACGCGCCCGATCGGGCGGGCTTCGCCCGATCCGGATCGGGCGGTCATTCTGGGCGTTGTTCTGGGCATTTTGCAACCGCCCGATCGGGCGGAATTTCGCCCGATCGGGCCGACTATCGAGCACATCGCCCGATCGGGCGAAGCGTCGCCCGATCGGGCCACGCCAACCTCCAGCGTATTTCGCGAGATTTTATTTCCGATTTTGGGCTCTATTTTGGGCAAACTATAAATACTAGCCCCTTATATTTTTAGTGACATCTTTTATTCTAGTTCTCAATACTTAGTTTATTTCTAGTTTTCTCTCCAATTATTCAAATACTTAGTTTTTAATTTCAAGTAAAGATCCAAACTTTATTATTTTATTTGTTCTTCAATTCGGTATTATTTCCTACCTTAATTTATTTTGTTGCTTTAATCATGTTTTCCATTATGCTAATTGCTTTGTTATTTATTATCATGAGTGAGTAGTTTAGTTTCTAGGGTTTAGGGGATCCATGAATGCATGATTGGGATTGTATATGGGCTTGATTATTGATTGATTGATTATAATTTCTATAGCTTATTATTATTGCTCGTCAATTCTGTTCGGCCGGACTATTTTGATTTGAGTTTGATTAACCTTGGATTATGCGCCGAGAGGTATAAATCTGATGTTTTTGGTCTGTGGCTATTAGATAGGAATTATTTCTAGTACGTAGCGAGAGCCCGCTAGTTGTTCTATCCTAAGGAATTCATAAGATTCGAGAGATGCATGTTTTCCTAGTTATGATTGTTAATTGATTGTCATTGTTCGTTGTCCAATCCCGGTCTGCATTTATGGTGAACTGCTGCCCTAGATTCCTTTAATATTGTTATTTTCCGATTTGATTATTTGCTTTAGTTTAATACACAACCCAATCCAAACTCTTGTTACCAGTAGTCTAGATTAATAATTTAATAGTAGAAAAAACGCCTGTTTCTCTGTGGATACGATCCCTGCTTCCCTTGCTATATTTTTAGTTGGTGAACGTTAGGTTTATCTTTGATAGGAGTACGATTTAGCCTGTCAAATTTTGGCGCCGTTGCCGGGGAAACGGTTTAATTTTCTGCTACTAATTTTATGATCTAGATTATTTTCTTGAGTCTCATAGAACTTCCTGTTCTTTGAGACCATGTATATATTTTATTTTCTTTAGTTTATTTTTTTATTATTTTTTTTTAAAATTTTTTTAATTTTTTTTTCCCCTGAAAAAAATGGATTATTATTCTTTCCCTCAATTCTTAAATGAGCCTTTTTGGGTGTATTTCGATAGGCTAAATGATTTTATTGGTTACCACAATTTTAATCTTTGGGATTCTTGTGGTTTTGCTTATGGTGGTTTAAATGAGTATACAAGGAATGTGATAGAAAGTAGATTTAATGGTGATTTTCGAGCCTTGTCTTTGGATGATATGTGGGATTACTATATGTGGTTTGCAAGGGATTTGTATGAGAGTGAAATGGCGATTCATGTTACATGTGCTAATCCAAATTATGAGCATAATCTACATGTTTCTACCCCCTCTCCCTTGAATGCTTGTTATAATGAGGTGCATTCTAATGTTTATGATAATCATGTATATTCTAACGACTTATCTAACCCTTGCATGGATATCAATGTTTTGCCTCATGATTCCACTGTTGCTTCTCCCGTGTATTATTGTGAACCCTTGCTCAATCCTGTTCAACCCGAATCAGAAAGCAGAGATAGCTTCTTAGAGGAATTAAGAAGATTAAACTCTGAGATTGAGATTCAGTGTACTAGATCTCAAGAGGCTACTAATGAGATTATTAAAGCTAGTAAGGCTACTCTTGAGAGATTTAGAAAAGTTCAAAAAATTATTGAAAATAATGATTCGAGTTGTGTTGGGGATGGGGGTCAACTGAGTGAACCCATAGGCAACCAAGAGTGGGAGGAGCTTATAACAGAGGCTGAGGATGAGTGGGAGGATGATGATTTGACTGTTGGATCAATGGATGAAGGATTTGTTGAAACTGAAAAGCCATATGTCATAGAGCAAGTCCATGAGGAAGTTGAAGTTGATAAAACCCTTGTTGTTGTGTCAACCCCTACCCCTCATATTCCAAGTCCAAGAAGGGTTATTCTTAGCCCCGTTTACACCGTCTCACTCCCCTTCTCTTTCCCCATAAAACCTTTACTTGAGGATCTTCCTCCTCCCCATGAAAATCAAAAGCCCAATGACCCAATAGAGTATGTTCCTCTTTGTGAATCTTTCGCAGGTACTTACAATACTTACAAAGAAGAGGTGGATGCTTTGCAGAGAGCTCTATATGGTGAAGAGCCTATCCACCATGAATTCCAAAACACAGAGAGAGCTATTTCATTGATCATTGAGGTTGAAGAATCAATAGTCCGTAAAAACAACTTCCATAAGGAGAGTATGCCTACTTTCTCTTTTCCTTCCTTTTCTTATTCTTCTTTTATTGTTGTTTTTTCTTTTTGTTCTTCTTCCTTTAGGCATCCTACTCCTTACTGGCATAGAGTTCATTCGGACTTTATGCAAATGTTGTTGTTGATTATCGTGCATGTCTTGTTGCACGAAAGTTGTGCGAGTGCGCATGACAAGCTTCTGCGCTCGTTCGTTGGTTATTTACTAACCAATCTCTTTGCGGGAGGCACAATTTGATGATGCTGAGACCCGAAAGGCCGAAAGCTCGGTGAACGGTGGGCACCGTATTCATGATCGGGGTCGTGGTCTGTCACTTCCCGCGCCACATAGCTCATCCAAGGCAATTGATTCGACACCAGATGGCACCATCTTTGGTGCCCCCATTCGATGAGTTGTCGTGGCTCTCATCCCCTTCCTTTCGTTGTCTGTACATAAACTAAGATTGTGTAATGGGGACATTGCATCAATCTAATAGGGGATGAGTATTTCACTATCCATTTATTGCTTTTCGTAGTGTATTTTTCGCTTTTGTTTGTGTGTTTTAGTATAATTTTTGAGCAAGTGTGTGTTTCATTGTAGTTTTTGGTGTTAGAGAGGTGAGAAGAGGGTATTTTACGGTTTGGACGTTCAATGCTGTGCAGGTCTAAGGCTCCAAGTTCGAAAAAGTTGAATTCAAGCTCAAACGGAGTAGTCTGCGTTTTGCCCGATCCGGATCGGGCGAGGAGCGCCCGATCGGGCGCGTGTCGATTCAAGGAAAATGTTGGAAAATCGCTCGAACGGGCGACGGTTGCCCGATCCACACAAAAGGCGAGTGAAACGCCCGATCGGGCGAAATTCCGCCCGATCGGGCGGTTGATGATGACGTCGTAGAAAGGTCAAGGAAGGATTCTGAGCTGAGAAAAGTCAATAAAACAAGGCATTGCATTTCGCCCGATCCGGATCGGGCGAGGTGCGCCCGATCGGGCTCGCACAGATTCAACGGAAAGGTTCAAAATTCGCCCGATCGGGCGATCTGCTGCCCGATCGGGCGATCCGCTGCCCGATCGGGCGATCTGCTGCCCGATCGGGCGATTTGCGAATCAGCGACAAATAAGCCACGGTTTGCTCACTTTCCTCATGATACCCCTTGAGCCAATGAGGACATTGTCTGATTTAGCTTGGGGGGTGTTTCACTCACTTGTACATATTAGGTATGTTTTTCCTTTTATTTTTGCATTTACTTATTTTTGTGTGTTTATTTTGGTGTGTTTAATGTTTTCTAGAATAGTTTATTGCTTTGAAAAAAAAAAAATACAAAAATACGTTCCGATGACTACAATATCATGCTTCCCTGTGCCCCTTGAACGAAAATTGTTTTGATTCTTGGTATTTGATGATGGGCAATGTAGATGTGTTAGCCATGATTTGATATTCGGTTGCTTTGATGCCTTAACATGAGTCAACTCCGACTAACTATTTGTGGACTTGGTGCTTGACTAGTTGATTTGGTTAGGATGTGTGATATCTTCCTGGTGTGTCATTGATTTTGAGTATTGATTTGCAACTATTAGTAGTGTTTTATGACTCATATACATGCACATTGTGGAGGACGAAGGCATTTTTCTATTTAGGTAGCCTTCAGATGAAATTAGATACATTTGTCCCCTCCTTTTCTACCCATGTTGTTGCTTGTGCCCTTTTATTCGGTGACTAGCCATATTACAAGCCCATGAAAAACCCCATTGGTTACTAGTCCCAAGCCTAGCTTGGGGGAGCTAATAGTAGTGAGGTGAGGGAGTTGTAATGTGCTACATTTTGAGCACAAAGTAGGTATTGAAAAAGGAGTTCGTCTTATCATGTTTGTTGTTGAAAATGAGTTGAAAATGAAAAGAGATGAAAGAACAAAACAAATGTGAAGGTTTCTAAAAAGAAAGAAAAAAAGAGAGATTGAAAAGGAAAAGAAAGAGAAAAATCTATTACTCTCATAAAAAAGTTCAAAGTGTTGTTTCAATCAAGTTCTGCAAATTCATATCCTTATGAGTGGTTGGTTACAATTGTGAAAAAAATGCAAGAAAGTATGGTGTTGGCTATTTGTTGTTTTGTCATGTGTTGAGTGGGAGATTATGGTCATTATGTTGATTGATCACGGTTGTTTTTAGGATTTATGCTCCCCAAAGCCAAGGCTTTAAAGCTCACATTATACCCAAATTTACCGCACCCTTACCTAAGCCTAACATTACAAGCTTTGAAGACCTTCCGACCTTTGTGCATAGAGTCGTACTTATGTGAAAATAGTTGTTTATCAATGCAAGTTATGACATGACACATTTCAAGTCGACTACTAGGTTGAGTGTATGTTTTTCTAGACACACGAGTGTTGTGAGTTTGGGAGGGCATTGTTCACTTATATGTTGGGAGGAGAGCGAACGGGTACATCTTTTACCCGCCACATAAATGAGTGATGAGTGTGTGAGCACTAGTCTTGAATTCCATTGTGCACTTGTGGTTCGCTTTGCGTGACGATTGTTAGGGAGGATTTGTGGTTGGGTGGATTTGATTGGTTGACATTGATGCATGCTTGTTAGATTTTGCCTTGAATTATGTTTTTCATTTTGAAATATGGTGGGGGTGAAGTTGGTCTTGTATTCATCGATGATTTTCTTGCTTAGGGACAAGCAAGGATCTAGCTTGGGGGAGTTTGATATGTGTGTTTTATGTAGAGTTTTTATCCCCGTCCCTTAGTACGTTTTGATCTCAAATGAGCTCTTCGGAGCGATTTTTAGTACTAATGTGCTCCTTGTAGTGTGTTTGTAGTTTCAGGTTCATCATTGTAGGAATTAGTATATTTTTGTGCATTTCCTACTCATTTGAATCAATAAAGATATTATGTACTTTCGAGAGCACAAACATTAAGTTTGAAGAGTTTTGAAGCAAAGCGAATAACGAAGGAAGTACAAAAATGACTATAGTCCACTATTTTACGCATAACTGAAGTTCTACAACTCCAAATGATGTAATTCCAATTGGGTTGGATTATAGACTTCAATATCTTTCCAACAAGTGGTCACTCGCCTAATTCCGACGAATAACGAAGGAGATATGACGTTTTGAAGATAGAGGATCGTGCAGTTTCAACACGCGCCCGATCGGGCGGGCTTCGCCCGATCCGGATCGGGCGGTCATTCTGGGCGTTGTTCTGGGCATTTTACAACCGCCCGATCGGGCGGAATTTCGCCCGATCGGGCCGACTATCGAGCACATCGCCCGATCGGGCGAAGCGTCGCCCGATCGGGCCACGCCAACCTCCAGCGTATTTCGCGAGATTTTATTTCCGATTTTGGGCTCTATTTTGGGCAAACTATAAATACTAGCCCCTTATATTTTTAGTGACATCTTTTATTCTAGTTCTCAATACTTAGTTTATTTCTAGTTTTCTCTCCAATTATTCAAATACTTAGTTTTTAATTTCAAGTAAAGATCCAAACTTTATTATTTTATTTTTTCTTCAATTCGGTATTATTTCCTACCTTAATTTATTTTGTTGCTTTAATCATGTTTTCCATTATGCTAATTGCTTTGTTATTTATTATCATGAGTGAGTAGTTTAGTTTCTAGGGTTTAGGGGATCCATGAATGCATGATTGGGATTATATGTGGGCTTGATTATTGATTGATTGATTATAATTTCTATAGCTTATTATTATTGCTCGTCAATTCTGTTCGGCCGGACTATTTTGATTTGAGTTTGATTAACCTTGGATTATGCGCCGAGAGGTATAAATCTGATGTTTTTGGTCTGTGGCTATTAGATAGGAATTATTTCTAGTACGTAGCGAGAGCCCGCTAGTTGTTCTATCCTAAGGAATTCATAAGATTCGAGAGATGCATGTTTTCCTAGTTATGATTGTTAATTGATTGTCATTGTTCGTTGTCCAATCCCGGTCTGCATTTATGGTGAACTGCTGCCCTAGATTCCTTTAATATTGTTATTTTCCGATTTGATTATTTGCTTTAGTTTAATACACAACCCAATCCAAACTCTTATTACCAGTAGTCTAGATTAATAATTTAATAGTAGAAAAAACGCCTGTTTCTCTGTGGATACGATCCCTGCTTCCCTTGCTATATTTTTAGTTGGTGAACGTTAGGTTTATCTTTGATAGGAGTACGATTTAGCCTGTCAATGCACCCCCTATTGGCGAAAAAAGGTATCCTTAGTCCCAACTCCCGAGGGAGCCGAGATTCGTTATGCTGTTCTGCCCGTTCACATTAATATGCTTATTTTCAGGTCGTCCCAACTTGATGGGGAAATAAACGCGGGGTAGGATCGTTTCACCCTTCGGCTATTTTGATTACCTACAAGCACAAGTATTTCCTTCACTATCCCCAGCGGAGTCGCCACTGTGAGGGGGTCGAAAAAGCACGAGGCTAATGCGTGACCTCGTCCCTCGTGGGTGTGACGATTCTTTTTATTCAATTAAGTGTAATTGGATTTCCTGTGAGTTTACACCCAATTGACTAGTAATATAGGAGTCGCCATTCAGTTTTTAACGACAATGAGAAAAACTGACAAAACCCGGTTATCGTGACATAAAGGGAGTGCAATTATGTTTGACCACGACGGCCGTAGGTTCCCTTGTGATCCCTGGTGTGGGGATCTCTCAACATACACCCGCAAGGTAGAGATTGAGGGTTCGGGGGACTGTAACTACCGAGAGGAGTACTCGCTCGTTGATAACTCCAGAGGCAGGATATCCTTACTAGCTCAGCATAAATAATTGAAGGGACATGCGTTAACTATTAAACTAATCTGAGTTGATTTTAGCAACATGCAACATATAATACTAGATCGATCGCGATTATCTGATTTAGATTGCATTAAAGGACCTAGCATGATAATCCAATTTCCCAAAAATATTATATTTATTAAGCGTGATAGAACAATCAGATTTAGTTAGTTTAACAGTTCATAAAAAGGGCGAGGAAAGCAATTAAATCATAGAAAAGGGGCACATTACGACGCACCCTTGAGAGGTGCGTCACGGTTCTCAGAAAACTAACCACTTTGACTTTGCTATATCTCCTTTTTATTTAACGAATCTCAAATTATGGGACAGGATACGTTCTGTTCGATTGATGGATCGATTGCGACAGAACGCGTGAACAATTTCGCAGCGTGAGGCTTAGGCTAGGGGTTGGAGTCAATACTCAGAATATGAATTGTGTGTTCCTTTCACGTCGAATTTGGGGCTGTATTTATAGGGAAGAGTTCGTGGAAAGATAGAATTGCAGAGTTCTAATCCACAAAGAATTAGGAAAAAAAACACGTACCCAGGTATTTTCAGCGCCCAGGCCTAGGCGCCGAAGATTTCGGCGCCCAGAGCCAGGCGTTGAAAATAGGGTATGGGCTGTTTTCTTAGTCAGATTCGGATTCCTGGAATCCGTAGTGTTTGAGACTTAATCGAGTCTTTTAGTGCGTATCAATTTCATGACGGAATGCGTCTGGGCCCGTTACGAACTCTAGGCTCATTAGGATTTTAATTAATACGTAACTCTTATTTCCGAATCATATTAGGAATAGGATTCTCGCAGTTTTCTATCTCATTTAGGATTTATGTTGGAGTGCAACACCTAATTCTGACAGGTTTCTATCTTTTATGACTTGCCACTTTTAGAAGCTACCCTTTACGGCAGTTACTATTTTTAGCAGGTTTCCATAAATAGCAGGTTTCTATAAATAGCAGGTTTCTGGTGAAATGAAAAGGGGAATTGAGATTCGTTATTTTATAGGAGATGCGTTGTCAAGTGGAGATTTATGCTTTCATCATCGAACCTTTCCCTTTCGGGAATGGGGACAAAAGTAGGTGTCTACACCCTCGCTCTCACCTAATAATATAATTTCAAATATTATTGTGTCAAGTTTATCAAGATTCAGGAATGATGAATCCAGAAATAAAGAGTGAAATTATATGATCTGAATCAGAGGAGAAATAACATTTTGACCTTTATTTAGATTCAAAAAAGCTAAAAATCTAAAAAACTTGAAGAATCGTACTCTTGACATTCTACAGCATACCTAACAGTAGCAGCTAGATATTAATATGTAATGAGAAAAATTACCCAGGTAAGAGCTATTTGTGCAGACTCCTTAATAACATCGCCAAGTTGTCCAGTTAGACGTAGTTCACTTTTCCCCGCCATTACACTAGCCTCGACAAATTGAACTTCCCCACCGAAAGCAGTCCACACCAGCCCAACAGAGACCCCGAGATTTGAAACTCGTTCTGCAGTTTCTCTGTCATTATACCTTGGTGGCTGCAATCACGAAGAAACCTTTCTGAGAAACTTTAAAAAGATTCGCGTGATAAGAAGAATACTATTCCTTACTACCAAATCAAGATGCATAATAGAATTCAGTAATCTGCACAGATCAAGCAGCTGCAACAACCACAAACAGCACACACCAGTAGCAGAAGCTACACCAAGCAGCACAGACACATCAATAGAAGACTGCAACAACAGAAAAATAAAAGAGCAACTCAGAACAAAAAACAGCCCTCAAATACCTTACAGAGCAACCAGTAACGAGCTATATAAAGACTCTGATCATAAACCAAAAATTTCATCCCACCTAGAAGTTCCATCCGAGTCCCACTAGATATATTAGCTTCCAAGAAAACGAGTAAAAAGCTGAGTGATATGCCAAGTGATATGCAAATTAAATAACTCCGTGAATTTAAAAGTAAGCCATTTTAGTTTTGTAATGACAGTACCGAATGCAACCTAATTAAACCAACACCAAAAGAAAACTTTCTTTTATACCAGTAAAATCGGTCACATAGCAACCTAGCAGTAACTTCAATTAACATGTATAAGCAGACTTGAGACTTTTTAACAATATTACAAAATAAGCAATTCTAATTAGCAAACCATTGAAAATTTGCAGAAAAAAATGCAGAACATTAGGAAGTCGCAAAATTTAGAGGCAAACCTTGACATCAGTAGGCTAAAAGAAGATGAAGAAGTAGTAGCCAATTACAAGCCCAACACAAGATCCAAATCCGAACCTCCAATGAAGAAGTAGTCGCGAAATTGAAAGGGAAGTTTTATGAATTATTGTCGGCGTTAAAGAATCCCACCTACAGTTGGTGAAGTTGCCTCTTGTTGCCGGTGAAGAAGAAGTTCAGAAGATGGTTGGGTTTAGGGGAGGAGCGAGAAACTTTGAATGAGCAAAGGGAGTCGCTTTAATTAGTTCCTAGGTTAAAGGCTGCGTTTGTTTGGTGGAAAATTTTCAGATTTTAATTAATTTTTTTATTTAATTTTTTTATTCTTAAAGCTTGCACTTGTTTGATAAGGGCAACCTTTGATGAGCAACCTATAAGGATTTTTCCTCTAGTGATGCCAGGCGGTGGCACATCCGCCTCAGCCGCTTCATTGTCTAAAGCGTCCTCCATAGCAGCTCGAACAGTCGAGTGTTCAGCGAGCTTCCTCCGAGTATGACGAGGCATGCTAAGCCATTCAAAATACAAAAATCAACATCCAAACCTGGGGGCTATATTATACTAGCCCATACAAAGATCAAGATTCTAAAAAATCCCCAGTGGTAATACAAGTTTAGCCAGGGACCTCTACTTCAACAAGAGTATTCCACACCAACGCCTAGGCTATCCACGCCGAAGAAGGTATTCAAATTCTACACCAACTCCTAGGCTATCCACGCCGAAGCAGGCATTCAAGTTCTACACCGACGCCTAGGCTATCCATGCCGAAGCAAATATTCAAAAATTCCACAACAACGCCTGGGATATCCTAACCTACTCTTCTACAAGACCCAACAAGGTCACCAGTAGAGTCACTATCTACACACGCCAAGTACAAAATTCGAAAGAAAAACAAAGTTCAAATTCTACAAAGTTCCAACAGTTCAATTTCAAGTGGCTACCAAACAATTTTCTTCCTACAAGATACAAGAAGCCTACTACCATACGAGTACCACATTAACAAATACAAGAACATTTCATGTGCAAAAATTGAAACTACATGCAATCCTAAAAGTTATTTCATAAGCAAAACGTGAAATACTTACATGGACAAGGCAAGAGCAACGAAACCAAGGGGAGATAGCAATCAACCTTTGAGAAAGCAAAAATGAACAAGTGAATGTGCTCCTACAAGGGCACGGCAAGGGGGTTAATATAACCCAATCCTGCGTTGGGCGCGGGTCCCTGCGCCAGGTGTAGACACCTACTTTTGTCCCTATTCTCGAAAGGGAAGGTTCGATGATGAGAACATAAATCTCCACTTGGTAACGCATCTCCTATAAAATAACGAATCTCGATCACCCTTTTCATTTCACCAAAACCGCTATTTATAGAAACCTGCTAAAGATAGTAACTGCCGTAACGGGTAGTTGCTAAAAGTGGCAAGACATAAAAGATAGAAACCTGTCAGAATTAGGTGTTGCGCTCCAACATAAATCCTAAAAGAGATAGAATTTGCAAGAGGAATCCTATTCCTAGTATAATTCGAAAATATAGAGTTATGTATTAATTAAAATCCTAACGAGCCTAGAGTTCGTAACGGGCCCAGACGCATTCCGTCATAAAGTTAATACGCACTAAAAGACTCGGATAAGTCTCAAAGACTCCGTTTTCCACGAGTCCAAATCTGACAAGGAAATACGGCCCAGACCCTATTTTCAACGCCTGGCTCTGGGCGCCGAAATCTTCGGCCCCCAGCCCTGGGCGCTGAAAATACCTGGGTACGTGTTCTCTCCTAATTCTTCTTGGATTAGAGATCTACAATTCTATCTTTCCACGAACTCTTCCCTATAAATACAGCCCCAAATTCGACGTGACACAACACACAATTCATATTCTGAGTATTGACTCCAACCCCTAAGCCTAAGCCTCACGCTGCGAAATTGATCCCGCGTTCTGCCGCAATCGATCCAAAAATCGAACAGAACGTATCCTGTCCCTTGTAGCTGAAGAATTAAGCCCGAAAACTTGAGATTCGTTAAATAAAAGGAGAAATAGCAAAGCCAAAGTGGTTAGTTTTCTGAGAACCGTGACGCACCTCTCAAGGGTGCGTCGTAATGTGTCCCTTTGCATGATTTAATCGCTTTCCTCGCCCTTTTATAAAACTGTTAAACTATTAAATCTGATTGTTCTATCACGCCTAATAAAGATAATATCTTGGGAAATTGAACTATCATGCTAGGTCCCTTAAATCAATCTAAACCAGATAATCACGATCGATCTAGTATTATGTGTTGCATATTGCTAAAATCAATTCAGATTAGTTTAATAGTTAACGCATGTCCCTTCAATTATTTATGCTGAGCTAGTAAGGATATCCTGCCTCTGGAGTTATCGAAGAGCGAGTACTCCTCTCGGTAGTTACAGTCCCCCGAACCCTCAATCTCTACCTTGCGGGTGTACGTTGAGAGATCCCCACACCAGGGATCACAAGGGAACCTATGGCCGTCGTGGTCAAACATAATTGCACTCCCTTTATGTCACGATAACCGGGTTTTGTCAGTTGTTCTCATTGTCGTTAAAAACTGAATGGCGACTCCTATATTACTAGTCAATTGGGTGTAAACTCACAGGAAATCCAATTACACTTGATTTGACAAAAAGAAACGTCACACCCACGAGGGACGAGGTCACGCATTAGCCTCGTGCTTTTTCGACCCCCCTCACACCAGGCGCAACCCCCCCTGACCATGCGCGGAAGAATCTACGCATGGTCCTCCGTGCTGATTGCGCGTACTTTGCTGCTACGGTTTTCTACACCAGGCATCAAACATCAAATCATACTGGTATACATCTGTTTATCCAACATTGACAGATAAATATCTCAAGAATACAAAGTCCGAAAAATACAAGGATTCAGGCGTTCGACTCCAAATGGACCCAAGCTCCAGGAAAGTCAGCCAAAATTTCAAAATTTTAAGAGTCAATAAAAAACTCTTTCCTCCAGTGGACATATCCCCAGCGGATCAACTCCGGGTATTCAAAAATTCAAAAATCAAAAATTCAAGATTCAAAATTTCCGATGCCAAGCTCCGTTCTAAACAAAAGGCGGACAAAAAATACAAGTACAAATCAGAGTCGTCAAAACCGCACTGAGGTAGACTCTATCTTTTTTCTCCTAATGCTTGTCTTGTGCAGGTACCGGCGTACAAAGAATGGTCTTGATTGCAGAACATCTTGACCGTTCTCCGTCCCTATTCGACAACTTTGACTATTGTTTTCCTAACCGAACGCTCAGTCAAAGTTGGGGCTTCTGTAGACACCTAAATCGTGTCTCCCCTAATGGGATGATGACGATACTATTATCCTTGCTAGGTGGTTGGTGCAACTTCGTGCGGAAGTCTCAATTGCTAAAATGTATTCCAAAATCCAAAGTCCAATTCCCTAGCCTGTTCCCATTACGGAACTCGGTACAAAATTCAATTTCCAAAAATCAATTTCAAAATTCAAACACAATCTCACCCAATGGACCTCTCCATTGGTTTTACAAGGCATTTTCCAATCAAAATGACATTAAGCAATCCAAATTCGGGCGCCGACCCACAAAACCGAGTATGCCCGGCCCCGTCCCGCAAAACCGAGTTCAAACCCGAAATCGATTTATTTTTAGGCGCAAATCAAGCCTTAATCCTTAAGCATTCACTACATGCCAACTTCGTACAATTCGTACAAAGGTACAGCCATATGAGACAAAGGCAAGGACGGCGTCATCGTCCCTGCTTTGGCGGATTCTGAGCCACGCCACCTGTGCCAGACGCAGCTGGCTTTTGGATTTTAGCCTATTAATCCTCTATTTAAGCCCTCATTTCCTAAGCATTTGGGGCAGCAAATTAAAAACACATCGCCGTAATTTCAAAATCTGCTCTCAAAATCAAAATACAAAATCAAATCCTAAACTACAATTTCCTATACAATTTCAAGCATTTAAGCAATTGGGAGCACTAATCGAAAATCCAACCTAACCCTAAATAGGTAATTTCGAATCCCCTACTTAAATCTGCAATGATTTCTACTCTTCTACCTTTCTAAATACAAAATCCAATGATGTTATCATTAGGGTTCATACCCTTGATTAACCAGGAAAAACTATGCCAAATGTGTCATCTTTGGGAGGTTTCACTCTTGAAACCCTCTCCAAATGATTGTCCAAAACACCATTTCCATTATGTCATACAAGTTTCAATCTTTATTCCAAAAATGATTAGTAAAGTTGACACTTTTACTCTTAAAAGTGTTACTTACAACAATCATACATTTTTACAAAATCAAAACCCTTTTATGATTCAAATACAAGTTATGGATTCTATGATGTTTAAGGTTGTTTGTAATCACTTCCTTAAACTAGAATCAATGTCAAAGTTGTGGAGCACATTAAAGTTGAGATCTTTTTCACATTAAAAGATTTGGACTTTAAGCATTTAGCTTCCCAAGTTCAAGATTCAATGTTCAAGATTCAATATTTAAAGTTCAATGTTCAAAGTTCAATTTCAACAACCAAAATCTAAGACACTTTGTGATGAGCAACTCATCTTAGAGTTGAGATTTTTAGAATTGAATCCTTGTCGGATGCACTTATTATTAAGTAGTCGTTTGGCGTTCGGATCTCAAATACAATAATGCAATTTCAATACCGCAATTTCAATAACGCATTTCAATATCGCACCTTTCAATGTTGCATTTCAAGACCGCAATTTCAATAACGCATTTAAATATCGCACTTCAATATCGCATTTCAATATCGCACCTTTATTCTTGCCATTTCAATTTCGCACTCTTTACTCACCTTATTTCAAAGTGATGTGGTTTTGTACGCACTTTCAATAATTCATTTACTTATTGTGGTGACGCTTTACTTGTTCATTGCTTTCATCACCTCACATGGTAAATCCAACAAAATACGAAAGTTACATCACGCTTAACAAAGATAATTATTGGACAAACCGGCCTTAGGTTCCTTTACAGCGAAGTGATCACATACAAGTAGCAATTTTCATGTCCTAAATGCATGTTCAAACCAACACAGTGTCATGACTAGGGTTATCCGAAAACGATTCATGTCCTAATTATGAATTATCACTTTTAAATATTTTATCAATATTATACAACTGATACAATTAATATTAATAAATATATTCAAAAGTTAGGTAAAGGCAAAGTGACTTATTTACCGAATATAGGGATGTTAGGTTGTTAGTGGGGTCAATCTTTTGGGAAATCCCCGCGCATCCTCTCCGTGTGGGCGGGAATGAAGGAAAATTTAATTTGGTAGGTGATGGAGTTAAAAATGTATTTGCCGTAGGTAACGGGGCGGGAATGGATTTTAGATAGTACACGCGCGCATCGCTTATCTTTCATTTAATTGATTATGAACATATCTACATTATTTTTACTACTAACGTACATATTATAATGTTTTTTTATTTACTAAATTAATCGAATCAGGCAACTGAATTATCGAAGACGCCAAAACATAGTATTACAATTCAAAACTTTTTTACCAAAAAAAGAAAGTTGAATCTAGGGGTGGGTTTACACAGTGGGTGATGGAGCATGGATGAATTTTATTTTGTGCTCGGCCTCTCGAGACGGGGAATGGGAGGAGTGGGTAGGAGTTAAATGATAAAAAAACGAGGTAAATAAAGCGAGTATTAAGTGAGTATGACTACCGAAAGGAAGGGTGAATGAAATAACTTTATGTTGACAAGGGTGCTGATTGGGGATGAAAATAATTTAGTCCATGTACCATTATTTGGTTTAAAATTTTTAAAATAAATAAGACACTGAAAGGGGGAATAACAATTTATTCGTCATTTTTTAAATTAAGAGAATATCTATAAGCACTATTTTAATGATAATTGTCTACCAGATTTTCATATAAATTTATATTTAGATTATACTAGTTGTTACCTACTATCATAATTATTTTCTAATAAGTAATTATGAATTACTAATTTAACATAATATTTATCTCTATAATATTTTTTATTTATATTTAATAATTGTCGGAAATGTCTTAGACATAATTACTTTAAAGATTGGATTAATATTTACAATTTTTCCTATAATTTATATACAGAGTAATCTAATTCTTGCTTTTATTAGTTTTTTAATTTTACAGTAGTGCATTAGCATGGACACAGACCAACAACCATTAGATTTGGAACCCCCTTTGTTTGTTCACAAATTCTTATTTACAATGGGTGTACAATAAATATTGTACACCGGAGTAAAAGTTAACTCAAAATGCTTAAAAGTTAAGCATATATATGTAAAAGTTATCTATTTTTCAGTGATAAATTTTTTCATTTTAGTAAAACTTATTTCTGCAAAATAACTAATAATGTATAAAATTAATCATTTAAGCCTTTAAAATATTTATCTATCAATTTTTTTTTACTAATATAAAAGTTAATCAAAACTAGGTTAAAGTTACAAAAAAAAGGGTTAAAGTTATCCTTGGTGTACAATGAACTAGTATTGAAGCCCGTGCGATGCACGGATTTGTCAATTTTCGTACATTTTTGTCTTATTATATCATCGTATATAAATAGGTGTTTTATAAATTATACATATAATAGAAATAGAAAGTTAAAATAGGTGCCTTTTCAAGTTGGAGTATAAATATGTTCTTAATATTTAAAATGTTTATGCATAAGACACACGTAGAAAAACCGAATTATGAAATAGTTAGTTCAATAATGGTAAACCTCGAGTTAGTTATTCATGTGATTTTGAAAAAAAAAATCTTTTTTAAAATAAAAGCTTTAAGATAACTCCCTAAAATTATCTTATTCAACCCCCGCTATAGTGTTTTTTTAAAATAAAATACTTCGTACTTTAGAAAGATCTACCCCTCACCGGCCTCACGTAACTCTTTTTGTTATCTTGTGTCGTTTAAAGGGGATAAATAAGCACCCAATATACAACAATTCTATCTTTATTTTTTTTAAATGGAGTACTTATTTATCTTTTTGTTCCTAGCAAAATTAATCGAGCCACAATTGCGGGGATGAGAATCGATCCCAAGATCACCTGGAACCAGGAGGGAAGCTCTAACCAACTGAGCTATTCCCCACTCTCAATCGACAAACCTTTATAATTGTGCGTGTGTATAGCTTGTCTTTTGGATTGTATTCTAGTTTCAGGCAATTGTAACGACTTCCAATACAATAATTCTAATACTACTACATAATTTGACTCCCTCATGATGTAATTTAGTCGGATTTATTTTCGTACAATAATAAATTGTAGTTAGCATAAAAATAAATTATAAATGCCAAATGCCATGAGATCCAATGTACAAAAAAAAATGAATAAAAAATAAATGGAATCCTTAACATTTAGGTAATTGAACATTTATTATCAATAACTACAATGAGATTGCTTTTAAAAAAAAACATATAATAACATCTAACTATACAAGTAAATTCCTTCTTAAAATTCTTGATGCACTTTTGGAACTTTTTGGAACTTTTGCTTGCATGAGTTGTATGCCGTTTTCCTTGTAGCCATAGAATTATATCACATTGTGTCCAAAGTAATGGTCTTCCTTAAATCAATTTATCAATTGTTTTAGCTTGAGCTAAAATACTTTGGCCATGACATTTGGCGATCTTCCGGCTTTTGTCTTTCTACTACTGTCCATCTCGGGTTTGCGGTTGATATGACCAATGGTATCTTGCACAATTGATTCTTGGTTGCCTCTTTTATCCTGCACCGTCCACAAATAGATATCAAACACTACAAAGCAAGTTACAAATATTTTAGCACCAAAACAGAACAATGACATACGAAGTATTATGTCAATGGCAGGGTAAGATATATGAAGCCTAACAAAACAGTTGAATATCACTCAAAGAAATTAGTCTATTGATACACTAATCTAATTTCCAAAGAGAACTCAATTAAGGGATTTATTTATATTATAATTGAAATGCACAAGTAATTAGAACTTACGGAAGTCAAGGAACTAAAGAAACAAACCATCCACACCGCCCGAATGGCCTGAAATGACCCATTATTGAGAGAAATTTGAACCCGATCCGAATGACCTGAAATGACCCATTATTTTTAGTAATATTAAGTTTTACAATATTTCTGATATTTTTTCACACGACTCAAAACCAAACCTGATCCATTGACCCGAATTGCCGCCCCTTTACACAACAATGCCACAAATTTGAACATTCTCTAAAGCACAAAACACCTTCCATGGCAATGAAGAACCTCATTGAACAAAATATAAACGAACCCGAAAAACCATTCAGTCACAGGAGATTTCAAGTAACAACATTTGTGCAATATAGGATATTCAAATATCAAGGGTGTATAGCATAAACCAATAATAAGAACACAAATACTTAAAAAAACTTCTTCATCATCATCAATTTACAGAATATCACGAATCTTTTTATTTTTTGATCAATAAAATGTTGAACCGATTGGCTTAAATTCATGTAAAAATATAGATTCTATCAATTTGATTAATACCATATCAAAATAAATCCCCAAACCCCCCAGAAAATCACTACTTTAATCAACTTGATTATTGAATCAAACAACAAACCCCGGAAACTCAAACACACAATATGTAATGTAGGATTTGGGGACATCACCTATTTTTAGGTTTTTCTGAGTTCTTCATGAATCTTAGTTCTTTAACTCAAAAGGGAAGCCAAAACTACAGATGGGTTCGAAGAATTCCAGTGCCCTAGAAAATCAATTTCAATCTGGAATAACTGAAAAAATTAAGAAAACGAAAGTAAAAGGGAAATAGGGTTCATCACGATTGATCTTACCTTCAGACTGCATTTAGTTTTTAGCAGGGGAAATTTGAAAATTCGGTAAAAGTGTAGAACATCAGAGCTTTCTCAAAGGTTTGTTTTTTTGTTTCCTAGTACAATGTGAATTTATGATCGATATCTTAATAAAATTTTGGTGGAATCTATCTTTATCCTACTTTCTTCCGATTTAATCATGCTAAAACTCTAATATTTTTTTTTTAAAATAAACCTAAAATATTAGTTAATGATATGCGATGACGTGGAAATCCTACTTGGACGCTCTATTTGATCTCCAAAAAAAAACCTTTTATATATATATATATATATATATATATATATATATATATATATATATATATATATATATATATATATATATATATATATATATATATATATATATATATATATATATCACAAATTCTTACGGAGTATTTACAAAGGTTGTACAATAAATATTGTACACTAGAGTAAATGTTAACTCTAAATGCTTAAAAGTCAAGCTTATATATGTAAAAGTTATCTATTTTTTTGTGAATTTTTTTTCATTTTTAATAAAACTTATTTCTTCAAAATCACTAATAATGTATAAAATTAATCATAAAACCCTTTAAAATGTTTATCTATCAACTTTTTTTTACTAATATAAAAGTTAATTAAAACTAGGTTAAAGTTACAAGAAAATAAGTAAAAGTTATATTGGTGTACAATAAATTTATTGTGCACCTTGTGCGCGCAAGATCTTTTGTATATATATATATATATATATATATATATATATATATATATTAGATTTATCGTCCACCTTATGCGCGTAAGACTTTTTGTTATTTATTTGAAGGTCTTGCAAAACCCAAAAACCTCAGTTCATGCTTTCTGGTGTTATCGACTTCCTTTGAGTTTCTACCCTTTGCTTCCCCTTTCTGTTCGCAATAATAATTCATCGATTGCAATTTCTTCAAAGGATAAAAAATGGAGGAACAACACATAGAAGAGGTGAAATCATTCAAAGAGCTTAATATATGTGAGTCCTTAATTGAAGCTTGTGATAGATTAGGATGGACTGCTCCTACTAAAATTCAAGCCGATTCCATTCCTCATACTCTTGAAGGTATGCCTCTTCATGATTAATTGTTGTTAATTGACTATATTATTTGATTAATTGTTTGAATTGGGTGTTTGTTTGTCTTTGAATTTATGAGGTTAATTGTCCTTGTTTGATTTTGGAGTGACTTGATGAATGCAGGAAAGGATATAATTGGGCTTGCACAGACTGGGTCTGGTAAAACTGGGGCTTTTGCATTACCCATAATTCAGGCTTTATTGGATGAAAAATCACCTCAGCCTTTCTTCGGTTGCGTGCTTTTGCCAACTCGGTAAGCTTTTGTTGTGTTATTGGTGGTTAATGGGTTTTAATTGACATTGTTGATCTACCAGGACCCTTATATTTAATGCCTGATTTTGGAAATGTCGAATTTCGCATTACCTTTTGCTGTTTGTTTTCATGCATGTTGTTCCACTCTGTTGTTTCTGCAATATTGTGTTTTGTTTTAGGTGAATTTAGAAATTCTGAATTGGAATCTTCTCGAACCTGCATACAGAGTATGTTGCAAGTTTACATTTGATACTATACAATCTATACTCCTTTCTACTGAATGTTTTAATTTGAATTACTTACAATTGCCACAATAAGGCTACACATGCTTGATCCAGCATATATCCACCTTCTATTGAGCCTTGAATGATCACTGCGGTAGTGGTTGTTACTTTATATTTCATTATTTGTTGACCTTTGAAGGTTAGATTTTTAATGGTATCCCTTTTCTTTTCTGTTTGAGTTACTCTTCCAATTGGAATTTAGTGCTCATTGGTTTACAACGTAATGCACTTCCATTAGGCTAACGTATGATGTCTCTCTGATCTTATCCTTTTGTATGTGCAATTAGGGAGCTTGCAATCCAAATTTCTGAACAATTTGAAGCTCTAGGAGCTAGCATTGGATTAAGAACTGCAGTGGTAAGCTTTTTTAATGAGTTGATTACCTTTCATTTGTGCTCTTTGACTTGAAATAGTCCTCTACTTTGTGGAGCTTTTTGTTTGGCCATGTATGAAATCTTGCGATATTTTTTTTTTGGCAAATAAAGTTATTTTATTACCAAAAGGAGAGGCTAGCAAGAGAACTAGCACAGTGTTAGGCACAAGCCACCAGAACACCAAAAATCAACAAGCACAAAGCTAAACACTAGCAAAAATAGACACCTCTAACACAAACTCAGCACAGCAGCTTCTGACTATCAGTGGCCCTACAAGCCACCCTAAACTGAATATCATGCACTAAATCAGCAGGGCTTCTGCATTGTTGGTTAAACACCATCTCATTTCTCTGAAGCCAAATTCCATAAATGCTTTCAGAGAAGAACATCAGCAGCAATTTATATCTATCACCAATTCTTTTAGTAGCTTTCAAGATCCAAGCAAGTTCCTGATCAAATGGAGCAGGATTTCTGTGAAACTGCAACTGTTGGAGGACCTTTCCCCACACAGCAGCAGGATAAGAACACTCAAAAAATAAGTGACCAGTAGATTCAGGCATAGTTGAGCAAAGTGGACAACTGTTAGCAGTGACAATCTTCCAAGCTAGCAGCCTATCTCTGGTGGGGAGTCTGTTCCACAGTGCAAGCCAAGTGATAAACACACTCTTAGGGGAAGCTTTATTATTACAGACCACTCTTTTCCAGGGAACTTTGTCATGAACACCAAGGAGATGTTTATACATCAGTTTAATAGAGAATTTCCCTTTCTGCACAACAGCATTCCATCCACCAACATCATCAATCAGAGTGTGAGAATCCAGAATCTTCCTCAGTGACCAAGAGATTGTAGCTGGCCATTGAGTGAAAAGAGGCATGTTTTTTATGTAATAGGTGTGAACCCATCTGCTCCACAATCTGTCTTTTTTGTGAGTTATAGCCCAAAGCAGCTTAGCCACAACAGCTTTATTCCATAGCCCCATTTCCTTGAGGTTCCACCCACCAGCACTTCTAGGAAGACATAGAGAATGCCATGCCACCAGAGATCTTTTGGAAGGATCAGTAAGACCAGTCCAAAGGAAAATCCTACAGTAGTTCTGGATTTCCTTTAACACTTTCTTAGGCAAAATAAAGATTTGACACCAGAAAGCTTGCAAACTAAGCAAGATTGCTTGAACCAGTTGAAGTCTACCAGCATAAGAGAGATGCCTAGCTGTCCAAGACTTAGCTCTAGCCACCACCTTGTCAATTAAAGTTCTGCATTGGTTATAAGCCAGTTTTTTAGTAGAAAGTGGAACACCAAGATACCTAAAGGGGAAATGCCCCTCTAGAATATGAACTGCATCAAGAATAGCTGATTTGGTAGCAGCAGGAACCCCACCAATGTAAATGTTACTCTTGTCCAAGTTAGCTTCAAGACCTGAAGCTCTTGAAAAATTATTGAAAGCAGCAAAAAGCATCTCAACTGGCAGAGTATCAGCTCTTGAAAACATAAGAAGATCATCAGCAAACATCAAGTGTGTGAGGGCCAACTTTTCACACTTAGGGTGGAAATTGAAATCTGGCAGAGTCTGCAGCTGCTGTAAGTGTCTTGTAAGATATTCCATACCAATAGCAAAGAGAAATGGAGACATTGGATCACCCTGTCTCAATCCCTTTTTTGCTCTAAAGGGTTGTGATGGCTTCCCATTGATCAAAATGCTATAAGAAACAGTAGAGATACAGGTGAAAACCCACCTCACAAAGCACACAGGAAACCCAAGTTCCACCATAACACTTTTCAGAAAAGACCACTCAATGGAATCATAAGCTTTCTTCAAATCCACCTTTATGAGACACCTTGGAGAGATGTGAGTTCTGGTATAACCTTTGATCAGCTCAGTTGTTAGGAGAATATTATCAGAGATTTGCCTGCCAGGTATAAAACCAGATTGAGCTTCATTCACAACATCACCAATAACACTCTGCATCCTGGTTGTGAGAATCTTTGCCACTAGCTTATAGATAACAGTACAGCAAGCTATAGGCCTAAAATCCTTAACCTTAGAAGGGTTAGGAACCTTAGGAACAAGAGTAATGGAAGTACAGTTGAATTGAGGCAGCATAGTGTTAGTTCTGAATACTTCAAGTACAGCTTTATACACATCAGCCTTAATAACATGCCAAGTTCTTTTAAAGAAAACAGCATTAAACCCATCAAGGCCAGGGGCTTTGTCATCACCAATCCCCTTAAGAGCTTGGTCAATTTCTAAAGTGGTTACCTCTCTGGATAGCCATTGTTTAGCAGGAAAACTGAGAGTACTACCACTTCTCAAAGTAGGAATGTGGACTGCAGGCAAGGACTGAGCAGCTGACCCAAGCAATTTTTTATAAAAACCAACAAATTTCACCCTGAATAGCATCAGCTTCAACCAATTTGTTTCCACAATCATCAAACAGAACTGTAATCCTGTTTTGTCTATTCCTTTCCTTGACAGAAGAGAATTGAAGAAGAAATGATGATTAGAGTCCCCCACTTGGAGCTATTGAATTCTTGATTTTTGCCTCAAAGCAATTTCATCCACCCTAAGCCATTTCCTCAAATTATCAGTGCAAGTTTTCTCTTGTTCAAACAACTCAGGAGAAGGAGTAGTTTGAAGAGAGGTTTGAACTATCTCTAGCTGAGATCTAGCCATTTCAATTCTCTCTTTGATGCCAGCAAACTCTTCTGAATGCAGTATTTTCAACTTGTGCTTCACAAGATTCAATTTAGACCATAACCTAAACATAGCAGAACCTGTTTTCCCACTGGTACCCCAACTATTCTCAATCAGAGAACCAAACTTACTATGATCTGCAAGGTAATTCAGAAATCTAAAAGGTTTGCCTCCCTCCACTTTATCAGGCAAACAGTTCACCAAGAGTGGAGAGTGGTCAGAAATGGAAGAGTTGAGGTATTGAATAGGAACACCACTAAACTTATGGATCCAGCCAGCATTACCAAGCCCCCAATCAATTCTACTAGCTGTTTTCCCATCACCGGAGCCTTTATGCCATGAGAAATAGTGACCCACACTTTGTAGGGGACAAAGACCAGCAGTCACAATAAACTCATTAAAATCTTTGGTTTCAGCAATATAAACCTGAGAACCATTAATCCTATCAGTGTCAGACAAGAGAGAATTAAAGTCACCAGATAAGAGCCAAGGGTGAGAACCAACACTAGGGAGAAGAAGCACAAGGGAGTGCCAAAGATCCTTCCTAGTTTCAATGGTATGCAAACCATAGACTGCTGTAAAGAAGAAAGAAACATCACCAGTTCTATCCCTAATCACACAATGCAAAAACTGCTCATGAGAATGCAGAATTGACAGATCAACTTCTGATTGTTGCCAACCCAACCAGATCCTGCCTCTAGGATTCAAGCTATAATTGTTCCCCCAACTCCAGTGTCTACCAAGTTTAGAAGACAACCTAGGAAATTTAGCTATTTTTACTCTAGTTTCTAATAAAGCAATGATATTAACATTGTTAACTTGCAACAGATGCTTTACCTCAGAAGCTTTAACAGGATCATTAAAGCCTCTCACATTCCAAGTACATAAGTTAACCTTCTTCATGAGGTTCATGTGAGGTATTCTGCACAATCACACCATCACTATCCATTTCTCCAGAGATCTCCTTGAATCACAAATCACCAGAGAGCACAGTGAAAGGATTACTAGGGCTCAAATTCCTCATCCTGCTAGGTCCCCTAGTTCTCCTTGTTACAATGTTCCACTCTTGGCCACTAGTTTGAACTACAGGTGGATCATAATAAGGAGTAAGGATCCCCCCTGTCTGTTGCTGTGGGGCTGCAACATGCTGCTGAGTTGGCTTAGCCACCCAAACCTTCTTTACAGCTGGTTTAGGAGCTACTTTAGAGGGCTTGGTACAATCATGGCCTGCTGTATTGCACTTTTTACAATAGAGGGGTTTCCAATCATACACTACAGCCTGCTTGAACATAACTCCCCTAGCATCTTCAATCCAAACATGGTCTGGTAGCACAGTAGTAATATCCATCTCAATCAAAACCCTGGCAAATGAAACTCTCTCCTGTTTTGTTGTACACTCTTCAGCACACAAGGGAACCCCCAACAAACTACTGATCCTACTGAGAGAATCACTCCCCCAGCAATGCAAAGGCAAATTAGGAAATTTAACCCACAAGGGGATCACTTTGAGAACCTCCTCATAGAAGTTGAAATCTGCTGCCCAAGGCTTAATGATCACTGGCTTACCATAAAAGGTGTAAGGATCCCCTGCAACAATGCGATTCTTATCCTCAATGCACTCAAATCTAATGATAAAGTACCCTTCATCATGAAAAAACACTTGAGGAGTAGCAACTTCACTCCACACAGCAGCCATAAATCTCCTTACAGAGGCCAAAGTTGGTGATTCTCCTACAACATACATAACTAAAGAAGCCTGCCATTTATCAGCCATAGTGGCAAGCTCAGATTGCTGCAGTTGTGCTACTTTTTTCCCATCTTTAACCAAAGGTGTCACAAATTCCAGGGGAGCTCCTTTGGAAGCAAGCTTAGCCCCAGCAAATAGATTCACCCATGGTTCCTTAATAGTTCCCCCCTCCTTAGGAACCTGTGTCGAACCACTAGGAGAAGCTTGATGCTTCAATGGTTGACCAATAACACCCACATGACCAGAGTTTCGAAAAATAGAGTCCGTACTACACTGTGGAATCAAACTCCCCTCCCCAGTGAGCCCCAACGATTGATTCAAAGCAATAATGGTGTCATGAAGAGCTTTAGGAATCATACCAGCCGATGAGTGCACTAGATTGGAGTAAACAAGTTCTTCATTCTCAAGGTTCGTCGCGCTATTTGCAGCAACTGGGTTCGATTTTTGGCCCCCTTCTGGAACCAAAAGAGACTCATTTCTAGGTTTAGACTGGGCGGAATCATCCTCCGAAGCCATTGGTGAAGTTACAATCAAGCTAGCCTTCTTCTTCTTCGCCATTGGTGAAGGTGGCGCACGTTAGTAAACACCCTTAACGTACACCCTCTCAGCTTGAGAGAGAAGAAAGCTATTTCTCGTAATTGTTAAACTTGCGATATTATTTATAGAGCAACTCTATCATAAATATTATTCGAGGAATTTAGTTGTTACTTAGACTAATTTCGATACCAAATGAAAGAATGGAAGTAATTGCCTTCTTTGTTGCGAGTCACATGGTTTTACTTGCGTTCGAAAGCAAGTTCGATGGCTATATGGTTTCACAGATGCTGACATCATCATATCTTTTTTGTAGCTTGTTGGTGGAGTGGACATGAACCAGCAACAACTTGCTCTTGGAAGACGGCCTCATATCGTAGTACGTGGTCATTCACATATGTTTTTTTTTTGTAGTATGAGTACATGGTATACATTGTTCCAGGATTTTGAATAAATAAATGACTAAATTTTGAAACTTGCCTTAGATACCATACTAATGACCTATGTTGTAACTAGTAAATGAACTGATTCTAGAAACTCATGCATATTTTGTATGTACGTCCACCTAATTTGAATGTATACCACTATAAGTGTGGACTGTGGAATATTACATAGAAGTGTCTTGGAGCATCTAAAAGTTTGATACTGTCATGACTTTTAAGTTAGATTCGTTATTGTAAATAGGTCGATGTTATTGAATGTATTTTGTCGGGTTTTCCTGATTAAATGTTTGGTACACATTTGTGACAAACCTGCCATTGCGTTTAAGTTCTAAAAGACTGCTAATTTTATCATAAGTAGTTAGCTAGAGCCATAGAATCTTAGTTTTAAAAGGCGTAAGGCGCAAAAGTCCCCGGAGCCTACGCGCAAGGAGAAGGTACGTGCCTTTCGTACACAAGATGCACAATTTTTTCAAAAATCAAATTGTATTACTTGTTGTCACAAAAGGGTAAAGTAGTAGCTACGGTAAAATTAAAAGCCTTTTTGAGGAAAAAAGTCAAACAAAAAGGGGACTAAGGAAGGTTGCAATGCATTTAGATTCTTAAAAGAAGTGCATCACACCTTACATAAAAAAAAATTACTTTAAAATAGAAAGAAGGAGGAGTTTACTCGTTGAAAGAGATGAGGAAAAAATGGAAAACTTGGGTTTTCTCTCTTCTATTTTCAATATAGTAAATTCTAACCGTTAGGGAGCCATTAAAATCACGTTGCGTTGGCCTTTTTTTTAAAAATAAATATTACCTGTCAAAAATTGGAGCCTTATATCACAAGCCGCTGTGCCTTGAGCCTGGGAAAAGGTGCAAAGGCGCGCGCCTTTTGGAGGGTGCCTGAGCCTGTCATGGCTAGGCTCTAGGACCTGTTCCTTGAGCCTAGGCGCGCTTTTTAAAACTAAGCATATAATTTAAATAGAGGTCGTAGATGAACATAGTGTGCTTAATTAAAGTCTTGACATTTTCTGTACTCTTTCCCTCTTGCAATTAAATAACTAGTTGAGTCTTAACATATGTGTATCACAAAAATAGATGAGTCAGAGCTCCTGGTAATCTCCACACTTAATCTCCACACTTTTCTCGACACATAATGAAATGAGCAGAGAGAAAACCCTAAATTTTCTCCCTTTTTTCTTGTCTCTTTCAGACAACGACGAGTCATGTAAACCCCTCTTTTATTTTAAAGTAACACCTTTTATCTAAGATGTGATGCACTTCTTCTGAGAATTTAAATAAAGAGTGAATGGCTAAAAAGTTACACGAAACTTCCTTAGTCCCGGTGCTGCTTCTTTTTTTTTCTCTCTCTCTCTCAAAAAGGCTTTTTGTTTTATTGTATTACTTTTTACCCCTTAATGAATTATGACAATAAGTATACTATTTTGATTCTTTCGTGGAAAATAATTACCACAAAAGAATAAAGTAAATTGCGTGCCTTGCATACAAAAGGTGTGCGCCTTCTACAGGGATTTTTTTGCCTTCGTACACCTCACGCCTTTTAAAACTAAGTACTTAAAGAGAAACAGTCTGGTTGGATTTTTTTAAAGATTCGCCTCGATATACATTTTATAAAAAATCAAATTCTATAATGCTCGCTTATAGATAATTAAAGATATTAATGGTTGTCGTTGTGTTTTGTGAAGTGTAAAAGTCAAATCGTGTAAACTATAAAAAAACAGGAGTAATATCTGTTATGAATCAGATGCTGTTTTGCTTTCATCTTTGTCGAATTAGGTATTTACTCCTAGTTTTTAAATGCAAGCATGACTTTTATTTGTATTTGTTGTTTGGGAACTTTATTAACCTTGGAATGTTTTTCCCATTTCTGAAATAATTCAGTTATTCACCCTGCTCTTATAATACATTTGAGATAGTAATCATGATATAGCAGCAGGTATAGAATGACAGAAGCCTTGTAAGGGGGCACTTGGTTCAACATTGGAATCAAGTATGGGGTTAGATATTAGACACGTGGGTTTAGAATGAGTTATACCTACATACCCATACCTTAATCCAGGTGTTTGGTTAACCAAACTAATTGAAAATCAATTTTCTGTTTTTTATTTTTTTCAGTTTTGCTTCTTCAGCCCCTTCTCTCCTTCTCCTCCTCCCTTCCTCCATGGGGACAATAATGCTGCTCGGCTGCTCCTCCAATAGAACATTGTCTTTCTTCAAAAGAAAAATGACGCTTCTTCTTATGACCATTGAAACTCAAATTAATCTTAATTATTGAGTTTGTCCATTAAGAATTTTGGATCTGAAATTTTTAGCGGCCAACACCATACCTTACAGTCAAAAATTGATGATTTTTATTGTCCAAAATGAAGTGATGATTGTTATATTTTTTTTGTTCTTTTTTCTTTTCTAGCCATGGTAATGCCATGGTTGATGAGGAGATGATCTTCATCATTCCAGTTTTATTCTATTTGTTAGATTAAGTTTGTTGACAGGGGAGGAAGAAGAAAGGGCGAATGAGCATTGAACATTTTTTGGTTTTTATTTTTTATTTTTTAATTTTTTAAATAAAATTGATTCCAAGCTCATGGGTTTGGCTCATACCCACCTCCCCCCAAGGTATCAAATTTTTAAAAATATTGAACCAAATATCAAGTAAGAGTTTGGTTGATTCTAAACACATATCTGATTCCAAAAATGGTTAAACCAAACGCCCCCTAAAGTTTCTTGGGGCTTCTTAGCCTGATACCGTTATTGGTTAATACAAGTTAATCAAGCTTGGACCAAAGCTTAGTGTTTTGTGTAGACTTAGGATAGGGGATCTGCCTTTTATGTGTTGAGTGATAGTAAGGTATATAGATGGGCTCAGTCTTCTTATATTTTTATCTCGTCGTACATCATTGAACTCCCAAGTAAGCTGCCATAATTTTACCCCCCCCCCCCCCCCAAAAATGAAAGAAGATCTGCATGATAAATGGGCCATAAGATGACTAGCAATTTCTCTATTAGAGATTAGTCAAAGCTTCTAGGCTAGTACATTGATAGAAGATGACAGAAAAGGCATATGTGGGCTACAATACTTGGTTCAATAAAAAATTAAGACGATCCTTTAAATGATCTTGTTCCATTATTTCGTTTGTTATCTTATTTGGATGATTCATAGTTTCACAAAATTAGTTCTTGCTTTAATTATCTGTCTTCTTTGTCATTTGTTTTTCTTTTTTCTTTTTTATAGGTGGGAACGCCTGGACGCCTTATGGATCATTTGACTAATACCAAAGGTTTTTCACTTCGTACCTTGAAATATCTGGTATGTTCCACTGGTAAAACAGGTCGTGCTAGTATATTCAGTAGTCTCCTTTATCCTTGTGTTTCTGTAAGTCTAGTCTTGCCTAGCTGAATGACTTGGATTTTGTCCTGTGTTTTATCCCTTAGGCCTGTTCTCTTCAACTTGAATATCTCAATTCTTTAATTATCACAACATTTCCAAGTGGATGGGTTGGTACATATAAAGAGTTTTGGATCAGAAGACCCCATGGGTTTAAAAAACTGTGTGAAATAAAGTGGGGTGGTTAACTGGTTAAGGACTAAGGCTCCGTTTGGTAGGGCGTAAAACGTTTTCATGGAAAACGATTTTCCCCTTTTCAATCATTTTACATTGTTTGGTTGGGTAAGGGATGTAAAACAATTTTCCATTACTCCTTCAAAGGTGGAAAACCCTTTTCCATTTGAAAGGGAGGGAAACCACTTTTCCTTCTTTCTTCCTTACCTCCCTCTCCTTTCTTCCCCTCAATCTTCACCATCTTCTCCCATTTTCCTTTAAGTTACCAAACAAAGGAAAACTAGTTTGGAATTGTGTTTTCCCTTGAAAAATGTTTTCCATGGAAAATCATTTTACAATGAAAACGTTTTACGCCTTACCAAACGGAGCCTAAGGGTAAACTGGTTAAGGACTAAGGGTAAACTGGTTAAGGACTAAGGGTAAACAAGTGGGGTGGTTAACTGGTTAAGGACTAAGGGTAAACTTGTAACTTATTCTTTTGAATACATCCCAAAAAAGAATTGTTGCAATACTTGTGAAACTTCCCAAAATAGAAGGGTTGCAACAAATAAAGAACGGGGATATATTTAGTAGAAGTTGGTTGTATTCGGTAGAAATCAGTTTTAACCACGCAATAAAATTAGTTTTAATCTATAAACATAATTTCAATGCCTTAAATATAAGCTAAAGGGAATAGGGCTTTAGTCTCATCATCTATAATCCTAACTTATCCAATTTGTCTTTGAGACAGAATAATGGCCATATTTTCTCTTAAAATCTTTAAAAGGTCGTTGTGAGTTGGCTGGGAACTTGGGGCATTTGGTACGGAGTAGACTTGAAACCGAGCACGGACTTGGAAAAACGACATAGAGCCAAGCTGTTTAACTTGCAAAACCATCTCCAAGTGTACAGATAATGTAGTTCCATAATTCCATCCTTTCGTCTCAGTTTCATTTATATAAATAATTAAAAATTTCTTTTGTCGACTGTTTGGTTTATATTTGACGTGACAGATCATATTTGCTGTCACATAAAGAGTTTCTCCTTTCCCGTTCATTTTTCATAATAATGCTGATGGTCGCCGTATGATGATATGTGAGGAAAAGAGGTTGGTTTTATTGCAAGATGGAGCGCTTATTATGTGATAGAGAGAGTGAAATATTTTGAAACAACCTTTCTCCTAGTTAGCTAACTAAGCATAAGTTGCTACGATGGTGCAAATGTTCACATTCACTTAGCTTAGCATTAAATAACCACGACTTAGTCATGCTTTACAATTTACAATAATGCCATGCTTTACATACATATTCTTTGTAACCCCGGCCCGAGGCCACTAACTTTATATCCCTCCATTTCTAGATAAGGTCGAGAGAGGGGGAATAACAACGAATATTTCTTTTTTCCCGTCTTGTTCTCCATGTTTCTTGTTTGAAACTTGTCTTACGTTGTTGCCTAAACTTCTGATGCCCAAACCCAGTTCAAATTAATATTTTTTCATCGTTGAATAGTGAATACTGCTACATTCATGCCTAGTCTCAATATAATTTTGATGATAAGACACATAAATTAAAGGTATTTTTCGTTTCTTGCGTCAATTGAAGTATTTCGTTTCCGTTGTTTATTTTTCTTAATTGTTCTTGGAAACATAAAGAGAATTTTAAAAGTTGGATATCTTGCACCTTATTCTTTGAGCTACACCACTCTGCTTGAGAATCTTGTTGTTCTTTAGAATCTTGTTGATCTGTGCCAAAGGAATAGTTGCTTCTTGTTTAGTGTCTATGTAGTTCACAAAGATATGTTAGGTACTAGTATTGTATGTGTGGATTTCATTTTTTTGTTTATTTTGTTTTGATTTTGCCGCATTCATATTAGTATTTAGTGATTGGTTCCTATTGTCTGCAGGTGTTGGATGAGGCTGATAGATTGTTGAATCAGGAATTTGAAAAGGCACTTGATGATATTTTAAAAGTTATTCCTGTTAATAGGAGGACTTATCTGTTTTCTGCCACTATGACAAACAAGGTAAAAATGTGATATAATTGGTTTTGTTCTTTTTTAACCTTTTCAGAAGATGTTATAGCATAAGGGGAGACTCTTAGGTTACTCTTAAAGAGAAAGAAATATTAAGAGTTAGCTTTTAGGTGAGAAATGGGAGACTTTTAATTAGAGTTTATTATAGAAAGTTCTGAAATAAGAGCTAGCTCTTATAAATAAGAGCTAGTTGTCACGTGTTGACTATTTCCAAGCACGCATCCCACTAGCGTCACAGTCCCGTCGGATCACTAGTCAAGGCTACCCGATGTTTTAGCTATGCTAAGTGTGCTACGAAATTGGCTAAGCAAGGAAATTGTAAGCAAGAGTGTTTTGAAAGGTTTTTATATTGCTTGAGAGTGTTTACAATTGTGTTAGTTGGTTGTACAAATGAATGGGGTAGCCTATTTATAGGCACCCGAGTCCCTAAGGCCTAGAACATTCTACTCTCTCGAATATTCTACACTACTCTTTACAAGGAAGAGCCTACAATTCTCTAGATTGTTCCCATCTATAAGGGAACCCTCTAAGTACAAGGAGGTATTTAGAAGTATGTACAACAAGGTTCTAGACTTACCCTAGCTAGAACCTTCAAGAAACAACCAAGATAGAGTGCTCAAGACCCATCCAGAGCAATCTAGGACCTTCCGATGCACAACCGGAGTGACCTGCTGCAAAACCGGGACTTCTGGGCCTCAAACCCAAAATGTGGTCCGACCATCATTTTCATTGGGCCAAAATACGTGGGACCCCCAAGTTTCAGCCCATTTAGATATCGTTTGGTCCCCAAAAGGCCCATTATTACGTTACTGACACGTGGGTGTTCAAAAGCAATTTATGGCTTATTCAAAATAAACCTTTATAAGGGGTGGGTGCTGCAATTGCTGCCAGCGCCCAGGCACACTCCTACGGCCCACGTTGCTGCCTAGCGCCCAGTTCCAGCGCCCATGTCCATGCCTCATGATGCACCCCGATACCTCAACGGCCCAACTTCCGATGGAACACCACGTTGCCCGGTGGTGCCCGACGACCTTGCCGCCGCCCTTGGGCCACCCTTGGCGGTGCACCTTGATGCCTTGCCATACTTGCATGCTGCTGCATGCGATGGTGTGGAATGCCATCTGTGAGACTGTGACATAGTGCATCATTTTTTGGCATGAAAATAAAATAAGAAAGAGAGTAAGAGAGAATAAGAGCTAGTGTTAAGAGTTAGTGGCTTAGTGTATTTCCACACTTTTTGGGAGGATACTCTTATTTGGTGTTGGACCTTAGGTGGCATAGGAGAGAGATTATGAGCCATCAAAATAAGAGTCTTCCCTTATTGATGCTCTTATTGAGAAAGTACCATTGTTCATCATGAGTGTCTCCAGAAATTTGACACGTCTTTCACCTTTTTCCCCCTCTCCTTTTTGTGGCTTACTACAGCTGTTATTTCAAAAAAACAAAAATTATTGTATTAGTTGTTAAGTTATATATTTTTCAGGTGATGAGATGAGGGATATTTATGATTAGAAGGTCCTTTCTTGTTGCAGGTCAAAAAGCTTCAAAGGGCTTGTTTAAGGGACCCCGTGAAGGTCAGGTTCATACGCGTTGTGCCAACAATTTATATCTAGAAACTTATAAATCTTCTTTTTTTCCCTATCAATATGTTTTTTCTATTCAAGGTTGAGTCAGATTCAAAATATTCTACTGTCGACACTTTGAAGCAGCAATATCTTTTTGTACCTGCTAAAAACAAGGTCCCTCTTCTAACGTACTTCCCTCTCATAATGTTTTTTTTGGACCCTTTGTTATGGATGTAGTTTCCTATACTGAATACCTGGCTGTGACTGACAATTAATGATTGGAACGTTTATTTCATGTAAGGTCTGGTGTCTCATGTCTGATACATTTATGTATATTTTTAGGTGAAAGAATAAAATCAAGATATAATTGCCTTAAAAGCTTTGAAATGTTTGAATTAGTTTATTCAGTCAATGTAAGGAAATTACGGTAATTTATTTTTTATTACATGAAAGGAATTAAAGGTACAAGCACGATTGCTTCGTCATGAGATGTTTTATTGTATTATTTTTTTGGAGAAAATGTATGACTAAAATGAATCAGAGAGGGAATTTCCTCTACAACAGTTATTAGATTTCAAAGGTGTGACTACTACGTAGGCGCCCTCAACTTACGCCTAAGTACTCCACTTGTCCACTTACTCCAGCTCAACCCATCAAGATCACAGTTCATTTTATTAAAATCATGAATCATTTTGATTTTGGAATCATAGATGAAGTTGGGGATTGTTGGTTTTATTTCGAGTGTTCGCTAGAATTTTTTTGATGGCATATTTGATCCTGATATAGACATATATACATAATAATAAAGGAGCTGGCTGTTATGTTAGAGTACTGTTATTGTTCATCTTGCTCTTTAGGTCATCAAAATATGCTTATAGATTGGAGTAGTATTTTTGTCCATCTTGCTTTTGAGCCTTGTGATTACTGATTAGTATATTGATTCTGGATGTTGAAATTATTGACATCCCAAATATTTTCGAGTTGAAGCAACATCGCACTTATTTTGAACCTCTCAGACAGTCAGATCCCATTTTTTCCTGGAATCTTTCTCAGTAACTGGGTAGCTTAATTGTTTTAGCCGAGTTCAAGCCAGTGATTTTTGTTTGGGATTGAACTCATCCTTGGCTAAGACTCTCTGCAAGATTGCAACTGTATACTTACTTCTTTTATCTGAAAAAGGTTATTTTGTGTGGATCTTGAATTTGAATAATGGATTCCCTATTGCAATATAGCACAATGAAAGATTTTGTTTTATTTTTTATAGTAGTTTCATCATCAAAATGCAACATAAACCGTGTATTTGGTAACCTTACTAATGACCATATCTATGGAAATATGTAGGGAGTAAAAGCTATAGGAAAACCAATGAGGATTCAGGTGAAAGGGCACTTGCCTAGCTTTCATGTCATTGTTGCTATCACAAACATTTGTTGGGTAAAGAATTGTCAAAATGAAAATAGGAAAAAAAAAAAGTCAGCTTTCATGTCATTGTTGCTATCACAAACATTTGCTGGGTAAAGAATTATCAAAATGAAAATAGGAAAAAAATAGTCTTGGACTCTTGGAGGCATAAGCGCTTTTTCTAGTTAATGGTCTAAAACTCTAAATTTAGCGTTGTTGACTGGAAGACAAAAATAATGAAACATTGTGGGTCCCTACTTTTTTGATGCCTGTGTTGAAAGGTCTTTATTTGTTTATCCCTATTCCTTGACTTGGCTGAGATATACTGGTGTCTTTGTAAAGTGATTCAGCTTCAGATTCTTTTTTGGCTAATGGCTGTACTAAACTTGCAAATATCATGGATTATGGAATGTATCATGTTGATGCATGCTATGTAATTTACTTCAGGTTAGTCATCTATATTTCATTGTATGTTAGGGCTTGTTATTCCTTTGGATGTTTGGATGTTCTTGTCACGATTGTTTTTTTTGATCTGGCACTATGACCTAGTGCAACTTATAACCCTTTTGCTGCTTTGAAGACTTGAGGTTACATTTGTGCTTGACTTCTTTAATTCTACCACTTTTCTCATAGAAATGTTGCCTGTTTATTTGGAATGCTATCTGGCGTATATGTTATTGGAGATTTTTATTATGTCTTACTCTTTGACAAACATTTTTTTCTTCTTCTCAGGAATGCTATCTTGTATATATTTTGACGGAGATGTCTGGTAGTACTATGGTTTTCACTCGTAAATGTGATTTTACAGGCCCGTTAGCACTCATGCTTCGTAACCTTGGTTTTAGGGCGGTTGCCATCAATGGCCGCATGACTATGGTTCTTTTTTTTTATCTCTTGCTTTTGCCTTCTCTTTTAGTTATATTACCATACATTTTTCTTACGCTCGTTTTAAAAATCTTTCTGTATCAAACCTAATATGGATTGGTTGACCGCTAAGTGGAATCTTATTTTATACGTCCTTGGTCCTGAAATAAACTTCCCTGTGTGGCAGGCAAACCGACTTGGGGCACTAAACAAGTTCAAAGCTGGTGATTGCAGTATTCTCATTTGCACCGATGTAGCAAGTAGAGGGCTTGATATTCCTGCAGTGGATATGGTGATAAATTATGATATTCCCTCCAATTCCAAGGTTAGCTTTTATTGTCCTTGTAGATTAATGATTAATAAGTTACTATTAGTGCTTCCGATGTATACTGAGTGAAAACACTTCATGTGCTCCTCAGTGGAAGTGCTGAGAACATACTTATAGTTCATTTTGTAGTAATACAACGTGGACAAATTTCTGTTACAGCTTTAGTCATATGTGTTGCGACCATGGTTATGTTAGTTTGTCTCCATTGTGTCTATTTGACGATGTCTTTGCTTCAGGGTTACATTCATAGAGTAGGGAGAACAGCACGTGCTGGAAGGTCAGGGGTTGCCATCTCATTAGTAAATCAGTATGAGCTTGAGTATTTTCTGCAGATAGAGAATTTGATAGGTGAGCAACACTTCAATATTTGTGACATGCATTAATTTGTTTTTCTTCGAGGCCTTTATTATTATCTGTGATACAGGCAAAAAGTTACCGTTGCATCCTGCTGAGGAAGAGGAAGTTATGCTCCTACGGCAACGTGTTAGGCAGGCAAAAAGAATATCACATATGGTATATTTGTTTACCGTGTTCTTATGATTATTCAGTTATAGCTTTACGTTCCTTGTACGATTTAAGTTTTTTCTAAAATGTACTTTCTCTATTTTTCTAGATGCAACCCTTCTATTTTCGAGCTTGCCAATACGTAACTTCAGTCACTAATATCATAAATTATCAATAAGTAGAAATTTATAAAAAGTTGATAGTTTGAAAGTATTTATTGAAATCATTAATATCTTAAATTATTCATGTCATGTGGTGTTTGATCTGCTATGAACTTGCTAGTGGAATTGGGTAATAATCCTTCTGTAAATTTTGTATATATGAATTTGGTGCTTTACTTTCCGTAGTGAAAAGATGTTTGATATATCTTGGTGCTTCATGTCTTCCTTTCTTTAGAAATATATCATCATCTAGCATAGTTTTTGGTCTACTTGGTTGTTGACGAGGCTGGTTGGTGTTTTAATATGGCCCTTTCTTGCCTCACAGAAAATAAAGGAGGGTGGTAAGAATAAAAGAAAAGGCAGGGGAGATGATGATGGAGATGAAGTTGAGAAGTGGCAAAACATTAGCAAGGGCAACAGAGGTGGCAAAACATTCAAAAAGTCGCGGAGATGATGCTTTTTTACTTGCATATTTAAATTCAAAGTATTGAAATAGGATACTCAACAATTTTGTTAGAAACCTTCTTCTAGATGTAATTTTCACCTGTTTTTGTACGATAATTTTGTTTTACTAGAAAATTTCTGTTTTTGCACTTTGTTCATGGAGTTGCATTCTCTTGTTTGTTAATTAGCTTTTTTGGTGTTATCAGAGGTTTGGGGGCTATTAGCCTATTACAATGAGTCGACTTAGCTCTGAGTCTAAGGCTATGTTTGGCAAAACTAACTGAAATAGAGCTGAAAAGATAAGTTAGTTGAAACTTGAAAGGTTGTAGCTGAAACTGATAAGGTGGTTTAAGGAGCTGAAATTTATAAAAAAAAATTATTTTAAATAAAAATTTGAAGCTAAAATACATGAAAATATAAGGACCTTAAATTGAAACGTTACTTTGAGTAACGTCACAATTTAAGTCACCTTCAAAACCTTATATTTTATTTAAGGTGCTTGACAAACAACTCTAATACTTTAAGGTGACTTAAAATTTCAGCACCTTACCATTTAAGATGCCTGAAATGGCGTGCCAAACAGAGCCTAAGTATGTAGGATTCAGCTTCTGGTCAATCTCTAATATTTCACCCTTTTTTTTTTACCAAACTGGAAGAATGCCTCTATTGAATATAGTCCAAGACTAAGTTCATACTGAGAAGTTTTTAATGACTAGTTCAATCCATTCATCGCCCTATTTGCCTGTTGGAATGGGTTGTTACAATCGCCGTCTGGGGTCAATATGGACGAGTGTATATTCCGTATCCTACTATTCGTAATCGAAGAAATGTGAAACTTAATTTTCTATTTTTTTTATTATACTACTCTTTTTTTGTGTTCCTTAATTTATTATCGCTTTGACATTTACACTGATGGTTTTTTTTTTATATTACATAGTCAAGAGTGTTTTGAAATGTTTTTAGATTGCTTGATAATAGTTACAATGTGTTTTTTCATTTTAGTCAATTAAAATAATAATAATGAATAAAGAAAGAAACTTTGTTAGTATTTGGTTTTTCCTCTTGTTGATAATTTCATTTCATGCTTTGGTAGTTTCCTATTTGATTCAGCTTAATTTAAGGAAGTTAAAGGTGATGATGTGAAGTAGTTGTGGTTTGTGAGAATTGAATCACCACTCTACTTTAATAATATAGATGTCAAGGGATTTTATCTTACCATTTGAAGATAACCTGGCCGGTGGAGAAACAGTATAAAAGGGGATGCATAACCAATCATTGGACATAAGTTGCCAAGCACTCTAAGGCTTCATTTATTAATTTCAGCAGAAAACTTTCCTTTGAAAACCATTTTCAAAGGAAAATGATTTTCCATTGAAAACCATTTTCAAGGAAAACATTAAGGGAATAAAATATGTTTGTTTCCTTACAAGAAAAATTATAAAGAAAATATCAAAAGGAACATAGAAGTGGAAATGAGATGAGAGAAAAAGAAATGTAAGGAATTAGAGTGGAAATGTGGCATATCTTCTTTTCAAAAAGAAAGTTGGTTTTCTCCTAAGAAAAGTTGTTTATTTGGGAAAATTGTTTTCCATCCTCAAAAGAACAAACAAAGGAAAATCATTTTTCGGAAATGTGTTTTCATCAAAACAAAAGGATCCTAATCCGAGGAAGTCTTAATCTATACTAGGTATACCATTGAAATGGTATACTAATATTCTGCATTTTTATTTACTACCAAACCACATAGTTTGGTACAAGGAAAATAGTTGTATTTTCTCATGTGATACCAAATAACATAGTTTGGTAACGTGGTTTCATTTTTTTTGGTTCTAAACAACATAGTTTGGTACTAACAAGTCAAAGATAAATGTTATTTTTCGTGGACCAGACTCAATTTATTACATGAACTTACCATTTAGCCCTTAATATACCAAATGAAGTTACTATTTTACCCTTAGTATACCATTTTAATGGTATACCCAGTATAGATTCAGAAAACCTCATCCTAATCCTCTCTCACTCTCCAGCATGATTGTATTCTCTAAGCAATCATTGTGTTCTCGTTTTACTTAACTCTTTTCCCATCATTAGGTTGTACTTAGGTTATTTGTTAGTGGATTGGTGGACTAATTGTCACCTGCGATTTTCCTCCCTATTCATAGGTTTCCGCGTCACCATTTATCCGTGTCGTTTCTTTCCTTGCATTTTACTTTCTTTCATCATCTAGTCATTGACGTCAGATCCAAGTGACGTCTTCAGGCAAAATTTGGCATAAACAACGGATAGTGGTTATCTTATATAGTGTCCATTTTATGTTCTTGAATTTATAAAAAACGGTATGTATTGCAAGATAATTAATTAATTAATTAATTCAAATAGTAACCAGGTTGGTTTCTTGTCGAGAGGAATTCGTATTTCTCCCAAGTAGATTCATACTTTGTAATCTATATCTTGTCAATTTCGATCATATTTCCACCTTTTTGCATTCGAACAATACTATGGTATGTCTACTATAAAAAAAAATAAAAAATATATTATGGTGCGGTTGAAATTGGGTCAAATCCATTGATGTAGGGGTAATTGGGTAAATCTAAAAAAGCCCAAATAAAAAGAATTGGAAATGAAAATAATTTAGTCAGTCATATTTTGTTGACTATTCAGTTAGACCCCGTTTGGTTCGATCACGGGTATAAAGTATATGTTTGAGTATTAAACCCATGTGTTTATAATCAACGATACATAGAAAATCATAACTTATTCCACCTGTTTGGTAAAATAAATTTAGAATTTAATTCTACCGATAATATACACTCCTACTCCTTATTCTCGTCTTTTTTTACACCTTCCCCTCCTCCTTCTACTTAAAGATGTAAGGAAAAAAAAAACTAAAATTCAATCAAATATAAAAGACAGACATTATATTTTGATATATGCACCATCTCCACCACCCAATCGCTCGCTTTGCTTCAACTCTAAACATCACATTCTTCTGTCACTAGACGGAATTTGATTTTTGGTGGTTGTTTTTTTACAATTTAAGCTACAAATCTAGACTTTAATGTCCAAAATTTCGATGATTAACAATATATCTAGGTATTTTATTCAAAGATATGTTTAGTTAAATTATTTTTCAGTATTCTAATTTCGTCATTTTGGGTTCTTACGGGGGTGTTGATGGTGGCGTTAGGTAGCATTGGCGATTTGATGGCGAATCAACAGGGTAATAACTTTATAGTATAATTTTTATGATATTGATTTTTTGGGCAGCTTGGGCGGCGACGGTGGTGGAGTAACATTAGTTAGGCTGTCATGGTGTTTGTTTGATCGAGTTTGCACTGTCGATTTTATTTTCAGTTAATATAATTTCATATACCCACCTTCCCCTTTAGTACGAGAACTCGATACCATGGGGGTTTTGGAGGTGGGTCCCCAAATTTTAACTTTTATAAAAATAGTTAACCAAACATCAAGTATGGGGTTGAATGATTTCAAACCCATACCTGATTCCAATATATGGTGAACCAAATACACCTTAATGATTTAATTTCCATTTGTCTACTTGTCTGGCCCAAATTTGTAGCACGGTTTCGAATATAGCCATATAGGCTATGCAAGTGTGAAATACAGAGTACTCCGTAACTGAGATCTTCTTCGACCTATCTTCTTCAACCTAATTTCAGTTTTCTGGCGGAAAAACTTTGATACAATCAGCAAGTTTGGTTGGGAAACGTGAATATTAGATTGAAATCTCGTTTCCCATTCGTTTCCGGGATGAATTCAGTTTCAAACACGTCTCCATTTTTCTGAAACGGTTTCGGCGCGCGTTTCCCGGTTTCCCCGTTCCAGGACGTTTCGGAAACGGTAAGTCGTGATTTTCCAATGGTTTATCTCCTTTCATCACAATGGTTTTCCAATTGAATGGTAACTTGTAAAAAAACTGGGAGTTGTGGAAATGCTAGAATGCTGAAGATTGAATACATAATTGCAATTTGAAGTGTTAATGGAATGGTATTTGTATTTGTAATTGGTCTATGTAATCTTGAATCTGCACCTTTTTCCAAAAGCCTATTGCTTGTAATTGTATTACCAGTAGTTATGTAAGTGGATTTAGGTTTCAAAATTGTTCTAGAAATTTTGGAAAAGATGCAATAGTAGAACAACTCTCAACTTTACCAGTTAACCATCTTAATGGAGTACAATATCTCTTGTTCTTGTTTACAGGTTTTTGCATATATCGCGCAAATGAACTAAGCCTACTGAATGTCAAACATAGAATAGGTTGTTTATGTGACACCCTTCAGAATATGGGTTATCAGCCTTCATTTCTCCTGTCTTTTCCATGCTATGTAATTGATTAAATGGTTTTTTATCTTAAGCCCTCTTACTGATTAATTTCCAGGCATAAATTTGATACTGGCAAAAGAAGATCTACTGTAAAAACAAACTACGGTACTACTACTTATTGTTTTATTTCTGATGCTGGTACGATCATATTGGAGGCTGAATAGAGAGGAAACTATAGGAGTTGGAAACATCCAGGGAACAAGAGCTGATTTTTTTCTGAATAGGGAAGGCCAGTGGCCCTTACAGTGGTCATAGTTTAGGCTCTTTTCCAGATTTCTCAAGACTCGTTTAATTTGGAGGTACCATGAAGGGTAAAGCTTGTGTGTTAAAAATTATGTTCGCTGTCCAGAGTATTAAAGTTGATTTGTTTAATTATTATCGTAACACAAGTCCTTTCACGAAAGCTTGTTTTTTCTCATCAACAACTGAAAGTTCCAGCAGATCATCTCCACATATAGATGAGAGGGTGCAGGAATCTGTAAAGGTAGCAGCGTTCCCGAAATGTGCAACTGATGTTTTGAGGAATTATGGTTGTAGTGAAAGCCAAATATGTACAATTTTCTCCCGACAGCCATCATTGCGCACTTGTATCCCTACTAATCTTGAATCTAAGCTTAATTTGCTTAGGAAATTGGGTGTATCGTCCTCTGAACTTGTGAATATGATCCACTGTCGTCCGCGGCTTCTGTGTTGCCGAATTAATCGAAACTTTGATGAACGTCTAGCTCATCTGCAATCTCTATTTGAGTCGAGGGATAGTTGTGTTAAAGCAATCATTAGGAATCCCTCACTTCTGATCTATGACTTTCACAAGACGGTTGAACCTGTGATCTCATTGTATGAGAAAATGGGTCTCAGTAAAAAGGATGTGATTTCCATGCTCATGCTTCGGCCTACAATAGTTCATAGAACCAGTATGAGCCCAGAGAAACTAGAGTACATACGAAGGATAGGAATCTGCAGTAGATCGAAAATGTACAAGTATGTGGTGACAATAATTGGTGTGTCACGTTTTGAGACTATCCGTGAAAAGGTTGCAAATCTTGAGGATTATGGTTTCTCAGAAGATGAGGTGTTGGCACTTATTGGTCGATCTCCATTGTTAATGACTCTTTCTGTGGAAAAAGTTAAAAGGAATATGGCCTTTATGATGGGTACTATGAAGCTGCCTGCCAAAACAATATGTCGTTATCCATTTTTGCTGTTTTCTAATTTGGAAACAGTATTGAGGCCTAGAGTGCTATTGGCTGGTAAGATGCGAGGAATGGATCTCAGCCCAGAACTAAATGGAGCTGTAATGTTAAAGGCATTGAGAATGACAGAACCGAGGTTCTTAAAGAGGTTTGTTGAGTGCCAGGAGGAGGAAATCAGGAAACAGTTATTGTCGTATTATAGAGTATTTAAAGGCATCAAGCTGTTGGCAGCATCATCTAAGAAAGCTTCGTATACCTCTGGATTTCCTTTCTGAAGACGCCTACTATAGTTGTGCATATTTGGTGCAAACTGTGTAACTATGGAGCTGTTGTGACTGTGATGACATGGAAATCCCAAACCTTTAAAATGCATGCAATTGGAGTACTGTGCTTAAGAACAGTGCTCCATGTGCTTTCCTTCATTTAACCTGATTTTTTCCATTTCCCCCAATTTTCACATTCTCTCTCAACCTAGCTTTCATCCGCCCCTTCTCCCCTCTCCTCCATCCTCCTCCCCTTTCTCCACCAGGGCCACCGTGTCATTTTTTTTTTCCCTTATCACTCTCTATTACTCATTTTCTCTGTCCTCTAATCTCTTTCAGTATCTCTATTACTCAATTATTAATTGCCAAAAAAAAAGAAGAAAAAATCTCTTTCAGTATCTCTCATCGCTTGGACATGCGATACATTTGCAGATCTGCTCATCTGGTCGATTTTTTGGGTAATTTGTTCTTGTTCTTTTATAATCATCTGATTGTATTTGATTTTATTTTTTGGGGATTTGTTGATTTGTTAAATTTGTAATTTGTTTTTCAGTTGTTAATATGTTTATCGTTCTTTTTTTATGACTTTACTGGACTTGCGTTTCTTTTTAATTAAATTGTTGCAGATGATTGCTGCCTGGTTTTTTTTGGGATTTTGATTTTGATTTTAGTTGGAATTGAAGTTTTGGTAATTCTGTAGGGTTTCGAATGACCATTTGTATCAGTGTTTAAAGTTTGTCTTGTCTTTAAGAAGTCAATTAAGCTGCTGGGCATTTCTTAAGTCAGACTTGGTTTAACTCAATTTGCTGAAACTTTTAATTCATTACTGTTCTGTAATTCTGTCTTTGGTGTTTACATGGAATGTAAATTGTATAAGATTCTCACTTTTATACATTCATACTGGGCAAGATAATCTATTAGATGTCTGGTTTAAAATCTGTAGTGAAACCAAAACTACATAAGGGCGGCAAAATGGATAGGTTGAGCAGAGTAAAATGGAATGCGGGTGTACCATGCTCAATCTGTCCATGTATAACCTATGTGTGATCACCTTTTAAATAGAGTATATCTCTATTTAAACACATAAAGAACATTCCGCCTCTGCATAGAGGTATAAATCAGCATGTTCTTGAGCTGATTTATACGGATATCAATCTGATCACCATGCATCCCACCGCTGATAAGCAGCCATCTCATGATAGGTTAAACACTATGAGTTAGATTTGTGGTGATCACAGTACCAGATCACCATGCAGCCCGCCACTGATCACCGGTTACATAATGTTCTATTTATTAGGTTATACATCTGCATAATATTCCAGTGTAGAATGAGTTTGATCACCGATTACATGGACAAATAGCTGGGAAAGCATAATGGGGGATCACACAGAGGTTATATGCACCTCAATAGAGATTTAGGTGGGTACATGTTCTTTATGTATACAAATTTGTTGTTATAATTTGGAGTTCATATATTGCATCTACTTTGACTTTGTATTGTTGAATGCAGGCTATTTGACAAGATCATATGGATCCGGACAACGTGACTTGTGAGGTTAGCATCTCTCTCTTCTTTTTTTCCTCCCCTTCTCTTCTTTTGTGATATCTTTGCGTGTTTCATCCATCGATTTAATGATAAATGAAACAAATCATTATGTTTTGTGATATTTCTGCTATAAATCTGACCTTATTCTTAAGAAACCTCAGAGTAGAAACAGAGTTTCCAGGACACTGAATCATTGTGCTTCTATTTTTATCCGAGTTTCCAGGAGACTGAATCTTTTTTGCTTTTATTTCTATTTTTATTATGTCTTTCTGTACACATGCTCTTGTTATGTAAATGTGGTGAATTATTCATATTGAATTATTGATGCATGCTATTGTAGCTGTTCTGCTGTTGTCTATTTCTTAGATTATCCTTTCTAAATTGCTTGTAATTTACTTAGAAAATCTTTTATTTGGTCAAGAATTCTTATTTCGAAAAGGGAAAGTCTAATTGATCAATGATCCTGGTAATGATGATTCTCAGCCTTCTTTGCTGGTTGAAATATTCATTTTTGTAATTATCAATGCAATGGAGAATTTTGTGGAATTTCAATGCTTTGAGCAAGCTAAGTAATTTTATTGCGTAGTTGTTGATTTGTTATGTCTCTCGCTCCCCTCCTTTATTATTGCTTTACTCTTTATTTGTGATTCTGTCTGTTGAATTGGCTGTGAACTCAATGTGCCCTTTTATGTAGGATGATTGTGATACTCCCAAGTGCACCTCCATTTTTCCACTCCGGTCAAGACATCAACCAAGCTGTGCTTGGATCCTATAATGAAGCTTCTGCTGATTCTCATGGTGCTTCTAACAAAAACGAGCCAAATGTCCCTAATGTTATGCCATCTGGTGCCAATCAAGAGGGAAATAAGGTTCCTCGTCAACAAGCAAGGTTAGTGTTCTCCGTCTTTTGTTGATGTTTGACATTTCAGATTTATGTTTAATAAATAAAGATCTTTTGCATTTCCCATGTTGCTTGAGAAAGCAAGTTAATTTTGGAATAACCTTTATTTCAGAACCACAGCCGGTGCAAAATTTGCAAGGTCTTCTGGTTCACATTCTGCTCGTCTACCTACTTTCCGTGCAAGGTAATTTTCACTAATATTGGCATGGTTATCCATCAGTTGAGTTTTAATCTTCTTTGACTTTTACCTCTATCCTTTATGCTACTTTACAACATTAAGTTGTTTTCCCTTTTGTTTTACTGTGGTTAATACTACAGTACCCAAGGACCATGGCATTCAGTGGTTCCATATGATGCTTGTGTGATTTTTTTAATGAAAAAACACTAACACGTGTGAGATCTAAGTAGTAGGTAGTAGGGAACAAAAAAGAGGAGGTATAGGGAGCTAAGAAGTAAGAGATTTTCTTTTGATGTGCATTGGAGGTATATATTGCTTTAGAATTATGTCTAAGTTGCCTGCCTCTGGTAACTAAAGATTTACCTCTGTGGCATGTATATAACTCATAGAAGAATTGAAAATGCACACGAAGTATAAAAGTTGTTCTTGCTATTATTATGAACCACCCACCACCGACTTATGGTTACTTATATTCATGTGTTTTCATTTCTATCTTCTTATTTGCTTATTTTAAAGAGAGACAAGACCCACATTTTAAATAAGAAGTGGATAATGTAAAGTATGGGTAGCTTTTACTTATTTCTCTTGCCAAAATTAAGCATGGTTGCTTTTGTGGGGAGCAAGTGTAACATGTCCTGCTGCCATAGTGCCATATATAGTCTACTGATTCCTTGATGGAAGTCTTTAGAATTTCCAAGTCTTACTCCCTGGCTCCCAGTTGTATAACTTATCTATGAGCTTACTTTTAACCAGTTATCACTCATGTGTTTCTGAACATGTCCTAATTATAATCCTATTAATTTACGTGGTCGTCGGTTGCTGCTACGAAGCATAGGGTACGATTAGGTTTGGATGGAATACGTTGTGATATGTGAATATGGGTTTATAAGTTGGTTAAGATACTCATGAGTTCATTCTTTGCCACACACCTTCATTCATTTCTTCTAACTTCTGGAATTGATAGTTTGGTCATTGTTGGTAAGTGAAAATGAAGCCTGCTATTTCGATTTTGATTTTCAGCAAATTGTCTTTTTAGAATATACAGTTTGAAGCTGTTGACCGCACATTCCTATATCTAGGAATTCAAACTCCTTAAATTCGGTGAATTGCTACTTCGTTAGAATGATTTTACCATCAAGTTGATTATCGTGTACATGGTGGTGATTTCGACACTGGACTTTTTGAAGACATGATATATCTCTATATTTATCATCTCATTGTACTTGATGCTTTGTATGCAGTGTACATATATATAAACTTCCCTTCACTACTGTAATATGTTTGGGCCGTTTCCACAAATTTAGAAAATTATTCATGCTTAGTTTAAATCCCCTACAGTACCTGCTGCTATTTGTTATAAACGGGCCGAGTTCCTTTTATGGCCTCTGACTTTCGATTTAACTTGTTATCTTAGAAGGTACAACAGATAAAGCAACTCAGGGTTACTGCAGCAAGCTGAGTAGTTAGAAATTGTTAGGGCATCAAGCTAGCCAATGAGTAAGTGGCTATGCATTTGCCAGTCCCGTGTTTTTAAAAGAGGGTGTGGCATAAGTTAACTCTTTGCAGACAGCCTTAAGGTAATTCTCTTCAGTCATGACACTTTCTTATTGTGCTACCTCATACTTGTGCCTTTTGATGCTTTTTTCGAGGCCTTGTATTTATTTCTACAATTGGGTATAGACTAAGGATTGAAATTACAGATTTAAGGCTGTTGGTTTTACCCAGATATGATCTAAATTATCAGGTTTAAATAGGATAAGCGTAATCATTTTAGTTTTTTCCTTTTTTGGCGGTGTTTAGGATTTGTAGAATTTGCAAACTCAGCTACGGGGTTGAACGTGCAATGGTTGGAGTTGATCATTTCTGTTTCAAGGTTCGTGTCATTTAAATTTGGTTCAAGACACCAACTACAAGGTTTTCATGTTCTTTGGTTAATATATATTGCTTAACTCATGTCATTAAAGCAAGGAGAGATGCAGATTTTCTTGGTTTTCCTGTTTTGCCAACTGATGTCAAAGATCATCTTTCAAGGTAGTGAAAGCAACGCATACTCCATCAGAAATGCAACATTACAGTCTTTTTGGTTTTCGTCATTCCTAATTATTGTCATGTTTGTAGGTATATATGTTGAGAAATAAGAAGCATGCATTTATCAAGGATTACACTGAAGCCCATACCAAACTCAACAACCTTGGAGCCACATTTATCCCCCGAGGTCTGTCTTATTCCCAAATCTAATGTATAGGTTCTCTTTAACATTTGTATCTGGCTCTCCTCCTGTAAAACTTTTCCCCTTCTTTTGGGGTGGGTGAGGTGGTGAGCCTCATACTATTTGTATCTAAAATTTTGTGCCCTCAAACCCTAAAGCCATATATTATCTTGAAGGCCAATATAGTATCTTGAAGGCCAATTTATTATATATGAAGTACTCCCAAATACTGATTACGTTTTATTGATATATATGAAGTACCTTTTATCTTTGATCATATTTAGTGTTGCTGGATATTCTTTTTCATTCAAAATCGAGTTTTGAGTTTCGAGCATTTGACATGTTCAAGTCTTTTTCCTTGTTCTCTTTCTTTAATCTTGATGATATGTTCTCTTGTTGCACTGTAGTAAGAGATTTGCACGAAAATCATGAACCCAAAAAAAAAAAAGTATTTCATTAGTTGTCCTTGTTTTAAACAACAGCTAACATATGGGAAATAGAATGTGTTTAGAAGCTAAGATCACTGTTAGGCCAAGCCTTAACGCCTTTTGCCTTGTGAAAGATAAAAACTATTGAATTGTAGTGCTTTTATTTGGCTCTTCAGCTGAACACTTCACTATTCTGCTGTAGAATTTCAGTTGGCACAAAAGAGGTCAAGATGTGCTGAAATGCATCCGTTGTGTCGTTCCCAAATGAGTTGATCATGAACTCAGCTGAACTACAAGCTGCAGGAACTGATGACCCTCTGTACACTTTGCAGATGTACGCAATGAAGGTTTGGTAGTCCTGCACTGCAAACCACCCAACAGTCAAAACACGGTGTAGCAAATCAATAAAGACGAAAGAGAGCGAGTGAGGGGTTTAAACCTGACGAAAGTGGCTGATTGTTGACAAGCACCCATGGCACATGCGCCAAAATAGTTATTTATGTAGATTGGTTCAACCGTAACATTTCCCGTAGCTATTGATGAATCATGTACTCTTTGTCTGATTCTTATATTTTTTTGGCTAAGTTCCTTTTCGAGGTTATTTTCCCTGGGCCTAATCATTTTTCTTATTTGCTAATTTGATTTTATGGATTGATTTTAATATCATGGGGAACAAAATAAGTGACAATTGTGAACAAATAGACTTGGGATTTGTAAGTGTATTTTTCTTCAAAATTTCCATTATTAAGTTGTCATATCATATTTAGAGAATAATAAAGCAGATTTTTTACACCTTTTTGTCAAGTTTTTGGGTACGATGGGGGTTTGAAGATGGAATTAGGGTTGGAATTTTGAAGGTAACAGACTCTCTCCCTCACTTAGTGAGAATGTTTTTCGGTTCTCCTACCCTAATTAATTAATATATATCATCATTTTGTGTTAAAAAAAAAATCCGTCTCTCATCGCCATTCCCAACCTGATAAAAGGAAGGTTGCGGTAGGATCGACACCAAGTGCGAACATCCCCATGAACATAATCCTGGATCATATAGATTTTCTTTTTACCAAGTTTCAAATCATGCTTTAGTTTAAGTTTGACATGAACTAGGAGGCAAAGCACTTTAGTTATAGTATTAGGGTACTTGTATATCTAAAGGACAATATGGTATTTTCAATTTTTCATTATTTAGGTCTTATATAATTACTGATATATACTCTCATACTCCTACTGCATGTTATCAAGAGCTTTAGGGCTTCACGTGTAAAATTATAATTTTTTCCCGTATATCATCTAGGGTCATCTTAAATACTCCATAAGGATTAAGGATACCCAAACCCGTATCCGTATCCGTATAGGAAACTAACACACAAAATAAAACAGAAATTTAGCAACCTACGGCAAACAGAAACTGCGTGATTTATTCATTACCCAAAACTTAAACCCTAATTAACAAAATTTCTCTGGAGGCAACAATTTATTTTAGTAATATCCATGGATTTTTTTTGTTTTGAAAACCAAACAATTTCATCAAACACTGATCTTTTTAGATTTCCATTCAATTCTTTCTCTGTAGCATGTGAAGCTTTCACTGAATCAGCAACCAAGCTTTCATGATCTTCAATTCGTCCAAAACTCAATAAAAAATCAAACAAAATTCGATCAAAATCAAGGTTTCTTCGATGTCTTCTGATGATTTGGAGGAGGTAGAGAGAGACCCAACAGGGAGATATGTAAGGTACAAAGAAATCTTGGGTGAAGGAGCCTATAAAATTGTTTACAAGGGATTTGATGAAGACAATGGGATTGAAATAGCATGGAATAAAGTCAAGTTATCTGAAGAAATTCTGAAATCAGAGAAACAGCTCAACAGATTGTATTCTGAAGCCAATCTTTTGAAGTCTTTGAAACACGAAAACATAATCAGATGTTACCATTCATGGGTCGATAACAACAACAAGACCATTAACATGATAACCGAGTTCTTCACATCTGGGGATTTGAGACAATACAGGAAGAAACACAATGGTATTGGATTTGATAATAACAGGAAGGCAATCAAGAATTGGGCTAGACAAATCCTAAAAGGTTTACACTATCTTCACAGTCATAATCCACCAATTGTTCACAGGGATCTCAAGTGTGAGAATTTGTTTGTGAATGGTAATTCAGGCAAGGTTAAAATAGGAGATTTAGGACTTGCAACAGTCTTAGAACATGCTACTGCACAAAGTGTTACTGGAACCCCTGAATTTATGGCACCAGAGTTGTATGAAGAAGAGTATAATCAATTAGTGGATGTTTATTCTTTTGGTATGTGTATGTTGCAGATGATAACTTGTGAGAAACCTTATAGTGAATGTAGTAATTCAGCACAGGTTTACAAGAAGGTTAGTTCAGGAATTAAGCCTGAAGCACTCAGCAAAGTGAGTGATCCTCAAGTTAAGGAGTTTATTGATAAGTGTTTGGCTCCAGTTTCAGAGAGACTATCAGCAATTGATCTGTTGCAGGAACCGTTTCTCGCGTCTACCACAACTGGTTTAAGCATACCCAGTCCCAGATGCAGTCCATCTTTGACAGAGTTGTTGTGTTCATGCAAGTGTTTGCCTACTACCTCGTCTGATCAAAATTTACAAACCCAAGAACTACTACTTACTACTACTTCTGAGATTCTGACATCAGGAAAACAAGATCCTGCATTATCCATGGTAACAAAATGTAAACAAAATCAAGATATGGAAAAGAAACAAGATGAAAATGTAAATAAAGAGGTTGTCAGAAAGGCATGGTTTAGTTTCCTGTGGAAGAAGCTATTTGTACATTGTGGGACCAAGTACTAGTTCTCATTTTTAACCTGGCCTTTTGTATTCAATGTTCCATCATTCGAGTTATAAATATATATGACAATTTGTTTTACTTTCCTTTTCTCTTTTTTTAATTTGTTCCATAAATATAAATCAACTCAGAAGTCAGAGCTTGATCAAGTAGAGTTTCACAGTATTTGACTGCAGAAGGTGGGATATTAGTAATAACTATTCGATTGCTAAAACTTATACTTGGTGTCGATATAATTCTTAGAGATGTTATTTTTTTTGTAAAATAGAGCAGTACAGATTATTAGTGGTGTAGATAGAAGTTGGACTGATCAATTGTAAATGGGGTGAGAAGCTAGTTGTTAAGACTAAGTTGTTTGGCCTTGGTGTGTTTCGATCCCTTACTTCCTTGGGGGTCAATAGCAACAGAGCAAACCTTCACAGGTTTATTTCTATGCCACATCATTATTCACAAACATTATATTATGCTCACGATGACAAACTTATTTAAAGTTTTTTGTCGGGACGCACGAATATATCATCCAACTCATATAACAAATAAAATATTATTTTACTTTATGAGATGCAAATAGGTCTGTGTTAAGATATTAGATATTATTCTGTGAATATTCTGTAGAGTCCTAACTATGGTATGTTACCTAATGTGTACCTAGGGTTTAGGTAACTGAGTTGTACTATATATACGTGTGTGATTAATGAGAATAGTACCAGATTACACAATATTTGACATGGTATCATGAGCCTAGGTTAAAAATCCTAGATTTTTTTTCCGCAATAATTTGAGAGAGTGTAGCCGAGTATTGAGAACAACGAATTTCTTCGCTTGTTGAGTATCGAGATTAGGAGTTAACAATTCCTTAAGTATCACCATGAGTTCCGATGAGGAGGCACCACCAAAGGTCATCGCCGCCGCCGTCGACCTAGACTACTATCTCGGGTCAGGCGACGGTCCCGGTATTGTTATCACCCCTGTGAAACTAAGAGGAGCATCGAACTACGATGAATGGGCCAAAGCCGTTCGTCGCTCGATGATTTCAAAATTCAAATTTGGATTTCTTGATGGTTCTGTGAAGGAACCCATTACGGACGCAACGAAGATGAAACATTGGATTGCGGTCAATTCGATGGTGGTGTCTTGGATCACAAACACCATAGACGAGAGTTTGCGTTCGAATCTGGAAGATTTTGATATTGCTCACGAGTTGTGGTGTCATTTGAGGACGCGGTACTGCGTCGTGTCGGGCACTAGGGTCTGCCATATTAAGATGGCTCTGAGTGGCTGCAAGCAGGGCACGTCTGAGGGCGTCATGGAGTACTATGGCCGCTTGTCGAAGGTATGGAAGGAGTACGTACAGTATGCACGAGTTCCAAGGTGTATATGTGCGGGTTGCACGTGCAACATAGCGAAGCAGGTGGGGGACATTCATGATGAAGATCGTCTGCACTATTTCTTAATTGGCCTAGACGATCACTATGAAGCCATTCGTGCACAACTGTTAGCAAGATCGCCGTTGCCAGGCCTCGACGAGGCATACCAGACGGTTATGAATACCGAGACCATGCGCGCCAAGGCAACGAGAGGTAAGGAGAGTGTCATGGCGTTCAAGGTCGAGACTAAGGGTCGGTCGAGGTCGGGAGATACGAGTGACAGATTTTGTGGTCATTGCAATCGTGAGGGTCATGAGGAAGAAACTTGTTATCAGCTGATTGGTTTTCCCGAATGGTGGGATGAGAAGAAACGAGGTGGTAGAGGGCCTGGTCGAGAAGGCAGGACGTCGATTAGAGGAGGCAGAGGAGCTCGTGGGGCAGCGTCGTCGACCAGTGGTGTCGCTCGCGTCAATGCCGTGAGTAATACCACAGGAGGGGCGACAACCACTGTGACGAGTGGAAGCGGATCGCAGGGAGCAGTGACGACAACCAATCATGAGCTTGTTGGTGTGACGAAGGAGCAAGTCCAGCAAATTGTTGACATCTTATCACGACCACCAAACAAGTTGCAAGGTAATCTTGATTTACGATGGATTGTTGACAGTGGGGCCTCACGTCATGTGACGGGTGATATTTCAATTCTGAGAAATATCAAAACATCGAGTAATCAATAAGTTGTGTTACCAGATGGTCAACCTGCAAATTCAAATCAATATGGTTCGGTGGTCTTGGAGGATGGTTTCGTGCTCGATAACGTTCTATTTGTGCCTAAATTGAACTGCAATTTAATTTCTGTAACTCAATTAAGTGACGAATTACATTGTGCTGCTCAATTTACTAACAAAATGTGTGTTCTTCAGGACCGCTCGACGAGGATGGTGATTGGCGTGGGTGATCGACAGGAAGGACTATATTTTTTCCGTGGGGCTCCAAGGGTTCGTGTGCTAGCAGTGGAGTGTGTGGTCGACTTGTGGCACCAACGTATGGGGCATCCGTCGGAAAAGGTGTTGCAGTTACTTCCTCCTGTGAGTCATAAGATTAGGAAGAATAAAAACATTTGTGATGTATGCCCACGGGCGAAACAATGTAGGGAGAGTTTTCCAAATAGTGATAGTCGTGCAAGTCGCCCATTCGACCTTGTTCATCTTGATTTATGGGGGCCTTACAAAACACCCTCGTCGAGTGGGGCGAAGTATTTTCTTACCATTGTGGATGATTATTCTAGGGGTGTGTGGATTTATTTATTGTGCAATAAAATGGAAGTTGAAACGTCGTTTCTTAATTTTGTTGCCATGATTAAATGTCAGTTTAATCGATCCCTGAGAGTTATTCGCAGTGACAATGGTACTGAGTTTAATTGTTTGCAAGGTTATTTCTTTAAAAATGGGATTCTGTTTGAGTCGTCATGTGATGGGACACCTCAACAGAATGGGAGAGTCGAGAGGAAGCACCAACATATTTTGAATGTTGGGAGAGCGTTACGGTTTCAAGGGAATCTTCCTATAAAATTTTGGGGGGAATGTATTCTGGCTGCTTGTCACTTGATCAATCGTACACCTACACCGGTCCTTGACAATAAAACCCCTTATGAGATGTTATTTGGAAAACCACCATCGTATGTGTCTATCCGGGTATTTGGGTGTCTGTGTTATGCGTATAATCTCCGGAGTAAAGGGGATAAGTTTGCGTCTCGTGGTCGCAAATGTGTGTTTCTGGGTTACCCGTTTGGCAGGAAGGGATGGCAACTGTACGACCTGGAGACACACGAGTTCTTTGTCTCAAGGGATGTAAAATTTCATGAACGGACGTTTCCATTCGCAGACACGTCGACTATGTTGCCTGCAATGCATGATGGTGGTGGGGTGCTTGACCAGTGGGGTTTGGATGAGAGTGGGACTGGATGTACTCAGGAGGTGTCGCCTGCAGGTGACAATGAGGAAGTGTCGTCACCTGCAGGTGCCACAGAGGAGGTGTCGTCGCCTGCGGGTGACACGGAGGAGGTCTTGTCGACTGTGAGGGAGGAAAAACATGATACACCTAGTCGAGGTGAATCAGACGTCGTCTCAGGTGTAGATGAGGCGACGGGTAGTGATGAGAGTGAGACAAGGCAGTGTGTGGAGGATACGGAGTTAGGAAGAGGGAAGCGTGTGAAGTTTCCGTCGACAAAGCTGAAAGATTGTGTGATACATACAATACGGGAAAAATATAGTACTTCCGACAAAACACTTACGGCGTCACCACCCTCAGGTACTCCTTATCATATCACATATTTTGTTAATTATGAGCGTTTTTCGTCAAAGCACAGGCATTATATAGAAGCATTGCAAGAAGGGCAAGTTCCTAAGAGTTTTAAACAAGCGATGCAACATGAGGGGTGGCGTCAGGCAATGGCTGCTGAAATCGACGCGTTGGAGGAACAGGGGACATGGACGTTGGAAAATTTGCCGGAAGGGAAGAAAGCACTGGGGAGTAAATGGGTGTATACTGAGAAGCGTGATGAGGATGGGAATTTGTTGAGACTGAAGGCTCGATTGGTATGTTTAGGGAATCATCAGGAGGAAGGGTTGGAATATAATGAGACATTCGCTCCCGTTGCGAAGATGGCGACAGTCCGAACTTTTCTAGCTGTCGCAGCTGTCAAACAGTGGGACGTGCATCAGATGGACGTACACAATGCGTTCTTGCACGGTGACTTGGAGGAAGAGATCTATATGAAGATTCCTCCTGGATTCCAGAAGAATCACTTTGACAAGGTGTGTCGAATGAGAAAGTCGTTGTATGGGTTGAAACAAGCACCTAGATGTTGGTTCCAGAAGTTGTCGACAGCATTGACACACTATGGCTTTCGACAGTCGCTGTCCGATTATTCGCTCTTTACTCTGTCTAAAGGTACGTTGCAGCTGAGCGTGCTCATTTATGTGGACGACATGATTATCGCAGGCAATAACAAGTTTGCGCTTGAGAGTTTTAAGGCATACTTGAAGGAGTGTTTTAAAATGAAAGACCTCGGGGCTCTGAAGTACTTCCTTGGGTTAGAGGTGGCACGAAGTAGTCAAGGGTTCTATGTATGTCAGAGAAAATATGCCCTCGACATCATCTCAGAGGCCGGATTGTTGGGAGCAAAGCCTGTGGACTTTCCCATGGAACAGAATCATAGGTTGGAATTGGCAGACGGGCCAGACCTGTCGGACGGTGAGCAGTATAGGCGTCTGATCGGACGTCTGGTTTATTTGGCTGTCACGCGACCAGACGTTGCCTACTCTGTACATGTCCTATCTCAATTTATGCAAGCACCAAAGGAGGCACATTGGGAAGCAGCTTTGCGAGTAGTGAGATACTTGAAGAAGTGTCCGGGTCAAGGTATATTGCTTCGGTCGGACAGCGCGTTGCAGTTGGAGGGGTGGTGCGACTCGGATTGGGCAGGGTGTCCAATGACGCGTCGGTCGGTGACTGGATGGTTTGTGTCACTTGGTATGTCGCCAGTTTCTTGGAAGACCAAGAAACAACATACTGTTTCTCGGTCGTCTGCTGAGGCAGAATATCGGTCGATGGCAGCTCTGACGTGTGAGTTGAAGTGGTTGAAACAACTACTACGCGACTTGGGGGTGACACACGACCAAGGCATGAGGATGTATTGCGACAGTCAGTCTGCGTTGCATATTGCACAGAATCCGGTGTTCCATGAAAGGACAAAACACATCGAGTCAGATTGTCATTTCATTCGAGATGCAATCAAGGAAGGGATCATCAGTCCGTCGTACGTGTCGACGAAGGTTCAGTTAGCAGATATCTTCACCAAAGCGTCGGGGAAGGCGCAATTTGAGTTTTTTTTGAACAAGATGGGCATTCGAGACCTACATGCTCCACCTTGAGGGGGATGTTAAGATATGTTAAGATATTAGATATTATTCTGTGAATATTCTGTAGAGTCCTAACTATGGTATGTTACCTAATGTGTAACTAGGGTTTAGGTAACTGAGTTGTACTATATATACGTGTGTGATTAATGAGAATAGTACGAGATTACACAATATTTGACAGTCTGTTTTTAGTAACCTCTCTTAAAATTATTTGGACTAGCGCAATAGTAAGATTTGTATAAAAACCTCAAAATCATAAAACAAACCTCATGAAAAACCTCTTATATATATACTTGGTAAAATAACAACTTCACATTTTTACCAAAAAAAAAGAGAATTATATATGTCCAAGCCAAATTGCATAAAATATAATTGTATACTATCTTATTATAACAAGTAAACTTGACAAAGCAACAATATACTCAAATCTAATATATATATATAAAGGAGGCATGTTTGCTGAATTATTAGAGCGCCACATAGGATTACTAATGGTTTCGGCCAATGAAAAATAAGATTCTTAATTTATTTTTGAATAAAAAAAATCGTTTGCCACGTAAATAATTAAGTAGATGCCACGTGGATATATATATATCTAAGTTTTAATTAAAAAAAAAAGAAATTAATTTGGTGAACCTTTGTTAGTAACGTAATGTGTTATCATAATACGGAGTGTTGTCCTATATGATACTTACCAATAAAAAAAAAACTATCCTATAGATGATAGGTGTCCTAGATGATATAGATGAATCCATACGGCTCTATGTATCAATGGTTTCGGCCAATGAAAAATAAGATTCTTAATTTATTTTTGAATAAAAAAAATCGTTTGCCACGTAGATAATTAAGTAGATGCCACGTGGATATATATATATCTAAGTTTTAATTAAAAAAAAAGAAATTAATTTGGTGAACCTTTGTTAGTAACGTAATGTGTTATCATAATACGGAGTGTTGTCCTATATGATACTTACCAATAAAAAAAAACTATCCTATAGATGATAGGTGTCCTAGATGATATAGATGAATCCATACGGCTCTATGTATCAATTGATGAATCCATACGGTTCTATGTATCAATTCACGAATCCAAGTTACCTATTAACACTAATACACTACAATTTTTTAAGATATAAATTGGAAGTTCTAATCATATTCAAATCCTATAAATTAGTCGTATTGTTCAATTCATAACTCATACACAATCACATCTTTCACTTTTAAGTTTGGTTATCAATGGCCGCTACTTCTTTGATCCATGATTTAAATTCGAGTAGGAACGACTGGAAAATAAAAGTTCGTGTTTCGCGCTTAATTGATGTGGTAAATTTCCGCAAACAAAATAGTTTAATTAGTTTGGACATGGTGCTCATCGACGAAGAGGTATATAATTCTTCTAATATTTACTTTATGATTTTAAAATAAACTTCCTAAATTAACTTATAATGTTATCATTTAACTGCAGGGTGATTATGTGCATGCCTCAATCAAATCAAATTTTGTCTAACACTTTCGTCCAAAATTAACTGAGGGAAAAATCTATACAATAGACGAATAAAACAAGATCTAACATGAATATGTTTTGAAATATGTATAGAAAAGAAATTAGAATATTCTTTTCAATTATGAATAGTGTCAAGTTTTCAAGCAGGACTAATAACCAAGAACAAAAGGTGTATTATTTATTATTTATCATTTATGTGCATGCCTCAATCAAATCAAATTTTGTCCAACACTTTCGTCCAAAATTGACTGAGGGAAAAATCTATACAATCAGATATTTTTCGGTCCAACCTAATAAGGAACAATATCGTATTGTTGGCGACAATAAAATAATGATACAATTTTTTCAAAATACCGTTGTTAGGGCCGTTGGGAATATAGATAAGATCCCAATGCATCGATTTGATTGTGTACAGTTACAACACTTGAATAAGTTTGTTAAAAACTACTCACTTCCTGGTATGTATGATTTTGTTATTTATTCCGTACTAAAGTTTATTTCAGTTATTGTGAAACAATTTTGCTAAATACTTTGTCTTTTTTTCCTTTGTTGTTTTTTTTTTTCTCTTTTTAGATGTAGTTGGTATGGTTGTGAATGATGTTGGAGATTCTATCGAAATAGAAGACCAATGGTACTTTTTTTTTTTTTTCTTCTGTAGAGTTAATTAAATATATTATTTATGATGTTATTATTTATTTAGTTTTCTTATCTACATCATTGCAGGGGACAACGAGCCCAATTAAAAATTTGGAGCAACTGTTTTGCTGAATATTTCCAACAAAAAACCCAACTTGGTGATTCTACTAAGCCTTTTGCTATAGTTGTTACGTCTACCATGGTAAAATAATTTTTAGGTAAGTATTGGTATCACACATTATTTCTTAAAAATTATTTTACGAACTTTTTTTTTTTTTTTATTTTATTTTATACAGGTAAAATTAATCTAATCACTTCACCATCAACCAAGATATATATAAATCTTGATGTTCCGAAGGTTCGTAAATTGAAAGACATATGGAGGTATAGTTCATATATATCTGCTACACTTAATAAGCTAATGAATTTCAAAATTAAACGTATTTATTCGGGGGTAACTTAACCATAAAATTTGGCGGTTGGATCTCAAATGCCAAAAAGTACCAGTTATGGAACATGCACCGTGGCTTGATGCTTAGCGTCCTCGATACTCATACTTATCATGTATACAACCCTGCCACCAATGAGGTTTTTGTCCTACCTAAGTCTCCTTCTCAACTTTCCAGAATTTGACCCACTGAGCTAGCAGCCATCGTTAATTTTTCAGATTAGGGTCATTAGTTTTTCCAAGGACACAATCACGCACGAGTATGCAGCACAAATCAAAACCATCAAATAAAATCAAAAAACCGACATTAGAGATGCTAATTAGTAGAATATTAGAAAGGAATCGTATAATCAAATGTTTATATCTTAATAATATGTTTTCTTATATTATATACTTGATTTTAGCCCGTGCGATTCACGGATTCTATTAAATTATTATGTTTAAATAAAAATTCTATGTATATAGTTACTTTAACATATTAGATTAGATTATTTTTTTATTTTGCACTGAATTTCATTATATATTTTTTATTTATAATTATGAGAGTGTTTGTTTTTGGATGAAATTGTATATGCGTAATATTAATAATTAATTAATAAAAATATCTACGCGGCACTTAATTATTTATCTATATGGCACTCGACTTTTTTAATTCAAAGTTAAGTGTGAAATCTTATTTTTCATTGGCCGAAACCATTAGATTTCCCACGTGGCGCTCTAATATTGGATTAATGTTTGATTTTAAATTGAATTTTATTTATTTTATTTTAGATTAGTATTTGATTTTGGATGAATTTTATTTTAGATTTATTTTTTAATTATATTATTAGAGTGTTTGATTTTAGATGGAGTTTTATATATTAGTAATTAATTAATTAAAATATCTACGTGGCACCTAATTAATTATTATGTGGCAATCGATTTTTTTAATTCAAAAATAAATTAGAAATCTTATTTTTCATTGGTCGAAACCAATAGTAATCCTATGTGGCGCTCTAATATTTCAGCAAATATGCCTCCTTTATATATATATATATTAGATTATTGTTGTTATAGTGAAAAATTAGAAACTACAACTATTGGACAACTTGAAGTACAGCGTACTGGTGTGACACCAGAAGAAATTATCTCTAAAACAATTGGTATCTCTACTCTCATCGATCATATCCAAAAAACTGTTGAAAAGGTATTTAATATTTTGTACATTAACCATGTTTTTATGTTAAACCCGATCTAACTTAACTTTATTATTTGTGAATATTTATAGGATTTAATCTTCTACTGTAAGACTAAAGTTACTAAAATCATGGGTGAAAATAGCTGGTATTATATCTCATACCCGGGTTGTAAAAAACGCGTCACTCCAAGATTAAAAGACTTTTATTGCATCACTTGCGAGAAATCTATTGAAAGGCCAATACCAAGGTTTATATTCTATACTCTATACATTTTTTTATCTTTTTTTTTATTTAACTGTTATTTTTTATTCAATAAATTTTGTTTAAAAAACCCAAAAAATATCAGGTACCGTATAGAACTTGGAGTTGATGATCACACTGGATCAACAATATTTGTTTTATTTGATGAAGTAGCTAAGAATTTAATTGGACAAGACGCAAGTGCTCTTTTTGAGGCTCATATCTATGAAAAGGTTATTCTCCTATTCTTAATTAGATAAAATTTTGTTTTAAAACATTGTTTTAAAATTTTCCCCTTATTATCAACTAATCTTCAACTAATCTTTGCAGGCTAATGAAAAAGATGACGATAGCGACAATGAGGATGATACACAAATACCAAAACTGATTGAAAATATCATAGGGAGAGAATTCGTTTTTAAAGTTAAAATCACTGCTTTTAACCGTAAAACAGCGCGACAAAGTTTTCTATTTTTAGCCCCATGCGATTCACGGATTCTATTAAATTATTGAGTTAAAATAAAACTCATATATATCACCTGCTATATTTATAAACTACCTCCGTTTCAAGAAGATCTTTAGAGTTACTATTTGCACGAACTCTAATGCAATATTTACATATTAACATAATTATTACTCTGTAGTTGTTAATAGTTATTAATTGTCTTAAGAAAAAACCACAAAACGACACCATCCATTCACCGTAACGCAACCTCATAACATAAATACAAAACCTTTACTAAAAAGAAAAAATAAAACAAACCCGTGTATCGCACGGGCTTCAAAACTAGTTCTTATTTAAACGTGGTTTACAATACATGTTGTATATCGGAGTAAAAATTAACTTTTTTTTTTTTTATAACAATTTTTGTTTCTTGCACTAGCTATAATACAAGATTGGTTTTATTCTTTTTCAATTCTCATCCTCGATCAATCAGTTAAGTTGTAGGACAAGTTTAATGTAAGTAGAACTTAATTAAGGTATGTTTACATGGTTTAATTTATAGAGATTGGAGAATAAAAAACGGCCTGTATTAATTTATGACGAGTATGAAAGTCAAAACATTGTAACAATAAATTAAATTAGAAAACAGTATATATATTCGATCAACTACTATAATTCTAATTACACATTTCAATCCGTACGTATACGTACATTTAAAACAATTATTAATAATGAATCGAAGCAAAGAAAAAAGAAAAAAGAAAAAAGAAAAAAGAATTGAATTGAATTAAGAAGAATAGGTACATAATAATAATAATAATAATAATATCCCTGGGGCGGGGCTTACCTTCTAGGAAGGGCCTCCCCAATACCCAAGGACATCCACGTACACTATAATGTAACTTGAAAAGTAACTTACACTTTGAATATCATATCGATATCATGTATTATCAGCAGCATATATAATTGTATAATTATATATCATGTAGTAATAAGTTTGTTATCCGGTTGTGAACATGTGCTTCAGTACACTTTGAAGTTTGAATATCACCATCATCATCGTCAGCAGCAGCAGCAACTTGAAAGTTGTTGTTTGATTGAATGAAGGGATCATCAGTCGTGATTGCAGCAGCAGTTGTTGTTGTTGTTGTTGTTGTTGTTGTTGTTGTTGTTGTTGTTGTTGGAGGAAGAAGCATTAATTCCATGTCGCCATCATCAAATGTTAACATGTTCATTATATCCCTATGAAACTCATCATCATCATCTTGGTTGTTTAACTCAAGTTCATGGCCATCATCAAATGTTAACATATTCATCATATCCTTGTGAAACTCATCATCATCGCCCACGTCTTGCTCGTTCAACTGAAATTCATGGCCATCAGTACTTGCGCAAGGAGGAACAACATAATTGGCCGTTGTTGTTGTTGTTGTTGTTGTTGTTGGTGGTGGTGGTGTTGCTGGTGTTGTTGCTGGTGTTGTTGTTGGTAGTGTTGTTGTTGGTGTTGTTTTAAGGCATTGGATTTGTTTCCTTTGCTTAAATTGCTTATCCACTTTCTTGTGAATGTGACAGTATACAATTCTCTTTAGCTGCATCATAAATAAATAAAAAACACAGGTTAATATATAAAATACATATACACGCGTAAATATAGTATTAATTTCTAGCATGAACTAATGAAATTAATCCTAAATAACTGTCATCTTCGCTTTACAAGAACCAACATTAATTGACCTATATGGCTATATATATATGATTACTAAAAATATATTCATAAAAGTTACAAAAAAAATATACCCATAAATCTATACTAATATTTTTAAAACACAATGTTTTACTTGTCACGTGTCCACTCTTTAAAATCTCTATTTTTTTTTTCTAATTGATTTGCACTTGAAATCTTAATTTATTTTGAAGATTTTTTTTTTATAATTACATGACTCTCCATATGTTTTTCATTAATGTTATTTATGTTCATAACATCCTATTTAATCATTTTTAGAATGAATAGATCAGTTTTCATTCCGGCTTTCAACTTCTATATCAAAGTATATTATATAAATTTGCTTAAAAATTTACCCGGTTAAAAACTAGTTTGTATGTAAACCTAATCACCGATTTATAATTCTATAACAATAAGAGATCAATATTAATTAATGGTCAACTTAAATTAATGAATTAAAACAAAATAAAGACAATTATTCAGGAATGAATTGAACTAGCAATAATCAAAGATGCATGGATAAATATATTTATTTAACATCGATGGATCTCAATGCCCTAATAATAATTGATAATTAGATTAGAAAGTATATATGCGAGAGGGATATAGGATCTTACTTGTTGAATATTAACGGTAGTAACATCAATGCAGTGCTTGTTGAGTAAGTAGATAATGTAACTTTTCTTCATGGAGTATTCATGCATGATCCAAGAAGCTCCGGTTTCGGCGGCGAAGGCAGCAGCAACGGCCGCTTCATTGGCGGTGGCGACGGCGGCGGCCTCATCTTGTTTTCTTGATTTACGACGACGTACTTGTTGTTGTGTTTTTTGTTCCTCTTTCTTTAAAGGATACTTGAACTTGAACAACTTTTTCTTACCAACAAAAACATCTTCTCCTTGAATGTTCAAGAAACAAGGGTCTGGTTTCTCCTCAGACCAAGTACCAAGACCAGCAGTTCTAATGTACTTGTTTTTAGATTTTTTCTTCAAGGTTGTAAACAAGTAAAATTCTTTATCATCTTCGAATAAGAAACCTTGATTATTATTATGATAATGATCAAATAGTTGTTTAGGTGATAAGTTGGAGTAAATGTCGATATCACGAACATAACCATCATAAGGAGGTGGTAATATTTGTTGTCCCATAAGTCTTTTTGGAAGGAAGTGAGAAAAGATGTCGTTAATTGAAGGTTGAAACACGAAACCTGCCATTGGAATCGATGGATTACAATCTGGATTTGTGTTTAGTGAGATAGCCATAATTAATTATATTGAAGATGATAGCTAGGGTTTAGGGTTTAGGGTTTAGGGTTTAGGGTTTAGGTAGAGTGTTACGTACAATAATGATAGCTAGATGAATAGTAGTATATTTATATTAGAGAATAGGAGGTTAGTGTTGACGTATGATTAACGCAAATAATGCGGAGTATGATAAGAGAAGCTTCTAATATTAATTCCATACGAAGTACGGAGTAAATCATATTATAGGATAAGAGAAGCTTCTAATTTAACTTGTTTGAAAAGCAAAGAAAAGAAAACGTGTTATTATTTATTCAACACTTGCTGAAACAAATCTACTTGAACTTTAATTCTTCTTAATTAAAAGAATTACAGAAATATACTTGGTATATTTTCTTTATCAAAGAACGCATTGCACGTGCAAGCTAGGATAATAACACTCTACGTTAATACGAGAAAAATATCTCTAAAATTTGACTAATACATACGTAGTACTACTATAGATGATTTTTGGTTTGAATTAGATAATGAACATTGGGAACACCGTAGCTCCATCTTGTGATGAGATGAGATACTAATCAAGGGTAGTTCTCAACTTATACGTTGGAATGGAACTATTTTCCCAAAGGTACGTTAATATATAACTTTGGCGGAATTTGATTTCCAAGTATCTAACTCTAACGTTTCCCTACAAAATAAAAACATACAGAGTAATAAACATTGGGATCATGGCCTCTATTCATTCCAGACTCATTTTAGAATCTCATGATCTGAATAAGGGTCTTTGTAATTTTCGATCCTAAAGGCCCGAATACGAAATGGGTATAGATAAAAATAATAATAATAATAGGGTATGAGTAACCGAACTATCCAACGACCAAAGCTGGAAAAATCTAATAATAGGGTATGAGTAACCGGACTATCCAACGACCAAAGCTGGAAAAATCTTATGTGATTAAAAAAAATTATGAATGCAATACGCGTTTCGTTTCTGTTTTAAATATTTTTAAAAAAATTTATGATTGTAGTCGTTTCTATTTTTGATATTTGTACATGGTCAATTTTTTTCTTAACAAAGTTGTATGGATGTGTAGCTTCAAAATATCAATGTTCGAAGATGTTTATTGAAAAGTGAGGAAAAGGCATATAGGTACGCCCAAATCCAAATGAGAAAATCTTTTTAATCCTAAATCCTCCGTACTAACAAAAAAAAAAGAAGTTTAAAAAATGCAATTGAATTGAGAAGTGTGTGGATTAGTCTTTCCATATTTATACTGTTATTGAACCTTCTGACGATTACTGACTACTGATTACTCAAACTTACTTAAAATTAATTAAGTTTAGCATCCCACAGTTGCAGTGGTAAACCTTAACCTTAGCATTCAATATTCGTATTAGGTTCTGAGATATATTGTGCAACTGCAACCATGTGCATAAATCGAACATGTAAGTTTATCATATTATAATTTCACCAGAGAAACAGAAACAGAAAGGGAAAGAGATCGATAACTCTACTCAATATTTATACATTCCTTGAATTGAAGAAAGCTCGTCTCTCTCCGAAACATGCTAATCAAATTTACAAAACTAAAACAACAAAAAAAACACACACACAAAAGCCTTACAAAAATTCAGATGACTAATGTCTAAGATCTCTTTTTTCACCTCTGTTTCTACTGTCCATTGCTATATTATACTACTGCACGCATTTAATCCTATGCATCCAATCCCCCTGCAACCACAATACAAAAACCAAACAACACATAATTAAATATTAACATAAACAACCATTAAGTTAAGCTTCACAAATACTTACATAAACAAGCTTAATGGAGTTTAGAGTTTACCTTGAGACTGAATTTTGTGAAACAAAACCAAATCAACTCCAAAAAATGGGTATCTCTACTATCTAACAAGCTGGACCAACACTCCTATCCTCTTCGCTTCCAGGTCGTTGCAGTTGTGGCTGTGGATTATCTTCATATTGATGATGAGGGTGAACAAGGTGTTGATGTTGAGGATTATCATCATGTTGGTGATGATGGTGAGCAAGGTGCTGATGTTGAGGATTATCATCATGTTGGTGAGCAAGGTGCTGATGTTGAGGATTATCTTCATGTTGGTAATGATGGCGAAGAAGGTGCTGATGTAGAGGATTATCTTCATGTTGGGGACGATGATGCTGAACAAGGTGCTGATGTTGAGGATCATCTTCATGTTGGAGACGATGATGCTGAACAAGGTTTTGATGTTGAGGATCATCTTCATGTTGGTGACGATGATGCTGAACAGGGTGCTGATGTTGAGGATCATCTTCATGTTGGTGACAATGATGCTGAACAAGGTGCTGATGTTGAGGATCATCTTCATGTTGGAGACGATGATGCTGAACAAGGTTTTGATGTTGAGGATTATGTTTGTGTTTTATATGTCCCTGGTGGTGGTGTTGTTGTGGTGTACCTGGCTGCTCAACAAATAACAGCTGCCCTAATGAGTCATCTAGCTGCGATTGTTTCTGTGGTTGAATCTGATCATACACGTTAGGATCAAAAGTGGTAACTCCAAGAGCCAAAGACGGTGATGCAGACCCCATCTGATTGTACGCATTAGGATCAAACGTGGTCACTCCAAGTGCCAAAGATGGTGATGCAGACTCCATCTGACTGTATGCATTAGGATCAAGCGTGGTAACTCCAAGAGCCAAAGACGGTGATGCAGACTCCATCTGATTGTATGCGTTAGGATCAAACGTGGTAGCTCCAAGAGCCAAAGAAGGTGATGCAGACCCCATCTGATTGTATGCGTTAGGATCAAACGTGGTCAATCCAAGTGCCAAAGACGGGGCTGTAGCAGCTGATGCAGACCCCACTTGATTAAACCCAGCAACACCCATCGCTCCCTCATATCCACCACCGCCTCTATCATTAAACCTCATCAACTGATGTTGCTGTTGTTGCCAGTTCCTCATCATCATCTCCTGCTCATCTCTCACTGACAATGCCGCCAGCTGCTGAGCCTGAATCAACTGCTGCTGTTGCTGCCCTTCTCTGATCACCAACTGTCCACCACCACTGCCACCAGCCCCATGAGATGGGCCTGCAGCAACCCCTGTAGGAATACCAACCCCATAAGATGGGCCTTCTGTAGGAATACCAAGCCCATGAGATGGGCCTGCATAAGATGGGCCTCCAGCAACCCCTGTAAGAATACCCATCATAGGCCCCATATTAGACTGTTGCTGCATGTTGTCATAACCTTGCGGAATCATAGGCATAAGTGCAGATGGCCCAATGTAAGTGGATAATTCTTTCTTGGCAACATAAAGGTCAGACCGTATATGCTTAAGCCGCTGCTGCATAAGGGATATAAGGCCCACACAGCCATAGACCGGGTCTTGCAGCCTCGCCTCGGCTTCATAGACTAACGAATTTGCAGCATTCGCTCGTTGTGTCACTTCCAGCTCGTTGAGTAGCTTTGCCACGTTGCTGGCTCCGAACACCTTGTGCACATCAGCGAACCTATGGGGATGCTCAGGAGGAAAGTATGGCGCGAACGCACATTCTTCAGTGCATTTTCTCCTTAGAAACTTACACGCTGCACACGGTGAATAAGGCGCTGACATCTCTACCAACCTCCCACCTTCAACACCCCTATTCTTTTATTCTTTTGTGCTTTCTAGGAATGATTTTGCGTCAAATACTGCCAAAAAATAGATACTTATCAACAATCCAATTCTGGAAAATAACCTACTGCTAAATTGATTGACATAAAATTATACTAAATAAATTAAAGAAACAAAGAAGAGGAGGAAGTTTCATTGATTGAGACTCAGATATATGGGGAATCGCAAAGCATATTCAATCTTTTTTAATATTCGTAATCCCAAGTCAAAATAAATTAACAGTAATCGTACTAGTTGAAATAAATTAAGTATTTGTAGTAATTAACACGACAGTAGTATCTTTCATAAATGATCCCCAATTAAACAAAAAAGAACCCAAATAAATATGAACTCCATAATTCCATTAAAATGCTGCTACTCAAACACAACGACGAATTGAAACAAAGAAATTAAAAGATAAAATAACCTAATATGCATTTAATCAACAATGGAAAATCGTATTCATCGACGTAAATTGTGCAAGATATATCGCATTCAAAGATGATTCTAAAACTCTGCTTAATTAACTTGATTGAAAGATTTAGGGCTAGTGATTACCTTCGCAAACCGAATGCGTAATAACAATGGCGTGCTGCTTTCAGAGTTGCGGTAAGACTGATAGATGCTGGCAAGATGATGAAATGATCGAATATGGTTTAATGGTGTAATCAATCAGGGAAGAGGAAGACGATGAAATGATCCAATGTAGTTTCTTTGAGAACCTACGACTGATTGATGATCATGTAGACCCTATTCAAGAATTGCTTCGCTGGGTGACAAACAAAACTCACGACAGAGAACGGGGATAAATTATAACGGCTGAACAAATTATATATTCATTTACCCTAATCACATTATTATTAATTTTTTTTAGAGGGGATAATCATCACATGATTATTGGCTACGTAGTATAAAAGAAAATTTAATTTTTAATTAAGATTATTTTTATTTTCCATTTTGTTCCGAGTATGGAATTGGGGGAGCCCTGCCTGGTGACGTTGCCCTGTCAGACAGAACGAACGTAAGCTAACCTCGGGGGTTTAACCGAGGAAACCCCCTCCGATGTCTAAGTCAGCAAATGGGATAATGCTCTAGAGAGAGAAAGTAGAGAGGGTTAAGAATTGTACTTGTATTGAACGTGTCCGCAAATGAATGGGGACGACAGTATTTATAGGCGTACTATTCAGTACTTTGGCCTATTCAGATGTTGCCGCGTGTACGCTAGTGATGTACTTGTTGTTTGTCCTTTTGCTTAACGACGTATCTATGTTGTCGTCTAGCAGGTCGTTGCCCCGCAGACCTAAGGGTCTGCGCGGTTCTTGAGGACTTGTGGTACTTTCAATAGGTACTTCCTGCGGTTGCTTTGCTTGATCGGTCTTATCAGATGTCCGATGGTCTGCTGTGACGTGGATGATCTGCTAGGTTACTTCTACTCCGTACAACTAGTCCCCAAGAGTAGGGCTGACTGCTTGGAGTTAGGCCTGCTCTTTCTGTGTTTTTGGCTGCGTCCTGTACAACTAGTCCCCAAGAGTAGGGTTGACTGCTTGGAGTTAGGCCTGCTTTTTCTGGCCATAACCTGCGCGATTGGCTGTATGTATCTTTGCCTTTTTTTTTTTTTTTTTTTTAAACCGTCGTGGTTTTACTGTAGTTAGCGTTTGAAAGGAAAATAAACCGTCACGGTTTATAGCGCCCCACGTGTCCTTCATCCAGGTAAGTGACTCGAAGGGTCTTCCAATCTTGGCCGTTTATTTCTTTCCTTAAATATGGGCTTCAGTCATTTTCTTTTTCTCTCTCCTTTTTCTTACCTTCTTCATCTTCTTACTCTCTTCTAGCTTCACTTCGCTTCGAACTCAATTTCACCATTTCCAGAGTGTTCTAACTCCAAGTTCCTTGCTTTCTTGTGTTTTCGTGTTATTCCGGTGATTGCGCGTCCATTGGTGGTGGTGCTTTCTCCTGGGATTATCGAGGTTTTCTGGGTTCGAACTTTTGCTCAAGGGTTTTAGTCCGCCATTGTCGAATTTTTGACTCCTTCTTCTCTCTTCCAAGTATTCCTTTTGCCTTCATTATGTCTTTTTTCTTTTGTTTTGCATGTCCATTTGAGTGTTTTGGTATTTTTCATGGTTTTTTGTGGTATGTGTGTTTTTGGGTGTTTTTGTGGTTTTGAGTTCGCCATTCCTGAACTTCTGAAGCTTTTCTCTTCTTCCCATTTCTCCTGCATTTTTTATGTCGTTTTGCGTTCTTCTTCCTGTCGTTTTGTATTTTGTGGTACTTGTCTACTTTTTTGTTTTGACTTTCCTCCTTCTTCCCTTTGTTTATTCTTCTTCTTTTTTTTTCTTTTTTTTTGTTCTTTCAGTCAACATGTCTGATACCTCTGATAGTGCCAACCCTAGTAGCCCTGGGTATATGAGTGATTCCTCCGAGCCATACTCTCCTTCTTCCCCTTCCTCTGTCTCTTTACCCTCTGATGAAGAGGCTAGGACAATAGCAGAGAATAGGACTAAGTCTATGCATGATGTCATTTCTCGTTCTGAGCCTGCGGTGATATCTATCTCCAGTGGTTCTTCCTCTGGGGGTGGGTCCCCCGTTGTTGGCAGGGCTACGCCTGTTGTGTCAGGGCCTACTCCTGCCTTTCGTCAGCGTCTTAGAGAACTGCGCCATGAGCATTTGGCCAGGGCGGTTCGACTGAACCCTCCCCCTAACGCCCCTGTGGGATTAGATATCCAACCTTTGTCCGAAGTAGCCTGGTTGGACAGTTTTGATCAACTAGACGAGCCTTTCACTGGGGGTATTGATGGGTCATTGCATGTTTACCGCAGACGTTCTTCAATGGCAAGTGGCCCTAGCAGTGTTTATGGCGACGCAGAGCATCATCTTGAGAATCCCATTCTCGAGGAGGTGGGGCTTCTCCGACCGTTTCCGTTGTATGTCGAGGAAGATCTGCCCGTTGGCTCGACTGAAAATTATTTAAGTCCTGAAGTTTCATATGGTCCCTTAAATGTTGCGCCGGATGCGGACTGGCTCAAAGCAGCTCGTCAACATGATTATCCTGGTGTTGGAAGGGAGCTTTATGCTTTTCCCCCTTGATATGAGCTGGTTGTCCCCGCAGATGATGCTCGTATTACTGCTCCTCCCCCAGGTCATATTGGGTTGTATTGATATCATCTGGACTTTGGGCTGCGCTTTCCCTTGGATCCAACCTTGGCCAAATTCCTGAAGGCTTTTAATGTCTGCCTGGCGCAGCTTCATCCGTTTGCTATACGGACTCTGGTCTGCTACTTGTGGGTGGTGCGTTTCAAAGGCTTCCTTGAGACTCTCTCTTTATGCAAACGACTGCACTGTATTAGAAGCAGTGATAACAAGGAAGGGAGCATTGGTTGGTTCACCACTTACACTGCTCGAGGCAAGATGACTTGTCTGGGTAATCCTACCGGGCAGAGGGATTGGAAGGGTCGATTCTTCTGGCTCCGAGTTCCCGCCGACTTTCCGCTGCCCCGCACTTTTGTCCCTCCTAATGGCAGAATGGAAGGTGTAAAGGTCCTTGCTGGTCATAATTTGGAGGATGCTGCCTACGAGTGGTTTGACTCCGTGGTCAAACGTGACGCCAATGGGAAGGATATTGGCCGTGCACCCAGGAATTGGCTACCTAAGTCAATGTATATTCTGCGGAATGATGTTCTTTCCGCTATGCACTTGTGCAATACCCATCCCCACGGTATACTTTTCTTTCCTTTTGACTTTTTCTGTCTTGTACTTAGTTTTTTTTTTTTTTTTTTTTTTATACTATCATGACACTTTCATGTTGCCCTGCTAGGTCACCAACATCTTGATTTGAGTTCCTTGGGCTTGGCTGCTGATGGGACCCCACAGACCAACGAACCGGCAGAGGACCCTGCCAATGCCTATCGTACCATAGCTGACGCTGTTGGTGGTCGCAGGGCGAGTTCTCGGCGGACTGCCCGAGGAGGGAGTCTTGCTGCTAATCGCCCTGCCAGAGGTGGGGGCTCTGTGGTTAGCCGTACTGGCAGAGGCGGAGGCTCTGCGGGAGTAGTTACCGGGGCAGGCATCTCGGCACCACGCTCTACCCCTACCTCTCGAGCTACCTCTTCTACTCCTTCCTCTGCGCGGCGTGGTCATACCACTCGCGGAGGAGGTAGTGTGGCGGGTCAACGCCGGCCTCGCTCTGAGATGGAGAGTGTTTCTGCTGACGCGACTGGAACAGCTGCAGACCAATTGCGGTCTGCTCAACCAGATCAGGTCGTGGATTCTTCTATCTCTGAGCAGGTGGAAATTGTGGCTGAGGAGCGGGATGTTCCTTTTGTGCAACGCCCAGGTAAACGCGTTTGCACTGGGGAGAGCTCTCGTTCACAGGAGCAGGCTCAAGCTTCTGCTCCTGCTAATCAGAGCACTGCTTCTCTCCCTACCTCGTCTGCTGCTCTTGCTGCTTATTTGGAGGAGTAGTTGAAGTTGCCCGAATCCTCCATCCCTTCTTATGTAAACATCAGAAACCACGAGTTTTTGGAGAAGGAGATCCTTGATGTTCGCCCTGAGGTGAACCCGGAGCTAGCTGCCCTCTTTCCTCCTGCACCGATTAGCGGCGACATTTTTGTTCCTAACTGGGATGTCAAAGCTAATGAATCCTTGTATGCTAGCTTCCCAGAGAAGGGTGGGACGTTGGCATATCGGATGTTGAAGGGAATGACGTTGCCAGCTGACCGTCCTCTGGAGCGTGTTTATACTCCTGGGGCTAACGCCTGCCAGAAGGTGTTAGAGGTATGAAGTTTGTACATCCTTATTGTTTTGTACTTAGTCGTTTTTTGCATGTTTTTATTTTAACACTTTTTTTTTTTTATTAGGCTGGAGGTGCAGTGAAGGAGCTCTGTGACTTCTTTTTCTATTATCAGAGGAAACATGACGAGCATCTTTCTCTCCTTGAAGAACGAGACAGGCAGATTCGGGATCTGACCTTAGAAAATGAGAGAGCGTCTTCTTCCCTTACCATTGCTAATGCCAACGTTCAGGCCATATCCGTGGAGCGGGATAATTTGGCTAGTGAGGTCGTTGCTCTGCGTCCAGCTAGGGAGAGCTTGGCCAAGGCTCAGGCGGAGATAGAGGCTGAGAGGAAACGCACTGAAGATTTGGCGGAGCAGCTAAGCCTTGTTGAGCAGAGGCATGCTGATGAGCTGGAAGGCCTTCGCCGTTCTGTGCAGAGGGAGGTGGCTGTTGCTGTGCGGGAATTTTGTATGCTCAGTATGCTCTTCTGACGCAGAGGTATGACGGTGGGTGGAAGGCAACCTCTCTTATAATCAAGCACAAGTATCCGCAGTTTGACTGGAGCTTAATCGAGGAGGATTGGCTCGCTGGCCTGCACCTTACTATCCTTAGGGAACTGCGAGAGGCTGAAACTGCTGAGGGACATGCCGCGGAACCTAGTGATGTGCCTGACTTCTGCGTTGAGAACATTCACCCAGGAGACTTGCCCTTCTCTGATGAGGATGATGCTGCGGGCAACAACGAATAATGGGTGTGGCGGCTATCCCCCTGTTCCTCTTGTGTTACTGGGCCTGTTATGTAATAGTTTGGTTTTGAACAATATTATTTTGCGTTTACCCTATTGGGTGGTGGCGTTTGTGTCACTTCGTTTTTGGAATAATTTGTAGTTAGTTTATTGCTGCCTTTCTTTTTGAAATATTTTCGAGTTGGGCTGGTATTTTTACTGCCCAGAGCCATTTTGTAGGGCTGTACTTTATCTATTTTCCTTGGTTTTTAATGAAGGTATAGCCGCTGGCATTTGATATGCATATTTTGCTAAGTACTTAGCCAATTTTTGATATCTTGTTTGCCTTTGGAAAGTTCTAGCCTCGATCAGAGTCAAACTTTATAGCATGTCTTATGACTACCTCCCCTTTTGGACTGTCTTGGCTTTTGCCAAGGCAAACTTAGGGACTGCTCTGTGACATTTCAGTTGACCTTTTGGATTGCTTCTAAGTTTGAATTGTCGTGGCTTTGGTCGAGGCAAAACTTAGAAATCGTTCTGCGGTATTCTGGCTAGCCTTTTGAGCTGCCTTCAACCTTGAATTGCCTTGGTTTGGCCAAGGCAAAACTCGGAAATTGCTTTGCGATATTCTAACTAGCTTTTTGGGCTGCTTCTAATTTTGAATTGCCTTGGCTTTGGCCAAGGAAAAACTCAGAAATTGCTCTGCGATAGTCTAGCTAGCCTTTTGGGCTGCTTCCAATTTTGAATTGCCTTGGCTTTGGCCAAGGCAAAACTCGAAAATTGCTCTGCGATATTCTAGCTTAGAAATTCATCATGACACTGTTCTTCAGCTAACTTGAGTGATCAAGTCAAGTTATATGTTGAATGTGTGTATCATGGTGTATTTCTAAGTTACATCGTACTTTGCTTATCACCATATCTTTTCTTGGAACCGCCAAGCTCATTTCATTATATGTATTCTGTAAAAAGGAGTACAAAAAGGGATAATTTTGGCTTATCTTGCCTTATCATTGTATAGATCACTTAAACTAAACATAGTATTTTTTGAGCATGTTGGCGTTCCAACTGTTCTTTAACTCTTTTCCATCCATTGTCATGAGATGATATGAGCCAGGGGCTATCTCCCTTGTGATCTGGTATGGTCCTTCCCAATTTGCAGTGAATTTCCCTTCTGCCTTGCCCTTTCCTGTGGCTGCTGTTCGTCTGAGCACCAGGTCTCCCACATGCATAGGTCTGTGTTTGACTCTTTTGTTGTAAGCTCTGCTCATTCTCTCTTTGTTTGCTGTGAGTCTTAGTTCTGCTTGCAACCTTACCTCTGGCAGAAGGTCTAATGATTCCCTCATGAGTTGTTCATTGGTGCTTTCATCATAGTACTGCACTCTGAAACTGGGCAGGCCAACCTCTACCGGTAATACTGCTTCTGCTCCAAAGGCTAACTTGTAGGGACTTTCTCCTGTCGCCTCTTTCTCAGTTGTTCTATTGGACCACAAAATTTCTGGTATGAGGTCTGCCCATGCCCCCTTAAAATCCTCGATTTTCTTTCGCAGAGCTCCAAGGATCTGCTTGTTTGCCGCCTCGGCCTGTCCATTGCTCTGTGGATGGCATACTGACGCGTAGGCGAACTTGATTCTTAGCTCTGCGCAATAATCCTTTACGGGTGTGCAATCAAACTGTGTCCCATGATCAAAGACCAAACTTTCTGGGATGCCAAATCTTGTGACGATGTTTCTCCAGATGAAGTCTTTCATTCGCTTGGCCGTTATGCTCTTTGTGGGCTCTGCTTCTATCCATTTGGTGAAATAATCTACTGCCACGATCAAGTATTTTCTTCCTCCACTCGCGGCTGTAAACGGACCCAGGATGTCCATTCCCCACTGAGCGAATGGTATGGGATTGACGATTGGTTGTAGATCATTTGAGTGCTGATTGATTACTGGAGCGAACTTTTGGCATTTGTCGCACTTCTTCACATATGACTGCGAGTCACTCACCATGGTCGGCCAATAGTACCCTGCTCTGAGGGCTTTTAAGGCTAGTGTTCTACCTCCAATATGATTACCACATATTTCCTCATGAATTTCTTCAATGATTCTCTGTGATTCCTCTGTTGAGACGCATCTCAGCAGGGGTAGGGAGAAGGATTTTTTGTACAATCTGCCCTGGTAGATCACAAACCAGTGTTCGTTTCGCTTTATCTTCTTCTGTTCTGGCTCTGCTGTAGGGAGACCCCTGCCAAGCTTGTATGATACTATACTGTCGTACCACTAAGGCTCTGTGCTGATGGCATTTACCATAGGCCTCTTATCGATACTCTTTTCTTCCTGTACTTCCACCATCACTGTTCTTTCAAGGTCTTGCAGCGAAGAGCTTGCTAATTTTGAGAGAGCATCTGCTTGGCTATTCTCTGCTCTGGGGACCAACTGAATCTCGAAGCTTTCCAACTGGGCTACTGCTTCTTTCATCAGTGCCAGATACCTCTGCATGGACGGTTCTCGAGCTTCATACTCGCCTCTATACTGACTGGCCACTAACTGGGAATCTGTTTTCAACACGATTTTCTTAGCATCCGCTGCCTTGCACATTTGAATGCCTGCGATCGCTGCTTCGTACTCTGCTTCATTATTTGAGGCTTTGAACTTGAACTTTATGGCATATTCAAAGACATTATCTTCTGGTGAAGTCATTATAATGCCTGCTCCTGACCCTGTAACTGCGGCTGAGCCATCTACATATATCTGCCAGGTCCCCAGAGGCTCCTCTTCCTCCTCGTAAGATGCCTCAGCTATGAAGTCTGCTAGTGCCTGTGCCTTTATGGCCGTTCTTGGCCTGTATTCAATATCGTACTCTGAGAGTTCTACCGCCCATTTCAGCAGTCTGCCTGAGGTATCTAGCATTCGCAATGATTTCTCTAAAGGCTGATTTGTTAATACTTGTACCTTGTGAGCGTCGAAGCACGGTTTCAGCTTCCTGGCAGCTATCATAATTGCGAAGGCCATTTTTTCAATCAGGGGTACCTTTGCTCTGCGGGGTTAAGAATGTGACTGACGAAATATACTGGTTGTTGGGCCTTGTCCTTTTCCACTATTAAGGCTGCTGCTACAGTCTTTTTGGAGGCAGAGATGTACAACTGCAAAACATCTCCTACTTCTGGTCTGGCTATGGTTGGGAGGCTCTTCAGATGATTCTTTACTTCTGCGAATGCTTTTTCTTGCTCTGCTCCCCACTTGAATGTTTTGTTGCCTTTCAGTACCTGGAAAAATGGGAGGGATCTATCTGCAGATTTACTGATAAAACGAGTGAGTGCTGCCATCTTTCCAGTTAATCTCTGTATATCTCGTATGTTTTTTGGCTCTGGCAAGTTGAGTATGGCCTCCACTTTTTCTGGGTTGGCATCTATTCCCCTTTCACTGACCAGAAATCCCAAGAATTTTCCTGACTTAACACCGAACACACATTTCTTTGGGTTTAGTTTCATGCTGTACTGTCTCAACGTAGCAAATGTTTCCCGCAAGTCTGCGATGTGATCGGCCTCTTTTTTGCTCTTGACTATGGAATCATCCACATATACTTCCACATTCCGGCCCTTTTGCTGTGCGAATATCTTATCTACCAGCTTCTGGTAAGTTGCACCCGCATTTTTTAAGCCGAATGGCATAGCTTTGTAGTTATAAACTCCAGCGTCTGTGATGAAAGCAGCTTTCTTACGATCTGATTCGAGTAAACTGATCTGATGGTAGCCGGAAAATGCATCCATGAAGCTCAAGAGAGCGTGTCCACTGGTGGAATCAACCAGCTGATCTATTCTGGGCAATGGGTAACAGTCCTTCGGACAGGCCTTGTTTAGGTCTGTGAAGTCTACACACATCCTCCATTGACCATTTGCTTTCTTTACCATCACAACGTTAGCCAGCCATTCTGGGTAGTCGCACTCTTCTATAAACTTGGCTGCTAGCAATTTGTTGATTTCTTCTTGGATGGCTACATTCTTCTCTGCCGAGAAATTTCTCTTCTTCTGTTTCACTGGCCTAACTTCTCTGCTGACATTCAGCCTATGGACCATAACACTGGGGTCAATCCCTGGCATTTCGTCCGCTGAGAAAGCAAATATGTCTGCGTGCTCTCTCAGCAGACCAATGATGTTCACTCTGAGGGATAGATCTACGTCTGTGCCAATTCGAACCGTCCTGTCTGTCACGCCTTCCTCTAATTCTATCTCCTCAGTTTCGTCAGTTGACGTGGGTTCCAACAGTCCTTCTTCCCGATGCTCGATGTTTTCCATGCTTAGCAACGTGTCTTTTTTACGCTCTGCTCTCTTTCTTTTTCGAGATTGGAGAACTTCTTCTTCTGCCAGTGGTGGGGGTCTGGGTGGTTGTTTTAGCGCTGTGTGGTAGCACTTCTTAGCCTGCTCCTGACTGCCTTTGACCTTGGCTGAGCGGCCATCATTTGTCGTATACATCATGGTGAGGTGATAAGTAGAGACTACAGCCCCTGCGTCATGAATGAATGGTCTGCCAAGAATGACGTTGTAGGCTGCAGGGACTTTCACAATCATGAAGTCTACCATGATGTCCTTGATATCCTTCCCTTGGCCAATCTGCACTGGCAAACTGACTATCCCCTCTGGTATCACTGTGGCTCCTGTGAATCCGATTACTGGGTAATTGACTGGCTTTACGTATTTCTCATCAATTTGCAAGTCTTGGAAAGCAGGCCAGAACAAGATGTTTGCAGAGCTACCTCCGTCTATCAAAATACGGTGGATTCTTCTGTTAGCTACGTTCAGGGCTAGTACCATAGGGTCGTCATGGGGGTATATTATGCCTTTATAGTCCTCCTCTGTGAAAGTGCACTGCGGGATTTTTGGAGGGGCAGGCCACCTGCCAGAATTATGGTAATTAACCTGGTGTTTGAATTCGCTCACACTGGCCTTGGCACCGCTAACAGTGGTTCCTGCGTAAACTGGCCCTCCTGTTATGACCAAAACGTCGCCCATCCTCTTTTTGTCTGCTGGGTAGCTTTGCTTGGGTTCCACCTTCTTATTGTCAGACCTATTATCATTATCTCTATTCTCATAGGTTCTGCTATACGAGCTTTTTGCTTTGAACTGAGTCAAGTATCCCCTCCGGATCAGATCTTCGATATTATCCTTCAAATGAGTGCATTCTTCTGTGAGGTGGCCATGATCTCTGTGAAAGTCACATTACTTTTTTGGGTCCCTGTATTTGTTGTACATTTTGGGAGGTCTCTGCCACTTCTCGTCTTCTTTGCTGATGGCAAAAATTTGAGTTCTGGATGCCACTAAGGGGGTATATTCATTGAAATTCCCCCTCTTTTCAGTTTTGAATTCGTTACCTCTGCCTCTGCCTGGTCCCTGCCAGTCTTTTCTGGGCTGTGGGTTTTCTCTTCTGTCTGGGTATTCTTTTTTGTATGGCTCTTTCTTGCTCTGACTGCCGTAATTGTTCTCACTTGCCACATATCGACGTGAGGTTGCTCTGCCAATCTCTTCACTCTTTATAAATTCATTTGCCTTTCCCAGCACCTCTGCCAAGGTTGTGAATGATTTTCTGCCCAGATAGCTTTTGAATTCTCCATCCCGCAGACCAGTCATCATGGCCAGGACTGCTACCTCCTGCTGCAACTTAGGTATATTCGACGCCTCCATATTGAATCTGGATATGTATTCCCTCAGAGACTCCTGAGGCCCCTGGATGACTGACATCAGCTCCCCTGTCACCCTTTCTCTGGCAATGTTTGCCACATATTGGGTGCGAAACAAGATAGCTAGCTGCTGGAAAGAGGTTATTATATGGTGCCTTTGGGTATTTTACCAAACCAGCTCTGTGCCATCCCTTCTAGAGTGGAAGGAAAGACCTTACACCACATAGAGTCTGTGTTGGTGTACAGCATAATGTGTCCCCCAAAGGCAGAGAGGTGATTTGTTGGATCTGTCTTTCCGGAGTATTTGCAGGTGGTCATTTTTATTTTTTCCATTCTTTCAGAGAGTATTTCATCGCAGAAAGGAGAATTATCAGGCTTAACTACTGCTCGGATGGGATTGGGCGTACCTGACACGGAGTGGTGTCTATGACTGGGTGCTTGTTCAGTCCTTGCTCGGGGTTGAGCTCTGCTTGGTGTGATACTCTCTGCTTCATACTCTTGATTGTCAGCCCCTTCCATGTCCTGCTGCAGATTCCTCCTCCAAATATTCGGACTATGTTGGGGTCTGGGACGTTTTGTCCTCTGCTCAACCTCAACCTCTGGGGCTGTTCTCATGACCTGGGCTTGTGGGGTTGTTTGAGTAAGGAAGGTCAGGACTTCTATTGCTGTGCGCATCTGGTCAGGTGAGAACTGTGCCCCCAGCCGTGCTAGCGAGGCACTGGTCGGAATTGGGATACCCTGGGCCTGGCTAGGGGTTGCCATAGCTCTGGGTTGTGGTGTTTCTCTTGGGGGACCAAGATTTTGAGGCATGCCAAACAAGGGTATGTTTGTGGTTTTCTGGTTGTTTTTTAAGGTGGGTGGTTCTATCTGTTGGATTACCGGTTCGCTTGACTCGGTCATTATGTGGGAGGGTAGGTTTTTGAAGAGCGAGGTCTGGGAAGTCCCCCTCCTTCTAGCGCCACTTGTTCCGAGTATGGAACTGGGGGAGCCCTGCCTGGTGACGTTGCCCTGTCAGACAGAACGAACGTAAGCTAACCTCGGGGGTTTAACCGAGGAAACCCCCTCCGATGCCTAAGTCAGCAAATGGGATAATGCTCTAGAGAGAGAAAGTAGAGAGGGTTAAGAATTGTACTTGTATTGAACATGTCCGCAAATGAATGGGGACGGCAGTATTTATAGGCGTACTATTCAGTACTTTGGCCTATTCAGATGTTGTCGCGTGTACGCTAGTGATGTACTTGTTGTTTGTCCTTTTGCTTAACGACGTATCTATGTTGTCGTCTAGCAGGTCGTTGCCCCGCAGACCTAAGGGTCTGCGCGGTTCTTGAGGACTTGTGGTACTTTCAATAGGTACTTCCTGCAGTTGCTTTGCTTGATCGGTCTTATCAGATGTCCGATGGTCTGCTGTGACGTGGATGATCTGCTAGGTTACTTCTACTCCGTACACATTTAAATAGATTTTATAAAATCATATTCTGTATTCACCAGAGATGCTTACTGGAAATTAAAAGATAAAAATAAAGGTTCGAACTAGAGAAAAAAAATTTAGGATCAAAACAAAGGAAAACTATTTAAATCTTTTAATTTTTTATCAAAAGGAGAAGTAAAATCTAATTAATTAGGCTACTTGAGCCCTCATTAAAGATGGTGTAACAGAGGTTTACAGATTTGTCTACAAGAAATTCGTCAAATAATGTATCATTTCAGTAAAAAATTGGGTGACATTTCTTTTGGGACACCGAAAAATAAACCAAAGCGAATTTTAACTTTAACTGGACACCAAAAAATTTACCAAGACGAATTACAACTTTAACTGTAGAGCAGATATTAAATTAGCCCAAAATAGATAAATTAAAAAGCTGCTTTAAAGCAGATCATACAATAATCCGTACTATTTACTAGGACAGACGTTGTATACTTGTATTGGCTACCGTACGGTGGCCAAACCTCAATTTGAGGGGCATTGTCAGCATCGCTGCATTCAAGGTACAAACCACAAGACAGTATTGACAATAAACATGGGGGTGTTCAACCAATGCAATTTAAACAGACATTTACATAATAAAAGAAAAATAAAATAAGCATACAAAAAAAAAGTACTCCGTATTCTACAATGTGCAGAAGTATGAAAAATAAAACAAAGAAAAGAATCACAAGGAACTGAAGATGTCATACAGAGAACCTAGCTAGTTGGATGAGCCCTTAACTTGTTTGCAACATATAGCAGGTGACTAATATTTGTTGAGGGGTAGTTTTGTAAAAGCTTGAGATTGGAAGTAAAATCACCAGCAAGCAACCGTCTTCGGATAAGAATAAGCATTGCACAACATACCCTTAGCAATGTTTCCTGCAAATGTTGTCAAGCCATACCAGCCAATATTAGTTTTGATAAGATGTCATCATGTTAAAATTTCCTCTTAAGATTACTTGACAAGTCAAAGAAGGTCGTATCTATTCCATTCAAATATCATCTAAGCAGGTAATACCGGAATAATCTCAATGCCACAGTATGAATATTTAACATAGTAGACAAACAATATACTTCTTACACCCCCACCCAATGCCCACATTATCCAAAAGTATATAGCCAGAATAAGGGCTTTTGCTGACAGACAAGTGCTCGCATAATAGGACAACATAGTAACTGTAAGCATTTGCAGTCCAACAGTAACTAAAACTTGCATAAAGACTAGTACATACTCTCTACATGTTTTATTACATTATTGAACCACACAATCTCCCGACTCCAAATCTTTCTGCTATTTCTAACTTAGTTAGCTTCAAGCACAGTTGCACTCGGACTAAACAAAATTGTTTTGGTAACTAATGGGTTTCTTATCCCAAAGTTACAGCTGTTTATGATTACTCTACTTCAGGACAATATAGTGTATACATAACTAGTATTATTTGAAGCAAGGGCAGCATAGCAGTAAACAATAGCAAAAAATGTGACGCGGTGATGCCTATATTTGTGCTGTCAACAAGTAAAAAAAAACCAATCCCAATCCTTCGCTCCACAACAAACAAGTAAAATTTAGATGATTAGAGAACTTAAACACACCTGTGGCCCCTCAGGATCACTTAATAGAATGTCCCAAATATGGAGGCTGTCTGTGAAGCTGAATTCTTGAGTCAAGAGAAGAGTTATCCATCTGAATGCATAAAACTGGGGATTAACCTGTCACCAAAAGAGCAGGCAGTTTAGCATTCAGTTAGGTGTACAACAAACTTTCATGTCGAATTCACATCACATGCTTTTCCATCTAAAGGACTGGCATATGCTCTGTGCAATTCAACTGAAACTGTAGGCGTCAGCGATCAGCCTCATTAGAGGCAGAAGGTTGAGGTATTCTATGATGGTATTTTAGCATTACACAAATGTAAGAGATGACAGAAAACGAGTATGATTTGTTTTAAAAAATTGAGTTATGAAGCAGCCATAAAGAAGATCGTGAAATATGGCCCTAATCAGCTGTCTCGTTTTAGGTGATCATGAAAGAGGTATGAAAAGAAGTTGGATGGGGAGCAATGGGAAAGTGCAAACTAAGAATCCAAATTCATTGATTTGGTAAGTGATCAAGCACACTTGGATGACCCCTTAAAGACTTTGGCCAGTCCCTCTCAACAGGCTACAGGCTTCAAACAAGCATGCGGCTTTAATAAAATAAAAAAATATAACAAAAGAGCAGCTAACTCTTTTCATTCAATACTGGCAGTAGTGTCGAGGTTTCAGTTAGTTTTCCAGATTCTAAATAGTACGTTCCTGTTTTACAGTGAAATTATTCCTTCATTTTTTTATAAAAATGTATCTGCCAACATGTCAGTGGCTGTTGTCGATCACTTGTTCGTTTATCAGGCTGTTAGGTGGCGTTAAACCAATAGACAGCAACAGAGAAAACAGGCAGTCATTCCCAAGGTACAAGAACATGGGAATGAGAGACATTTTATTTCCACTGTAAGCCTCTAACCTCAAACCCCAGTACCCAACTCCTATTTGCTCCTGAGAAAGAAACCTTCAACCCCATTCCCATCCCCCCAAATGTGCCACTACTTCCATTATCCATGTTCAGCATATTAGTGCAGTTTTTGCTCACAATTGAACGTAATGAAAATCCACTGCAACACCACAAACACCCAACCTAAAAATTCACTGTGGCTACCCCAACTCAGATGGTGTCCATGTAAGTCATGTGCATGTATGGTGCATCTTTAAAATCCTGAGTTTTAAATATTAACTACGCTAAGCAACAAAAAAAGATTCACAATCTGCAACCTGGATAACTGCCTGTATCTGGTTCAGATTAAAGCTCCATTTTAGCATAAGATAATAAATGACAAGAACGATACAACTAAAGGTGGGCCAGATGGCAAAGTAAGAAAAATATAGGCAGATTAGAGAGCAGAATATATAACACAAACAAAATATATATTACCTTACACGTGATCTCCAAATGACGCCAAAGTTCTTCGTCGTGTTCCTTTAAAAGTAGTGACAATTTGGTGATTGTGGAACGAATTCCAACAACACTGTTATCAAGTTGCTGACAGAAATTATCCCTGAGCCCACTAAGCAACTCAACAAAACAAAAGAATGTATCTGCTTCAGCAGCAGCCTGCAGGGGAAAGAGAAACTCATTCAGAGTCAAAAATAATTAATTATGATGTACATCTTTAATGTTCGCGGACAAAAAGTAAAAGCAACTATTACAATTTACCAAATTTTCAGAAGTAAACAATCCAAAATTTTCCAAGCATAGTGCACCATATTTCTTTTTCAAAAAAGTCTGAAAAAGACAGTGAAAATGGGGATGTTTTGATTGTCAAGCAGAAAAAAAATATACGGACTAGGCTACTTGCAATTAGTGGAAGATAAAATGAGTTATTTTACTTTCATAATTACTCACGTGGGTGCACGTGCACCAACTTCGGACAACTTGAACCTGCTAGTGAATGTCTTGTAAGTTGGAAGTCTTGGAAGCTTATAAATATCATAAAAGAGTATCCATGTCTGAGCCTCCAGCACTTCAATAGATCACATTTCGACACCCAAAGTTCGACCAAATGAACGGAGGTGACTGACTACTGCAAAGTTGCCTTAAGCCAAAATAAAGAATGATAAAGGGCCTGGTTACTACTCAAAGTTTCCCTGGTTACCAAAAAAAGTTTCTATCCCTTAATTGAACTTGAATTTCGACCAACTTGATTATATAGTGATAGTTCATCAAGTGTGTTGACATAGGTAAGCGATGGAAGCAGAAATTCTTCATCAAATTCACCAAAAGTATGCTCTCTATTATAGAAGTTTGGAAAAAGGGATGATAAAGGGCCTAAGTCATTTTTAAGACATGGAAGAAAAGAGTAAGCAACAGATTTAAGATGGTACCGTTATAAACATTTCTGTTGCAATGCCACTTTTCATTCAAAATTTAGTGGCGTTGGGACATATGGCTAAATGGTGTTGCGATAACATGACAAAGTGACAAGTGGTCATATATTTGACATTACTCAGGTTGTTCGCAAGGGAAAATATATGCAAACTTAAGATAGCCTAGTAGTGGCACAGTGCATATCTTTAAGGTTGGACCATGTGGCTCACTCCGGTCTCTAAAAGGCAAGAATTAACAATGCACAGAGGGCGATTTGACACAACTTTAAAAAAAAAGCATGTGTTGGATTCCCTTGCAGCCAGATGAAAAGATGCAAATCCTCACCAGCACACTTAATTTAAAATGCAAGACGCTAAGGGTCCTATGAAAAAGTGTGCTCATCAGTCGACGGAGGACACTTTTTGCAAAACAGCGTTTAAGTCATTTCCACCCTAGAATTTGCATCAAAAAACGCTTTAGTGCTACTCCCTCCGTCCCGGAATACTTGACCTGATTTCCTTATTGGGCCGTCCCTTAATACTTGACCTGTTTCTAAAAATGGAAATATTCTAACAATATTATATTATTTCTCACTCCACCCCTATTAACCCACCTACCCCCTACTCCATACAAAAAATAATTAAAAATTCAACCCCTACTCTCCCCAACCCCACCTCTTAACCCACCTCCCACTAACAACATTAAAATAACACCCCACTATCAACTACTACCTATTAAATTAAATAAGTCAATTCAAGTCCCTTAAACTCTGTGCCGGTCAAACCGGGTCGAGTATTCCGGGACGGAGGGAGTATTTTATAAAAGCTTGAAGACCAACATATTATATACATGGTAACCATACATCTAGTACTCCACAAAATAAGATTAACAACCTATAACACTATGTCCATATCTGTTGAAGATAAAAGTAGAATTTCAAAAGAAATTAAACTACAACACAGTCAAAAAGAGGGAAGGAGAATAGCAAAGGATCATTCTCTAATCCTTCAGTGACATAAAACATTCCAAATGCAAGTTATTTTTGTTACAACCTGTGCAATACCGGTGAAAATCACTGACCAATAGATGTTAAGGAAATCAACACCACTGTCGCACACCAAAAATGATAAGTGAACATTCTTAAGAAAGAAGGATGAAGGAAAGAGAAATAAAGAACAGAGGGTCTTAGAATTACTGAAGAAAACAAAGAGAGAAGACAGAGAAGGAGGTCAAAACGTCCTAAAAGAAAGAGATTGAAAGTAAACATTTGAAGAAGACAAAAGAAGAGTGAGGAAAGGAAAACGAAAGCAAGTTGAGGGAGGAGAAAAACATACTAGGGGAGAAGACAGAGACAGCTGATGTATTGGCTGGTCACTGCTACTGTTTAAGGAAATCAAAGAAGGACAAAGTTGAAACTTCTTTAATGGATGTATTCTTTATGGTTTGTTCAACTTCTCAAATCAGAAGGAGATAAGACGAGATGTGTGTAAGTGTTGGGGGGGGGGGGGGGGGGGGGGGAGGGGGTTGTAGACTTAACCCTTCAGCATGTAATGTGGAGTGAATATGACATTATTTTTCAATTTTCTGATTTCTAGAAAGAGCTTCCCAAAGCATCAAAGCATATAGGTGACCAAGACCACGGCACAATGCACCTCATCTTGGTGAAGACACTCCCAAGGCATCTGATTGAATCAAACAGACCTGTGCCTAGCAGCTAGGTGTGCATCAAGAACGCTTTTGCTTTTATAACTAGGCTAACTTGAGTGCTAACGAGAAGGCTTTGAATAGAAAGCGGACTTGACAATCAATGAGAAGGCTTTTGAATAGTGGAATAATCAATAATGAGTGTGACGGCTAAAGAAAGAATTATTTTTTTCACAGGAAGAAACGTTGCAAACATAGAACAATCATTCCACTGATATTGTGAAATACTGCCAGGTGTCTTTGTACTTGAACTACGTCAGACATAGGTCTAAGCGATGACGAAGTAAATGTACATACAAGGTAAATGGGTCAGATCCATGTTCAACCATCCTAGGTCTCATATTTCCCAGGTACAGAAGGATAACGTGGAAGCCTATTAAGATATATTAGTGCATATAGAATTCATAGAATAAAAATATAAACACACAAACAGACATGTATATTTTTAATTTATGTTAGTCCATTGAAAAGGCAAGAAGTGCATTGTAGTACTTACGGAGTTTTCATCATCTGGATCATTTCGAAAAACATAGAAGAGAGGTGCCAATAACTCATTCATTCCTTGTACATATCTTATGCCAGGGTTTAGCTTAGCAAATACGATCAAAATGTTCCTCAGTGCGTCCTACAGCATGAAAAGTGTCATTTTCTTAGTTAGATGAGATTTAACAATGCCATAAATTAAATACAAAGAAAACATAACTGACTTGATTTAATTTTGCAGAAACCGTATCCCCAGAGAAAAAGTGCATATCTGGGTGAGTTCTTTTCACATCCCGATCAATCTGCTCGATGATCTCTGTGTCCTAAGTACACATAAGGACCATCAGTAATTTTATCTTGCAAATGCAATTATTTAAAAGAAAATTGCTTTGAGTAGAAGGAACTACTAAGATACACTCCAAATTCTCAAGACAGACATAAGATGAGACCAATTTAGTCAAATGAGCAAGTAGTTGAGCCAGAATAAAGATTAACTAAAATGAAAATATCCTCCTACATTGTCTCCAGAAAAGAGAACCACAAGAAGGCTACTCAATGCAGACGTCGACTGTCTTAGTCGGTAATGTCAGACTACCCCACCCCCAGATAAACATTTACATAGAAAAAACATCCAATACTGGTTAGTTCACGACAGCAGCCAATACGCTAAGAAGACAAATTGTTCAGTACCAAAGCAAAGATATCGTAAATTAGTTACAAGGTTCACAACACATCCAAGCACCCATCTTGTTCAGAACCAGACTATATGGTCTTTCGAAGAACAAGAAGAAGACTATATGTAAAGAAAGAATAATTTTGAACGCAAATTGATTTATTTTCCAATAAAACATACGAACCCCCCACACACACACACCCAAGGGAATGAAAGGGGGGGCGGGGGAAAGCAATATGAATTGTACAAAGTAAAATGCTTAATATTTTAATTAGAAGTCCGTAATCACCTTGAGAACAACTGATATTATAGTTGACAGTAAGGGTATTTACCTGAAAAAACTGATTCCATAGACTGGATTGCCCAAGGCTAAGAGGATGCTCATCTTGAACAATTTCTGATCTAGAGAGTACGCAACGACTTTCACCTTTCAGCTCATCCTTATCAGCAAGCGACGACTTCTCCAGCTTCCTCGAAATTTCTGACTGACTAGCCACATAGACATTCAGAAATACTGAACTTCATACAAATGAAAGTAACAATATGTTTACATTGACATCACAGTGTTTCAACCAACATTGACACCCATCATAGTGTTTGAACCAGAATTAACATACATAAGCTATATGATATGGAAAGTTGAGCAGTTTAGAATAGTAGTCCATGAGTATGCATGAGTGGTGAAAAAATAGTGAAGCGAATTCAGAGCGGAAACAAAAGAAATTCAGAAGAGTGGACATACGGGAGACATTAAGAGGTCATCCTTGAAATGCTTGTATTGGGACCTCTTCTTGGCTAATTCAGACGGCCACATTGCTCGATCACTGGGTAAATATGCCAATAGAAGCTGCCAATTGCAATTTCATTCACTGTTATTAATCTTATTCAATTAATCAATTCCTATAAATTTATTGGAAATAGAGAGAAATTGAAACCTTCCAGACAGTAGAACGGATGACAGGAGCATCAGGAAGACCCATGGATGCTAGCCTCCTGATTTCTCTCATATTAATCACCTTCTTCGACAGCTTTTACCAAATTGAAAAAGGAATTAAAATTAGGGTTAAGACAGGTTTAATAATTGGGAAATTAATTGAAAAAAAAGAAGAAGAGAAACCTCGACTAAGAGCTGAGCTTGGCGAGCGATCTCCTCGGGGGAAGGAGAGGCAGAGGAAGTGGAAGTGCCATTGGAATCCGACGACTGAAAAGGCGGAGACGAAGGCGGAGGAGGTGGAGGTGGTGGTCGTACTGGAGACGGAGGACGGGTGATGACAACTCCATCAGAAGAAGTCGGACGATCAGTTGTTCGTGTAATGAGTCCATCATCAGAGAAAGTCGTTCGATCTTCGGTTTTGGTGAGGTTGGTAGCAGATGGAAAAGGCGTAGACCAGAGTGACGAGTTTAACCAATCTGGAACTTTCTTCTTTTGCTGCTTCTTCTGTTTCTCATTTTCATTCACCATTTTTGTTTGTTTACAGTGAGGAGAGAGAAAGAGAGAGGGAAGACGAAGAAGAAGAAGAAGAAGGTGATGACCGTACAACTGCAGAAGAAAGGGGGGCAGCCGGGCAGGTGTTGATGTTGGTGTTGGAAGGAAAGAACACGTGGTGTGGGGTGATGCCTTAATGCCCCGATGAGTATGACTTTTTCGGGGGCAGCCTAAATAGGCACATTCTCACACTCGAACACTACACCTAACTTTTTCTAACTCGACCCAATTGGATTCCTCAATCGAAATTTTAAGGTGCAACCGGTAGTACCATGCTCTTGTTTCTTCAATTTAAAAATAAATACTCGTAACATTGAATTAAAGCTCGTATTTTTTTAATAGAGCTTGTAAAATTGAAATCAACTAATAACTTGACTAGAATTGAAAACGAAATAAGTGGATTAGTGGAGTTTTTTCAACTTGTGTTAACAAAACCAAAGAGAACATGTGAAAAAGAAATAGATTAGCGAAACGAACAATGACAAGTTGACAACACCATTAACATATTTCATGAAAGAGTCAAGCATAACACACGCGGGAAGAAGACTACGGTATAGATTATAAAGATCCATATTGCTGCTAGTGCAACATAAACATTATATTGTATTTAGTTTTTATTGATAAGAAGAAAAAGAAACCGTAGGAGGCCCTCTGCTTTCGAGGGGGGCTCCTAGGTAAAAACATAAACATTACGAGTATATGTAAGGCAAAATGTGTGTGCAAACAAAAGTCTCGTAGCTTAACCAGTTAACCTCTTTCGACTTCCATATTATCCAGATATAATTCAAGATACTCATGATAAACATACATTTGTGATTGTCATTGCGATTTCGTTACTTGCATGTTGTTTTCATTTTAGTGACAAGGAATCTATTTGTAAAGACTATAATTATTGAATGGGGTTATTGCACTATTGTGGTTTTATTTCTTTTCTTCCAAATCTTTTCAATTTTGGATAGAAACATTTCTTAAAAAGTGATTGAGAAAATTTCCCAGTCATTTTTCTTTCTCTTCCTTCCCCTCCAAATCCCTGAATCCAAGAAAATTGTAACTTATAACGTTTGATGTTTGATTGACGCATATATATATAAAAGACATAACTTCGTGCTTTGTGAAGGCTTTAGGTGTTTGGTAATCGTAAAGTTCAGATTATAGTTGGTCATTTTCAGGATTGTTGTCAATCAAATTCATGAAAAAATCGATTTTAAGTTGAGTCAATTTGGATTCACAACAGTTTTAGATATAGGGTCATCTTCTTCATATGTGTCAAATTAAAAAGTGATTGAGAAATTTTCCCAATCATTTTTCTTTCTCTTCCTTCCCCTCCAAATCCCTGAATCCAAGAAAATTGAAATTTTTAAAATGTTTGATTGTTTGATTGACGCATATATAAAAGACAAACACTTGGTCTTTGTGAAGGCTTTAGGTGTTTGGTAGTCGTAAAGTGCAGATTATAGTTGGTCAAATTCAGGATTGTTATCAATCAAATTCATGAAAAAGATCCATTTTAAGTCGAGTCAATTTCGATTTACAAAATATTTAGATACAGGGTCATCTTGTTCACGTGTGTCAAATTTATGAGTTCTAGTTTTGAGCATGTTCATTAGGTTGACAGTTGTACAAAGAGGCAAAAAGTAAATGTAATATGGAGTAAGAAACAAGAAACTGAGAGAGACTGATATCTTTTAGTAACAAGTTGTGGACGTGAATTCATTGAGTAATAAAATTTGACTCCATGAATGGATCATCACAAAGCATTAACCATTATAGAAACCATCAACAAATTCTTTGAACTCCTCTAAGCCCTGGCCACTCGAACTTCATAGTGACATTTCTCAAAAGCAAAATTCTAAACCAGCAACCAGACCACGCAAAAGTAGATGACAGGTAAAAATTACCTCTCAGAGAAAATGTTGCAAAAGATATAAAAATTTCAGAGATAAATAGAATCAAGTCATAACATATAAAAGAGAGCAAAATGTCACTCCTTTCCACTCAAACTCGTATACAAAGCCCTTTGAATAAAACTAGAAAAAAGGTGGTGAGGAAATGTTCAAAGAACACCAAAGTGAGGATTCTCAATGGCAGATTGCAGTTCTTTACCAGCTGAATTCAGAACAGCTATATCAACCTTTTCCCTGGGAATAAACAAAAATTCGCCATCTTCAGTCTTCCCAAATCCACACAGCTCAAGAAATTCAATGCCTCCTTTCAATCCACCAACTCTATCCTGCAAGAAAGCACGGCATAAAACAGATATTAGACGATTGAGCCTTGTTCGCATCAGAGAGTAAAGCTCATTGTAGTCATGAATGTACTCATGTCACTCATGTCTTCATAACACCTTGAAGTTTACAAATCACCAATATGAGAAATACCAGACACCTAGTGAGTAGTGACATATCATTAGTTTAACATCAAACCCATACCTGAAAAGCCTGGTTACTAAGTCTAATTTTCCTGAATTTCTCCTCATCCGGATTCTTCACCACATTGCCTGCATAGGTAAAAAGTGTTTGGAATGCTTTCTTTACCCTGGCATCCTCGTCCTGGTTCAGCATTTGCCAACAAATAGTATTAAGAATAAGGCTAAGATGTAAACCATCCAACAGGTTGACATTGTACAAAATATGTATGAATCAAAGTGAAAATAAGCAAAGCAGTAAAGACATGATTCACCTTATGATTCTTTTTTAAAGACCGGAGGCATTCTCTCATTTGCTCTGCTTTTGTAACAGGCTTAATAGGCAAAACACTCTGCAATTCATATATAAGCTCATCTGAATATGGACAATTCCAATTTCATAGATTAAATTGACAACTATGTTCTTCTTAACAAGAATTTACCTTTTTCTCCTCAACAGCGGGTTCAGAAGGTTTTGCAGCAGCAGGATCTTCTGGAGGCAACCCAAGTTTGCGTCTTCTTTCAGCCTGTGAAACCAAGAGAAAGGAATGTGTTAGATATTTGCTTGTCAGAAGATCATTGTGGAGTGACTGACTGTAGAACAGTCCACTAAGTAGATCCACTAAGTAAGAACCAATATTTTTTTACAGACATGTTTAACTAAGTAGAACCACTAATTTGCAGGCAACAAATTTCAATGGCACTCGGAGGGGTAAGCAGAAAGTACAGCAAAGCAAAAACATGTTGCTGAGATATTTAAACATGAAATCTTTCAACTGGAACCTTCTGATCTAACTAGAACTACTTGTAAAGGTATACAACAAGGAAGATAAGATATTAGAACCTTGTCTTCTTCCAGTCTCTTTCGAATTTTTTCCAAGGCTCTCTTCTCTTCATCTTTCTCTGCCTTCCTGAAGGCTATCAAACTGCCACAACGCAATATGCATCAATTCAAATACCATGGGCATAGAAGTCCTATCTGTAACGAAAGTGAATTAGAGAGGAAATTCAAAGTGCACATTATTTATAGGTCTACTGAAGGAAGACAGACCGCTTTCTCTCATTATCTTCTTCAATGCGCTTTGCCTCAAGAAGTTCCTTTCCAATTCGAATCCTTTCCTACAGAAATTCCAAACAAATGTTAGAAGTATGCATTGGTTAAACTTACTACTCACACGGCAAGAGGTTTGATGTTTGATTTCAAGACACAGTGAAACCGCAGGCCCACAGCCTACCTTTTAAAAGGTACTAAACATAACCATAAGATATTTGCATGAAAGCACTCAACATAGAAGAGATGCCAATATGAGAATGTATATAAAACTTGGACCACATAGCATTAAATGAACATTATATTTGAATTGCATGGATAAATATGCATCAATCGAGCACAAGAGGAACAATACAATGTGTAGGCAAGCTTGCAGTTCCCTTTTCTTAGCGAACAGATTAATTTTTTTCCCCTTGCACTTGATACACCAAGAGGATGTGGTAGCCAATGACATTAGAGGCATTTCAGCATTATTACTCAACTTTAGGTTTCAATATAAAGAATGGGTAAAATCTCGTATATAGAGTAGGTGACATTTTAAGACGTACCTTATGGTAGCTTCATATACCTCAATCCTATACCTCAATAGGAGTAAGTGACTAAGCGATAGCAAAAAATTTACTAACTAAAGAATACGCTTGTGTTTTACCAACTTATAATATAGCAGATTAGCAGACATGCAACGCTTCGTAGATAGAAGCTCTCCGTTTAATCAAATATTCATACGCAAATTGCCGCATTTCAATTTAAACGTCACAACAAATGGGTGTGTACCTTTTCTTTCTCTCTTTCCGTCCTCCTTTCTTCCTCTTCCTTCTTCTTGCGTGCCCGCTCTCTACAAAATTTAGAGTAGACGACATCAAAAAGATTATCGGGTATAACAACAGCAAAATGGAACAAAATATCAGCTTTTAACTGACTAGAGCCAACTTTGATCCTTGCCAAAAAAATGCATCAAATACAGAAGAATTATTTAAAGGAAAAATTAACAAGATAGGTCTCAACTATGAGCTCTCTGCTAAAATCCCTCTAACCTATCTGTTAACCTAGACTATTCCCAACTACTTGCCCCGTTTTATGTATGTGGTCCTTGTGAATGAGCATTGGACATTGCGTTTATTAGAGAAATGTGATGAAAAGCTAGATATATCCTCACAGATCTAAGACTCCTAACACAGCGAGGTCCGTAAAATAGCCAGCTACAATATATATACTAGCAAAGAAGGCTTTAGTATAAAGTCTCGAATAAACTGCTCGACCTAACCCAATCAATGTAGAATTGTCCTGTGCACCCCTTTGTGTTCCAAATCGTTCATCTAATAAGCACAAAGGTCCATATGCATGATTAGGATTTGTTGTTTTAAGCAAAAATCTGCAGTCTTTAGTACCAGGTAAACAAAACACAAACTTCCTAGTAAGTACAGGAGAGAAATAAAAACTTTTAATCAAATCCAAACACAAACATCCATAAGCTCTTAGGCACGCTAATTTAGTTCCAATGCAATTCAATTAGCAGCATCATGTAAAACATACGGAGTAATGTAAAGTTGTAAACAGACTTAACAAATAATAAAATGAACTATTCTTGTTGCAGGGAGAGGGGGAAAACAGAAAGTTACAAAAATAGTGTTGTATAGAACCTGAAAACCAAAGGGACATCACTCCATACAACTTTACAGTTTATTCATGGTATACTGAACTCACTTTGCATTGGCTTTTCTCATGTATGGAGGAAAAGAATATCAAAATATAAAAAATTTGTGGTATCGTTTACATTTTCTTTTTCTTTTAGTTGGGTGAGGCAGTAACAAGAAGCGGAATGCTTCAGATGCATAGCATAAAGGACTGGGATGTCCATATGTACCTTAGCTCCAGAAACTTGGCCTTCTTCTCTTCTTCGGTAAGGGAGGGTTTAGGAGGCTCGTTTTTACAACTAGCAGGAACCTGAAAACAAAATTTAAAACAGCTTATAGTAATTGAGGATAACTTTCAAACACAGTAGCTGTAAGGGAAGGAGATACGCATAAAATCCATTGACAACATTGCCTAAACGGCACATAAGTTTCTGCATCATCAGCTAATGATACACGTAGCAACAGGGGAAGGACAGAACAAAGTTGGAATAAGAACATCAAATGGGGAATTAAGTGTTGGTAACTTGGGTAAGAGCATGTGTACCATGGGCATCTGATCTATGTCAGCATCATTCTCATGTTCAACAATCCAGTTGACAGCACTCTCAAGACTGGAGTTACCTGAACATGATAACACAAAAAACACATATGTTCCCTTCTTATTATAGTTGTGAGAGAAAAGAGGCAAAACTCTGGTTCCATCCTAGTTGAGTTTAAGCAATACAAAAAAAATTGATTGAAGAATGAATGATGGATGGAACCTGAGCAATGAAGTGCTCGGGTAGCCCGTGCTGTGGAGAATCCCATTCCTTCAAGTTCCTGAACCAGAGTTTGATCAACCTCGGGGACAACCATTTCTGCAGAAAGCAATCGTGAAATATTTAATCAGGATTCAAAAATACTGGTTGGGTAAATATCAATGGGTTTTCGGAGAGGAGTTCAATTGTTCAAGACAGTACAAAAATTTTAGCTAATGGGCACACCAATAATAACATTAAAATCCGGCATATACAGTCCAATAATGCAGAATTGAGATGAAATTAGGTGGAATAAAATACCTTCAGGTTGAGCATCAACATCCATAGGAGCAGAATTGGAAGAATGAGGTGATTCTAAATTAATAGGTTTGGTGACTTCAGAAGTCTTATCCGTAAATTCAGTGTGGCCTGTTCTTTTGGTATGCAAATCGCTCTCCTGATGGAATTGCAAAAAGAAATCAAAATTCAGAAATTGCAAAACCCTAACAAAAAAACACAGAGAAAATCAAAGGAAATGGGGAAAGAAATTACAGTTTTGGAACGGCATGGTTTGCCACAAGAAGAACAGACGAGATTGAGAACAGGTTCAGTGGATTCGGAGAAATTGGAGTGAGAGGTGAGCTCGGCATGTTCTTGAGCTTCTTCAACGGATTTGAGAAGAGTTCCGCAGTCTCCGCACTTCAACGATACGCCCGACATTGTCAGTGACCGATTAACCAGAGTATTGGAGATCTGATCAATTCTGGGTTTTTATACAAACCTCGATCATCACTCGCCTCCGCCTCTACGCTTTCCGCAACGCTGTTGCTTCCTACCTTTACCAAACAACTCTCCTCTATGTTTCCTACTATTCCCAAAATACCCTCTTTGTGATTTTTTCACTCCTCGATTTAAATTTGGAAGTATTGGTCACTTCCTCCAATTTTAGGGTCGTTTGGTTCAATAAATTGGAATGGAATGGAAGGGATTGTAAGCCCATACCAGGGAGGTATGGATTGACATCCTCATTCCTAAGTAATTGTGTTTGTTACGGTTTGGAATGGTTTTATAATCCTTTACCCATTGTTTGGTTCACTTTAGCGATGGACTATGTATCATGTACTACTAGTCTCCTACTTCATAATAAATCATAAATAAACGTATTATTTTTATTCATATTATTATCAAAAGAAAATTACATTATGTCCCATTAATTTCATCCTAGAAAAAAATATATTTGAAAACATCAAAAAAAATTTAAAAATAAATAAATGAAAACCCAATATTGCAAGGACTTAGCGGTGATACTCTTGGAAAGCAAAATCTGCAATTTTACTTTCATTTCCCGAAAACATAAAAAATCTGCAATTCTACTTTCCAAATGCATGTACGGAGATCAAAGATGTATGATGGTGAGGAGTTTCATCAGCCGGCGATATTCTTGGAGTAGCAACGCCTTCGTCGATTACACAAATGAGATGAGTGGTTGTTGATTATTGAAGGTCGAAGGTAGCTGGATTGAAGGTCGACGATGAAGGTCGGTGGTGAAGGTCGGTGGTAGCTTGAAGGTCGACGGTGATGCTCGCCGACCAGGTGGTTGGCGGCTGCTCTCTATCTCCATTCCCTCGTTTGTTTGTAACTTAGGGTTAGTAACTTTGGCGGAATGGATTATGAATCTTAGGTTAGAGGTGGGTATGTGATACCAGGGGTTTGGGGTGGAGATAGAACCCCCTTGGTATGAAACTCCATTCCAAAAAGACCCAACCAAACAAAAAATTAGATGGAATGGATTCTAACTCCATTCCAATCCATTCCAAAATGGCCAACCAAACACCCCCTTAGTATTTTACTACTCCGTCCTAGTATAAATCAATACTTCCTCCATTCTTTTTTAAATGACACAATTATTTAGGCACGTTTGCCAATGCACGATTTCAAATATTAATATCTCTAATTGTATATCGGAAAAAATTATAAAAAGTTGATATTTAAATAATATTTACTGATATGAATCTAATAAGACCCCACATGACTGTTAGGTTATGATACATATGACAATTCATAAATCATGCGGAAAAACCATAAACCCAGGAAAACATATTATTTACACATAATCATTTAGCATAGATTAGATGCATACTCTTTGTTGCGTGCCTTCCCTAGCTGCGCCCGAACCGAACAAGAACAAGTCTTTAGGACTCCAAGTGTCGTCCCTCCGTAGATAGTCCACAGCACGTCCGGATCCGCCTTAAGATTGACCAACTAGAATCGCCCTTAAGGTACTATTATTTTCGGCACTTTATAGGCAAATGTGTGACTGAATTTTTCTCTCAAAAACTCACTTTGAATACTTTGAAACTTGTGTTATAAATTGTGAGCCCTAGCCTCATATTTATAGCGGTATGGAAAGGGAATCGAAATCCTATTCAGATACAAATTAATTAAACCTAGAATCCTACAAGAACTCTAATTTAATTAATTTATCAAATAGAATTAGGAATTAATCATTAACCGAACTCTGCATGTTTTAGGAAACGTGCACGAACACAAACACTTGCACACACACGCACGGCAGCCACGATGGGCCCCATGCGTGCGCGCGAGCAGCAGCCCACTCAGCGCCCGCGCGCGCTGCGCGCTGCGCGTGCTGTGCGCGCTGTGCGCGCTGTGCGCTGCGCGCAGCCTGCTGGGCCTGGCCTTGCGCTGGGCCTGGCGTGGCTGTTTGTGCGGCGCGCTTGGCTTGCTGGGCGATGGCCTGGCTTCGTGCTGGGCCTCGTCCGGCAGGCCTCGTCCGATGCTTATTCGTACGATGCGCTTCCGATTAAATTTTCCGATTCCGGAATTCATTTCCGATACGAACAATATTTAATATTTCCGATTCCGGAATTAATTTCCGTTTCGAACAAATATTTAATATTTCCGTTTCCGGAATTATTTTCCGATTCCGGTAATATTTCCGATTCTGACAATATTTCCGTTTCCGGCAATATTTCCGATTCTGGCAATATTTCCATTTCCGATAATATTTTCCGACACGTACCATGTTTCCGTTTCCGGCAACATCTACGACTTGGATAATATTTATATTTCCGATACGATCCATATTTCCGTTTCCAGCAATATCATCGTTTCCGGAGTATTCATTTCTTGCCTGTGACGATCTCAGCTCCCACTGAAACCAAGATCCGTCGGTTCCGAATATTCATAGATGGAGTATTTAATGCTATTAAATACTTGATCCGTTTACGTACTATTTGTGTGACCCTACGGGTTCAGTCAAGAGTAAGCTGTGGATTAATATCATTAATTCCACTTGAACTGAAGCGGCCTCTAGCTAGGCATTCAGCTCACTTGATCTCACTGAATTATTAACTTGTTAATTAATACTGAACCGCATTTATTAGACTTAACATAGAATGCATACTTGGACCAAGGGCATTATTTCCTTCAGTCTCCCACTTGTCCTTAGGGACAAGTGTGCATTTCCTAATTCCTTTGTCGCTCGATGCTTGCTCTTGAACATAAGGTAAGAGTTGTCATCCTTATTATGTCCAGAGGTGTTCCTCGGTTTCAGAGTTCAACTGATCAAATAAACAGATAATCATAGCCTATGATTCATCCGAGCACGGCCATGCATTTCACAGTTTCTAGCTCTCCGAGTGGCCTTGTACAACTTTTAAGCATCTCATCCCGATTTATGGGAGGACAATCCCAATCTTGCGATCTTGAGATTAGACTTCGTTTGATAGGTGATTACCTGAGCGTTGCCTTTATAGCCTCCTTTTACGGTGCGACGGTTGGTCAACGTCAAAGTAACCAGTTCTCAAACAAGTAATCTCAAATCACTCAGGTATTGAGGATTTAGTGTCTAATAATTTTAATGAAATTTACTTATGACAGATTTTCATCTCTTACAGTAAAGTTTCATAGGTCTTGTCCGATACTAGTCTTCCCAAAGTAAGTATCTATGCAAATGATTATGACATTGCCATGTCCACATAGTTCAAGAAACAGAACTACTAGTCATCTTGCATTCTAATCGTCTAACGTTTTCTATGCGTCCAATTTTATAGAAAACTCCGACCAGGGACCATTTTCAACCTTTGACATTCAAGTTCACTTGATAGACATTTCTTAGTCACAGGACTGGTCCTGACAGTCTATCTTGAATATATCGTCAAATTTGAAGGGACTCATCATTTAATACTAAACCAAGATTAAATGGAATATGAAAATACATTTCATATATGATAAATGTTCAACCCCAATGTTTTATAACCATGGGCCTCAAACCCATCTTCTAAAACAATTCATGGAATTCAAAGCTATGCTTGATTTCCAGTGCTACAACGTGAGTGTTGCTTCTCACTTGTTGCATAGGTTTAGTTATCATGCTTTGCCAATCTTAATATCCTTTTCATCGAATGTTCTTCGAGATATGATGATAAGATCTTTTCGAGTTTGTTTATTATGTGATCTAGTCTTTCTTACTTCGATGGTGGTTTTACTCATTTTGCAATGAAGAACCATCAAGTTAGCAGACGTTTTTCTTGCTTCAAGAGTGGTTCTACGCATTTTTCAATGAAGAACCATCAAGCCAGCAGATAAGTGATCTACCCAAGTTCAGTGAAGAACTTTAAACACCCCTGTTTTATTGCTTCTTAGGCAATAATTACTTTTACTTCAACTGTTTAGGTTGCTAGTGATGCTTTGTTTGGATTTGCTTATCCAAGCAGTTCACAGATATGTGGAAGACTTTCCAGCTATATCTTAGAACATATTTAATTTCCCACGCAACAACTCATGGTCTTCAATCCATGTTGCCATTTCAAAACACGATGCTCTTTAGCTCGTCCTTGTCAATGGTTAACTCCAAAGGGTCTTGCTTGATCCTTTGCCAGTGTTTATGCGTGTAGCATCAATATTTAGCATATCTTTATTTCCTTGAATCAAGAAGTGATCCTATGTACCTTTTCAGGTACCATAAGTTTTTCTTGATCTCAATCTAATTGGTCTTCACTTAGATCAATAGAGATTGGTATATGTTCGTCATGCCTAAAGTCATACGATACGTTTTTGGCGATCCTCATATTATATCATACATGATAAATTCTTTTGTAGAATAATTCCCAATTGAATTCTATTCATGTAACTTTAGCTCATTCAATTTCAGTAGATACTGAATCCAGCTAAATTCTTTGACATATAATATAGGTTAAGAATCTCATTTAGACTCTTTGATGTTTAACTTAGTAAATGCTTATACATAGTTCAAACATCCTTTACTTAGATTTATTCACATGGGTCGAATATCTCCAATGGAGACTTTCGTGTTTGATTTAGTAAATGCCATTACTTAATCCAAAACAATACCCAGTATGTACTAAGTTTCGCCATGGTCCATCATTGATGAATAATCTCAAATCTAAATCATTAGCATTTGAATGTTATTTTACAATAGAGAGATATGTGTGTGACACACATAGGACCAATTAAGTTTTTTATGTACTCCCACTAAACTTCTTATATATCTATAAGAATCATGTACATTTTATGAAACTAAAATACTTATTAGCTTCACTAAAATACATTTCTAATTCCCAATTGCTTGCTTAAATCTGTACTTAGATTTTATAAGCTAGCTTTCCTTTTCAAGCATTTATTTGGATCTACAAACTCTATGACATACCATGTACATATTATATTCCAACATTTGATTGAGGAATACGTTTTGTCATCCAATTGCTATATGTACCAATATGCAATCATTGCTTGAATTATAGACTTAAGCATTACGATTTTGCATGAGGTTTCAACACAATCCATGCCATGAATTTGCTTGTAACCTTTAGCAACTAATCTAGCTTTGTGTGTGAACACAATTCCATGTTTGATGGTTTTTATCCTTAAAACAAACTTGCAACCAATAGGTGTGAAACTATTCTTGCAAATCAACAAAATTTCAATTTTGTCATCAAAACATTGAGTATGTTTTATGGCTTCTAACCATTTAAAACATTTGAGTCTATATATGGCCTCTAACCATTTTAGGGAATCTGGGTTTCGTCATAGCTTTCTTACAAGTCACAAACTCATTAATCTACATGATAATAGTTTGACTGCAAGTTGTAGGTTTCTTCACTATTTAATAGAAGAATCTCATAGTTTCATTGACCTGATCTCTATGTTTCTTCACTATCTAATAGAAGAATCTCATAGTTTCAGTGACTTGAATTCTATGCCTACTTGGGTATAGAACATCAAACAATAGAATATCAATAGCCATTTGAAAGTCCTTTGAATATTCTGTTCTCCTTGAAGCACTTGTAAAGTCTTCTAAGAGATGTCTATTCTTTAAAGCCACTTCTAAAGTCTTTAAAGAATAAGTTCGGATTTTCTGAAGCACTTCGAAAAGCCTCCGGAATGTCCGTTTATGTTTGTTGTTCGCCTCGAAAGTTTTCGAGGTCTATTTTCTCCCACTTGTCATTTTGGAAACGAATCTCCAAAAGGACATTATTTCGAGCAAACAAACATTATGTTCTCAAAAATTCGTGGTAGAAACAATACCCTTGTGTTTCATTTGAATAAATCACAATGAAACATATATCTATACTTGGGCCTTAGTTTGTTGAATAACAAACAGTAAGCTCCCACTGAGTTTAGGAACTCTTTAGATATATTATGAAAAGATATTCTGAAATTACTTTTCAATAGCTTTGACGAATTTGGTTTAGTTTGGTGGTAGTTGAGCATTTTGTTTTAGAAATTATAGGAAAAGTCTTTATGATTCATCATTGATCGAATCAAGTACTAATTGACTTCGATCATTCCAACGTAGATATGCCATATCTTATGGACCTAGATTGTGAAATTATAACACACAATCATTGATGATCATATTTGGTCTCAAGTAATCATCAACATGATCTAACCTAGATCTTTATGATTTCTTGCCAAGTGGATTTTATACTTCTGAATCTTTGAACTAGCCAAACAGATTCAAACTTATATCAAATTGAGTAAATAAACCTATATTCACTCAAATCTGTGTGAAATAATAAAGTCATAAAATCTTTCTTTAGCTTTGAACTCTATTGTCTAGGCGTTCTAACAATAGTTCATATCTTTTGTTACTTTCAACAAGTAAGACTAGCTGTCTTAAAATGATCTAGAAATCAATCAACTTTCAAAAGTCCATCAAAATAGAGCTTATGAATGTTAACTTGTTGATATGGTCTAAGCAACAATGCCAAAGATTAGTGGAACTCATATCAAAGGATTGATTTGAACCTAGTAAAGTTCTTTAAAGAGTTGTTTGTTTTAATCAAGCATATTGACTCAACCTGTAATTGACCATTTCATTCAAATAAACAAACAAACATTGTTTTTGTTTTTCTTGAATGTGAGTCTTTCTGTGTTTGAAAACAGAAATTTAGGTATGTTGATTATGGAACAAAATAGCCATTAAGTTCCAGCCTTTGAAAGGACTTAAAACAAACTAGATGACCCTACAACTAATGTAGCATTGCCATGCTTCATTTCCCACTTGTAGGTCATTAGTGTATCCTAGCTTCCATTGTTTGAGTTATTACCGAAGTAAGAACCTCAAGCGGTATATGATACCAAGGAAGTTTGATTGCTAGGTCACTTCTCTTTAAACATAAACTTATAGGTAGAAACGGAATCGTAAATTCCTTTCATTTGTTCCTCGTTTTCCTATTTCTTGTACCCTTTCTTATAGTCTTAAGAATTGAATTCTTTAGTGTTGACTTTTATACTTTGTTAGACATGTCCAATGTCACCCCAACAAGCTTTTTACCATTTTAATTTATGTTGAATATTCTGTTCAACTAGATGATCTTACAAGAAGCTTCTAAAGTTCTCTAAGCATCGATCTATTCGAATGTCTAGGGACTAGACTCATTCGAGAATTAAATGGACAAAGATATTAGGTTGTTAACCATTGGTAAAGCTGAGCGTTTAAGCTCAATGCTTTATGATCTCAAAACTACATTGTATTTTGAATTCACAAGCATCAATTGGTTTGCCATTCGATTTTGATCTTCGAAAACAACCATAAAAGTCGCTAAAAGAAACGTACATTTTAAATTGCTCACCTTCTCTCATTTCCGTGAATCGTTCTTGGATTCACTACCAATCGAGGAAATTTACTGTTACCTTTCTAAAAGGATTTATTGCAGTGCAAGATATTTAATTATAAACAATAATTAAAACATACATTGAAGCATGCAAAGTCTAAACATTTATCATGAATAATAACTTGAAATTAAAGCAACCATGCAATTCAAACAAGTTATTAGCATTTTATTCGATTTTATTGTTCCGGCAGGTGTGAATAAAATGATTCCAAGATCCTAAAATCATTGAAGAACTAAGCACAGTTTGTCGACTTAATCCTAAAACATTTTAGGTAAGCAAAAGCCTTTTGCTAATAGTCTAGAAACTACTCTTGGTTGATAGGTACGTCTAAGAACTTATTAGGTAAACCTATCGATTTTGCCACGACATAAAAGGACTCCTTACTTATATCGTTGAGTTTCACCAAAACTAACATGTACTCACAATTATTTGTGTACCTTGCCCCTTTAGGACCAATAAGTAACACCTCGCTGAGCGAAAACTATTACTAGATTGATGTAAAGGATATCCAAGCAAGTGTATATTTTGGCATGGCACCTTTTAACTCAATTTTTAAGTTTGGAACTTAAGGCTCTTACTATGTTGGTTAGATTTTAAGTGAACTAAAATCCTTAATCATGCAACATAATCAAGCTTTTGATCTCATGCATTTTAAGACATATTTAAAGCAATAAATAACTTAAAACATGCATAAGATAAATGTGATCTAGTATGGCCCGACTTCATCTTGAAGCTTTGACTTCAAAGTCCGTCTTGAAAATCTCCGTGGGAGGCACCATTTTCTTCAAATAGGATAAGCTATAACTAATTACAACTATTTGATGGTACGCAGACCATATTTGAATTGAAAAATAACTTTGGTTCTTTAGACCAATTACATTCAAATTAATGGTACGCAGACCATATTTTCTATCCTATTTAAGCCATACTAGTCACTTCATAACCTGCAAAACAGTACATATACAATATATACCATTCACCCATTCATTATCATGAATGGCCCACATAGCTGGTTAGTAAAACACATTATGCATCACGTAAACATTTGCAGCAATTAATCAAGGGCACCAATAATCTACCAATTATTCAGTCCTTATTAATTCTAATCAAGTTGTTTTAACCTTAAGGATTTGTAGACCTAATCAAGAGTTTATGACTAAAAAGCGCTCCCACTTAAACCAATAAATTCATATGCTTTACCAATTTTAAACATAAAAATGTATTTCTAGTCTAACCGGAAACATACAAATTTAATTAAAATTTAAAGCTCATATAAATTTATAATTGAATCCAAAAAGTTTAATTTAATTTCAGTCGCATTTAAATTAATTCATGATTTTAATTTTAGTAAAATAATTAGAATAAATAACATTTATTATAATTATAATATTCAAAATTAAAATCCAAGAAAATAATTTAAATTATTAATTTTAAAATTAATTAAAATTACGTGAACTGAAATTTTCAAATTAAACATTCAAAACGATTTAATCGTAACGCAAACACCCTACGCGTTGCACGCCCATGGGCCGCACGCACACAACCATTGCTGGCCATGTGCGCGCAGCCCATGCGCTCGTCGCATAGCTGCTGCATCCCTATCGCAAGCCTCCGCACGCATTGGTGCTCGCTGCGCGCGCCAGCGCTCATCGCACGCTGGCTATCGCTCGCAGTGCGCGCGCGACATCGCTCGCTGGGCGCGCGACATCGCTCGCTGGGCGCGCGAGCCATCGCTCGCTGGGCGCGCGAGCCATCGCTCGCTGGGCGCGCGAGCCATCGCTCGCTGGGCGCGCGAGCCATCGCTCGCTGGGCGCGCGACATCGCTCGCTGGGCGGGCGACATCGCTCGCTGTGCGCGCGCGCAATGCTAGGCGCAGCGCTCGTGGCACGCGAGCTTGCGCTCGCTGCGCGCGAGGCTGCGCGCTCTTGTGCGAGGCAGCGCGCGTTGTGGCGCAGCTCGCTTGCTGCCCACACGCGACTGCCTTGGCTCGCCCTACGCCCATGCCCATTCGTCCATTGGTCGTGGCACACGACACAAGGCAGGGCTGCTGCCTTGTGCTCGTGCACTACGCCCTTGCTCATTGCATTCGTGCCGCACGGGCGACGAGCTCCCTTGCTCGTCGTCGCATGCCCGCATTATACAACACCCCTTAAGGGTAACACGAAGCGTCCATTGCTTCGTGCGTGCAAGTTTTATGAACGAATCGCATAAAATTTTAAAATTTATATTTAAAATTAATGACAAATTAATAAATAATATTAATTTCATAATTTTAGGGCGAAAAAATCGAAAATTTATTATCCAATTGATTTCCGATTGTTATGGATTCAAGTCTAGGTCATAAAAATTTAAAATTTATCGTAAATTTACAATTTTTATGGTGGTTTTTAATCATAGGTTTCTAATTAAATTACAATTAATTATGAAAATCAAATTAATTCTAAATTATTCTAATTTTCAACAAATTAATCATAATTACAAATTAGATTGCATAATTAACAAGACTAGGCATTCAAACTTGTTAAACATATGCAGTAGGTCAATCAAAAATTCAAGATTTATCAACAAGAATCGCAAATATTTAATTTAACATCTTAAATTTACGAAATTTTACATTCGAAAAACTAAAACCTTCGAAAAGTCATAGTTAGGCTTCGAATTTGAGAATTCTGGGTTCGGCAGAAAAAAATTATTTTTGTCAAAATTTTAGAATGCCTTTTACATGCGGAATTGACACAAAAATCACTCAATTCGGATGAGTAACGAAGAAACTGCCGAAAAACTGCGTACGTATAATTAAATAAACGCAATTTGCAATTAATTAACAATTACGAAAATTAATCACTCCTTTTAATTCTTGCAAATTTGTAATATTTAACCATGTTCATGCAATTTAGATTATGAAAATAATAAGGGGCTCGTGATACCACTGTTAGGTTATGATAAATATGACAATTCATAAATCATGCGGAAAAACCATAAACCCAGGAAAACATATTATTTACACATAATCATTTAGCATAGATTAGATGCATACTCTTTGTTGCGTGCCTTCCCTAGCTGCGCCCGAACCGAACAAGAACAAGTCTTTAGGACTCCAAGTGTCGTCCCTCCGTAGATAGTCCACAGCACGTCCGGATCCGCCTTAAGATTGACCAACTAGAATCGCCCTTAAGGTACTATTATTTTCGGCACTTTATAGGCAAATGTGTGACTGAATTTTTCTCTCAAAAACTCACTTTGAATACTTTGAAACTTGTGTTATAAATTGTGAGCCCTAGCCTCATATTTATAGCGGTATGGAAAGGGAATCGAAATCCTATTCAGATACAAATTAATTAAACCTAGAATCCTACAAGAACTCTAATTTAATTAATTTATCAAATAGAATTAGGAATTTAATCATTAACCGAACTCTGCATGTTTTAGGAAACGTGCACGAACACAAACACTTGCACACACACGCACGGCAGCCACGATGGGCCCCATGCGTGCGCGCGAGCAGCAGCCCACTCAGCGCCCGCGCGCGCTGCGCGCTGCGCGTGCTGTGCGCGCTGTGCGCGCTGTGCGCGCTGTGCGCGCTGTGCGCTGCGCGCAGCCTGCTGGGCCTGGCCTTGCGCTGGGCCTGGCGTGGCTGTTTGTGCGGCGCGCTTGGCTTGCTGGGCGATGGCCTGGCTTCGTGCTGGGCCTCGTCCGGCAGGCCTCGTCCGATGCTTATTCGTACGATGCGCTTCCGATTAAATTTTCCGATTCCGGAATTCATTTCCGATACGAACAATATTTAATATTTCCGATTCCGGAATTAATTTCCGTTTCGAACAAATATTTAATATTTCCGTTTCCGGAATTATTTTCCGATTCCGGTAATATTTCCGATTCTGACAATATTTCCGTTTCCGGCAATATTTCCGATTCTGGCAATATTTCCATTTCCGATAATATTTTCCGACACGTACCATGTTTCCGTTTCCGGCAACATCTACGACTTGGATAATATTTATATTTCCGATACGATCCATATTTCCGTTTCCGGCAATATCATCGTTTCCGGAGTATTCATTTCTTGCCTGTGACGATCTCAGCTCCCACTGAAACCAAGATCCGTCGGTTCCGAATATTCATAGATGGAGTATTTAATGCTATTAAATACTTGATCCGTTTACGTACTATTTGTGTGACCCTACGGGTTCAGTCAAGAGTAAGCTGTGGATTAATATCATTAATTCCACTTGAACTGAAGCGGCCTCTAGCTAGGCATTCAGCTCACTTGATCTCACTGAATTATTAACTTGTTAATTAATACTGAACCGCATTTATTAGACTTAACATAGAATGCATACTTGGACCAAGGGCATTATTTCCTTCAATGACTATGTTTTTTCTTATGTATAAACCACAAAAGGAAGTCAAAGGTGTTTGTGAATAGTGTCTAAAATCTCATTGTATCATGTAAATAAGAACAGAGGAATTATTTGATATTTATTTCACAAATACATATCACCCACTAAACGATAAAATAGGGATAAGACAAAACGGTAAAGGACAAAGTTAATTTTTTTGAAAATGGCTTTCGTTTTTGGGAAATGGCATTAGTTTTTGAAAAATGGCATATGTTCTTTGATAAATGACACCTGCTTTCATTTTTGTCTTATCTCTATTTTGTCGTTTAGTGGGGTGATGTATCTTGAAATACATATCAGATATTGGCCATTCCGCCCTCCTAGTCTTATATGCACGCCATACATGCGAATATAAGAACTAAATTTGTGTTATTACATTTAAACCTGAAATAACATGTAAAAAGTTTAATATAAATGCGATGCGTGTGAATATAAGAAACATATAAGTTAGATAGAGTCGAACGCATATAAACAGATTGATTAAAATAGTAAGAATTTATTTAAGGGACTAGATTGATTAAAATGCTTCTTTGGGATTTTCCTAATGGGTAGGTTGTCATTATATTCTCTATTCTACTTCCTCCGTTTTTTAATACTCGCAACGTTTGTTACTTTCACGCATGCCAATGCACAACTTTGGTCATTTATATCTTAAATTCTCTCTATGCAAAAATTATAAAAAGTTGATATTTTGAAAATATACATTGAGACGAATCTAACAAGATCCCACGTGACTATGTTTTATCTTATATAAAAAGCACTAAGAATAGTCAAAGTAGATTATATAAATAGTGTAGAAAGTCCAAACGTTGCGAGTATTAAAAAAAAGAGGAAGTATAAGCGTTGAGGATATTTTAGTAATCAAAGGGGGACACCAAAAGTGAATTTACTAAAATAACATCACATTTTCACTTATATAATAGAGGCTCGAGTCATGGTTTCTTTTTTTAATTAACTAAGGGCTCGTTCGATATCACTGTCAATTCCCAGTTTTTGGTTTTTTTGGTTTTATAAGTCTGATTTAGATTGAATTATGAACTAAAAAATAGTCATACCTATTGTAATCATGTTAATTTTAAAAATTGACAACAAAAAACTGGAAACTACTTTTTGTGGTTTTCATATTTTGATTTTAGTTTTATAAAAAACAGAAAACTGAAAACAAAAAACGATACCGAAACGACCCATAACTAATTATTATCTCTATCCTAAAAAACGAATTCATAAGGTCAATTTAGTAATTAAACTTTTGGTGTCCTCCTGTAAAATAGACTAAAGTATCCTCCACAATTTCACAATTTAATTCAATTCAAAGGCTGATTATTTAGAATTTTAGATTATCAAAAAATAAAAGGCTAATTATTTAGTGAATGAAGTAATAAGTCAGGAAACTCAAAGATATAAAATCCCTAAAATCTATAAGGGCCATAAGAACAAAAGTCAACAAAAAATAAGTAATTTTGATTGAGAATCATAAAATCGGTAAAGGAAGTGAAAATTATGGAATGTCAACTATAATCTCTCAATTACGTTACTGACAGGCAAAGAAAAAAAAACTAAGTTTATATATGTTGGTGAAGGAAATAATTCCCTTGGTCCAAGTATGCATTTAACGGTAAGTCTAATAAATGCGGTTCAGTATTAATTATACAAGTTAATAATTCAGTGAGATCAAGTGAACTGTATGCCTAGCTAGAGGCCGCTTCAGTTCAAGTGGATTAATGATATTAATCCACAGCTTACTCTTGACTGAACCCGTAGGGTCACACAAATAGTACGTAAACGGATCAAGTATTTAATGGCATTAAATACTCCATCTATGGATATTCGGAATCGACGGATCTTGGTTTCAGTGGGAGCTGAGATCGTCAAAGGCAAATAATGAATACTCCGGAAACGATGATATTGCCGGAAACGGAAATATGGATCGTATCGGAAATATAAATATTATCCAAGTCGTAGATGTTGCCGGAACGGAAACATGGTACGTATCGGAAAATATTATCGGAAATGGAAATATTGCCGGAATCTGAAATATTGCCGGAAACGGAAATATTGTCAGAATCGGAAATATTATCAGAATCGGAAATTAATTCCGGAATCGGAAATGTTAAATATTGTTCGTATCAGAAATGAATTCCGGAATCGGGAAATTAATCGGAAGCTCGTCGTACGAATTAGCATCGGACGAGCTTGCTAGACGAAGGACCAGAGCGAAGCCAGGCCCACGTCCAGCAAGCATAGCGCACCGCACAAACAGCCCAAGGCCACGCCAGGCCCAGCGCAAAGGCCAGGCCCAGCGCGCGCCTAGGCTGTGGGCACCAAGCAGCACGCGTGGGCTTCATAGCCTCGTGGGCTTTGCGTATGCGCGGGCATGGCCTGCGCGCATGCGGGTCATGCTCGTGTGTGTTTGTGCTTGCATACGAAACCTAAATCGTGTAGGATTCGTTTAAGATTAAATTCCTATTTCTACTAAATAAATTAATTAATAGAATTTAAATTAAATTCAAATTAATTAATTCGTTTCCTAGTAGGATTCCAATACCTTTTCCATACCCTATAAATAGGTGATTAATGCTCACAATTTATAACGAGTTTTCCAAGTATTCAAGAGAGTTTTAGGCATAAATTCAGTCACTCATAATAACCGAAAATCATAGTACCTTTGAGGCGATTCTAGTTAGTCAAACCTAAGGTGGATCCGGACGTGCTGTGGACTTTCTACGGAGGGACGACACTTGGAGTCCTAAAGACTTGTTCTTGTTCGGTTCGGGCGCAGCAAGGGAGGGCACGCTACAAAGAGTATGCATCCTAATTATGCTAATTGTTATGTGGTAATTAATTTGGAATACTGGCTTAATTTTATGGTTTTTCCGCATGATTTATATTCATTTATATGTATCATAACCTAACAGTTGGGGACATGCCACATTTGTCTCTAACTGGTCAAAGTTAACGTTATTATGCATTTCTTTTTCGTATACTTTAGACACCCAGTAATAACATTAATCCAATAATAACGTTAACTTTGATCAGTTAGAGACAAAAAAACAACTAGGCACCCAAGAACAATTAAGCTTAGTTGTTCCTTTAGCTTAAAAAATATACCAATTTATATCTCAATACTTTCATCATACGCATTCCCCTAATTACTACTATATTAAAAAAATATCTAAGATAATTAGGATCATTCGTCAATGATGAAAACTTCATCGAAAGGTTTTAAGAGGGGTTCCTTTACTTCATAAGAATTTTTTTTCTTTAGATGATTGAACTTTGTAAACAACTCTTCATGCTTATTATTTATGGTGATTAATTGCAATAACACTAGTTTGTGTATAATCTCGCACGTATCGCATGCATATAAAACTAGTAATCTCTACTACAAGGAGTAGTTGTAATACCTCGTATTTTTATAATATTTATAAGTATATTTGATCATATTTATAAAGCATTTTACGATTTATTAGCATTTAAATAATATTTAAATGTATTAGAATATTTATTATTTTAATTAATTACGAAACGAATTTAATTCTTGAGTCGGGAAATTAAATGAGTTGCAAATGATTTTTAAAGGCTTCGGGTTTTAAATAAAAAGTCCAATTCGTTTTATTAAACGAGCCCAATCAAAAGAGTTTAATTCAAGTCCTAAGCTAGCCCAGTCATTTAATTCCCTAAGCCCAATTCTAATTTCCTAAGCCTAGCCCATTGAAAATAGGGAGCCTATAAATAGGACTCCCCATCATTAAATGAAGCCCTTAAATTCATAAAACCCTTTTTGGCTTGCTTGCACCCCACTCCTCTTGCCCTCTTCCTCTCGGTCGGCTCGCACAACACTCGTGCTCGCCGTCCCCTTTGCTCGCTGCTGCTCATGCCTCTCGCACGGCACAGCCCTCGCCCCTTGCTCCCTTGTTGCATCGAGTGTGTGTGTTGTGTGGTGTGCTGCTGCCCTCGCACGCCCACGCCCTCACTCACCCGCTCGCCTTCCCTCGCTCGCTCTCTCACGCCAGCGCGCGCTGTGCCCTCTGTAGGGGAATACAGTTAAACATAATAACATGTGCGGAACAATCCCCAAAGCCAGGAAACATGTATAAAGCACAGATTAAGCAAACTTACATTCGAAGCATGTTTTCCACAATAATATGTCAACGAACACGAACAAAGAACTCCACTTGTCGTTCCTCTACTTGGTTCACCGTCACATTCAGATCCGTCTTGATTATCGTAGCTTAGACAATCGATCAAGATACTTTGCTTTCGGGAAGAACTCACTTTGGAGGCACAGAGAGAATTAGGGTTCTCTGTGTCTCTAGGGTTTTGAGTAATATGAATTGTGTGTTGTTGGAAAATACAATATGCCTATTGTATTAATGATGTAACCGGCCAAGAACCAAGGGCCCTTGACCTGCGACATCACGCAAGCACTCGCACCGCACGCCCCGCCCAGCGACACACACTGCAGGCCGAAGCCCACAGCGCGCGCGCGCCGAGCAGCTGGGCAGTGGGCCTTGCTCGCTCGTCGCTGCTGTGCTTGCTGTGCGTGCTTATGCGTGCTCGCCCAATGGGCTGGCCTTGCTCGCCTTTTGCTCGCGAGCTTGCTGGCTCGTTGGGCCTTGCACGCTTACGTGCTTGGCTCGACGGGCCGACAACTCCGATGCCCTTCGTATTCGCGATTTAATATATTTCCGATATATTATTTATCGTTTCGTATACGACGAATCACCGTCGTACGATACGATTTATTCGTGTCGCCCAGCTTACGAATATTCGCGATACGATATACGATTCCGACAAAGGTCGTATCATATAATACGTTTCCAACTAATTCCCGAAAAGTTATTAAATGAATTTCCGATTCATTTAATCCGGTGATCTGTTATGTGTCATTGGTGTGACCTTGTAGGTTCAGTCAAGAGTAAGTTGTGAGTTCAATATCCATTAGAACTCACTGATCGGAAGCATTGCTCCAGCTAGCTGTTCCGATCACTTGATCTCACTGAATTAATTGTTCGCAATTAATCTGAACCTTGGTATTAGACTTAATGCACCTTGGGTGAAGGACATATTTCCTTCAATCTCCCACTTGTCATTCAGATAAGTGTGCATCCACATTCCTTTGTCACTTAGTGTTACTTACTGAACATAAGGTAAGATCCAAGCCATCCTTATTAGGTCTAGAATTGTTTCTCGGATTACAGATTTCAACTGTCAAACTTTTGCAGAAGGTTAAGCCTAACCATTCTGAGCACGGCCATGCATTTTACAGTATCTAACTCTCCGAGAGGCCTTGTTACACAACAACACCATATCCTATCAAAGATAGGAGGACTATCCATTCTTGCAATCTATGAACACTCACTTTGATTCATAGTACGCCCAATAACTGCTTTTATAGCCTCCTTTTACGGTGCGACGTTTAGCTAGTATCAAAGCAAACTAATTCTCAAATGAGCAGACATAATCGCTCATGTTCTGAGGAACGGTTTCTAATCACCATTAATGAGAACTACCTATGACATGACTTTAATCTCTTAAAGTGTTCTCATGGTCAATCCGATACAAGATCCAATAAGTATCTATGCAAAAGATTCTGACATCCAGTCACTCTAGTTCAAGAAACAGAACTAAGTAATCTACTTGCAATCTAATCTTCATTAGTCATTGGTCGTCCACCTTTCAATGACCTAGATTAGGGATCCTTTGTGACTTCAATATTCAAGTTCACTTATGGGTGTTTCTTTGTCAAAGAATCCATCTTGACATCCCATTTGAATGATTTGAATCACATGGACTTATCATTTAATTCTAAACCACAATTAAATGAATATGAAATAAATAAATTTCATAAATATGAAATGGTTAAACCAATTGTTTTAAACATAGATCTAACAGATGTTCTAAAACAATACTTAGAAAATCAAAGCCATTCTCCAACATGCTTGATTCCCATGGTTGCTACATGTGCGTTGTGTTTCACTTGTGGCAACGGTTTAGTCAATGGATCCGCGACGTTGTCGTCAGTTCCAACCTTGCAAATCTCGATTTCCTTTCTTTCAACGATCTCTCGAAGTATATGAAATCGCCGCAGTACGTGCTTGGACTTCTGGTGGCTCCTAGGCTCCTTTGCCTGGGCAATGGCTCCGCTATTGTCGCAATACAAAGCCACTGGTCCTTTAATGGAGGGGACAACACCAAGTTCTTCGATGAACTTCCGAATCCAAACAGCTTCCTTTGCTGCTTCTGAGGCAGCAATGTACTCGGCTTCAGTTGTAGAATCCGCAATAGTGCTTTGCTTAGCACTTTTCCAGCTTACTGCTCCGCCGTTGAGGCAGAACACAAACCCAGACTGTGATGTGAAATCATCTCTGTCGGTTTGAAAGCTTGCGTCCGTATAGCCCTTAACAATCAACTCATCTGTACCACCATAAACCAGAAACTGATCCTTAGTCCTTTTCAGGTACTTTAGGATGTTCTTGGCAGCAGTCCAATGCGCCTCACCTGGTTCTGACTGGTACCTGCTCGTTGCACTGAGTGCGAACGAAACATCCGGCCTTGTACAAATCATAGCATACATGATGGATCCAATAGCCGAAGCGTATGGAATTCCAATCATCTTTCTACGCTCATCAGATGTTTGGGACACTGATTCTTGCTTAGATATATGCCATGTGACATGGGTAGATGGCCTCTCTTGGCTTCCATCATATTGAACCTAGCTAGCACTTTGTCAATGTAAGTGCTTTGGCTTAGTCCAATCATCCTATTAGGTAATGCACACTTGTCCCTAAGGACAAGTGGGAGACTGAAGGAAATAATGCCCTTGGTCCAAGTATGCATATAATATTAAGTCTAATAAATGCGGTTCAGTATTAATTAACAAGTTAATAATTCAGTGAGATCAAGTGAACTGAATGCCTAGCTAGAGGCCGCTTCAGTTCAAGTGGAATTAATGATATTAATCCACAGCTTACTCTTGACTGAACCCGTAGGGTCACACAAATAGTACGTAAACGGATCAAGTATTTAATGGCATTAAATACTCCATCTATGGATATTCGGAATAGACGGATCTTGGTTTCAGTGGGAGCTGAGATCGTCACAAGCAAGAAATGAATACTCCGGAAACGATGATATTACCGGAAACGGAAATATGGATCGTATCGGAAATATAAATATTATCCAAGTCGTAGATGTTGCCGGAAAAGGAAACATGGTACGTATCGGAAAATATTATTGGAAATGGAAATATTACCGGAATCGGAAATATTGCCGGAAACGGAAATATTGTCGGAATCGGAAATATTATCGGAATCGGAAAATAATTCCGGAAACGGACATATTAAATATTTGTTCGAAACGGAAATTAATTCCGGAATCGGAAATATTAAATATTGTTCGTATCGGAAATGAATTCTGGAACCGGGAATTTAATCGAAAGCGCATCGTACGAATTAGCATCGGACGAGGCTTGCTAGACGAAGGCCCAGCACGAAGCCAGGCCCGCGCACAGCAAGCCGAGCGCCCAACATGGAGCCACAGCCTCGCCAGGCCCAGCGCAAGGCCAGGCCCAGCAAGGCCTTGGCGCGCGCACGCTAGGCGTGCTGTTGGGCTGCGAGCAGCGACTGCTCGTGTGGGCCGCAAGGCCTGCGCGGGTGGTGTGATGCTCGTGGCCATACGATGCTCATTCTCGTAACGAATCCTAATCCTATCGGAATTCGTGTATTGATTAAATCCTAATCCTAATAGATTAAGTTTATTATTTAGAGTTCAAGTTGGATTCTAATTAATAAATCCAAATCATAGTAGGATTATAATTCCTTTTCCATACCTCTATAAATAGGTGCCTAGGGTCATAATTTATAGACACAATTGAAGTATTCTAAAGGTAAGATTTTGAAGAAAAATCAGCCATACACTTGCACCTAAATAGCAGAAATTCCTAAGCAACCTTAAGGGCGATTCTAGTTGGTCAAGCTTAAGGCGGATCTGGACGTGCTGTGGACTATCTACGGAGGGACGACACTTGGAGTCCTAAAGACTTGTTCTTGTTCGGTTCGGGCGCAGCTAGGGAGGGCACGCAACAAAGTGTATGCATCTAAACTATGCTAAATGATTATGTGTAAATAATATGTTATCCTGGCTTTATGGTTTTTCCGCATGATTTATGTTTTGTCATATGAATCATAACCTAACAGTGGTATCACGAGCCTCTTATTATTTTCATAATCTAAATTGCATAAACATGGTTAAATTTTACAAATTTGCAAAGAATTAAAAAGGGGTGATTAGTTTTCGTAATTGTTAATTAATTGCAAATTGCGTTTATTTAATTATATGTACGCAGTTTTTCGGCAGTTTCTTCGTTACTCATCCAAATCGAGTGATTTTTGTGTCAATTCCGCATGTAAAAGGCATTCTAAATTTGTGCGAGCGATGCTGCGCGCAAGCGTGGCTCGGCTTGCTGCGTTTGCGCGTGGCAGCTGCTCGTGCCTTGCTGTGCGATCACTCGTGAGGGGTGATGCTGCCTCGTGAACTCGACGGGGCATGGGCGCAAGCCCATGGCCTCCTCTTGACCCGATTGATGCGTTTTGAATTTAATTTTAATTTTCAGTTCGGAAACGATTTTAATTAATTTTAAAATTCGTAATTTAAATTGTTTTCTTGGATTTTAGTTTTGAATTTTATAATTATTATAAATTTTATTTATACTAATTATTTTACTAAAATTAAATCTTGAATTAATTTAAATTCGTTTAATTCAACTGAAATAAATTAAATTAATGGATTCGATTATAAATTTATATGAGCTTTAAATTTTAATTAAATTTGTATGTTTCCAGTTAGACTAGAAATACATTTTTATGTTTAAAATTAGTAAAGCATATGAATTTATTGGTTTAACTGGGAGCATTTTTAGTCATAAACTCTTGATTAGGTCTACAAATCCTTTAAGGTTGAACAACTTGATTAGAATTAATAAGGACTGAATAATTGGTAGATTATTGGTTCCCTTAATTAATTGCTGCAAATATTTATGTGATGCATAACGTGTTTTACTAACCAGCTATGTGGGCCATTCATGATAATGAATGGGTGAATGGTATATATTGTATATGTACTGTTTTGCAGGTTATGGAGTGGCTAGTATGGCCCAAATAGGATAGAAAATATGGTCTGCGCACCATTAATTTGAATGTAATTGGTCTAATGCACCAAATTTGTTTTTCAATTTAAATATGGTCTGCGCACCATCAAATAGTTGTAATTAGTTTAATTATAGCTTATCCTATTTGAAGAAAATGGTGCCTCCCACGGTGAAATTCAAGACGAAGTTACCATTTTCGAGACGGACTTTGAAGTTGAAGCTTCAAGATGAAGTCGGGCCATACTAGATCACATTTATCTTATGCATGCTTTAAGTTATTTATTGCTTTAAATATGTCTTAATTATGCATGAGATTGTGGCTTGATTATGTTGCATGATTAAGGATTTTAGTTCACTTAAAATCTAACCAACATAGTAAGAGCCTTAAGTTCCAAACTTAAAAATTGAGTTAAAAGGTGCTATGCCAAAATATACACTTGCTTGGATATCCTTTACATCAATCTAGTAATAGTTTTCGCTCAGCGAGGTGTTATTTATTGGTCCTAAAGGGGCAAGGTACACAAATAATTGTGAGTACATGTTAGTTTTGGTGAAACTCAACGATATAAGTAAGGAGTTCTTTTATGTCGTGGCAAAATCGATAGGTTTACCTAATAAGTTCTTAGACGTACCTATCAACCAAGAGTAGTTTTTAGACTATTAGCAAAATGCTTTTGCATACCAAAAAGTTTTTAGAATTGAGTCTAAATACATAATGTGCTTAATTCTTCAATGGATTTTAGGGTCTTGGAATCATTTTTTTCACACCTGCCGGAACACATAACTTGAATAAAATGCTTAATGAACATTGAATTATGCATGTATGCTAGAATTTAAGTTTATTAAGAGAAACTGTGAATGGTTATTTATTTGTTTATTCTTTTCAATTGTAGTTTTAACTATGGAAAACAACAATCAAAACATCATCATGGGTTCTGAGCTTATGGTCAAGACTGAACCTAACAAATTTCTTGAATGGGAAGCTAAGCTAGTTGAAATAGTCAGACTCAATGGACTTGAGTATGTACTGTTACATCCCATGCCAAGCTACTATGCCAGAGGCATGACCCCTGAAAGATTTTCCGCCTGGGATGCGGATCTCAAAAAGGTTATGAGTCTCATGCTGAACAATATCCCTGATGAATGGGCTAGAAGGTTTGTAGCTTATGAACCTTTTACGCTCATCAAGAATCTGAGGGATATCTGTCGTGGAAGCACGGAGGACAGGGACCTGAACGTCCATGAGTTGATTGAATCAATGTCTGGTCTAAAGGTTAGTTCTCCCGACAGGTGTTATAGGATGGAAGTCCAAGAAACACATGTTCAGCTCCTTCGCACTAAACAAAGGGTAGGCGTCCCACTAAGGTTCCATGTGGATCTTATGCTTTCATATTTCGATCGCCTAAGTCTGCTAGGAACACCAATAAGCGAAAGGATGGCAGTCTCTATCTTGCTCAATTCACTGCATAGTGGGTTTGGTCGCTTCAAGCAACTATACCTAAGTGAACCAAGAGAAGAAACAGTTGCAGATTTGTTCACCTTGTCAGAAAGGCTGAGATAATACTGGACTGCGAAGCCAAAGATTTACTCAAGGCTAAAGGGAGACTGTTCAAGAAAAGTGGAAAGTCCAAGGGCAATGCTAAATCAAAGCAGGACAAGTCCACATCAAGCTGTCTTTATTGTGATGGAATAGGCCATTACAAAAGAGAATGTCCAAAGCTAAAGGAAGATCAGAAGAACGGAACAGTCGTTCCATCTTCAGGTATTTTCGTTATAGACTGTATAATTGCTAATTCAACTTCTTGGGTATTAGATACAGGTTGTGGCTCACACTTATGTTCCAATCCACAGGGACTAAGAAGAAGTAGAAAGTTAAGCAAGGGTGAAGTCGACCTACGAGTGGGAAATGGAGCACGGATTGCTGCATTAGCTGTAGGAACTTATTATTTGTCGTTGCCCTCTGGGCTAGTTTTGGAACTGGAAGAGTGTTTCGATGTTCCAAGTCTTACTAAAAACATCATTTCTGTTTCTTGCTTAGATGCTAAGGGATTTTCCTTTTTAATAAAAGACAATAGTTGTTGGTTTTATTTTAAGGAGATGTTTTATGGTCTGCTAGATTTGTCAATGGACTTTATTTATTAGATCACGACAAACAAGTTTATAACATAAATACCAAAAAGGCGAAAAAGGATGATTCAGATCTCACCTATCTGTGGCATTGTCGATTAGGCCATATTAACTTGAAACGCATAGAAAGACTTCAAAAGGAAGGAATTCTAGAACCATTTGACTTAGAGGATTATGGTAAGTGCGAATCATGTTTACTTGGCAAAATGACAAAGCAACCTTTCTCTAAAGTTGGAGAGAGAGCAACTGAACTATTGGGTTTTATCCATACAGATGTATGTGGACCAATGAGTACAAATGCTAGGGGTGGTTTCATCTACTTTATCACTTTCACTGATGACTTCAGTAGATATGGTTATGTCTACCTAATGAAGCATAAGTCTGAATCCTTTGACAAATTCAAGGAATTTCAGAGTGAAGTAGAGAATCAATTAGGCAAGAAGACTAAAGCACTGCGGTCTGATAGAGGCGGTGAATATCTGAGCTATAAATTTGATGACCATCTGAAAGAATGTGGAATTCTATCAGAATTGACTCCTCCTGGAACACCACAATGGAACGGTGTGTCGGAACGGAGGAACAGAACCTTGCTAGACATGGTTAGGTCAATGATGGGTCAGGCCGAACTTCCAATAGAATTTTGGGGACATGCACTAAATACAGCTGCACTCACTATAAATAGAGCTCCGTCTAAAGCTGTTGAAAAGACTCCATATGAGTTATGGTTTGGAAAGCCTCCAAATGTGTCTTTTCTTAATATTTGGGGATGTGAAGTATACGTCAAACGATTAATTTCAGACAAACTTCATCCAAAATCTGACAAATGTATCCTTGTGGGCTATCTAAAGGAAACAAAGGGGTATTACTTCTACAATACATCTTAGAACAAGGTGTTTGTTGCTCGAGATGGTATCTTTTTGGAAAAGAATCACATTTCCAAAATGACAAGTGGGAGAAAAGTAGACCTCGAAGAAATTCGAGTCGAACAACAAACTCTAGAGAATTCTCAAGATGACATTCAGGATGAAACTCAGAGATCTTTAGAAGTTTCTGGTGAGATTCATGGACAATCTAGAGATGTAACCCCGCGTAGATCGCAGAGATATAGATCTCAACCGGAAAGGTACTTAGGTATTTTGACGAACGAGAGCTATGATGTTCTATTACTTGAAAGTGATGAACCTGCGACTTACAAGCAAGCTATGACGAGCCCTAGCTCCAAGAAATGGCAAGAAGCCATGCAATCTGAATTCGACTCCATGTCTGAAAACCAAGTATGGGATTTGGTCGATTTGCCAGATGGCTACCAAGCCATTGGAAGCAAATGGGTTTTCAAACTGAAAAAGGACAAGGATGGGAAACTTGAAGTTTTCAAAGCTAGATTGGTTGCAAAAGGTTACAAGCAAGTCCACGGTGTGGATTACGATGAAACCTTTTCACCAGTTGCAATGCTAAAGTCTATTTGGATAATGTTAGCAATCGTTGCATATTACGATTACGAAATATGGCAGATGGATGTCAAAACCGCTTTCTTAAACGGCATTTTAACAGAAACTATGTTTATGACACAGCCTGAAGGTTTTGAGGATCCAAAGAATGCTAAAAAGGTATGCAAGCTAAAGAAATCAATCTACGGATTGAAGCAGGCATCCAGGAGCTGGAATATACGTTTTGATGAAGCAGTCAGTGACTTTGGTTTCATCAAGAACGTAGACGAATCTTGTGTATACAAGAAGGTCAGTGGGAGCAAGATTGCTTTCCTAGTATTATATGTCGATGACATATTACTTATCGGAAATGACATTCCTATGTTGAACTCTGTCAAGATTTGGCTTGGGAAATGTTTTTCGATGAAGGATCTAGGAGAAGCACAATACATATTGGGCATCAAGATTTACAGAGATAGATCTAAAAAGATGATTGGACTTAGTCAAAGCACTTATATCAATAAGGTGCTTGATAGGTTCAAGAAGGCAGACTCCAAGCGAGGCTACCTACCCATGTCTCATGGAATGACTCTAAGCAAGACTTAGTGCCCAAAAATACTTGATGAGCGTAGACGAATGAATGGGATTCCATATGCACCATTGATTGGTTCAATAATGTATGCTATGATATGTACACGCCCGGATGTTGCGTACGCACTCAGTGCTACGAGCAGATACCAGTCAGACCCAGGAGAGGCACATTAGACTGCTGCCAAGAATATTCTGAAGTACCTGAAAAGGCACAAAGATGACTTCCTGGTCTATGGTGGAGATGATGAATTAATTGTTAAAGGCTATACGGACGCAAGTTTCCAAACCGACAAAGATGATTTCAGATCACAGTCTGGGTTTGTCTTCTGCCTCAACGGAGGTGCAGTAAGCTGGAAAAGTGCTAAGCAAAGCACCATTGCGGATTCTACAACTGAAGCGGAGTACATTGCTGCACATAAAGCAGCAAAGGAAGCTATATGGCTAAGGAAGTTCATAGGTGAACTTGGTGTAGTCCCCTCCATTAAAGGACCAATAGCCCTTTATTGTGATAATAACGGAGCTATTGCACAGGCAAAGGAGCCTAGACACCACCAAAGAGTCAAGCATGTACTTCGTAGATTTCACCTTCTACGAGTGTTCGTTGAAAGAAAAGAAGTCGAGATAAGCAAGATTGGAACTGATGACAACATATCAGATCCATTGACTAAACCTCTGCCGCAGGCGAAGCACAACTCGCACACTGCAGCTATGGGAATCAAGCATATTGGAGAATGGCTTTGATGTCCTTATTTAATGTTTTAAAGTTTTAGAGTTTAATTCTTTGTAAAACATTATTGGTTAATAATTCACAATAAATGAATAGAATTCATTTTTCCATTTAATTTGTGGTTTATTAAATGATGAGTCCCTTCAATTTGACGATATATTCAAGATAGACTGTCAGGACCAGTCCTGTGACTAAGAAATGTCTATCAAGTGAACTTGAATGTCAAAGGTTGAAAATGGTCCCTGGTCGGAGTTTTCTATAAAATTGGACGCATAGAAAACATTAGACGACTGGAATGCAAGATGACTAATAGTTCTGTTTCTTGAACTATGTGGATATGGCAATGTCGTAATCATTTGCATAGATACTTACTTTGGGAAGACTAGTATCGGACAGACCTATGAAACTTAATTTACTGTAAGAGATGAAAATCTGTCATAAGTAAATTTCATTAAAATTATTAGACACTAAATCCTCAATACCTGAGTGATTTGAGATTACTTGTTTGAGAACTGGTTGCTTTGACGTTGACCAACCGTCGCACCGTAAAAGGAGGCTATAATGGCAATGCTCAGGTAATCACCTATCAAACGAAGTCTAATCTTAAGATCACAAGATTGGGATTGTCCTCCCATAAATCGGGATGAGATGCTTAAAAGTTGTACAAGGCCACTCGGAGAGCTAGAAACTGTGAAATGCATGGCCGTGCTCGGATGAATCATAGGCTATGATTATCTGTTTATTTGATCAGTTGAACTCTGAAACCAAGAAACACCTCTGGACACAATAAGGATGACAACTCTTACCTTATGTTCAAGAGCAAGCATCGAGCGATAAAGGAATTAGGTAATGCACACTTGTCCCTAAGGACAAGTGGGAGACTGAAGGAAATAATGCCCTTGGTCCAAGTATGCATATAATATTAAGTCTAATAAATGCGGTTCAGTATTAATTAACAAGTTAATAATTCATTGAGATCAAGTGAGCTGAATGCCTAGCTAGAGGCCGCTTCAGTTCAAGTGGAATTAATGATATTAATCCACAGCTTACTCTTGACTGAACCCGTAGGGTCACACAAATAGTACGTAAATGGATCAAGTATTTAATGGCATTAAATACTCCATCTATGGATATTCGGCATCGACGGATCTTGGTTTCAGTGGGAGCTGAGATCGTCACAAGCAAGAATTGAATACTCCGGAAACAATGATATTACCGGAAACGGAAATATGGATCGTATCGGAAATATAAATATTATCCAAGTCGTAGATGTTGCCGGAAACGGAAACATGGTACGTATCGGAAAATATTATTGGAAATGGAAATATTACCGGAATCGGAAATATTGCCGGAAACGGAAATATTGTCGGAATCGAAAATATTATCGGAATCGGAAAATAATTCCGGAAACGGATATATTAAATATTTGTTCGAAACGGAAATTAATTCCGGAATCGAAAATATTAAATATTGTTCGTATCGGAAATGAATTCCGGAACCGGGAATTTAATCGAAAGCGCATCGTAAGAATTAGCATCGGATGAGGCTTGCTAGACGAAGGCCCAGCACGAAGCCAGGCCCGCGCACAGCAAGCCGAGCGCCCAACATGGAGCTGCCACAGCCTCGCCAGGCCCAGCGCAAGGCCAGGCCCAGCAAGGCCTTGGCGCGCGCACGCTAGGCGTGCTGTTTGGCTGCGAGCAGCGACTGCTCGTGTGGGCCACAAGGCCTGCGCGGGTGTTGCGATGCTCGTGGCCATATGATGCTCATGTTTGTAACGAATCCTAATCCCATCGGAATTCGTGTATTGATTAAATCCTAATCCTAATAGATTAAGTTTATTATTTAGAGTTCAAGTTGGATTCTAATTAATAAATCCAAATCCTAGTAGGATTATAATTCCTTTTCCATACCTCTATAAATAGGTGCCTAGGGTCATAATTTATAGACACAATTGAAGTATTCTAAAGGTAAGATTTTGAAGAAAAATCAGCCATACACTTGCACCTAAATAGCCGAAATTACTAAGCAACCTTAAGGGCGATTCTAGTTGGTCAAGCTTAAGGCGGATCCGGACGTGCTGTGGACTATCTACGGAGGGACGACACTTGGAGGCCTAAAGACTTGTTCTTGTTCGGTTCGGGCACAGCTAGGGAGGGCACGCAACAAAGTGTATGCATCTAAACTATGCTAAATGATTATGTGTAAATAATATGTTTTCTTGGCTTTATGTTTTTTCCGCATGATTTATGTTTTGTCATATGAATCATAACCTAAAAGATTCGTCCTGATTCTTGATGAAGCCAAACTTATTGACTGCTTCATCAAATCGTTTATTCCAACTCCTTGATGCCTGCTTTAGTCCGTAGATGGACTTCTTAAGCTTGCATACCTTTCCTTGGTTCTTTTGATCGACAAAACCCTCCGGCTGTGTCATGAACACAGTCTCTTCAAGAACACCGTTCAAGAAGGCAGTTTTGACATCCATTTGCCATATTTCATAGTCATGAAAAGCGGCAATCGCAAGGATTATCCGAATAGACTTAAGCATTGCGACTGGAGAAAAGGTTTCATCATAGTTAACGCCGTGAACTTGCCTGTAACCTTTTGCTACCAATCTAGCCTTGTATATGTATACAATTCCATCTTTGTCTTTCTTCAACTTGAAGACCCATTTGCATCCGATAGGTGTGAACCCATCCTGCAAATCAACCAAATCCCAGACTTGATTTTCAGACATGGAGTCTATTTCAGATTGCATGGCCTCTAACCATTTGGTGGAGCTTGGGCTCGTCATAGCTTGCTTGTAAGTCATAGGTTCATCACTATCCAATATGAGAACGTCTAAGTTTTCTGTCAAGAGGACGCCTGTCCATCTGTCCGGCTGAAAATAGTTCTATTTGACCTACGAGGGGCAACAACGTTTTGAGGAACTACTCCCACTGGCTCTTCTAAAGACCTTGGAGGTTCATCAACCTGAACTGCTTCTAAAGAGTTCTGAGTTCGTTGTTCGTCTCGAATCTCTTCGAGGTCTATTATTCTCCCACTTGTCAATTTGGGAATATGATTTCTTTCCAAAAAGACACCGTCACGAGCAACGAAAACCTTGTTGTCTGACTTGTTGTAGAAATAATACCCCATAGTTTCTTTTGGATACCCAACGAAGAAACATTTGTCAGATTTAGGTTGTAGCTTGTCCGAAATTAATCGCTTGACATATGCTTCGCAACCCCAAATCTTTAGAAAAGACAACTTTAATTTGGAAGTTTCCCAGTCCATAATTCGTATGGAGTCTTTTCAACAACTTTTGACAGAGCACGATTCAGTGCGAGTGCTGCAGTTTGCAACGCATGTCCCCAGAACTGTAAAGGAAGTTCGGCCTGACCCATCATTGACCTGAACATATCGAGTAAGGTCTTGTTTCTCCGTTCCGACACTCCATTCCATTGAGGTGTCCCCGGAGCAGTCAATTCAGAAAGAATACCGCATTCTCTTAGATGGTCATCAAACTCGTGGCTAAGATATTCACCTCCTCGATCCGATCTTAGAGCTTTGATTTTCTTGCCATGTTGATTCTCTACTTCATTTTGAAATTCTCTGAATTTCTCAAACGATTCAAACTTGTGCTTGATTAAGTAAATATATCCATATCTACTGAAGTCGTCCGTAAACGTTATGAAATAGCTGAACTCACCTCTAGCTTTCGTACTCATAGGCCCACATACGTCCGTATGTATTAGCCCTAGTAGTTCGCTTGCTCTTTCTCCCACCTTTGAGAAAGGTTGCTTTGTCATTTTGCCAAGTAAACAAGATTCGCATTGATCAATCTTCTCTAAGTCGAATGATTCTAGAATTCCTTTCCGTTGAAGTAATTCCATGCGCTTTATGTTTATATGGCCTAATCGACAATGCCACAGAAATGTGAGATCCGAATCATCAGTTTTAGCCTTTTTGGTATTTATGTTATAAATGTGTTTGCTCGTATCTAGCACATAAAGACCGTTTTCTTGTTGTGCTGAACCATAAAACATTCCATTCGAAGAAAAAGAACAACTATTGTCTTTAAATTGAAAACTAAAACCTTTAGAATCCAAACTTGAAACGGAAATAATGTTTCTGGTGATACTAGGAACATAGTAACAGTTTTCTAGTTCCAAAACAAACCCACTAGGCAAAGAAATAAAATAAGATCCTACGGCTAATGCAGCAATCCGTGCTCCATTTCCCACGCGTAGATCCATCTCGCCTTTATCAAGCTTTCTACTTCTCCTTAGTCCCTGCGAATTGGAACATAAGTGTGAGCCACAACCAGTATCTAATTCCCAAGAAGTAGAATTAGCAAGATTACAATGTATAACATACATACCTGAAGGAGAAGCAACGTTTCTGTCCTTCTTCTCTTCCTTTAGTTTGGGGCAATCTCGCTTGTAATTGTTAGGTTATGATACATATGAATAAACATAAATCATGCGGAAAAACCATAAAGCCAGGAAACATATTATTTACACATAATCATATAGCATAATTTAGATGCATACACTTTGTAGCGTGCCCTCCCTAGCTGCGCCCGAACCGAACAAGAACAAGTCTTTAGGACTCCAAGTGTCGTCCCTCCGTAGATAGTCCACAGCACGTCCGGATCCGCCTTAAGCTTGACCAACTAGAATCGCCCTTAAGGTACTATTATTTTCGGCAATTATGGGCAAGAATGTGACTGAATTTTTGCTCTCAAAAATCACTTTGAATACTTCAAAACTCATTTTAAATTGTGAACCCAGGCCACATATTTATAGGGGTATGGAAAGAGAATTGGAATCCTACTAGGATACGAATTAATTAAATTAGAATCCTAGTAGAACTCTTATTTAATTAATTTATCTTTTAGGATTAGGAATTTAATCATTTAAACGAATCCTATACGCTTTAGGTTTCGTATGTGAACACAAACACACACGCACGCACAGTAGCCTACGAGGGGCGCCATGCGCGCGCGAGCGCAACCCACGAGCACTCGCAGCCCACTGCCACGAAGCCCACACGCTGCCGCAGCCTTGGCGCGCGATGGGCCTGCCTTGCGGTGGGCCTGGCGCAGCCTTGGCTGGTGCATTGTGGCGCGCGTTTCTCTTGCTAGACGTGGGTCTGGCTTCGTGCTGGGCCTTCGTCTAGCAAGCTCGTCCGATGCTAATTCGTACGACGCGCTTCCGATTAATTTCCCGATTTCGGATTTCATTTCCGATACGAACAATATTTAACATTTCTGATTCCGGAATTAATTTCCGTTTCGAACAAATATTTAATATTTCCGTTTCCGGAATTATTTTCCGATTCCGATAATATTTCCGATTCAGACAATATTTCTGTTTCCGTCAATATTTCCGATTCCGGCAATATTTCCATTTCCATTAATATTTTCCGATACGTACCATGTTTCCGTTTCCGGCAACATCTACCACTTGGATAATATTTATATTTCCGATACGATCCATATTTCCGTTTCAGGCAATATCATCGTTTCCGGAGTATTCATTTCTTGCTTGTGACGATCTCAGCTCCCACTGAAAACAAGATCCGTCGATTCCGAATATCCATAGATGGAGTATTTAATGCCATTAAATACTTGATCCGTTTACGTACTATTTGTGTGACCCTACGGGTTCAGTCAAGAGTAAGCCGTGGATTAATATAATTAATTCCACTTGAACTGAAGCGGCCTCTAGCTAGACATTCAGCTCACTTGATCTCACTGAATTATTAACTTGTTAATTAATACTGAACCGCATTTATTAGACTTAATATTATATGCATACTTGGACCACGGGCACTATTTCCTTCAGTAATGACCAATTTCATTACAATCGAAGCATTGCGATGTAGATGGAGAACGATCCTTCTTCATCTTCTTCTTGGATGGCGCCACTTGCCTTCCTGAAGTAGATGGAGATGCACCCTTGCTTTGGATCTTCTCCGGAACCTTTTTCTTGATTTTCTTACTCTTTACTTTTAGCGATGCTTGCTTATCACTTACAAAGTCCAATTCGTACTGATGAAGCAAGTAAATTAGTTCACTAAGAGTATTCTCCCTTTTCTTGGAGAAATAGAGTAGTTTGAATTTCTTATAACCAGGGTGAAGAGAATTCAAAAGTATTCCCGCAGCTGCAGAATCTGGGAATGGATCACCAAGTAACTCAAGCCGGTTGAGAAGCCCAACCATTTTCTTTGTATGAGTTCTGATTGGCGTTCGTTCTGTCATTTCAAGATCAATGACCCTTTCCCTTGCTTTTTGTCTTTCGACGTCAAAGCAACAACCCAGTGGAGCGTTAAGCTTTAGATCCTCAAATGAATTTACCAATTCAAAAACATTTTGGTCGACATGTTGACCACCATGTTGGAATCTACCACGACATATATCCCTAAGATGCCTTAGGAGTGTCCATGGCTCGTATGCAACGAACCTTGCACTCCAATCATTGGGGATAGAGCCAAGAATAAGATCCATCACCAGCGACATGTGGTTCGCCCACGCACAGTGCTTTTCTGGAGTCATATCCTTTGAGTAATAGCTAGGGATGGGATGGTCAACTACATATTCAATGTTGTTCCACCCGAGGACTTGCCGAAGCTTCCTCTCCCAATCAAGAAAGTTTGATAGGTTCAATTTTACATCCAGAATTTCAGTTACTTTGAGTTTTGTTTTGATCGCGGCCATTTTGATTACTACAATCGAAAAGAATTTGCAATAAATAACCATTCATACAATTCAATAACTTTGAAATAAAAGCAAAACATGCAATCATTAAAGATATTAAAACATTTCATTCATGCAAAAAGCAAAAACATGGTCCAAAATGAATGAAACGATTCCAAGACCCCAAAAGTCCTAAATCCTTAAGCAGCTTTAGCATGTCTTAAGTAGTTTAAGATTTTAGGTAAGCAAAACCTATTGCTAGTAATCTCCAAATTACTCTTGGTTAATAAATTAATGCCATAATTTATCCCATTGCCACAACTTAATGCCATTGTTGTTTGAGTTGTAACCACAATCAATGTGCTCCTTTAGGACGCCTTACCACCTAAGTCAACTAAAATAGCACCTCGCTTTAGCGTAAACCTACTATCTTAGATCCCTAGATTTTTGTAAGTGTTGATTTGGAAAGCAATTTTTAAACTCAATATTACTTGGACCTAGTTGTTTCTATGTTGGTTCGATTATTTAGTGAACTTAAAACTAATCGATTCATAGGAAACAACCTGTTCATGCAAAGCATACATACATTCATACATTCATGCATAATATATATATTGAAGTGCATAAATAAATGGTGATCTAGTATGGCCCAAAACATCTTGTCTTGAAGCATCCAATCTTCATCACCTCCTTGTTAGCTTGGCATCGTCTTGAATCTTCGTTCAAATGCTAACTTAAAGTTCTAAACTTAGAAATACTTGAAAATAATAAATTACATCAAAATTTCCATGGTACGCAGACCATATTTAAAACTTTACATTCAAAGATAGAACGGTACGCAGACCGTATTTAACTATCCTAAATTGGCCATACTAGTCACTTGGAGTACCTGCATTACATAAAATATATATTCTATGCATTCACCCATTCGTGTGCTAAAACGAATGGCCCATGTAAATATGCAAGTATTTACGTGAATTAATTAAAATTCACGTTCACATAAACGCGTCCTAAAAGATTAATCAATTTCCAAATTATTAATCCTTAGACTTTATTCTAATTAAAATTGAATTTAATTAAAATAATGCGACCTACGAAAATAATTAATAATAATTATTTCATTTTAATTTCATTTAGTGGCTCCCACTCAAACCAATAAATATTCCGGATAATTAATTATGAAATATTAAATTAAAACTCGCGGCCCGGCCCAAGTAAATAAAATATTAAAATTAAATATCCCGTTAGCCTAAATTAATGCAAATATACGAAGCCCAACGAAATAAACAAATTTCAACGAAAAAAGTCCGATTACGTAGTCGGGCTAGGCTTGCGCCCAACCCCATGCCTTGCGTGAGGCCCAAGAGCGCACGAGCAAGGCTCACACACCCCCAGCCCCGCGCGCGCACATCGCGTCCCCGCAGCTGTCCCCTGCGTGCGTGTTGTGCGTCGTTTGTGTGTGCTGGACGCCGCATGGCTCGCGCCTTGCTTCGTTGCAGCCCCGCAAGCAATGCCGCCTGCCCCTTCCTCGCCCAGCGCGCACGAGGCACGCAACGTACCTGCTGCTGCCCGTGTCGCATGCGGCTCGGCCTAAGCACAATAGCCCCGCATGCAGGGCCGGTCCTGGCATTTTGAGGGCCCTAGGCGAAATAAGGGATTTGGGCCCCTTCCAAAATAATACGTCTTTAATTGAAATAATATATACTATATATATATAATTTTTTTTTATGAAATCCATTATATTGTTGAATTCAAATCAATAAAAACTTACTATATCTCCTTTGCAGGATCCTAGAATTTCAAAATCTGGCTCTAGTCGATTTCTTGAAATATTTCAATAAAATAAATACTCACTTAATTACAAGATAATTAATATGCGTAAAGAGATATTTTTTGAAAATAAAGATTCATTTTGAGCATATAAAAATATCAGTTAATTTTGTCTTCATTAAATTGCTATCTATTTTGAAACTTATAAACCCATAGTCCATCAAATAAGCATTTTTTTGCTCACATATAGTTATATCAATTAGAACTGAGTACTAAAAGTCAAATACTACGTATATAAACTCAACGTAAAACACAAAAATAAAAATATTGACAAAGTTTAAAAAGAAAAGAAAAGAAAAGAGTTAGTAAGGGGAGTCGAACCCTAGACCTCTAGTAGATGTCAAAATTTTAGAACCTACTTTCTACCAATGAGCCAAGGAAATTACATGGGTATTTAATGCGTTGTTTATTACTAGTACTAAATTACTGGATAGACAATTATTTTGGGCCCCTTTCCGCCTTGGGCCCTAGGCGGTCGCACCCATCGCCTACCCCCTAGGGCCGGGCCTGCCCGCATGGCTCGACGAGCCATACGTCCACCATGCTCATGTTCGTGCCATTGGTTCGTGATACGGACCAACTTAATTAAAATTAAATTTAATTTCACGAACTTGCATTAATTTTATTTTTCAAAAAGTTACGATTTTTATTTTCGAAAAACAACGATTTTTAACGATTTAATAAATTCCAACGACAATCCAATTTCGTAAATTTATTAAATCAAGGGCTAACAATATTCAAACTTTTAAGAATGAACGAATCAACATTTAAAGTTTGAACTTTTAATTAACAAAATCCGAAGCTTTAAATCGTTCATAAACAATTAAATTTCAGATTTTTAATAATTTGGTTTAAGTGCGATTAAAATTAACGAAACCAATCAAAATTTTAATCCAATAATTTTTAAAATTAGCCACTGACCCATGAAATTATATCCCCTTTCCCAATTAGCCGAATTATTAAACCAAAATTAATTAAAATTCAATTAGGGTTTCAAATTTTACGAATTGGGGAAGGCAAAATTAGGGTTTATTCTTATCGAAAAAATCTGAAAATTTTACCATAGAACAAGAATATACCCAGAAAGATTGTGTCAAAATTTCAAGCAATTTCGAGTTGTATAGGTCGACCCTTTAATTGAATTACTGTTCGACACTTTTAATTTTTAATGAAAAATTAACAAAAATGCCCAAAAAACGACACTTCGAGGCCTGTTTTTGCAATTCCGTTCACATGAGTTGATCTTAGAAAATCGTTTTCAATCAAATTAGGGTTTTAAAACTCGAAAAAACGAACATTTTTGATTTCGGACCTGATTATTACGCAATTCATCCAATAATTCGTAAAAATTCCGAAAAATCAACAAAAATCCCAAATTTTCGACATATGCAAAAACAATAATAATCATGCTAATTCATGATTTGAATACATAAGGCTCATGATACCACTGTAGGGGAATACAGTTAAACATAATAACATGTGCGGAACAATCCCCAAAGCCAGGAAACATGTATAAAGCACAGATTAAGCAAACTTACATTCGAAGCGTGTTTTCCACAATAATATGTCAACGAACACGAACAAAGAAATCCACTTGTCGTTCCTCTACTTGGTTCACCGACACGTTCAGATCCGTCTTGATTATCGTAGCTTAGACAATCGATCAAGATACTTTGCTTTTGGGAAGAACTCACTTTGGAGGCACAGAGAGAATTAGGGTTCTCTGTGTCTCTAGGGTTTTGAGTAATATGAATTATGTGTTGTTGGAAAATACAATATGCCTATTGTATTAATGATGTAACCGGCGAAGAACCAAGGGCCCTTGACGGGCCACATCACGCAAGCACTCGCACCGCACGCCCCGCCCAGCGACAAACACTGCAGGCCGAAGCCCACATCGCGCGCGCGCCGAGCAGCTGGGCCGTGGGCCTTTCTCGCTCGTCGCTGCTGTGCTTGTTGTGCGTGCTTATGAGTGCTCGCCCAATGGGCTGGCCTTGCTCGCCTTTTGCTCGCGAGCTTGCTGGCTCGTTGGGCCTTGCACGCTTACGTGCTTGGCTCGACGGGCCGGCAACTCCGATGCCCTTCGTATTCGCGATTTAATATATTTCCGATAATATTATTTATCGTTTCGTATACGACGAATCACCTTCGTACGATACGATTTATTCATGTCGCCCAGCTCACGAATATTCGCGATACGATATATGATTCCGACAAAGGTCGTATCGTATAATACGTTTCCAACTAATTCCCGAAAAGCTATTAAATGAATTTCCGATTCATTTAATCCGGTGATCTGTTACGTGTCATTGGTGTGACCTTGTAGGTTCAGTCAAGAGTAAGTTGTGAGTTCAATATCCATTAGAACTCACTGATCGGAAACATTGCTCCAGCTAGCTGTTCCGATCACTTGATCTCACTGAATTAATTGTTCGCAATTAATCTGAACCTTGGTATTAGACTTAATACACCTTGGGTGAAGGACATATTTCCTTCACCCTCTCCTTCCCTCGCGCACAGCGCCAAGCACCCCTCTCGCTCCCTCGCTCTCTCCCTCGCGCACAGTGCCCAGCACCTCGCGCCCTCGCCCATCCGTCCCGCGCGCCCAGCGCGCTGCTGCTGCTGCCTCGCCCCTTCGACGCTGCGCGCACCCGCACACAAGTCGTGTGTGTGTGTGTGGTGTTGTTCGTGTTTTGTTCGTTCTTGTTCACTCTTTTCGCCCAATCACATAAATTCGTGGTTGTTCCGTGCTATAGGCCGGATTGGTATAATTCTCTTCTTCCTTGCCTATTCTATTTCAATTCCGTATTTTAAATTATAGTATTAATATTGTTTTGAGTAATTAAAATGTCGGGAACCGGTTATGAATACCGTGGTTTGAGAATTTGCGTGTTGTGATTCATTAGGCTTGTTTTGATTATTAAAGGACGAATTTTCAGATTTGTTTATTGAATAAAGAATTGATTTTTATGATAATAAACTAGTTTTATTGGGATTTTCAAGTTAGGGTTTTAACCTAGACCTAATGAGTCAATTGATTAGAATAATTAGGTGATGATTTTAATTATGATAATCATATCAATTATATTTTCAGATTTGAATAAAGGCTTAAAGTGTTGATTTTTATTGATTTTAAAGGCGGAAAAAGTATGTTTTCGTACAAAGGATTGATTTTGCAAATTGAGACGATTATATTATTGAAAAACGATTGAATTCTAAAGTTTAAATGAGATTTTAGATCTTATAAAGTTGCTGGAAATTTAATGAACATGGAAATAATTTAAGTTTCATTATTTTGATGATAGGAGGTGATTTCTAGTTGAGTGCTCGTTATTGCAAAGTGGCCCCTACGCTTAAGTATTCAAGGTACGTACAAGTCTAGGGCGACCATACCTTTTGTCAATGACATTACATGATTGTTGATGATGTGAATTATATTATGTGGATTCATATATGCTTTGGTGAACGATCATGTGAATTATTATTATTAGAATTATTGAATTGTGGATTGAACAAGCATGTTGGGATTATTATGAGTATGGATTTCATTGTCAATCATGTTGTTCAATATTTATGCATGTATGGTTTGTTTCACATGCAAGGGATGGATTATTTATTATTATGCTATTGTAAGGGATGTCTAGCATACTTTGAGTCAATTGTTCGTACTTCGTTGTACTATTTATCACTACTACAAAAATAGCCTAAGAAACCGGGCAAAATAAGGCAAAGAAACCTCACTTTATACGGTGCCTAGGTAGTAGGTCTCTTAGCATAAGAGACCAGAGTTTGCGTCTGGTTTCTTTGATATATCTAAGAAACTGAGTTTGACAGAAAACTGGTTTCTTAGATCATTTTCTGTGAATTCAAATACAGAGAATAAGGGACCGAATTGATGAAATATGCGGTTTCTTTGACAGTACTAGGAAACCACTTTGTTATAAAGTGCGGTTCCTTTGGTTTTTTTTTTTTTGAAGAGACTGTATTTTAAGCATCTACGGTTTCTTTGATACTCCTCTGGTATGAACGTGTGCAGTCTAAGAAACCAAATTTTTAAATATGTGGTTTCCTTGATTTTTTAAAGTTTTTTTTTATTAAATTTGAAATGGTGCTACAACCAATAAATTATTGCATATAATATATTTTCAAATTACATAGTACCTGTTACAATCCATCCAATATCAAAATTGGCTCAATGGTATAATAATAATCCATCAACACTATATATATGCATAAAAAATCTCCAAACCGACCAATGTACCAACTTCTTGTTCTCCAAAGAAATAAATTAAATAAAACTATTATAACATAAACGCCCATCACAAGTTCAAATCCAAAGTACTTCAAATTTAACTTGCTACGAGATTCCCGAAATATTTGTTAGAAAGTTTCAATATGCACTAGCTACAAAAATCATTCATGATCAACGTCCAGAATATCATTTTCTTCCCAAGTGTCCCCATCTGCGCCACATACCTTTTTGCAAAACACTCTCCCTGCAGAATACACAAAGTAGAAACAAAATTATGGTCGCATAACTAGTTTTGTCAGAATTCATCACCAATGAACACTTGTACAAGAATATTGCACTTGTCAATTAATATTATACTACCGCAACTAAAACAAAAAGATGCAAGTATCAAGAAACCATTGCTCATTATCAAGAAATTGAAGTTGCTTCACACATTTTGCAGCTAAGACCAAGAAAAAAAAATTAATGTTTACTAAAGCTCCTTGAAAGGGATATCAGATCTTCAGCTAATTCTTCATTTCGAAATTGCTAGATCTAGAGTAAAAGGAAAGGAAGTTAGTTGTCAGACATACCTGATTGTCGTTGTCGACGATGCAATCATCAACACATGTTCCTTTATGGACCGGTTATACAATTACAACGGTTATCCTAAATTATACGCATATCTCAGTAAAAAATTGTATTGAATCAGTCAGTATTGAATACCCCCCACTTCATGTTCAATATCAAGTCCTTAGTTGCTTAATTTATAGGTTTTGTAATCACGAAAACAGATTTTCCTTAAAAACAGGTTGTCAGCCAAAATAAGTTACACTTTTTTTTTCACGAGATCAATAAGTTACACTCAAAATGCCCTAATTCCCGAATCCGTATCAAGATTTCTTTCTCTTCGTTGAATACTTTCAAAACGGAATATAGTGATGATGAAATATAGTACAGAGCTAAACAACTTTAAGGAATTCTTACCATTCCTGAGAAACTTGTCATCAGTAGGCTCTTTCTTCCTTGCTTGTCCACTAAAGAAGAGGCGACAGCAGTGCCTACACAGAGGAAAAAATGACTTGAGCAAAAAGTTGTGCCAACTAATGAAAAACTAATTTAGAAAAAGTTTCATCTGACAGACCAATAACATTTGATGCTCCAACAAGGGCAATAGTGGCAACATCTTATGATATTCCAGCACTTCGGAATACAGATGTGGAGTAATATACAACATCATTGATTCCTGCCATTTGCTGGAACAAGAAAAGTGCAGCACCAACACTTACCACTGCACATAAAGATAAATTTTATGGATTACTGTGTATATCACACTCAGAAACTATGAGACTCCTGTACATTAACAATTACCAAAATGTTTCACTTTTCACAGTCTTTAGTAAAACATAATTCCCAAGAAAGCATGGAATAAGAGTTCAGTGTAACATAAGTGTCACCTCTTTTACATCCGATTTGTTTGGGTTTGAGGGAGAGGGGTATTGTTAATTACTCCTTAAATCGAATGGATCATTTCTGTCATTGCAGGAGCGATTCTACGCACATTTGACTCCCCTTATCCCAATCTAGGCAGGAGCTTATTTAGAAGCACTCATAATATTGATAATAATGTCAATTTCAGGAGGGCTGAGGTAATATCATAATATTGAAAGACATCCTGGATATACCTTTCCTGTAGCGGCTACTGAACAGATCAAACCAACCAGCTTTTGGTTCAGAAGAACCTTGAACAGATGCTCTGAAATCATTAATCACCTCCGGAAGATATGTTTTCTTATCTAGTGAAACTGCGTGATGTATTCGGAATAATCAGACTCCAAACATCAAGCAAGTATGAGGTTCTGTATGTTCACATTCAACTCAATCACTAAAATTACCTAGAACTCACTCATTTAATTGTAAATGAAGTTATTAAACACTGTAAGGACACAACTTCATTCAGCTCATCACTAAATTGCTGTAAAAAAATTTGGGGCTTTGAGAAATGAGCTGGGAAAAAAGTAGAAATAGGTTCATCGTTTTGGTTTTATGAATATTTTGTTGATTAAGGGTTTGTTGGGGAATTTGATTATCTGAGTTAATTAGTGACTAGGTAGAGATCCTTGACTTGGTTTTTTATTTCTCTGTTTAGTTTGATCGTTTGCCCTTGACTTTTATTTATGCTTCACTAGTAGAAAATTATATACTTGAGGCGTGACTTTTACATTCATTTGTACATCACACCACAATATAAACTTCGGTATAAATTCTACTCATCTACTGTAATATTTGATATAAGCATATTACAGTTATAAACTAAGGCAAAAAATGAAAGATATATGAAAATTCAAGAACCATCCTAGTCACTCTTTAGACATTGCTAACATAATTAAATGTGTTTTTGGACAATGTAACAGCAAAAGGAGCGGAAACTTGTGTTGAAGTTCTCAGCCATAGAAATCTACAATGAACTTGTTAGGGACCTTCTAAGTATAGACACTACCCTCTCAGACTGTTGGATGATCCCGAAGTTTGTTTTACATCAGTATTTTTCAAAGGTATATGTGAGATATATGTCGCAAGAAAATGAAAGAAAAAAAGTAGTATGGTCAATTTTTGTTTCACCAAGAGGCACAATTATATGAAAAGCTAACCGAGGAGACTCTACAAGATAAGAGCCATCTTCTAGAGCTCATTGTCGTATGTGAAGGTAAGGGACTTGTCTTCTGAGGCAACAAATATATTCTTAATCTTAAGTACAATGTCACAGGAAATAATAACGATGGTTCTGTTTCTCATTAATCATAGCTCAAAGACAGATAGGAGAGACTAATCTAAACGAAGCGAGTTCTAGATCTCATCAAATCCTCAGGCTGGTAAGTGGTTTAATTACTTAAAAGTACTGAAATTTTTTTAACTAATGTTTTCTCATAACTACATAGTAGGTTGTGTTAGGTTATGATACATATGACAATACATAAATCATGCGGTAAAACCATAAAGCCAGGAAAGCATATTATTTACACATAATCATTTAGCATAGTATAGATGCATACACTTTGTAGCGTGCCTTCCCTAGCTGCGCCCGAACCGAACAAGAACAAGTCTTTGGGACTCCCAGTGTCGTCCCTCCGTAGATAGTCCACAGTACGTCCGGATCCGCCTCAAGATTGACCAACTAGAATCGCCCTTAAGGTGCTTGGGAATTTTCGGCTATTATTGTGCAAGAGTGTGGTTGAATTTTCTTTCAAAAAACTTACCCTTTGAATACTTCAATCGTGCGTATAAATTATGACCCTAGGCCCTTATTTATAGAGGTTTGGAAAGGGAATTGGAATCCTAGTAGGATACGATTTAATTAAACTTAGAATCCTACAAGGACTCTAATTAATTAAATAATCCTAATAGGAATAGGAATTTAATCATACATCAAATCCTAATAGATTTAGGAATTGTGCATGGACACAAACACACACGCACGGAGCCACGAGGGCGCCCGCACGCGTGCGCTTGGCCCACGCAGCCCACGCTGGGCAGCCTTGCCTTGGCGCGCTGGGCCTGCCTTGCGGTGGGCCTGGCGCTGCCTTGGGCTGGGCGTTGGCGCGCGTCCTTGCTTGCTGGGCGATGGCCTGGCTTCGTGCCGGGCTTTCGTCCGGCAGGCCTCGTCCGATGCTTATTCGTACGATACGCTTCCGATTAAATTCCCGGTTTCGGAATTCATTTCCGATACGAACAATATTTAATATTTCCGATTCCGGAATTAATTTCCGTTTCGAACAAATATTTAATATTTCCGTTTCCGAAACTATTTTCCGATTCCGATAATATTTCCGATTCTGACAATATTTCCGTTTCCGGCAATATTTCCGATTCCGGCAATATTTCCATTTCCGATAATATTTTCCGATACGTACCATGTTTCCGTTTCCGGCAACATCTACGACTTGGATAATATTTATATTTCCGATACGATCCATATTTCCGTTTCCGGCAATATCACCGTTTCCGGAGTATTCATTTCTTGCTTGTGACGATCTCAGCTCCCACTGAAACGTAACCAAGATCCGTCGATTCCGAATATCCATAGATAGAGTATTTAATGCCATTAAATACTTGATCCGTTTACGTACTATTTGTGTGACCCTATGGGTTCAGTCAAGAGTAAACTGTGGATTAATATCATTAATTCCACTTGAACTGAAGCGGCCTCTAGCTAGGCATTCAGCTCACTTGATCTCACTGAATTATTAACTTGTTAATTAATACTGAACCGCATTTATTAGACTTAACATTGAATGCATACTTGGACCAAGGGCATTATTTCCTTCAGTCTCCCACTTGTCCTTAGGGACAAGTGTGCATTTCCTAATTCCTTTGTCGCTCGATGCTTGCTCTTGAACATAAGGTAAGAGTTGTCATCCTTATTATGTCCAGAGGTGTTTCTCGATTTCAGAGTTCAACTGATCAAATAAACAGATAATCACAGCCTATAATTCATCTGAGCACGACCATGCATTTCACAGTTTCTAGCTCTCCGAGTGGCCTTGTACAACTTTTAAGCATCTCATCCCGATTTATGGGAGGACAATCCCAATCTTGCGATCTTGAGATTAGACTTCGTTTGATAGGTGATTACCTGAGCGTTGCCTTTATAGCCTCCTTTTACGGTGCGACGGTTGGTCAATGTCAAAGCAACCAATTCTTAAACAAGTAATCTCAAATCACTCAGGTATTGAGGATTTAGTGTCTAATAATTTTAATGAAATTTACTTATGACAGATTTTCATCTCTTACAGTAAAGTTTCATAGGTCTGTCCGATACTAGTCTTCCCAAAGTAAGTATCTATGCAAATGATTATGACATTGCCATGTCCACATAGTTCAAGAAACAGAACTACTAGTCATCTTGCATTCTAGTCGTCTAACGTTTTCTATGCGTCCAATTTTATAGAAAGCTCCGACCAGGGACCATTTTCAACTTTTGACATTCAAGTTCACTTGATAGACATTTCTTAGTCACAGCACTGGTCCTGACAGTCTATCTTGAATATATCGTCAAATTGAAGGGACTCATCATTTAATAAACCACAAATTAAATGGAAAAATGAATTCTATTCATTTATTGTGAATGATTAACCAATAATGTTTTACAAAGATTTAAACTCTAAAACTTTAAAACATTAAATGAGGACATCAAAGCCATTCTCCAATATGCTTGATTCCCATGGCTGCAGTGTGCGAGTTGTGCTTCGCCTGCGGCAGAGGTTTAGTTAATGGATCTGATATGTTGTCATCAGTTTCAATCTTGCTTATCTCGACTTCTTTTCTTTCAACGAACTCTCGTAGAAGGTGAAATCTACGAAGTACATGCTTGACTCTTTGGTGGTGTCTAGGCTCCTTTGCCTGTGCAATAGCTCCGTTATTATCACAATACAAGGCTATTGGTCCTTTAATGGAGGGGACTACACCTAGTTTACCTATGAACTTCCTTAGACATATAGCTTCCTTTGCTGCTTCATGTGCAGTAATGTACTCCGCTTCAGTTGTAGAATCCGCAATGGTGCTTTGCTTAGCACTTTTCCAGCTTACTGCACCTCCGTTGAGGTAGAAGACAAAACCAGACTGTGATCTGAAATCATCTTTGTCGGTTTTGAAACTTGCGTCCGTATAGCCTTTAACAATTAATTCATCATCTCCACCATAGACCAGGAAGTCTGTTAGGTTATGATACATATGACAATTCATAAATCATGCGGAAAAACCATTTAGCCAGGAATACATATTATTTACACATAATCATATAGCATAGTTTAGATGCATACTCTTTGTTGCGTGCCTTCCCTAGCTGCGCCCGAACCGAACAAGAACAAGTCTTTAGGACTCCAAGTGTCGTCCCTCCGTAGATAGTCCACAGCACGTCCGGATCCGCCTTAAGATTGACAAACTAGAATCGCCCTTAAGGTACTAAAGATTTTCGGCACTTATAGTCAAGGAATGTGTCTGAATTTTCTCTCAAAAACTCACTTTGAATACTTGAATAATCTCTGAAAATATGTGACCCTAGGCACCTATTTATAGAGTTATGGAAAGGGTTTTGGAATCCTATTAGGATACTAATTTATTTAATTATAACCCTACTAGGACTCTAATTAAATAATCATTATCTAATAGTTTTAGGATTTAATCACACTTCGAATCCTGATTGCTTCAGGATTCCCGCACAAGCATTGCACGAGCACCGTACACCCGCGCAAGCCTTGCGGCCCACGCTAGGCGCACAACGCTCGGCCCACTGCTGTGCTCTCGCGCGCGCGCCCAAGGCCTTGGCTGGGCCTGGCCTTGCGCTGGGCCTGGTCGAGGCTTGGCGTGCGATGGTGCGCGTTGGCTCGCTGGGCGACGGCCTGGCTTCGTGCTGGGCCTTCGTCTAGCGGGCCTCGTCCGATGCTAATTCGTACGATACGCTTCCGATTAAATTTCCGATTCCGGAATTCATTTCCGATACGAACAATATTTAATATTTCCGATTCCGGAATCAATTTCCGTTTCGAACAAATATTTAATATTTCCGTTTCCGGAATTATTTTCCGATTCCGATAATATTTCCGATTCTGACAATATTTCCGTTTCCGGCAATATTTCCGATTCTGGCAATATTTCCATTTCCGATAATATTTTCCGATACGTACCATGTTTCCGTTTCCGGCAACATCTACGACTTGGATAATATTTATATTTCCGATACGATCCATATTTCCGTTTCCGGCAATATCATCGTTTCCGGAGTATTCATTTCTTGCCTGTGACGATCTCAGCTCCCACTGAAACCAAGATCCGTCGATTCCGAATATCCATAGATGGAGTATTTAATGCCATTAAATACTTGATCCGTTTACGTACTATTTGTGTGACCGTACGGGTTTAGTCAAGAGTAAGTTGTGGATTAATATCATTAATTCCACTTGAACTGAAGCGGCCTCTAGCTAGGCATTCAGCTCACTTGATCTCACTGAATTATTAACTTGTTAATTAATACTGAACCGCATTTATTAGACTTAACATAGAATGCATACTTGGACCAAGGGCATTATTTCCTTCAAAGTCATCTTTGTGCCTTTTCAGGTACCTAAGAATATTCTTGGCAGCAGTCCAATGTGCCTCTCCTGGGTCTGACTGGTATCTGCTCGTAGCACTGAGTGCGTACGCAACATCCGGGCGTGTACATTGTTAGGTTATGATACATATGACAATTCATAAATCATGCGGAAACAACCATTAAGCCAGGAATACATATTATTTACACATAATCATTTAGCATAGTTTAGATGCATACTCTTTGTTGCGTGCCTTCCCTAGCTGCGCCCTAACCGAACAAGAACAAGTCTTTAGGACTCCAAGTGTCGTCCCTCCGTAGATAGTCCACAGCACGTCCGGATCCGCCTTAAGATTGACCAACTAGAATCGCCCTTAAGGTACTATTATTTTCGGCACTTTTAGGCAATTGTGTGACTGAATTTTTCTCTCAAAAACTCACTTTGAATACTTAAAAACTCGTCGTAAATATGTGACCCTAGGCACCTACTTATAGAGTTATGGAAAAGGATTCGGAATCCTATTAGGATACTAATTTATTTAATTATAATCCTACTAGGACTCTAATTAAATAAACTAAATCTTTTAGGATTAGATTTAATCATATGACGAATCCCGGTAGCCTTAGGATTCGAGCAACACACTTCGAGTAATACGCTAGCACCGCACGCAGGCCTTGCGGCCCACGCACAGCGCCAGCCCACTCGTCGCAGCCCCGCGCGCGCGCCCAAGCTTCGGCTGGGCCTGGCTTTTGCGCTGGGCCTAGTCGCATGCTTGGCGTGTGGTTGTTGCGCTTGGCTTGCTGGGCGATGGCCCGGCTTCGTGCTGGGCCTTCGTCTGGCAGGCCTCGTCCGATGCTAATTCGTACGATGCGCTTCCGATTAAATTCTCGATTCCGGAATTCATTTCCGATACGAACAATATTTAATATTTCCGATTCCGGAATTAATTTCCGTTTCGAACAAATATTTAATATTTCCGTTTCTGGAACTATTTTCCGATTCCGATAATATTTCCGATTCTGACAATATTTCCGTTTCCGGCAATATTTCCGATTCCGGCAATATTTCCATTTCCGATAATATTTTCCGATACGTACCATGTTTCCGTTTCCGGCAACATCTACGACTTGGATAATATTTATATTTCCGATACGATCCATATTTCCGTTTCCGGCAATATCATCGTTTCCGGAGTATTTATTTCTTGCCTGTGACGATCTCAGCTCCCACTGAAACCAAGATCCGTCGATTCCGAATATCCATAGATGGAGTATTTAATGCCATTAAATACTTGATCCGTTTACGTACTATTTGTGTGACCGTACGGGTTCAGTCAAGAGTAAGCTGTGGATTAATATCATTAATTTCACTTGAACTGAAGCGGCCTCTAGCTAGGCATTCAGCTCACTTGATCTCACTGAAATATTAACTTGTTAATTAATACTGAACCGCATTTATTAGACTTAACATTGAATGCATACTTGGACCAAGGGCATTATTTCCTTCAGTCTCCCACTTGTCCTTAGGGACAAGTGTGCATTTCCTAATTCCTTTGTCGCTCGATGCTTGCTCTTGAACATAAGGTAAGAGTTGTCATCCTTATTATGTCCAGAGGTGTTTCTCGGTTTCAGAGTTCAACTGATCAAATAAACAGATAATCATAGCCTATGATTCATCCGAGCACGGCCATGCATTTCACAGTTTCTAGCTCTCCGAGTGGCCTTGTACAACTTTTAAGCATCTCATCCCGATTTATGGGAGGACAATCCCAATCTTGCGATCTTGAGATTAGACTTCGTTTGATAGGTGATTACCTGAGCGTTGCCTTTATAGCCTCCTTTTACGGTGCGACGGTTGGTCAACGTCAAAGTAACCAGTTCTCAAACAAGTAATCTCAAATCACTCAGGTATTGAGGATTTAGTGTCTAATAATTTTAATGAAATTTACTTATGACAGATTTTCATCTCTTACAGTAAAGTTTCATAGGTCTTGTCCGATACTAGTCTTCCCATAGTAAGTATCTATGCAAATGATTATGACATTGCCATGTCCACATAGTTCAAGAAACAGAACTACTAGTCATCTTGCATTCTAGTCGTCTAACGTTTACTATGCGTCCAATTTTACAGAAAACTCCGACTAGGGACCATTTTCAACCTTTGACATTCAAGTTCACTTGATAGACATTTCTTAGTCACAGGACTGGTCCTGACAGTCTATCTTGAATATATCGTCAAATTGAAGGGACTCATCATTTAATACTAAACCAAGATTAAATGGAATATGAAAATACATTTCATATATGATAAATGTTCAACCCTAATGTTTTACAACCATGGGCCTCAAACCCATCTTTAAAACATTTCATGGAATTCAAAGCTATGCTTGATTTCCAGTGCTACAACGTGAGTGTTGCTTCTCACTTGTTGCATAGGTTTAGTTATCACGCTTTGCCAATATTAACATCCTTTTCATCGAATGTTCTTCGAGATATGATGATAAGATCTTTTGAGTATGTTTATTTTGTGATCTAGTCTTTCTTGCTACATTAGTGGTTCTACGCATTTTGCAATGAAGAACCATTAAGTCAACAGACATGTGATCTTCCCAAGTTCAATGAAGAACTCATATAAACAACTCTATTTTATTGCTTCTTAGGCAATAATTACTTTTACTTCAACTGTATAGGTTGCTAGTGATGCTTTGTTTGGATCTACTTATCCAAGCAGTTCACAGATATGTGGAAGACTCTCCAACTATATCTTAGAACATAGAAATTATTATTTTAATTTCCCACGCAACAACTCATGGTCTTCAATCCATGTTGCCATTTCAAAACACGATGCTCTTTAGCTCGTCCTTGTCAATGGTTAACTCCAAAGGGTCTTGCTTGATCCTTTGCCAGTCTTTATGCGTGTAGCATTAATATTTAGCATATCTTTATTTCCTTGAATCAAGAACTATTCCTATGTACCTTTTCAAGTACCATAAGTGTTCTTGATCTCAATCTAGTTGATATTCACTTAGATCAATAGAGATTGGTATATGTTCGTCATGCCTAAAGTCATACGATACATTTTTGGCGATCCTCATATTATATCATACATGATAAATTCTTTTGCAGAATAATTCCCAATTGAATTCTATTCATGTAACTTTAGCTCATTCAATTTCAGTAGATACTGAATCCAGCTAAATTCTTTGACATATAATATAGGTTAAGAATCTCACTTAGATCCTTTGATGTTTTAACTTAGTAAATGCTTATACATAGTTCAAACATTATTTTACTTAGATTTATTCACATGGGTCGAATATCTCCAATGGAGTATTTCGTGTTTGATTTAGTAAATGCCATTACTTAATCCAAAACAATATTATAAGATCTTTGTAAATAGATCTTAGTACCCAGTATGTACTAACTTTCGCCTTGGTCCATCATTGATGAATAATCTCAAATCTAAGTATTTAGCATTTGAATGTTATTTCACAATAGAGAGATATGTGTGTGATACACATAGGACCAATTAAGTTTTATGTACTCCCACTAAACTTCTTATATATCTATAAGAATCATGTACATTTTATGAAACTATAATACTTATTAGCTTCACTAAAATACATTTCTAATTCCCAATTGCTTGCTTAAATCTGTACTTAGATTTTATAAACTAGCTTTTCTTTTCAAGCATTTATTTGGATCCACAAATCCTATGACATAGCATGTACATAGTTTCTTCCAACATTTGACTGAGGAAGATGTTTTGTCATCCAATTGCCATATGTACCAATATGCAATCATTGCTTGAATTATAGACTTAAGCATTACGATTTTGCATGAGGTTTCAACACAATCCACATCGTGAATTTTCTTGTAACCTTTAGCAACTAATCTAGCTTTGTGTGTGAACACAATTTCATGTTTGATGGTATTTATCCTTAAAACAAACTTTGCAACCAATAGGTGTGAAACTATTCTTGCAAATCAACAAAATTTCAATTTTGTCATCAAAACATTGAGTATGTTTTATGGCCTCTAACCATTTAAAACATTTGAGTCTATATATGGCCTCTAACCATTTTAGGGAATCTGGGTTTCGTCATAGCTTTCTTACAAGTCACAAACTCATTAATCTACATGATAATAGTTTGACTGCAAGTTGTAGGTTTCTTCACTATCTAATAGAAGAATTGCATAGTTTCAGTGACCTGAACTCCATGTTTCTTCACTATCTAATAGAAGAATCTCATAGTTTCAGTGACTTGAACTCTATGCCTACAAGGGTATAGAACATCAAACAACAGAATGTCAATAGCCACTTAAAAGTCCTTTGAATAATCTGTTCTCCTTGAAGCACTTGTAAAGTCTTCTAAGAGATGTCTATTCTTTAAAGCCACTTCTAAAGTCCTTAAAGAATACGTGTTCGGATTTTCTAAAGAACTTCGAAAAGCCTCCGGAATGTCCGTTTATGTTTGTTGTTCGCCTCAAAGACTTTCGAGGTCTATTTTCTTCCACTTGTCATTTTGGAAACGAATCTCCAAAAGGACATCATTTCGAGCAAACAAACATTATGTTCTCAAAAATTCGTGGAAGAAACAATACCCTTGTGTCTCATTTGAATAAATCACAATGAAACATATATCTATACTTGGGCCTTAGTTTGTTGAATAACAAACACTAAGCTCCCACTGAGTTTAGCAACTCTCTAGATATATATTATCGAAAAGATATTCTGAAATTTCTTTTCTATAGCTTTGACGAATTTAGTTTAGTTTGGTGGTAGTTGAGCATTTTGTTTTAGAAATTAAAGGAAAAGTCTTTATGATCCATCATTGATCGAATCAAGTACTAATCGACTTCGATCATTCCAACTTAGATATGCCATATCTTATGGAGCTAGATTGTGAATTTTACTACACAATCATTGATGATCATTCTTGATTTAAGTAATCATCAACATGATCTAACCTAGATCTTTATGATTTCTTACCAAGTGGGATTTATACTTCTGAATCTTTGAACTAGCCAAACAGATTCAAACTTATATCACATTGAGTAAATAAACCTATATTCACTCAAATGTGTGTGAAATAATAAAGTCATAAAACCTTTCTTTAGCTTTGAACTCTATTGTCTAGGCGTTCTAACAATAGTTCATATCTTTTGTTTCTTTCAACAAGTAAGACTAGTCGTCTTAAATTGATCTAGAAATCAATGAACTTTCAAAAGTCCATCAAAATAGAGCTTTTGAATGTTAATTTGTTGATATGGTCTAAGCAACAATGCCAAAGATTAGTGGAACTCAAATCAAGGGGTTGATTTGAACCTAGTAAAGTTCTTTAAAGAGTTGTTTGTTTTAATCAAGCATATTGACTCAACCTGTAATTGACCATTTCATTCAAATAAACAAACAAACATTGTTTTTGTTTTTCTTGAATGTGAGTCTTTCTGTGTTTGAAAACAGAAATTTAGGTATGTTGATTATGGAACAAAATAGCCATTAAGTTCCAGCCTTTGAAAGGACTTTAAAACAAACTAGATGACCCTACAACTAATGTAGCATTGCCATGCTTCATTTCCCACTTGTAGGTCATTAGTGTATCCTAGCTTCCATTGTTTGAGTTATTACCGAAGTAAGAACCTCAAGCGGTATATGATACCAAGGAAGTTTGATTGCTAGGTCACTTCTCTTTAAACATAAACTTATAGGTAGAAACGGAATCGTAAATTCCTTTCATTTGTTCCTTGTTTTCCTATTTCTTGTACCCTTTCTCATAGTCTTAAGAATTGAATTCTATAGTGTTGACTTTTATACTTTGTTAGACATGTCCGATGTCATTCCAACAGAGTTCTTACCATTTTATTTATGTTGAATAATCTGTTTCAACTAGATGATCTTACCAGAAGCTTCTAAAGTTCTCTAAGCATCAATCTATTCGAATGTCTAGGGACTAGACTCATTCGAGAATTAAATGGACAAAGATATTAGGTTGTTAACCATTGGTAAAGCTGAGTGTTTAAACTCAATGCTTTATGATCTCAAAACTACATTGTATTTTGAATTCACAAGCACCAATCGGTTTGCCATTCGACTTTGATACTCGAAAACAACCATAAAAGTCGCTAAAAGAAACGTACATTTTAAATCGCTTATTTTCTCTCATTTCCGTGAATCGTTCTTGAATTCACTACCAATCGAGGAAATTTACTGTTACCTTTCTAAAAGGATTTATTGCAGTGCAAGATATTTAATTATAAACAATAATTAAAACATACATTGAAGCATGCAAAGTCTAAACATTTATCATGAGTAATAACTTGAAAATTAAAGCAATCATGCAATTTAAACAAGTCATTAGCATTTTATTCGAATTATGTGTTCCGGCAGGTGTGAATAAAATGATTCCAAGACCCTAAAACCATTGAAGAATTAAGCACAGTTTGTCGACTCAATTCTAAAACATTTTAGGTAAGCAAAAGCCTTTTGCTAATAGTCTAGAAACTACTCTTGGTTGATAGGTACGTCTAAGAACTTATTAGGTAAACCTATCGATTTTGCCACGACATAAAAGGACTCCTTACTTATATCGTTGAGTTTCACCAAAACTAACGTGTACTCACAATTATTTGTGTACCTTGCCCCTTTAGGACCAATAAGTAACACCTCGCTGAGCGAAAACTATTACTAGATTGATGTAAAGGATATCCAAGCAAGTGTATATTTTGGCATGGCACCTTTTAACTCAATTTTTTAACTTTGGAACTTAAGGCTCTTACTATGTTGGTTAGATTTTAAGTGAACTAAAATCCTTAATCATGCAACATAATCAAGCTTTTGATCTCATGCATTTTAAGACATATTTAAAAGCAATAAATAACTTAAAACATGCATAAGATAAATGTGATCTAGTATGGCCCGACTTCATCTTGAAGCTTTAACTTCAAAGTCCGTCTTGAAAATCACCGTGGGAGGCACCATTTTCTACAAATAGGATAAGCTATAATTAAAACTAATTACAACTATTTGATGGTACGCAGACCATATTTGAATTGAAAAACAACTTTGGTTCTTTAGACCAATTACATTCAAATTAATGGTACGCAGACCATATTTTCTATCCTATTTGGGCCATACTAGTCACTTCATAACCTGCAAAACAGTACATATACAATATATACCATTCACCCATTCATTATCATGAATGGCCCACATAGCTGGTTAGTAAAACACATTATGCATCACGTAAACATTTGCAACAATTAATCAAGGGCACCAATAATCTACCAATTATTCAGTCCTTATTAATTCTAATCAAGTTGTTTTAACCTTAAGGATTTGTAGACCTAATCAAGAGTTTATGACTAAAAGCGCTCCCACTTAAACCAATAAATTCATATGCTTTACTAATTTTAAACATAAAAATGTATTTCTAGTCTAACCGGAAACATACAAATTTAATTAAAATTTAAAGCTCATATAAATTTATAATTGAATCCAAAAGGTTTAATTTAATTTCAGTCGTATTAAAATTAATTCATGATTTTAATTTTAGTAAAATAATTAGAATAAATAAAATTTGATATAATTACAATATTCAAAATTAAAATCCAAGAAAATAATTTAAATTATTAATTTTAAAATTAATTAAAATTACGCAAACTGAAAATTTTAAATTAAAATTTCAAAACGATCTAATCGCAACGCAAACACCCTACGCAACGTACGCCCATGGGCCACACGCACACAGCCATCGCTGGCCATGTGCGCGCAGCCCATGCGCTGCGTCGCATAGCTGCTGCTACTATCCTTCGCAAGCCATCGCGCGAGCTGGTGCTCGCTGCGCGCGCGCCAGCGCTCGATGCACGAGAGCCATCGCTCGCTGCGTTCGCTCGCCAGCGCTCGCTTGATGCGAGCCAGCGCTCGCTGTGCGCGCTCGCCAGCGCTCGCTGTGCGCGCTCGCCAGCGCTCGCTTGATGCGAGCCAGCGCTCGCCAGCGCTCGCTGCGCGCGCTCGCCAGCGCTTGCTTTGTGCGAGCCAGCGCTCGCTGCGCGAGGCATCGACGCTGGGCGCAGCACTCGTGGCACGCGAGCTTGCGCTCGCTGCGCGCGAGGCTGCGCGCGCTTGCGCGAGGCAGTGCGCGTTGTGGCGCAGCTCGCTTGCTGCCCACACGCGACTGCTGTGCCTTGCATTCGCCCATGCCCATTCGTCCATTGCTCATAGCCCACGACACAAGGCAGGGCTGCTGCCTTGTGCTCGTGCACCATGGCCTTGCTCATTGCATTCGTGCCGCATGGGCGACGAGCTCCCTTGCTCGTCGTCACATGCCCGCACTATACAACACCCCTTAAGGGTAACACGTAGCGTCCATTGCTTTGTGCGTGCAAGTTATATGAACGAATCGCATAAAATTTAAAAAATTTATATTTAAAATTAATGACAAATTAATAAATAATATTAATTTCATAATTTTAGGGCGAAAAATCGAAAATTTATTATTCAATTGATTTCCGATTAACATGGATTCAAGTCTAGGTCATAAAAATTTAAAATTTATCATAAATTTACAATTTTATGGTGGTTTTTTAATCATAGGTATCTAATTAAATTAAAATTAATTATGAAAATCAAATTAATTCTAAATTATTCTAATTTTCAACAAATTAATCATAATTACAAATTAGATTGCATAATTAACAAGGCTAGGCATTCAAACTTGTTAAACATATACAGTAGGTCAATCAAAAATTCAAGATTTATCAACAAGAATCGCAAATATTTAATTTAACATCTTAAATTTACGAAATTTTGCATTCGAAAAACTAAAACCTTCGAAAAGTCATAGTTAGGCTTCGAATTTGAGAATTCTGGGTTCGGCAGAAAATTACTATTTTTGTCAAAATTTTAGAATGCCTTTTACATGCGGAATTGACACAAAAATCACTCGATTTGGATGAGTAACGAAGAAACTGCCGAAAAACTGCGTACGTATAATTAAATAAACGCAATTTGCAATTAATTAACAATTACGAAAATTAATCACCCCTTTTAATTCTTGCAAATTTGTAATATTTAACCATGTTCATGCAATTTAGATTATGAAAATAATAAGAGGCTCGTGATACCACTGTTAGGTTATGATACATATGACAATTCATAAATCATGCGGAAACAACCATTAAGCCAGGAATACATATTATTTACACATAATCATTTAGCATAGTTTAGATGCATACTCTTTGTTGCGTGCCTTCCCTAGCTGCGCCCGAACCGAACAAGAACAAGTCTTTAGGACTCCAAGTGTCGTCCCTCCGTAGATAGTCCACAGCACGTCCGGATCCGCCTTAAGATTGACCAACTAGAATCGCCCTTAAGGTACTATTATTTTCGGCACTTTTAGGCAATTGTGTGACTGAATTTTTCTCTCAAAAACTCACTTTGAATACTTAAAAACTCGTCGTAAATATGTAACTCTAGGCACCTATTTATAGAGTTATGGAAAAGGATTCGGAATCCTATTAGGATACTAATTTATTTAATTATAATCCTACTAGGACTCTAATTAAATAAACTAAATCTTTTAGGATTAGATTTAATCATATGACGAATCCCGGTAGCCTTAGGATTCGAGCAACACACTTCGAGTAATACGCTAGCACCGCACGCAGGCCTTGCGGCCCACGCACAGCGCCATCCCACTCGTCGCAGCCCTTCGCGCGCGCCCAAGCTTCGGCTGGGCCTGGCTTTTGCGCTGGGCCTGGTCGCATGCTTGGCGTGTGGTTGTTGCGCTTGGCTTGCTGGGCGATGGCCCGGCTTCGTGCTGGGCCTTCGTCTGGCAGGCCTCGTCCGATGCTAATTCGTACGATGCGCTTCCGATTAAATTCTCGATTCCGGAATTCATTTCCGATACGAACAATATTTAATATTTCCGATTCCGGAATTAATTTCCGTTTCGAACAAATATTTAATATTTCCGTTTCCGGAACTATTTTCCGATTCCGATAATATTTCCGATTCTGACAATATTTCCGTTTCCGGCAATATTTCCGATTCCGGCAATATTTCCATTTCCGATAATATTTTCCGATACGTACCATGTTTCCGTTTCCGGCAACATCTACGACTTGGATAATATTTATATTTCCGATACGATCCATATTTCCGTGTCCGGCAATATCATCGTTTCCGGAGTATTTATTTCTTGCCTGTGACGATCTCAGCTCCCACTGAAACCAAGATCCGTCGATTCCGAATATCCATAGATGGAGTATTTAATGCCATTAAATACTTGATCCGTTTACGTACTATTTGTGTGACCGTACGGGTTCAGTCAAGAGTAAGCTGTGGATTAATATCATTAATTCCACTTGAACTGAAGCGGCCTCTAGCTAGGCATTCAGCTCACTTGATCTAACTGAATTATTAACTTGTTAATTAATACTGAACCGCATTTATTAGACTTAACATTGAATGCATACTTGGACCAAGGGCATTATTTCCTTCATACATATCATAGCATACATTATTGAACCAATTAATGATGCATATGGAATCCCATTCATTCGTCTACGCTCATCAAGTGTTTTTGGGCACTGAGTCTTGCTTAGAGTTATTCCATGAGACATGGGTAGGTAGCCTCGCTTGGAGTCTGCCATCTTGAACCTATCAAGCACCTTATTGATATAAGTGCTTTGACTAAGTCCAATCATCTTTTTAGATCTATCTGTGTAAATCTTGATGCCCAATATGTACTATGCTTCTCCTAGATCCTTCATCGAAAAATATTTCCCAAGCCAAATCTTGACAGAGTTCAACATAGGAATGTCATTTCCGATAAGTAATATGTCATCGACATATAATACTAGGAAAGCAATCTTGCTCCCACTGACCTTCTTGTATACACAAGATTCGTCTGCGTTCTTGATGAAACCAAAGTCACTGACTGCTTCATCAAAACGTATATTCCAGCTCCTGGATGCCTGCTTCAATCCGTAGATTGATTTCTTTAGCTTGCATACCTTTTTAGCATTCTTTGGATCCTCAAAACCTTCATGCTGTGTCATAAACACAGTTTCTGTTAAAACGCCGTTTAAGAAAGCGGTTTTGACATCCATCTGCCATATTTCGTAATCGTAATATGCAGTGATTTCTAACATTATCCGAATAGACTTTAGCATTGCAACTGGTGAAAAGGTTTCATCGTAATCCACACCGTGGACTTGCCTGTAATCTTTTGCAACCAATCTAGCTTTGAAAACTTCAAGTTTCTCATCCTTGTCCTTTTTCAGTTTGAAAACCCATTTGCTTCCAATGGATTGGTAGCCATCTGGCAAATCGACCAAATCCCATACTTGGTTTTCAGACATGGAGTCTAATTCAGATTGCATGGCTTCTTGCCATTGCTTAGAGCTAGGGCTCGTCATAGCTTGTTTGTAAGTCGCAGGTTCATCACTTTCAAGTAGACCTGTGCAAGGGGCTGGAGGCCCGTTAAAAGCCCTAGCCCGACCTTTTTATTAAAGGGCTAAGCCCTTTAACTTATTAAAGGGGCTGGGCTTTTGGGGGGCTTTATTTTAAAGGGCTTTTATAGGGCTTCATTTTAAAGTTCATTTTAACTGGATTTAGATTGAATTCATTTAACTTTAACAACTAAATTCAAAATAAATCAATCACAAAATGAACCTGTCAAACCCTAAATTTTCCCCCCAAAATTAAGAACTCTTATTTTCATTCTCCTCCTTTTCCCCCCCAAATAAGAACCCTAATTTCTCTCTCCTCTTTTCCCCAAAATTAATAACCTAATTCTTTCTAACAATCGCCGTCGCCGTCGCCGCCATAACAATCACCGTCGCCGCCAGAGCAATCGCCGTCGCCGCCTTCGAATTCAGGTATACCCTACTTCGTATTAAAAGGGGTTATAGAAAGGGATTTGATTCGTGTTGTGTCTGTTCGATTCAAGGATGATTGTCTTTGTTTAGCCATTCATGGGGGTAATCGGAAATTCAGTTCTTAGAATATATTGAAGTTGGTTGCCAGTTGATTATAGGTACTTTAGTTTAGAAATTAGTGATTTGGTTTTGTAAAAACTTTTGGCCTGGAATCTGTAAATCAGGAAAAGTTTAGTAATTTCTCAATTATATAAGGTAATTTAATTTGTAAACTTAGGGTTTACTTGAGATTTTGATTTATGAATATTCAGTTTTGCAAATTGATTCTATGTCTTCATGATATCAAAATCATGGAACTTGATAGGGATTTTGGATTGATTCCATACTTGACGATATAATTATTGAATTAGAATGATAGCATTATAAATTGAGTTGTTATTGCGTTAGAGTTTGCAGTCAATATGACTCATACAAAGTTAGAGTTGGCGTAGGAATTGGTTTCTGATATTTGTATACTATAAATATTTGGGATAATCAATAATAAGAGATACACTTTTGAGTTAATTTGATAGAAACCCAGTTTAGATTCCTCATCCAGAGCATCTTCTTATATCAAGAATCCTTTTTATAAAAAGAATTAGTATAAAGGCTATACATTACATACAAATATGTTTAGAAAAACTTGTGATAAGTTTGTTTGTTTCTAGAAATTTCAGACTTTATGATGTTGAAAGTGTACATTTGTATTTTCAGTGGTTAATACATGTATTTTTGTCGAATTTCAGAGTATTATGGAGGGTACTAGTGCACCAACTTCGTCGACAAGGCCGTTAGAAGATGGGTATAGTGAATATTCGGCCCCACAACAACGTAAAAGGAAGAAAAAGTCGATGGTATGGCGTGAAATGAAGGAAGGAAATAACGATAAAGGTGAAAATGTTGCTATTTGTGTTCATTGTAAGCAAATATTAGTTGCCACCTCTAATAGTGGAACTTCACATTTAAAACGGCATTTATTAGAGAGTTGTCCATGTAGGCCAGAAGGACTTGCACTTGGGGAAGGGGGTTCTAATATGGAAGAGGAAAAAGAGTTTGTTTTTGATCCAAAAAAATTAAGAAAAAATATTTTACTTTATGTTGTAGAAGGAGCTCATCCTTTCTCAACCATAGAGGAAAAAGGGTTTATAAGAATGATGTCTAGTGCTACTCCTTTCTTTAAGCCGCTTAGTAGGACAACTCTTACAAGAGATCTTTTTTCCTTGTATTATTCCGAGAGGGAAAAACTAAAAAGTATGCTAATGAATGTGCCCGGTCGGATTTGTTTAACTACGGATAATTGGAAGTCATCCCACACATGGCAACATTATATTTGCATTACAATTCATTTTGTAGACAATGATTGGAAATTACACAAACGCATTCTTAGGTTTAGGGCTTTGGTACCCCCTTATGATGGAGTAAGCATTTCAGAAGAAATATTTTTGTTTCTAAGTCAATGGAAGCTAGAAAACAAAGTACTTAGTGTTACCGTTGATAATGCTACATATAATGATGCTATGATTGCACACTTGAAGAACCGTCTTGTGTCAAAGGGGTTGTTAGTGAGTAATGGATGTATGTTTCATATTCGATGTTGTGCTCACATCATTAATTTGATTGTTCAATCCGGATTGGAGCTTATTGAAGGCATTTTGGATGATATTAGGAAGTTGGTGAGATTAGTTACAAGATCTTCTTATAGAAGTAAGGATTTTTATGACACCGCCAAAAAGAAATTTAATTTGGTGAAAAGAAAACTCCATTTAGATATGAAAATTCGTTGGAATTCAACTTTTTCTATGCTTGATAATGTGTTGTATTATAGGGAAGTGTTTGTTTATTTGGGGTCCGTGAACAATTATTTCAAATCTTTTGTGCCTACGGATTTTGAATGGAGTAAATTGGTTGTTGTTCACAAACTTTTAAACATCTTTTATGACGTAACATGTATGTTTTCGGCTTCTAAGACTCCTACTTCTAATTTATACTTTAAGGGTGCTTGGATGGTTCATCGTCACTTGTTGGATACTTCTAAATCTACCGATGTGTTGTTGGTTGAGATGGTAGAGCCAATGATAAGCAAATTTGATAAATATTGGTCCGAGTATAATGTTTATTTATCTTGTGCGGCTATTCTTGATCCAAGATTTAAAGTTAAGATGGTTGAATATTGCTTGGACAAATTATTTGGGACGGATTTGGCTATGGAAAAGGTGGAAGTGGTGTTGAGCACATTAAGGTCTTTGTATAATGATTATAAGTTGCAATCATCAACCTCACCTATTATTGTTCCCTCTCCTCTTAGTAGTGAATTTGGACATCATAATTTATTTGATGATTATCATAGTTATAATCCAAAAAGTACTATGAGCCAAGTTGGAAAGTCACAACTTGAAGTTTATTTAGAAGAGGAGCCTCTTGATATGAATTTGGAATTGGATGTGTTAGAGTATTGGCATCAAAATGCAATAAGGTTTCCGGAGCTCTCAAAAGTGGCTAGGGATTTACTAACTATTCCGGTTAGTACGGTAGCTTCGGAGTCGGCTTTTAGCATTGGAGGGAAGACTATTTCCCCAAATCGTAGCTCATTAAATCCAAAAATCGTGCAAGCATTAGTGTGTGTTCAGGATTGGGGGAGTGATGAAAATGGCATTGCATTAGACTTGGATAATGAAAATGAAGAGGATGATGAAGAAATAATTGAAAATGATGAAGACAACGAGAGTGATACTTTCTTTCCCTTATAGGTAATTTGTCCTATTACTCTTACATTTATTAATGAACTCGTTTTTTTTTTTTTTGCTATGTTTCTTATTGTGTTGTTGGTTGTTTTTTGTCCTATTGTTTTTCTTGTGGTCTACAGGTGGTGGTCTGTTGGTAAGCAGACTTGTTTCTATGCTTCTGTTTTGAGTTTGATGTCACAAGATTGTAGATTTCTTTCTGGATATTCGACTATTCATCCTGAGCTCGTGTTCGTGTACTTACTGCAAAATTTTGAAGTTTTCCTACAAGAACGTACACTGAGATATAACAAGACACATTTGTTAGCAACAAGTCCTCAGAATTGTAGTTTCTTAGCCTCAAAGGCTTGTGTGGAATCTAATTGAATTTTAATATTCTGAACTGTATAAATCTATTTTGTTAACCACCTTATGGTGCTGAATTTTTCATATGGTGCTGAATTTTTCTTGTGTCACAAAAAGTTCTGTTAGGAAAATGCTTCAGCTTTCATAATACTACTGCTAGTGTGTTTGATGAGAATACTACAGCTTTCAGAATGCTGTAAAATGGCCAGCCCGTTAAAGCGCATATAAAGCCTGGCCCGGCCCGGCCCAGAAAAATTGTAAACTAGACCAGGCCCGGCCCGGCCCTAGCCCGGCCCTAGCCCGGCCCGTTGAACAGGTCTACTTTCAAGTAATAGAACGTCATAGCTCTCGTTCGTCAAAATACCTAAGTACCTTTCCGGTTGAGATCTATATCTTTGCGATCTACGCGGGGTAACATTTCTAGATTGACCATGATTCTCACCAGATTCTTCTAAAGATCTCTGAGTTTTATCCTGAATGTCATCTTGAGCATTCTCTAGAGTTTGTTGGTCGACTCGAATTTCTTCGAGGTCTACTTTTCTCCCACTTGTCATTTTGGAAATGTGATTCTTCTCCAAAAAGACACCATCTCGAGCAACAAACACCTTGTTCTCAGATGTATTGTAGAAGTAATACCCCTTTGTTTCCTTTGGATAGCCGACAAGGATACATTTGTCAGATTTCGGATGAAGTTTGTCTGAAATTAATCGTTTGACGTATACTTCACATCCCCAAATCTTAAGAAAAGACACATTTGGAGGCTTTCCAAACCATAACTCATATGGAGTCTTTTCGACAGCTTTAGACGGAGCTCTATTTATAGTGAGTGCAGCTGTAGTTAGTGCATGTCCCCAAAATTCTATTGGAAGTTCGGCCTGACCCATCATTGACCTAACCATGTCTAGCAAGGTTCTGTTCCTCCGTTCCGACACACCATTCTATTGTGGTGTTCCAGGAGGAGTCAATTCTGACAGAATTCCACATTCTTTCAGATGGTCATCAAATTCATAGCTCAGATATTCACCGCCTCTATCAGACCGCAGTGCCTTAATCTTCTTGCCTAATTGATTCTCTACTTTACTCTGAAATTCCTTGAACTTATCAAAGGATTCAGACTTATGCTTCATTATGTAGACATAACCATATCTACTGAAGTCATCAGTGAAAGTGATAAAGTAGCTGAAATCACCTCTAGCATTTGTACTCATTGGTCCACATACATCTGTATGGATTAAACCCAATAGTTCAGTTGCTCTTTCTCCAACTTTAGAGAAAGGTTGCTTTGTCATTTTGCCAAGTAAACATGATTCGCACTTACCATAATCCTCTAAGTCAAATGGTTCTAGAATTCCTTCCTTTTGAAGTCTTTCTAAGCGTTTCAAGTTTATATGGCCTAATCGACAATGCCACAGATAGGTGAGATCTGAATCATCCTTTTTGGCCTTTTTGGTATTTATGTTATAAACTTGTTTGTCGTGATCTAATAAATAAAGTCCATTGACTAATCTAGCAGATCCATAAAACATCTCTTTAAAATAAAACGAACAACTATTGTCTTTTATTAAAAAGGAAAATCCCTTAGCATCTAAGCAAGAAACTGAAATGATGTTTTTAGTAAGACTTGGAACATGGAAACATTCTTCCAGTTCCAAAACTAGCCCAGAGGGCAACGACAAATAATAAGTTCCTACAGCTAATGCAGCAATCCGTGCTCCATTTCCCACTCGTAGGTCGACTTCACCCTTGCTTAACTTTCTACTTCTTCTTAGTCCCTGTGGATTGGAACATAAGTGTGAGCCACAACCTGTATCTAATACCCAAGAAGTTGAATTAGCAAGTATACAGTCTATAACGAAAATACCTGAAGATGGAACGACTGTTCCGTTCTTCTGATCTTCCTTTAGCTTTGGAAATTCTCTTTTGTAATGGCCTATTCCATCACAATAAAGACATCTTGATGTGTACTTGTCCTGCTTTGATTTAGCATTGCCCTTGGACTTTCCACTTTTCTTGAACGGTCTCCCTTTAGCCTTGAGTAAATCTTTGGCTTCACAGTCCAGTATTATCTCAGCCTTTCTGAGAAGGTGAACAAATTCTGCAACTGTTTCTTCTCTTGGTTCACTTATGTATAGTTGCTTGAAGCGACCAAACCCACTGTGCAGTGAATTGAGCAAGATAGAGACTGCCATCCTTTCGCTTATTGGTGTTCCTAGCAGACTTAGGCGATCAAAATATGAAAGCATAAGATCCACATGGAACCTTAGTGGGACGCCTACCCTCTGTTTAGTGCGAAGGAGCTGAACATGTGTTTCTTGGACTTCCAATTATAACACCTGTTGGGAGAACTGACCTTAAGACTAAACATTGATTCAATCAACTCATGGAAGTTTAGGTCCCTGTCCTCCGTGCTTCCACGACAGATATCCCTCAGATTCTTGACGAGCGTAAAAGGTTCATAAGATACAAACCTTCTAGCCCATTCATCAGGGATATTGTTCAGCATGAGACTCATAACCTTTTTGAGATCCGCATCCCAGGTGAAAAATCTTTCAGGGGTCATGTCTCTGGCATAGTAGCTTGGCATGGGATGTAACAGTACATACTCAAGTCCATTGAGTCTGACTATTTCAACTAGCTTAGCTTCCCATTCAAGAAAATTTGTTAGGTTCAGCTTGACCATAAGCTCAGAACCCATGATGATGTTTTGATTGTTGTTTTCCATAGTTAAAACTACAATTGAAAAGAATAAACAAATAAATAACCATTCACAGTTTCTCTTAATAAACTTAAATTCTAGCATACATGCATAATTCAATGTTCATTAAGCATTTTATTCAGGTTATGTGTTCCGGCAGGTGTGAATAAAATGATTCCAAGATCCTAAAATCCATTGAAGAATTAAGCACAGTTTGTCGACTTAGTCCTAAAATATCTTAGGTAAGCAAAAACCTTTTGCTAATAGTCTAGAAACTATTCTTTGTTGATAGGCACGTCTAAGAACTTATTAGGTAAACCTATCGATTTTGCCACGACATAAAAGGACTCCTTACTTATATCGTTGAGTTTCACCAAAACTAACATGTACTCACAATTATTTGTGTACCTTGCCCCTTTAGGACCAATAAGTAACACCTCGCTGAGCGAAAACTATTACTAGATTGATGTAAAGGATATCCAAGCAAGTGTATATTTTTGCATGGCACCTTTTAACTCAATTTTTAAGTTTGGAACTTAAGGCTCTTACTATGTTGGTTAGATTTTAAGTGAACTAAAATCCTTAATCATGCAACATAATCAAGCCACAATCTCATGCATAATTAAGACATATTTAAAGCAATAAATAACTTAAAGCATGCATAAGATAAATGTGATCTAGTATGGCCCGACTTCATCTTGAAGCTTCAACTTCAAAGTCCGTCTCGAAAATCTCCGTGGGAGGCACCATTTTCTTCAAATAGGATAAGCTATGATTAAACTAATTACAACTATTTGATGGTACGCAGACCATATTTGAATTGAAAAACAATTTGGGTACTTTAGACCAATTACATTCAAATTAATGGTACGCAGACCATATTTTCTATCCTATTTGGGCCATACTAGTCACTTCATAACCTGCAAAACAGTACATATACAACATATACCATTCACCCATTCATTATCATGAATGGCCCACATAGCTGGTTAGTAAAACACATTATGCATCACATAAACATTTGCAGCAATTAATTAAGGGCACCAATAATCTACAAATTATTCAGTCCTTATTAATTCTAATCAAGTTGTTTTAACCTTAAGGATTTGTAGACCTAATCAAGAGTTTATGACTAAAAGGGCTCCCACATAAACCAACAAATTCATACGTTTTACTAATTTTAAACATAAAAATGTATTTCTAGTCTAACCGGAAACATACAAATTTAATTAAAATTTAAAGCTCATATAAATTTATAATTGAATCCATAAATTTAATTTATTTTCAGTCGTATTTAAATTAATTCATGATTTTAATTTTAGTAAAATAATTAGAATAAATGAAATTAATTATAATATTCAAAATTAAAATCCAAGAAAATAATTTAAATTATTAATTTTAAAATTAATTAAAATTACGTAAACTGAAATTTTCAAATTAAAATTCTAAAACGATCTAATTGTAACTCAAGGCACGCACCATCACCACGCAACGCACAGCCATAGGCCACACGCACGCAGCCATCGCTGGCCATGTGCGCGCAGCCTATGTGCTGCGTCGCATCTGCTACTGCTCACCATGGCAAGGTGCGCGCCAGCGCTCGTCGCAACACGCTCGCTGCTCACCATCGCTGGGTGTAGCGCTCGTCGCACGCGAGCTTGCGCTCGCTGCGCGCGAGGCTTCGCACGTTGCGCGCGGCAGTTGCGTCGTGGCGCAACTCGCCTGCTGCCCACACGCGACTGTCGCTTCCTTGCTCTCGCCCTTGCCCACTCGCTCGTTGCACACAGCACACGACACAAGGCAGGGGTGCTGCCTTGTGCTCGTGCACCATGGCCTTGCTCATTGCATTCGTACCGCATGGGCGACGAGCTCCCTTGCTCGTCGTCGCATGCCCGCACTATACAACACCCCTTAAGGGTAACACGTAGCGTCCATTGCTTTGTGCGTGCAAGTTATATGAGCGAATCGCATAAAAATTAAAAATTTTATTTTCAATATTAATGACAAATAAATAAATCATATTAATTTCATAATTTTAGGGCGAAAAATCGAAAATTTATTAATTAATTGATTTCCGATCAACATGGATTCAAGTCTAGGTCATAAAAATTTAAAATTTAACATAAATTTACAATTTTTATGGTGGTTTTTAATCATAGGTATCTAATTAAATTACTAACTAATTATGAAAATCAAATTAATTCTAAATTATTCCAATTTCTACAAATTAATCATAATTACAAATTAGATTGCATAATTAACAAGGCTAGGCATTCAAACTTGTTAAACATATACAGTAGGTCTATCAAAAATTTAAGATTTATCAACAAGAATCGCAAATATTTAATTTAACATCTTAAATTTACAAAATTTTGCGTTCGAAAAACTAAAACCTCCGAAAAGTCATAGTTAGGCTTCGAATTTCAGAATTCTGGGTTCGGCCGAAAAATATTCTTTTTGTCAAAATTTTAGAATGCCTTTTACATGCAGAATTGACACAAAAATCACTCGATTTGGATGAGTAACGAAGAAACTGCCGAAAAACTGCGTACATATAATTAAATAAACGTCATTTGCAATTAATTAACAATTACGAAAATTAATCACCCCTTTTAATTCTTGCAAATTAGTAATATTTAACCATGTTTATGCAATTTAGATTATCAAAATAATAAGAGGCTCGTGATACCACTGTTAGGTTATGATACATATTACAATACATAAATCATGCGGAAAAACCATAAAGCCAGGAAAGCATATTATTTACACATAATCATTTAGCATAGTATAGATGCATACACTTTGTAGCGTGCCTTCCCTAGCTGCGCCCGAACCGAACAAGAACAAGTCTTTAGGACTCCAAGTGCCGTCCCTCCGTAGATAGTCCACAATACGTCCGGATCCGCCTCAAGATTGACCAACTAGAATCGCCCTTAAGGTGCTTGGGAATTTTCGGCTATTATTGTGCAAGAGTGTGGCTGAATTTTCTTTAAAAAAACTTACCCTTTGAATACTTCAATCGTGCGTATAAATTATGACCCTAGGCCCTTATTTATAGAGGTTTGGAAAGGGAATTGGAATCCTAGTAGGATACGATTTAATTAAACTTAGAATCCTACAAGGACTCTAATTAATTAAATGATCCTAATAGGAATAGGAATTTAATCATACACCAAATCCTAATAGATTTAGGAATTGTGCATGGACACAAACACACACGCACGGAGCCACGAGGGCGCCCGCACGCGTGCGCTCGGCCCACGCAGCCCACGCTGGGCAGCCTTGCCTTGGCGCGCTGGGCCTGCCTTGCGGTGGGCCTGGCGCTGCCTTGGGCTGGGCATTGGCGCGCGTCCTTGCTTGCTGGGCGAGGGCCTGGCTTCGTGCTGGGCCTTCGTCCGGCAGGCCTCGTCCGATGCTTATTCGTACGATACGCTTCCGATTAAATTCCCGGTTCCGGAATTCATTTCCGATACGAACAATATTTAATATTTCCGATTCCGGAATTAATTTCCGTTTCGAACAAATATTTAATATTTCTGTTTCCGGAACTATTTTCCGATTCCGATAATATTTCCGATTCTGACAATATTTCCGTTTCCGGCAATATTTCCGATTCCGGCAATATTTCCATTTCCGATAATATTTTCCGATACGTACCATGTTTCCGTTTCCGGCAACATCTACGAGTTGGATAATATTTATATTTCCGATAAGATCCATATTTCCGTTTCCGGCAATATCACCGTTTCCGGAGTATTCATTTCTTGCTTGTGACGATCTCAGCTCCCACTGAAACCAAGATCCGTCGATTCCGAATATCCATAGATAGAGTATTTAATGCCATTAAATACTTGATCCGTTTACGTACTATTTGTGTGACCCTACGGGTTTAGTCAAGAGTAAGCTGTGGATTAATATCATTAATTCCACTTGAACTGAAGCGGCCTCTAGCTAGGCATTCAGCTCACTTGATCTCACTGAATTATTAACTTGTTAATTAATACTGAACCGCATTTATTAGACTTAACATTGAATGCATACTTGGACCAAGGGCATTATTTCCTTCAGGTTGTACTGATAAAAACTTATTATGAGTATAAGGCTAGTAATTAGGAATCTAAACCAAGAGACTTAAGAAAACTCATTTAACCAAAAGACTTGAGTAATCGTACATAACTATGAGTGTAAGGCTAGTAATTAGGAATATAAACCTTAAATAGTTAAATTGGAATTCAAAAGATAAAATATAAGAACTCACTGTTTAGAAGGAAAGCATTACAACAAAGAGAAACAAGAATAACTTAAATTTGGTAATTTCAATCCAACAAGAGGTGAAATAGCATCCTACCTCTTGGTAATCTCCAACTCAGAAACAGGTTACGTGCTTGTTCACCGGTGATTTTTCCATCTCAATCAGTGTCAACCTCCATGAATAATTTGGTATATCTCTGAATACCAGGAGCAATCATCTTTGGCCATGGTGGCTGAGATGTTCTAATGTAGACTTAGTAGGTGAAACACCAGAGAAACTGACTTGAGATAAAGACAGATGGATTGAAAGCTTGTGGTTGACCACCCACAAGTTGCTTCACAGAGGTGCTCTGTACTGAATTGAAGAGAATTTGATCTTAATGAAGGCTGAGTTGCAGAGGCTACCGCAACGATTGTTGATGAAGTCGTCATAGAGGATGTTGGAGGTGAAAAAGATACATGAACTATAACCGAAGATGTTGCTGGAGAAGCACCTGGTTTGCTCATTGAAAAGGCAGCAAAAGGGTCACCTCCAGAAGCTGGATTGGAAGTAGAAGCATCAGATGCATTAATACTGTTGTTTCTAGTTTGAGAGGTCACTTTTACTAAATCAGTTCAATCCCTAAATGACCAGTTTAGGTTGAGGACACTTTCTGGTATTGTTTAACTGACACAAACATGGAAAATCATACAACAACAGAATTTCAGCGCAACAGCAGCAGCAGCAGAATTATAGCAACAACAACAGTAGAATTACTGTAGCAGCAAAACAAAAATCAACAACAAAAAGCAGATCAACCACAACAAATATTAAGCAGACCAGAACTAGCTTAACAACAGATCAGAAAACAGACAAATTGAGCAAAACCAGGTAGCATGACACGAATCTAATTCAACCCTAAACTGACCTAGCATGATTCAAATTTAATTTTACGCAGCAACAAGCATGAATTTTAATAATGAACAACATATCAAACAAATTAAGGCAGTAGCTACACCAGAATACAAAAAAAAAAACTTCCACAAATTAAAACCCTAGAAATTAGAACACAAAATCCTAAACAATTCGTGTAATTCGAGAGACTAAAGAGAGAATAAAGTAATTCAAATAGAAAAAAGGGCAAGAAGGAAGACGGAGGAGGAGGGACACTTACCTAGAACAAGTACGGCGGAGAGTGAGAACATCTACCCAAAGAGCCAAAAGGCCAAAAAAAGAAGTAAATAGTGATGAATTTCCCGAAATTAGATGTGTAATAGTACCTTCAATAGATTTGTTACGAAACTCGTCTGAAGCAGAAGTTGCTTGGAGGAGAGAGAAAATGGATCTGATTGTAGAAAGAGGAGGGAGAAAGAGAAAACCAGGTCGAAGGAGGAAATAAATAAATTGCAGAGCCAAAAGAGAAAAACAGAAGGAAAGAAAGGAAAAGAAGGGAGGGCATAAACGTCTACACAATTTCCACAAGGAAAAGACAAAAAATAAAATAAGGCACAAAAATATGAGTAAGAAACTGGTTTTGAAAAATCTCCGGTTTCTTTGATTATTTTTTAAATATAATATTATCTAGGAAACCATATATTTCAGGTGTGAGGTTTCTTACATTTTTCCTAAGAAACCACACTTCTAAGATAATTGGTTTCTTTATCTAAGAAACCTAATAAATGACTTATGCGGTGCCCAAGCAATGGTTCCTTATCCCATTTTTGTAGTAGTGTATTTTACCACATGTGAAGGGTTAGCTCACGTAAGCCACCGCACATGTAGGGTTCAGTTGGAAATATTATGTATGAAATGAATTAGGATTTGTCGTGCAAGGGCACAACCCTCATGTTAATGTGCATGATGTGGAGTCTCACCTTGGTGAGGAGGAACATGGTAGTAATTTCACAAGAGTCTTGCTTGGTTGATCACAAGTCTTAAAGCATTAAAATAAGATTGTTTGGTTGTTGTTTATTAATTGTATGAATGTACATTGTTGAGTCTTGAGTTCACCTTTAATAAAATATTAATAAACGTAAAGTGCAACCAGAACAAGCTTCAAAACTCTTAGAACGTATATACCTTGAGTATGAACAATGGGGGGAGTCTTGCCGGAAAGCTAGTACTCCTACTAATGATACAAGACGTTGTTTCATTTATAATATGCGCAGGAATTCCGTCGATATGGCCCGACACTCGGTATGGCCCGAATTTATTATTTATTATTTGGTGTATGGTAGGCTCCCATCACCTTTTTCCTTTATGGAACTTTCTTTGGCCCGTTCGAAACTTATTCTAATTTAATTATGAGTCAAGAGTCGAGTCAAGAGTCGAGTCTTGTATTCATGATTGATTGTTTATTATTATATGGCTTTTGCATGTTGATTAGTACTTAGTGAGTGATGCATGTTTTAGTTTCATTCATTCTATTCTTGTAAGTACTCAGCTTTTGCTGACTACGTGCTTTGTGTGTTTTGGTCATGGCCTTTGCCTTAATGACCCTATGATGATCTATCATTTGCACTTGCATTGATGGAGAGTAGAATAATATAGCAGGTTGGTAGATCGGAATCATGTGGCTTGGGATGATCGAGAGAGTTGCATGTTTTCGTATTTCGAACCATTTAATAATACTTTAATTATGTTTGAAATGTTTGAACTATTTATGTTTTGGTTTTGGGCCATTATGGTTCCAAATTGTAGGGGGCCTCGATATTTTATTAATTATGTTTTTAAAAGTTAGTTAACATTAAATTCCGCTGCGTAATTCTGGTACTAGCCTTAACCGTTATCACGGTGGCGGTAATACTTTAGTAATTCCTTTATTTTAAGTTGGAAAATGGTTTTATAAAAGCAAGGAATTATTAGGGTGTTACAAAGTGGTATACTAGAGCTTAGTTTCATTCCTTCTTTGTAGTAATCAATACTACAAAGTGGTAATCGGAGACTAATGCGGAACTTTAGGATTTTTAAATATTATTTTCCAAAAGTCAAAACGTATTATTTTGAGTACTCAATATTTTAAAGGTCAAATATCAATTATTTTGGGTCGTTTGAAATGAGTTGGAAAGTTGGAATATTATTTAATATTAATTAATTTTTCCGAAATTATTTTTTTTTATTTGAAATTTTCGAATTAAATTCGAATTTATTTTATTAATTTCAGAATTCTTTTATTTAATTATCCGAATTATTTTAATTATTTAATTATTTAATTATTTAATTATTTAATTATTTATTTATTATTATTCGAATATTTTTTTCCGAATTTATATTTTAATTTTTTTCGGATTTCTCTTTTTTTTTTAATTATCCGAAATTTATTTATTTATTTATTTAATTAATCAATAATTCTTATTAATTTTCGATTTTAATTTAAATAATTTCAACTAAGTTAGGAGTTATTTCTTAATTAATTTCGAAAATTAATATTATTTTCAAGTGAGAAATGGGTAGACTAAGAAGGGCATATTAGTTTAAGTATGCATTTTATGTGATTATGTGGATTATTAATTGCCATGTATATGTTCTAACCATGTTTTATCTTGCTTTATGTGATTAATTGCATCATATTTCATGTTGAGCATATATTTGTGCATTGAAAATTGTATGGCTCCACGAACTATTTATTGTATCTTTTTGGGGTTGGAATTTCTATGGAAACGCGTTAGTAAGACTTTTTAGTTGTGAATTTTCAAGAATTAAGGATGCTACCTTCTAAGTTCACCAGTCTAGGATACTTAGAGAAGATGGATATCGCATGTATGTTTAGAAGATCGTGTTTGCTTGTGACTATTTGGCTTCGACCAAGGATATGCCCCACCTTAGGCACAAAGATATGATGGCTAGTATGGTTTATACATTGTTTACCCCATAAGAACCCTTACATAGACCTCAAGAACAAGTTCAGTGACATGCATTTTGGTGATGGTACCCCTAATTGGTACAAATATGGGACTAGTGATGGTAGGTGGAAGTATGATTCTGAGGTTCTTGCTACTATCTTAGAGGTTGGGGAAAATAGCTATGAGGATGGGAAGTATTATGCGGGTCTAGGTATGGGCTATGGAGGAATAGAAAGTGATGGTGAGGATGGCATGATCCATGATGAGCAAGCTAGTGAGGTTGAGGAGGATAGTGATGATGATGTGGTGGAGATTGAAAATCCTAATCCTATAGTTCCTGAACCAACCATTGAGATATCCAGTGGATCTGAAGATGAGCTTGAAGAGAACAATGTGGTTGATAGTGAGCCACAACAGAATGATGAGGCTATGGATGAAGACTCAGATCCGGAAGAAGACTTGGATGATCCTAATGATCAAGACTTTACTCCAGAGCAATACAAGGAAAGAAATGATCGTCGTGACGACGTTAGTCTCTAGAGAAATGTAATCCTTAGTTTTATTTTTCGTTGAATAATAAAGTGGCGAAGCTACTATTTATGGTTTTTTGTTTTATTATAGTTGGAGAATAAATGTTATGACATTAGTGGATGTAAGACTTATTAATTGGAGTTTTAATAAAAGAATAGAATTTCCTTTTTCGTTATCTCTTAAGTTCAATTCTCAATTCTAAGTCTTTTGGGTATCGCAAAGGGATTAATTGTTATTTCTTCAATGAAATTTTATGTGCAAGGTGGTCTAGTAGCAACCATCTAAATTTACTTGCATCGAATAGTGGGGTGATAAGGCCCAAGAATGGCGCCAACTCTTCCCCTAGGGTGCGCCTAAACGTGTTCTTGTTGTGAGTAGGTTCGTTGTCGAACTAGTACCTTAGTAATGTCATGTCCAACCAATATTAAAGTTAGCCTTTTTATTTTATTCAGGAGAAGGGATATGGCTAACCAAGAGATTTCTGAAGTGGTTAGACAACTAGCTGAGGTAGTTTGAGACCTAGCTCAAACTAGAGCCAACCCAGTGCATGATCCGGCTGGGGAAATGTTTAAGAAAATAGCTCAAAGCAAGCCTCCACTATATAGCGGAGAGATTGAACCAAGTGTGCTTGAAAACTGGTTGAGAGAGTTTGATAAGCTCATTGTAGCTGTGAATTGCCCCGAAAACCTTAGGGTGAACAGTGATGTGTACTACCTGAGAGGTGAAGCTGATTTATGGTGGCAACGATGTGAGAATACCCTTAGAGCCACACCTAACTTTGGGTGGGAAGCATTCAGAACTGCACTAAGGAACAAGTTTTACCCACCTTATCCGAAGAAGCAAAAGGCACAGGAGTTCATTGAACTCAAAATGGGGGGTCTGTCTGTAACGGAATTTTATTCTAAGTTTATAGAGTTGTCTAGGTTTGCACCTGAAGTGGTGGCAACGGAAGAGCTCAGGGCTCAAAGATTTGAGAATGGTTTGACCATGGACTTACAGCTGTTGTTGTTTGGAGATACCTTTACCTCATTAGACACCCTGTACGGGAAAGCTGCTCACCTGTATGGGTTACAACAAAGGAAGAATGGTAGTGCTGAAAAGAGAAAGGATGGCGGAAGCTCGAATCAAGGGAATAACCATCAGAATCAGGGGAATTTTAAGAAGCACAAAGGAAATGGGAATTTCCAGTTTAGGGATAACAATGGTGGTAATCGCAACAACCAAGGTGGTGGAAATCAGTCTGGAAGGAATGGAGTACGGACCTATGACTGTAGGCGCTGTAACATGAATCACCCTGGAAAGGATTGTGATGGAAACTTAGTGACTTGTAGATTCTGCCAGATTTTAGGCCACAGGGAGTATGAATGCTATTCTAAGAATGGGAAACCTAACCAAGGTAACCACCAAGGCAATAATCGGAACAGTCAGAACCGAAATGGGGGAAATGGAGGTGGAAACCAAAGGAACCGCCAAGGTGGTAGCAATGGCAACAACAATGGCAATCACCAGAACCATGGAAAGCCTGGAGGAAACCAACAGCAGAATGGGAACCGAAACAACAATGGGAACACCAATGGAGGTGGCTATAACAAAGGAGTTGCCCAAGGAAAGTTGAATGTGATATATAGGCAATAAGCGGAAACTTCCTCTGACGTCATAGCGGGTACTTTCTCTATTAATTCCGTTTTAGTTAAAGTTCTATTTGATTCTGGTGCGACTTATTCTTTTATATCAGTAGATGCTTTGGGGAAACTAGGGTTGAAGGATCCTGAAACAATTGAAGTACCTATAATCATACCTACTGGTAGTATAGTGAAGTGTACCAAAATCCATAGAGATGTGTCTTTGACCATAGCCAAGACCGTGTTCTTATCTAACCTAATCGAGTTTGAGTTAGGAGAGCTAGATGTAATTCTAGGAATGGATTGGTTGGCCATGTTCAAGGTCAAAATAGATTGTGAGAAGCAGAAGGTTCACTTGAGGTCTAGCCTACGCAAAGTAGTGTCATATCGTCGTTTTGGTAAGCCTAAGAACATAGGAATCATCACGGCAATGGAACTCGTGAAGCTAGTCGGTAAACGGAACCCAACCTTCTTATGTAATGTGAGGAACCTAGAGCATGTGATCAAGGATCAGCCTGAAGATATTGCAGTAGTTAATGAATTCCTTGATGTATTTCCAGAAGAGATCCCGGGGATGCCTCCCAATCGACCTATTGACTTTACCATAGATTTAGTGCCTGGAACCGCCCCTATTTCAAAAGCACCTTATCGAATGGCTCCAGCAGAAATGAATGAGTTAAAGGGCCAACTAGAGGATCTATTGGAGAAAGGTTACATTAGGCCAAGTGCATCGCCTTGGGGAGCACCAGTTTTGTTTGTGAAGAAAAAGGATGGAAGTATGAGGCTCTGTATAGACTACAGGGAGCTCAATAAGGTCACGATCAAGAACAAGTATCCTTTACCTAGGATAGAAGACCTATTTGACCAACTGAAAGGAGCTGGAATCTTTTCAAAGATCGATTTGCGTTCGGGTTATCATCAATTGAGAATCGCTTATCACGACATACCAAAGACCGCATTCAGGACTAGATACGGACATTATGAGTTCACTGTTATGCCTTTTGGGTTAACCAATGCCCCTGCAATATTTATGGACTTAATGAACCGTGTATTCCATGCCTATTTGGACAAGTTTGTAGTGGTTTTCATAGATGACATCCTAGTGTATTCAAAGAGTGAAGAGGATCACGCGGAACACTTGAGATCTGTGTTGAGTACCTTGAGAGATAACCAGTTGTATGCCAAGTTCTCAAAGTGTGAGTTTTGGTTGGAAAGAGTTTCATTTTTGGGACATTTTGTATCTAAAGAAGGAGTGGCAGTTGACCCTGCTAAGATCAAAGCTGTTAGTGAATGGCCTACACCCAAGAGTGTGACTGACATTCGTGGTTTTCTGGGATTAGCTGGCTACTATAGGCGCTTTGTGCAAGACTTCTCTAGGATAGCCAAGCCTATGACTACCTTGATGAAGAAGGAAGCAAAGTTTGAATGGAGTGACCAATGTGAGGAAGCATTACAAGCCTTAAAGACGCGATTGACAACCGCACCAGTGTTAACCTTACCAGATGAGAGGGGTGCATATGATGTGTATAGTGATGCCTCTAAGAATGGTTTAAGGTGTGTATTGATGCAGAACGGGAAGGTTATTGCGTATGCGTCAAGGCAATTGAAGCCATATGAATCCAATTACCCTACCCATGATTTAGAGCTAGCTGATATAGTGTTTGCATTGAAGATATGGAGACACTATCTGTATGGTGTGAAGTGTAGGATATTTACGGGTCACAAGAGTTTAAAGTACATCTTCACACAGAAGGACCTGAATATGCGCGAACGAAGGTGGTTGGAGTTAATTAAGGACTATGATTTGGATATCCAGTACCATGAAGGAAAAGTCAATGTAGTCGCGGATGCTTTGAGTAGGAAATCAAGTCATAGTGTTAATGCGTTAGTAGTTGCTAACGAGCTGTGTAAGGACATGCAACGTTTGAACCTTAAAATAGTGAGTGGTGAAAGCCTTGAGGGAATGATGAATGCCTTAACCATCCAGCCGTCAATATTTGATGAGATTAGGGAGAATCAAGTTGGTGATGTAAAGTTGGAGCGAATCAAGGAAAAGATTTCGCAAGGTAAGGAGTTAGAGTTCCGAATCCATGATGATGGAAGTTTGAGGTACAAAGGCAGGTGGTGCGTGCCTCAAAGGTGTGGAGAATTGAAAGAGAGATTGATGAAAGAAGGGCATAATATTGTGATGCCTGGAATATTTACTTTGTTATAATTACGACTAAGAAAGTATAGATTATTTTATAACGCTTCTAAGTATAATTTAATAGCTCATAATTGGAATCAATATTTAAATTTATAAATGGAAAATGTTTCTAATTTAAATATTGAGAATCCTAGATATTTTTGTGGGAAATACTCTAGAGAATATTGATATCTTCCTAAAGAAAATGAATAATAATAAATAATAATAAATAAATAGAAGAAGAAGAAGAAGAAAATAATAATAATAATATTTTCGTTCGGTTCTTTGCTATCGGTTGGGTATTCCATTGTTCTCTGATTCGACCCTGTGTTCTGCTTGCTCTCGGGTTTTTGATGGGGACATTTATGGGGATCATGCCGTGTCTTGTGCTGGGATTGTGGGTATCAAACATCGACATAATGTTGTTCGTGATACCCTTTTGGATATTTGCTATCGGTCGGGGATTTCTGCTCGCAAGGAGGTTGATGTTGGGCTGACTAGTGAGGGTGATGGAGCTCTTCGTCCTGCAGATATATTGCTTTATTCATGGGATGGCGGTCTAGATGTGTGTGTTGACTTGACTGGGTCTTCCCCTATGACGCAATCGGGGTTGTCAGGCTTCGTTCCGGGTCGGGTTGTGGCGGTTGCAGCGCAGCGGAAGGTGGATAAGTATGCGGCACGTTGTAGGGCTTTGGGTTACGGTTTCTTTCCTTTTTCCTTCTCTTCTTTTGGGGAATTAGAGAAAGGGGTTGTTTCTTTGCTGAAGCGGGTCCAGACGTACTCCAGGGCTCAAGACATTGGGGCGCAGGCAGCTGCCCACATTTTCAGCAGGATCGGGTTCGCCATAGCTAGAGGAGTGGGGGCCCAGATTGTATCTCGGCTACCCTCCAACTTCTTGTAGTTCACTTGATCTTTGTAGCTTGTTAAGCTTGTAACGTTTTGGTGTTTTCTCATAATAGAAAAGAGAAACAAAGAAAGAAAATTAGAAGAATCAAGAAACAGTGAGATATTTCCCACCGACATCCACTCTTATTACCCCCTTCATTTCTCTAACTCTTCATTTTTCCCCTCGACAAGCAAACACTCTAACTCACTCTCACACTCACCCCTCTTCTCTCTCACACCGTTCTCCCTCTATGCTTCGTCGTTGTCGCCCATCTCACCCACCGTCGTTGTGCCGCCGCTGCAGGTAGCCATCCTCTCCTCTCTTCTTTGTCTTCCCTTTTCTATTTCAGTTAGAATCCGAAAAAAAAATAGAAAAACGTTGTTGCTGCTGCTATTCTGCTGCCGTGCTACTGCGGCTTTGCCGTCGCTGCTGCCGGCGGCGTCAGGTCGCCGATGGTGGTGGCGGCAGCCCCCTTTCGCTTCCTTAATAGATTATGTTTGTAAATTGCCTAAATATTAAACCCTAACTATTCAATGGAAATTATATTTTCTGATTTTTGTTTCTAACTTCAAAGTATACAATCTATCTCTATTTAGTTGAATTGGGAATTTTGAATTCGGAATCAAATTTTAGAACTATGAACATATATTGATTTCAATTATGAATGATAGGAATTTATTCAAGTACTTAAAATTCATTACACTTCCTTACCTTAAATTTTAGATATCATGAGATTAGTAAGTTGTTTTATTGAAATATAATCAATTTGTTATTATTTGAATATGTTTTTGAATAAAGCTTTTATAAGTAATTTTCAGATTATTTTAGAATGGTTTTAGGATATATATTTTCCAAGATTAAATAAAATGTGGATTTAAAATACTTTAAGCATATGTCCATGTATTTTAAGAAGTTAGTTATAGTTTTAGATTTTAGTATGCTCTTATTTTAGATTATTTGAATGATATAATTTTTTTTTAACTAATTAGTTTGGAATTTCTACTAGAAAGGTATTATGAAAGTATAAATAATATTTTTGAGTTGAAATATAATGTACTTAGATATTATAACTTAAAGAAATAAACTTACGTCTACACCTTTGAGAAAAGATTTTGAAATAAGTTAGTCTAAGGATTTAATCGATCCGTTTAGTTAATTCCTAAGGAGGAGACTAACTCTCCCTTTTATTCTTGTGGCTTCCAATTGAACATAGGAGTAGAGGAGCGAGTTGAAGAATAGAACGTTCAAAATTGCGCTAAGAGTTTACTCAAGGTAACCCCATGGACACCTCCTTCATTAATAACCTTTGAATTTATGTGTTAAAGACTTGAACGTAAATCTAGAGATATTCAATTTACAAAAATAAAAATAAAAAATGAAGAAACCTTTCTTGTGCCAGTTTAAGCTTTTGTTTTGCGAATGTTTTGGTATAACTTGAACTATTAAAGATGTGTTACGAATTTCATATATTGGATTTCTAGAATAAAATCATTCTATTTGTGATATGAAATTGTTTTTATGAAGTTATTTATTTATTTATAATATTGAGAATGATTGGTGTGAATACATGATTTATGTGATTGATAATACTTTGAATAAATTAAGTAAGAATTAAAGATAAAAGTAATTTGTTGACTTCGCCGTATGTGGCAATTTGGAATTATTATCGCCGTATGTGGCAAGATGGTAAACCTGAAGGAAATAATGCCCTTGGTCCAAGTATGCATTCAATGTTAAGTCTAATAAATGCGGTTCAGTATTAATTAACAAGTTAATAATTCAGTGAGATCAAGTGAGCTGAATGCCTAGCTAGAGGCCGCTTCAGTTCAAGTGGAATTAATGATATTAATCCACAGCTTACTCTTGACTGAACCCGTAGGGTCACACAAATAGTACGTAAACGGATCAAGTATTTAATGGCATTAAATACTCTATCTATGGATATTCGGAATCGACGGATCTTGGTTTCAGTGGGAGCTGAGATCGTCACAAGCAAGAAATGAATACTCCGGAAACGATGATATTGCCGGAAACGGAAATATGGATCGTATCGGAAATATAAATATTATCCAAGTCGTAGATGTTGCCGGAAACGGAAACATGGTACGTATCGGAAAATATTATCGGAAATGGAAATATTGCCGGAATCGGAAATATTGCCGGAAACGGAAATATTGTCAGAATCGGAAATATTATCGGAATCGGAAAATAGTTCCGGAAACAGAAATATTAAATATTTGTTCGAAACGGAAATTAATTCCGGAATCGGAAATATTAAATATTGTTCGTATCGGAAATGAATTCCGGAACCGGGAATTTAATCGGAAGCGTATCGTACGAATAAGCATCGGACGAGGCCTGCCGGACGAAGGCCCAGCACGAAGCCCGGCCCTCGCCCAGCAAGCAAGGACGCGCGCCAATGCCCAGCCCAAGGCAGCGCCAGGCCCACCGCAAGGCAGGCCCAGCGCGCCAAGGCAAGGCTGCCCAGCGTGGGCTGCGTGGGCCGAGCGCACGCGTGCGGGCGCCCTCGTGGCTCCGTGCGTGTGTGTTTGTGTCCATGCACAATTCCTAAATCTATTAGGATTTGGTGTATGATTAAATTCCTATTCCTATTAGGATCATTTAATTAATTAGAGTCCTTGTAGGATTCTAAGTTTAATTAAATCGTATCCTACTAGGATTCCAATTCCCTTTCCAAACCTCTATAAATAAGGGCCTAGGGTCATAATTTATACGCACGATTGAAGTATTCAAAGGGTAAGTTTTTTTAAAGAAAATTCAGCCACACTCTTGCACAATAATAGCCGAAAATTCCCAAGCACCTTAAGGGCGATTCTAGTTGGTCAATCTTGAGGCGGATCCGGACGTATTGTGGACTATCTACGGAGGGACGGCACTTGGAGTCCTAAAGACTTGTTCTTGTTCGGTTCGGGCGCAGCTAAGGAAGGCACGCTACAAAGTGTATGCATCTATACTATGCTAAATGATTATGTGTAAATAATATGCTTTCCTGGCTTTATGGTTTTTCCGCATGATTTATGTATTGTCATATGTATCATAACCTAACAGTGGTATCACGAGCCTCTTATTATTTTCATAATCTCAATTGCATAAACATGGTTAAATATTACAAATTTGCAAGAATTGAAAGGGGTGATTAATTTTCGTAATTGTTAATTAATTGCAAATTGCGTTTATTTAATTATATGTACGCAGTTTTTCGGCAGTTTCTTCGTTACTCATCCAAATCGAGTGATTTTTGTGTCAATTCCGCATGTAAAAGGCATTCTAAAATTTTGACAAAAATAATTCTTTTCGGCCGAACCCATAATTCTGAAATTCGAAGCCTAACTATGACCTTTCGGAGGTTTTAGTTTTTCGAACGCAAAATTTTGTAAATTTAAGATGTTAAATTAAATATTTGCGATTCTTGTTGATAAATCTTGAATTTTTGATTGACCTACTGTATATATGTTTAACAAGTTTAAATGCCTAGCCTTGTTAATTATGCAATCTAATTTGTAATTTTGATTAATTTGTTGAAAATTGGAATAATTTAGAATTAATTTGATTTTCATAATTAGTTAGTAATTTAATTAGATACCTATGATTAAAACCACCATAAAAATTGTAAATTGTTGTTAAATTTTAAATTTTTATGACCTAGACATGAAACCATGTTAATCGGAAATCAATTAATTAATAAATTTTCGATTTTTTGCCCTAAAATTATGAAATTAATATGATTTATTAATTTGTCATTAATTTTGAAAATAAATTTTTTAATTTTATGCGATTCGCTCATATAACTTGCACGCACAAAGCAATGGACGCTACGTGTTACCCTTAAGGGGTGTTGTATAGTGCGGGCATGCGACGACGACCAAGGGAGCTCGTCACCCATGCGGTACGAATGCAATGAGCAAGGCCATGGTGCACGAGCACAAGGCAGCAGCCCTGCCTTGTGTCGTGTGCTGTGTGCAACGAGCGAGTGGGCAAGGGCGAGAGCAAGGCAGCGACTGTCGCGTGTGGGCAGCAGGCGAGCTGCGCCACGACGCAACTGCCGCGCGCAACGTGCGAAGCCTCGCGCGCAGCGAGCGCAAGCTCGCGTGCGACGAGCGCTACGCCCAGCGATGGTGAGCAGCGAGCGTGTTGCGACGAGCGCTGGCGCGCGCCTTGCGATGGTGAGCAGCAGCAGATGCGACGCAGCACATAGGCTGCGCGCACATGGCCAGCGATGGCTGCGTGCGTGTGGCCTATGGCTGTGCTTTGCGTGGTGATGGTGCGTGCCTTGAGTTACGATTAGATCGTTTTAAAATTTTAATTTGAAATTTTCAGTTTACGTAATTTTAATTAATTTTAAAATTAATAATTTAAATTATTTTCTTGGATTTTAATTTTGAATATTATAATTATAATAAATTTCATTTATTCTAATTATTTTACTAAAATTAAAATCATGAATTAATTTAAGTACGACTGAAAATAAATTAAATTTATGGATTCAATTATAAATTTATAGGAGCTTTAAATTTTAATTAAATTTGTATGTTTCCGGTTAGACTAGAAATACATTTTTTATGTTTAAAATTAGTAAAGCGTATGAATTTGTTGGTTTAAGTGGGAGCCCTTTTAGTCATAAACTCTTGATTAGGTCTACAAATCCTTAAGGTTAAAACAACTTGATTAGAATTAATAAGGACTGAATAATTTGTAGATTATTGGTGCCCTTGATTAATTGCTGCAAATGTTTATGTGATGCATAATGTGTTTTACTAACCAGCTATGTGGGCCATTCATGATAATGAATGGGTGAATGGTATATATTGTATATGTACTGTTTTGCAGGTTATGAAGTGACTAGTATGGCCCAAATAGGATAGAAAATATGGTCTGCGTACCATTTATTTGAATGTAATTGGTCTAAAGTACCAAAATTATTTTTCAATTCAAATATGGTCTGCGTACCATCAAATAGTTGTAATTAGTTTAATTATAGCTTATCCTATTTGAAGAAAATGGTGCCTCCCACGGAGATTTTCGAGACGGACTTTGAAGTTGAAGCTTCAAGATGAAGTCGGGCCATACTAGATCACATTTATCTTATGCATGCTTTAAGTTATTTATTGCTTTAAATATGTCTTAATTATGCATGAGATTGTGGCTTGATTATGTTACATGATTAAGGATTTTAGTTCACTTAAAATCTAACCAACATAGTAAGAGCCTTAAGTTCCAAACTTAAAAATTGAGTTAAAAGGTGTCATGCCAAAATATACACTTGCTTGGATATCCTTTACATCAATCTAGTAATAGTTTTCGCTCAGCGAGGTGTTACTTATTGGTCCTAAAGGGGCAAGGTACACAAATAATTGTGAGTACATGTTAGTTTTGGTGAAACTCAACGACATAAGTAAGGAGTCCTTTTATGTCGTGGCAAAATCGATAGGTTTACCTAATAAGTTCTTAGACGTGCCTATCAACCAAGAATAGTTTCTAGACTATTAGCAAAAGGTTTTTTCTTACCTAAGATATTTTAGGATTGAGTCGACAAACTGTGCTTAATTCTTCAATGGATTTTAGGATCTTGGAATCATTTTATTCACACCTGCCGGAACACATAACCTGAATAAAATGCTTAATGAACATTGAATTATGCATGTATGCTAGAATTTAAGTTTATTAAGAGAAACTGTGAATGGTTATTTATTTGTTTATTCTTTTCAATTGTATTTTTAACTATGGCAAACAACAATTCATTCAACATTCGATCAATTCTCGAAAAGGAGAAGTTGAGCGGGAAAAACTTCCTTGACTGGCAAAGGAACTTGCAAATAGTTCTTATGCAGGAAGAAAAGGAGTATGTCCTGGAAGAGGCGATGCCCGAAGCCGCAGGCGACGGGGTCACTCAGGCAGCCCTCAATCGTTGGATTGATGCCAACAAGGATGTGAAATGTCTAATACTCGCCACCATGAGTGCAGATCTGCAGAAAACGTTCATCAAATCAGATGCTTTCACGATCATTAGTGAGTTAAAGAACATGTTCCAAGATCTGGCTCGAGTCGAAAGATTCGAGACTCATAGGCAAATTATTGAGACCAAGCTTAAGAAAGGCGAGCCCATAAGTCCACATGTTCTCAAAATGATTGGACTCATTGAGAATATGAGTCGGCTGGATCAGCAATTCTCTCAGGAAATGGCTGTAGACACCATCCTCCATTCTCTTCATAACGGATATGATCAGTTCAAACTGAACTACAATATGAATAGTCTGGACAAACACTCACTGAGCTTCACGGTATGCTGAAGACCGCTGAAAAGACGCTCAAAAGTGATAAGCAAGATGTGCTTATGGTGCGTGGGGGCAAGTTCAAGAAATCTGGAAAGAAGAGGAATGCTAAGAAAGGTGGCAACAAGGCCAGCCCAACTAAGCAAACTGGCGCCAAGTCTGAAAAGAGGAAAGTCAGTCAACCCACTTCTGAATCCGAATGCTTCTACTTCAAGAAGAAGGGGCATTGGAAGAGAGATTGCTTGAAGCTAAAGGAAGATCAGAAGAACGGAACAGTCGTTCCATCTTCAGGTATTTTCGTTATAGACTGTATACTTGCTAATTCAACTTCTTGGGTATTAGATACAGGTTGTGGCTCACACTTATGTTCCAATCCACAGGGACTAAGAAGAAGTAGAAAGTTAAGCAAGGGTGAAGTCGACCTACGAGTGGGAAATAGAGCACGGATTGCTGCATTAGCTGTAGGAACTTATTATTTGTCGTTGCCCTCTGGGCTAGTTTTGGAACTGGAAGAATGTTTCCATGTTCCAAGTCTTACTAAAAACATCATTTCAGTTTCTTGCTTAGATGCTAATGGATTTTCCTTTTTAATAAAAGACAATAGTTGTTCGTTTTATTTTAAAGAGATGTTTTATGGATCTGCTAGATTAGTCAATGGACTTTATTTATTAGATCACGACAAACAAGTTTATAACATAAATACCAAAAAGGCCAAAAAGGATGATTCGGATCTCACCTATCTGTGGCATTGTCGATTAGGCCATATTAACTTGAAACGCATAGAAAGACTTCAAAAGGAAGGAATTCTAGAACCATTTGACTTAGAGGATTATGGTAAGTGCGAATCATGTTTACTTGGCAAAATGACAAAGCAACCTTTCTCTAAAGTTGGAGAAAGAGCAACTGAACTATTGGGTTTAATCCATACAGATGTATGTGGACCAATGAGTACAATGCTAGAGGTGGTTTCAGCTACTTTATCACTTTCACTGATGACTTCAGTAGATATGGTTATGTCTACCTAATGAAGCATAAGTCTGAATCCTTTGATAAGTTCAAGGAATTTCAGAGTGAAGTAGAGAATCAATCAGGCAAGAAGATTAAGGCATTGCGGTCTGATAGAGGCGGTGAATATCTGAGCTATGAATTTGATGACCATCTGAAAGAATGTGGAATTCTGTCAGAATTGACTCCTCCTGGAACACCACAATGGAATGGTGTGTCGGAACGGAGGAACAGAACCTTGCTAGACATGGTTAGGTCAATGGTGGGTCAGGCCGAACTTTCAATAGAATTTTGGGGGCATGCACTAAATACAGCTGCACTCACTATAAATAGAGCTCCGTCTAAAGCTGTCGAAAAGACTCCATATGAGTTATGGTTTGGAAAGCCTCCATATGTGTCTTTTCTTAAGATTTGGGGATGTGAAGTATACGTCAAACGATTAATTTCAGACAAACTTCATCCGAAATCTGACAAATGTATCCTTGTGGGCTATCCAAAGGAAACAAAGGGGTATTACTTCTACAATACATCTGAGAACAAGGTGTTTGTTGCTCGAGATGGTGTCTTTTTGGAGAAGAATCACATTTCCAAAATGACAAGTGGGAGAAAAGTAGACCTCGAAGAAATTCGAGTCGAACAACAAACTCTAGAGAATGCTCAAGATGACATTCATGATGAAACTCAGAGATCTTTAGAAGAATCTGGTGAGAATCATGGTCAATCTAGAAATGTTACCCCGCGTAGATCGCAAAGATATAGATCTCAACCGGAAAGGTACTTAGGTATTTTGACGAACGAGAGATATGACGTTCTATTACTTGAAAGTGATGAACCTGCGACTTACAAACAAGCTATGACGAGCCCTAGCTTCAAGCAATGGCAAGAAGCCATGCAATCTGAATTAGACTCCATGTCTGAAAACCAAGTATGGGATTTGGTCGATTTGCCAGATGGCTACCAAGCCATTGGAAGCAAATGGGTTTTCAAACTGAAAAAGGACAAGGATGGGAAACTTGAAGTTTTCAAAGCTAGATTGGTTGCAAAAGGTTACATGCAAGTCCACGGTGTGGATTACGATGAAACCTTTTCACCAGTTGCAATGCTAAAGTCTATTTGGATAATGTTAGCAATCGTTGCATATTACGATTACGAAATATGGCAGATGGATGTCAAAACCGCTTTCTTAAACGGCGTTTTAACAGAAACTGTGTTTATGACACAGCCTGAAGGTTTTGAGGATCCAAAGAATGCAAAAAAGGTATGCAAGCTAAAAAAATCAATCTACGGATTGAAGCAGGCATCCAGAGCTGGAATATACGTTTTGATGAAGCAGCCAGTGACTTTGGTTTCATCAAGAACGCAGACGAATCTTGTGTATACAAGAAGGTCAGTGGGAGCAAGATTGCTTTCCTAGTATTATATGTCGATGACATATTACTTATCGGAAATGACATTCCTATGTTGAACTCTGTCAAGATTTGGCTTGAGAAATGTTTTTCGATGAAGGATCTAGGAGAAGCACAGTACATATTGGGCATCAAGATTTACAGAGATAGATCTAAAAAGATGATTGGACTTAGTCAAAGAACTTATATCAATAAGGTGCTTGATAGGTTCAAGATGGCAGACTTCAAGCGAGGCTACCTACCCATGTCTCATGGAATAACTCTAAGCAAGACTCAGTGCCCAAAAACACTTGATGAGCGTAGACGAATGAATGGGATTCCATATGCATCATTAATTGGTTCAATAATGTATGCTATGATATGTACACGCCCGGATGTTGCGTACGCACTCAGTGCTACGCGCAGATACCAGTCAGACCCAGGACGGATTGCTGCATTAGCTGTAGGAACTTATTATTTGTCGTTGCCCTCTGGGCTAGTTTTGGAACTGGAAGAATGTTTCCATGTTCCAAGTCTTACTAAAAACATCATTTCAGTTTCTTGCTTAGATGCTAATGGATTTTCCTTTTTAATAAAAGACAATAGTTGTTCGTTTTAATTTAAAGAGATGTTTTATGGATCTGCTAGATTAGTCAATGGACTTTATTTATTAGATCACGACAAACAAGTATATAACATAAATACCAAAAGGGCCAAAAAGGATGATTCAGATCTCACCTATCTGTGGCATTGTCGATTAGGCCATATAAACTTGAAACGCTTAGAAAGACTTCAAAAGGAAGGAATTCTAGAACCATTTGACTTAGAGGATTATGGTAAATGCGAATCATGTTTACTTGGAAAAATGACAAAGCAACCTTTCTCTAAAGTTGGAGAAAGAGCAAATGAACTATTGGGTTTAATCCATACAGATGTATGTGGACCAATGAGTACAAATGCTAGAGGTGGTTTCAGCTACTTTATCACTTTCACTGATGACTTCAGTAGATATGGTTATGTCTACCTAATGAAGCATAAGTCTGAATCCTTTGACAAATTCAAGGAATTTCAGAGTGAAGTAGAGAATCAATTAGGAAAGAAGATTAAGGCACTGCGGTCTGATAGAGGCGGTGAATATCTGAGCTATGAATTTGATGACCATCTGAAAGAATGTGGAATTCTATCAGAATTGACTCCTCCAGGAACACCACAATGGAACGGTGTGTCGGAATGGAGGAACAAAACCTTGCTAGACATGGTCAGGTCAATGATGGGTCAGGCCAAACTTCCATTAGAATTTTGGGGACATGCACTAAATACAGCTGCACTCACTATAAATAGAGCTCCGTCTAAAGCTGTCGAAAAGACTCCATATGAATTATGGTTTGGAAAGCCTCCAAATGTGTCTTTTCTTAAGATTTGGGGATGTGAAGTATACGTCAAACGATTAATTTCAGACAAACTTCATCCAAAATCTGACAAATGTATCCTTGTGGGCTATCCAAAGGAAACAAAGGGGTATTACTTCTACAATACATCTGAGAACAAGGTGTTTGTTGCTCGAGATGGTGTATTTTTGGAGAAAGATCACATTTCCAAAATGACAAGTGGGAGAAAAGTAGACCTCGAAGAAATTCGAGTCGAACAACAAACTCTAGAGAATGCTCAAGATGACATTCAGGATGAAACTCAGAGATCTTTAGAAGAATTTGGTGAGAATCATGGTCAATCTAGAAATGTTACCCCGCGTAGATCGCAAAGATATAGATCTCAACCGGAAAGGTACTTAGGTATTTTGACGAACGAGAGCTATGACGTTCTATTACTTGAAAGTGATGAACCTGCGACTTACAAAAAAGCTATGACGAGCCCTAGCTCCAAGCAATGGCAAGAAGCCATGCAATCTGAATTAGACTCCATGTCTGAAAACCAAGTATGGGATTTGGTCGATTTGCCAGATGGCTACCAAGCCATTGGAAGCAAATGGGTTTTCAAACTGAAAAAGGACAAGGATGGGAAACTTGAAGTTTTCAAAGCTAGATTGGTTGCAAAAGGTTACAGGCAAGTCCACGGTGTGGATTACGATGAAACCTTTTCACCAGTTGCAATGCTAAAGTCTATTCGGATAATGTTAGCAATCGTTGCATATTACGATTACGAAATATGGCAGATGGATGTCAAAACCGCTTTCTTAAACGGCGTTTTAACAGAAACTGTGTTTATGACACAGCCTGAAGGTTTTGAGGATCCAAAGAATGCTAAAAAGGTATGCAAGCTAAAGAAGTCAATCTACGGATTGAAGCAGGCATCCAGGAGCTGGAATATACGTTTTGATGAAGCAGTCAGTGACTTTGGTTTCATCAAGAACGCAGACGAATCTTATGTATACAAGAAGGTCAGTGGGAGCAAAATTGCTTTCCTAGTATTATATGTCGACGACATATTACTTATCGGAAATGACAAGATTTGGCTTGGGAAATGTTTTTCGATGAAAGATCTAGGAGAAGCACAGTACATATTGGGCATCAAGATTTACAGAGATAGATCTAAAAAGATGATTGGACTTAGTCAAAGAACTTATATCAATAAGGTGCTTGATAGGTTCAAGATGGCAGACTTCAAGCGAGGCTACCTACCCATGTCTCATGGAATAACTCTAAGCAAGACTCAGTGCCCAAAAACACTTGATGAGCGTAGACGAATGAATGGGATTCCATATGCATCATTAATTGGTTCAATAATGTATGCTATGATATGTACACGCCCGGATGTTGCGTACGCACTCAGTGCTACGCGCAGATACCAGTCAGACCCAGGAGAGGCACATTGGACTGCTGCCAAGAATATTCTGAAGTACCTGAAAAGGCACAAATATGACTTCCTGGTCTATGGTGGAGATGACGAATTAATTGTTAAAGGCTATACGGACGCAAGTTTCCAAACCGACAAAGATGATTTCAGATCACAGTCTAGTTTTGTCTTCTGCCTCAACGGAGGTGCAGTAAGCTGGAAAAGTGCTAAGCAAAGCACCATTGCGGATTCTACAACTGAAGCGGAGTACATTGCTGCACATGAAGCAGCAAAGGAAGCTATATGGCTAAGGAAGTTCATAGGTGAACTAGGTGTAGCCCCCTCCATTAAAGGACCAATAGCCCTGTATTGTGATAATAACGGAGCTATTGCACTGGCAAAGGAGCCTAGACACCACCAAAGAGTCAAGCATGTACTTCGTAGATTTCACCTTCTACGAGAGTTCGTTGAAAGAAAAGAAGTCGAGATAAGCAAGATTGGAACTGATGACAACATATCAGATCCATTAACTAAAACTCTGCCGCAGGCGAAGCACAACTCGCACACTGCAGCCATGGGAATCAAGCATATTGGAGAATGGCTTTGATGTCCTCATTTAATGTTTTAAAGTTTTAGAGTTTAAATCTTTGTAAAACATTATTGGTTAATCATTCACAATAAATTAATAGAATTCATTTTTCCATTTAATTTGTGGTTTATTAAATGATGAGTCCCTTCAATTTGACGATATATTCAAGATAGACTGTCAGGACCAGTCCTGTGACTAAGAAATGTCTATCAAGTGAACTTGAATGTCAAAAGTTGAAAATGGTCCCTGGTCGGAGTTTTCTATAAAATTGGACGCATAGAAAACATTAGACGACTAGAATGCAAGATGACTAGTAGTTCTGTTTCTTGAACTATGTGGACATGGCAATGTCATAATCATTTGCATAGATACTTACTTTGGGAAGACTAATATCGGACAGACCTATGAAACTTTACTGTAAGAGATGAAAATCTGTCATAAGTAAATTTCATTAAAATTATTATACACTAAATCCTCAATACCTGAGTGATTTGAGATTACTTGTTTGAGAACTGGTTGCTTTGACATTTACCAACCGTCGCACCGTAAAAGGAGCCTATAAAGGCAACGCTCAGGTAATCACCTATCAAACGAAATCTAATCTCAAGATCGCAAGATTGGGATTGTCCTCCCATAAATCGGGATGAGATGCTTAAAAGTTGTACAAGGCCACTCGGAGAGTTAGAAACTGTGAAATGCATGGCCGTGCTCAGATGAATCATAGGCTGTGATTATCTGCTTATTTGATCAGTTGAACTATGAAACCGAGAAACACCTCTGGACATAATAAGGATGATAACTCTTACCTTATGTTCAAGAGCAAGCATCGAGCGACAAAGGAATTAGGAAATGCACACTTGTCCCTAAGGACAAGTGGGAGACTGAAGGAAATAATGCCCTTGGTCCAAGTATGCATTCAATGTTAAGTCTAATAAATGCGGTTCAGTATTAATTAAAAGTTAATAATTCAGTGAGATCAAGTGAGCTGAATGCCTAGCTAGAGGCCGCTTCAGTTCAAGTGGAATTAATGATATTAATCCACAGCTTACTCTTGACTGAACCCGTAGGGTCACACAAATAGTACGTAAACGGATCAAGTATTTAATGGCATTAAATACTCTATCTATGGATATTCGGAATCGACGGATCTTGGTTTCATTGGGAGCTGAGATCGTCACAAGCAAGAAATGAATACTCCGGAAACGATGATATTGCCGGAAAGGGAAATATGGATCGTATCGGAAATATAAATATTATCCAAGTCGTAGATGTTGCCGGAAACGGAAACATGGTACGTATCGGAAAATATTATCGGAAATGGAAATATTGCCGGAATCGGAAATATTGCCGGAAACGGAAATATTGTCAGAATCGGAAATATTATCGGAATCGGAAAATAGTTCCGGAAACGGAAATATTAAATATTTGTTCGAAACGGAAATTAATTCCGGAATCGGAAATATTAAATATTGTTCGTATCGGAAATGAATTCCGGAACCAGGAATTTAATCGGAAGCGTATCGTACGAATAAGCATCGGACGAGGCTTGCCGGACGAAGGCCCAGCACGAAGCCAGGCCATCGCCCAGCAAGCAAGGACGCGCGCCAACGCCCAGCCCAAGGCAGCGCCAGGCCCACCGCAAGGCAGGCCCAGGGCGCCAAGGCAAGGCTGCCCAGCGTGGGCTGCGTGGGCCGAGCGCACGCGTGCGGGCGCTCTCGTGGCTCCGTGCGTTTGTGTTTGTGTCCATGCACAATTCCTAAATCTATTAGGATTTGGTGTATGATTAAATTCCTATTCCTATTAGGATTATTTAATTAATTAGAGTCCTTGTAGGATTCTAAGTTTAATTAAATCGTATCCTACTAGGATTCCAATTCCCTTTCCAAACCTCTATAAATAAGGGCCTAGGGTCATAATTTATACGCACGATTGAAGTATTCAAAGGGTAAGTTTTTTGAAAGAAAATTCAGCCACACTCTTGCACAATAATAGCCGAAAATTCCCAAGCACCTTAAGGGCGATTCTAGTTGGTCAATCTTGAGGCGGATCCGGACGTACTGTGGACTATCTACGGAGGGACGACACTTGGAGTCTTAAAGACTTGTTCTTGTTCGGTTCGGGCGCAGCTAGGAAAGGCACGCTACAAAGTGTATGCATCTATACTATGCTAAATGATTATGTGTAAATAATATGCTTTCCTGGATTTATGGTTTTTCCGCATGATTTATGTATTGTCATATGTATCATAACCTAACAAAACCGTCCTCATCTCTAGTGTGACTGTTCAGGGGCTCCCGGGTCACGTAAGAGCTAGAGTTAGGGGGTGTGCACACTAGAGGTTATTGAAATAATTGGCCAACAAAGATTTGATATACTGTCAGGGGCTCCCGGGTATATCATAGTAGACTATCAGGGGCTCCCGGGTCTATTGTTAAAACATAAGCTCACTATCTTGAAAATGTTAAAAGAATCTTTAGTTAAAGGATTTTTGTGAATATTTGAGTAACTTATTTTATGCTTATATATTTATTTATACTTATATGATCTTTATATTCATTTCACTAGGTGAAGTGGTGGTTACCAGCTTTGCTGACTTTTCTTTGTTTTTGTTTGTTTTGTTGTTCTCCCTTTGGGATTGAACTTGCGACGATCCATTGAATAATGGTGAGCAGAGAATGCATGTAATGATGATTGATTTTGGGTGCACGTTGGAGTGAGGACGTCATAAGTTCACTTAAGTTTTTGCTATTAAGAGAAGTTGAAATCCTAGTTATAGATTACTTTTGTGGGAAACTTAAATAGTTGTTTAAAAGTAAAATACCTCCTGTAGTTATGTAATATAAATAGTATTTAGCTTTGCATCTACTTAATAAGTAGGTGTAGCAGTAACACCCTGATGTAGATTTGGGGAAACTTGATGTTTTGGATTGGTATAATTGAAGCAAGTTAAAGAAGGTTTGACGTAATTACCTAAATGATATTTTAGGTTGTCCATATTTAGGGGAAGTGCTGTCGAAATTTTTAACAATTTAGTAAGTTAATAATCGTATGGGTGTCTTTAAAATAGGCTTAAGTGTTAGGGTGTTACAAATACGCCATATTCTGTGCACCCAGGTGGTGACAAGTTGTATAAGGACTTGAAAAAGGTCTATTGGTGGCCAAGGATGAAGAACGAAGTGGCTGAATTTGTGGCTAGATGTCTGACTTGTCAGAAGGTTAAAACAGAGCACAGGAGACCTCAAGGAAAGGTCCAACCTTTAGAGATTCCAAGCTGGAAATGGGACTGTATTTCTATGGACTTCGTCACTTGTTTACCTAAGTGAAAGACTGGGAATGATATAATTTGGGTTGTGGAAGATAGGTTGACTAAGTCAGCAGTGTTTATACCAATGAAGGAAACCTGGAAAATGGAACAACTTGCTAAAGCTTACATTAAGAATGTTGTGAGGTTACATGGAGTTCCTAAGGATATCGTGTCGGATAGGGATTCAAGGTTTCTTTCAAATTTCTAGAAAAGTGTGCAGAAGAGCTTTGGTACGACATTGAAAATGAGTACAGCCTTCCACCCAGCCACGGATGGACAAACTGAAAGAACTATCCAAACCCTGGAGGACATGCTTCGGGCATGCATTATTGATTTCCAAGGAACTTGGGAAGATAGCCTAGATTTGATTGAGTTTTCCTATAACAATAGCTATCATGCTAGCATTAGAATGGCACCATTTGAGGCTTTGTATGGACGAAAGTGTAGAAGTCCACTTTGCTGGAACGATATTAGTGAAACCGTAGTGTTGGGACCTCAAATGATAGAGGACACCATGAACCAAATCCGAAACATCCAATCGAAGATTCAAGCGGCGCAAGATCGCCAAAAGAGTTATGCAGACTTGAAACGTAGGGATGAAGAGTTCAATATAGGTGATAAAGTGTTACTCAAAGTGTCACCAATGAAAGGTGTCATGAGATTTGGAAGGAAAGGAAAGTTAAGCCCTAAGTACATAGGCCCATATGAAATCTTAGAAAGAATCGGAAAGGTAGCTTATAGACTAGCCTTGCCTATAGACTTGCATAGAGTGCATAATGTGTTCCACATATCTCAGTTAAGGAAATATATCCCGGACAAATCGCATGTGTTGCAACCGGAGACTATAGAATTAGACCAAAGTCTAACCTTTGAGGAAAGACCTGTCAAAATCCTTGATAGCAAAGTGCGTAGTACGCGTACTAAAGATGTGAAAATTGTCAAAGTGTTGTGGTCTAATCAAGAATCTGGGGAAGCTACTTGGGAAGCGGAGGACGAAATGAGAAAGAAATATCCCGAGCTTTTTCCCGAGGTTAGTTGAGTTACGGGGTCGTAACTCGTGTCTTTTAAGGGGGGTAGAGTGCGGTAGAATTTCGCGCTTTTTACCTTGTTTTCCCCTATTTTATGCTCAATTTAGTGCTTTCTATTGAATTTGCACTTATTATTGTCCTGTTTAATCATGTAAAGAGTACAACAACTTAAAATTTTTGCAAATGAACGCATTGAAAGTCTCAGAAAGTCTCAAGTTTTGAGTTGAATTTTGATTTCCGAACCCAAGTTTCGGGACGAAACTTCTTTTAAGGAGGGTAGACTGTAATACCTCGTATTTTTATAATATTTATAAGTATATTTTATTATATTTATAAAGCATTTTACGATTTATTCGCATTTAAATAATATTTAAATGTATTTTATTTAAATGTATTTTAATTAATTAGAATATTTATTATTTTAATTAATTACGAAACGAATTTAATTCTTGAGTCGGGAAATTAAATGAGTTGCAAATGATTTTTAAAGGCTTTGGGTTTTAAATAAAAAGTCCAATTCATTTTATTAAACGAGCCCAATCAAAAGAGTTTAATTCAAGTCCTAAGCTAGCCTAGTCATTTAATTCCCTAAGCCCAATTCTAATTTCCTAAGCCTAGCCCATTGAAAATAGGGAGCCTATAAATAGGACTCCCCATCATTAAATGAAGCCCTTAAATTCATAAAACCCTTTTTGGCTTGCTTGCACCCCACTCCTCTTGCCCTCTTCCTCTTGGCCGGCTCGCACAGCACTTGTGCTCGTCGTCCCCTTTGCTCGCTGCTGCTCGTGCCTCTCGCACGGCACAGCCCTCGCCCCTTGCTCCCTTGTTGCATCGAGTGTGTGTGTTGTGTGGTGTGCTGCTGCCCTCGCACACCCACACCCACGCCCTCGCCCTCACTCACCCGCTCGCCTTCCCTCACTCGCTCTCTCGCGCCAGCGCGCGCTGTGCCCTCGCCTTCCCTCGCGCACAACGCCCAGCACCCCTCTAGCTCTCTTGCTCTCTCCCTCGCGCACAGCGCCCAGCACCTCGCGCCCTCGCCCATCCGTCCCGCGCGCTGCTGCTACTGCCTCGCCCCTTCGACGCTGCGCGCACCCACACACAAGTCGTGCGTGTGTGTGTGGTGTTGTTCGTGTTTTGTTCGTTCTTGTTCACTCTTTTCGCCCAATCACATAAATTCGTGGTTGTTCCGTGCTATAGGCCGGATTGGTATAACTCTCTTCTTCCTTGCCTATTCTATTTCAATTCCGTATTTTAAGTTATAGTATTAATATTGTTTTGAGTAATTAAAATGCTGGGAACCGGTTATGAATACCGTGGTTTGAGGATTTGCGTGTTGTGATTCATTAGGCTTGTTTTGATTATTAAAGGACGAATTTTCAGATTTGTTTATTGAATAAAGAATTGATTTTTATGATAATAAACTAGTTTTATTGGGATTTTCAAGTTAGGGTTTTAACCTAGACCTAATGAGTCAATTGATTAGCATAATTAGGTGATGATTTTAATTATGATAATCAATTATATTTTCACATTTGAATAAAGGCTTAAAGTGTTGATTTTTATTGATTTTAAAGGCGAAAAAAGTATGTTTTCATACAAGGGATTGATTTTGCAAATTGAGACGATTATATTATTGAAAAACGATTGAATTCTAAAGTTTAAATGAGATTTTTGATCTTATAAAGTTGCTGGAAATTTAATGAACATGGAAATAATTTAAGTTTCATTATTTTGATGATAGGAGGTGATTTCTAGTTGAGTGCTCGTTATTGCAAAGTGGCCCCTACGCTTAGGTATTCAAGGTACTTACAAGTCTAGGACGACCATACCTTTTGTCAATGACATTACATGATTGTTGATGATGTGAATTATATTATGTGGATTCATATATGCTTTGGTGAACGATCATGTGAATTATTATTATTGGAATTATTGAATTGTTGATTGAACAAGCATGTTGGGATTATTATGAGTATGGATTACATTGTCAATCATGTTGTTCAATATTTATGCATGTATGGTTTGTTTCACATGCAAGGGATGAATTATTTATTATTATGCTATTGTACGGGATGTCTAGCATACTTTGAGTCAATTATTCGTACTTCGTTGTACTTTTTATTTTACCACATGCGAAGGGTTAGCTCACGTAAGCCACCGCACATGTAGGGTTCAGTTGGAAATATTATGTATGAAATGAATTAGGATTTGTCGTGCAAGGGCACAACCCTCATGTTAATGTGCATGATGTGGAGTCTCACCTTGGTGAGGAGGAACATGGTAGTAATTTCACTAGAGTCTTGCTTGGTTGATCACAAGTCTTAAAGCATTAAAATAAGATTGTTTGGTTGTTGTTTATTAATTGTATGAATGTACATTGTTGAGTCTTGAGTTCACCTTTAATAAAATATTAATAAACGTAAAGTGCAACCAGAACAAGCTTCAAAACTTTTGGAACGTATATACCTTGAGTATGAACAATGGGGGGAGTCTTGCCGGAAAGCTCGTACTCCTACTAATGATACAAGACGTTGTTTCATTTATAATATGCGCAGGAATTTCGTCGGTATGGCCCAACACTCGGTATGGCCCGAATATATTATTTATTATTTGGTGTATGGTTGGCTCCCATCACCTTTTTCCTTTATGGAACTTTCTTTGGCCCGTTCGAATCTTATTCTAATTGAATTACGAGTCAAGAGTCGAGTCAAGAGTCGAGTCTTGTATTCATGATTGATTGTTTATTATTATATGGCTTTTGCATTTTGATTAGTACTTAGCGAGTGATGCATGTTTTAGTTTCATTCATTCTATTCTTGTAAGTACTCGGCTTTTGCTGACTACGTGCTTTGTGTGTTTTGGTCATGGCCTTTGCCTTAATGACCCTATGATGATCTATCATTTGCACTTGCATTGATGGGGAGTAGAATAATATAGCAGGTTGGTAGATCAGAATCATGTGGCTTGGGATGATCGAGAGAGTTGCATGTTTTCGTATTTCGAACCATTTAATAATACTTTAATTATGTTTGAAATGTTTGAACTATTTATGTTTTGGTTTTGGGCCATTATGATTCCAAATTGTAGGGGGCCTCGATATTTTATTAATTATGTTTTTAAAAGTTAGTTAACATTAAATTCCGCTGCGTAATTCTGGTACTAGCCTTAACCGTTATCACGGTGGCGGTAATACTTTAGTAATTCCTTTATTTTAAGTTGGAAAATGGTTTTATAAAAGCAAGGAATTATTATAGTGTTACAGTAGTCACTAGTTAGACCTTTTGCAAATAGAATTTGGACATTAATCATTACATACTATACGATTCAATCTACTCAGTACTATAGCAAACATTACAATATCTAACACTAATGCACCGGATCTCATCAGAACTTCGCATTTTTTGCTTCACATTTTCTTCCATTACCTTTTCTTGAGGAATTGGAGTTGGCTAAGTGGTAAGTTTTCTCTTCTTTCTTATCGTAGTCTAGGATTTGATTCCTACCCCAAGCATTTGCTTGGGATTTAAGGGGGGGTGTAAGGCTGTTGTAATGGGCCTCTAAACGAGGGCCTTGTGCGAGGGCAACCCAAATGATTTCTTCTTACCTGTAAAAAAAGTAAAAAAAAAAACGTTTTACAAAAGAGTACTTCGTATAATGTTACCAAATATGACACCCAAACCCTACATGGCTACATGTACCCGAAATAGAAAACCAACCTGACATGACCCTACTGGAAACTAACCCGACCGAACCCAACTTAAATCCGAGTGATAGAGTGACTCAATACGATTCCACTTTATTATGACTCGACTTGACCCGACTCAAGTAACCGTTTTCACTTTTTACAGCTCTAGGCCAATCGCTAGTTAAAAAATAGTCGGTGAGAATGAAATTATAGGCTGGTACGCGTTACGTGATTTCCCCTTGTATAGTTGTATCCCTGTGCTCTGCGTGGGCGTACCCCGGAAGATCTTGGTTGGGGAGACTGGAGAAATGAGACTGCGAGGTCTTTATTGGAATCCATGACAGATATCCGGACGATGACGAATTTCTTCATCTTAAACTTCCCCCCAATTCTCAATTTGTATTTCTCAATTTACACTTTCTCCATCTATTTTCATTTTGATTTTAATGGAACCTCGAAGCTCAAGTTCTAAGGATTCCCGCCTGAAAGTGATTCAATGGGAAGATTTTGAACAAGAACTCGGCAGGCTATCCAGTCTTTCTTCTGCTCTCCAACATGCTCAACACAACAAACGAGCTATTCAACGTCAACTTCAAACCCTAATTCAGGTTTATTTTCCCCCTTTTTCATCTGGATTGTTATTAATTTTGACAATTTCGAATGGGAATTAGAGAATTATTGAATACCAATCTTAATCGTGATTTGTTGAACCCTTGCATTACTAGCATTTGCTGATTTTGTAAGAAACCTTACAGGATCAAGTATGTACTTATACTATAATTAATCTTCAATTAGGATAAACTGGGATTGTTTGCCATTGTCTTTTGGAGATGAAATTAAGCATCTGTTTACTGTGGACATACACTTACTGTGGAAATATGCGGTTTAGCGGGTTGGGACATTGTTTTCAGGTAAAATCTGAGTCTTTGAGTCGGAAGAATGAACTTGATGAGATTTCTGAAAGAGTGGAAGATAGGAAGCTGGTTATGGGGAACATATTGATGCAAGCTAAGGTGGTAGAAGAACATGCTAAAACCAAAGAGGAGCATCTTGGCACTGAAATTAAGTCTTTACTTGTGTCTGGTATATCTCTTACAGTTGCGCGGAAAAGACTGCAGGTAATCTTTGATTATAGCCCCTTCATTGGTTTCATATTCATCTGGGTTTAGAAAATGGTGATCAACATTAACCTTTTGTAATCAACGACATCCCTTACTTGATCGTTTGTGTGGACAATATGATTGGCAAAACATTCTATGTGTAATTAGGGTAAAGAAAACATGGATTTACTATTTCTGCGCATGTATTTGCTTGGAGGGGTCACACCTAAAGTTAATGGATGAGAAATCCCATCTTTCCGCATCAAAACGATTGCTCTTCCAAGCGAAGATCCAATACCATCTCTCTCTGAGACCTTAACACTCACAACAAAATGACATACATTTGGTTCCCGCATGAACTTTTAAATGATGCATAATTTATCTCTTTTTTTCTTTTTTCTAGGAGTCAATGTCAAAAGTAAGTTTAAGTCAATGTAAGCAATATAGTTGTTTCAAAAAAGTTGTAGCAAGCAGGTTCGAAATTGTGGTGTATGTAGTCCTATTAACCACTTCCGTTCAGTTATTTATTATTTGTCTACATGACCAATGCAGATATCTTTCCTGTTACACTGCAGGAATCAGGTAGATTACTTGCTGGAGATGAGGGTCTTGCTCAACTAAGTAGTTTGCAGAAGATGCTTAGAGTGAGACAACAACACTTGGTTTCTCAAGTTGCATATCTTTATCCAATAAAGACAGTGATTGGTGCAACTCAAGAGCTTGAACTTGATTCATTTCCGGGTGGAAGCAGACTAGGTACTGATTCTTTGGTGTCCTAGTAGAATCTTTTACTAGTTGAGTGCTTAAAGCAAAATTGTGTCTTCCTCTGGCCAAGAAATGTAGCCGCAACTCCCCAGCTACTAAAAAATGTTTTAAATTTCTATTACTCTTGGACGTGTGTGTTTTTGTATGAGTGTGTCAGTGTGTGTGTTTTTTTTGGAGGTAGGTGGGGGGTGGGTGGGGTTGATGATTTAAGGAAGATACTTGAGTTCCAGTGTTTTCTTTAATCCGGAATCGGGTTTGGCGCCATAAAGAGGGGGTTGAGTAAGTTATGCTTATGTAACTTTTATATACTCCTTAAAAGCTAAGACCAATTCATCAAATTAGCTTTTGAATAATTCTACCCTTGCTATCTCGCATTTGCATTCTGATATCTCTCCATTCCTACGGCGGTTTTGTCAACGAACGCGTCTCGAGCCGGTCTTGTAGTTAGATACTATCTTGTTGGCGTCCTAAATCTGCATTATTAAACCTTTTTATTCCTCATTTTCTGCACATTTTGCAGATTTTTACCGTGTTTAATTGTTGTTAATATGCAGGGAGTCCCGATGATACTCTAGATGAGAACCAATCAAGAAACCAAGGAACCTTGACTATTTCAGGCGTGCAATTGAATATGCTTCCTTTTACCCAGTTGACTTTCTTCACTGATAAGAAGCAGATTCAGAGGTCGACGAGTGCTCTAGGATGTGTTGCGCATGTATGTTCTTTCTCTTGCCTTCCGTAAATAACTTGTATATATATAAGACTATAACATCTTATTGAGGGTAAACTACTAATTCTCTTAAGTTCAGCCTTTCAGGCTATCTTCTTTTGCTCTTACATAGACTTCTCTCCTTGTGATTTGTTATTATCCTCCTAATCACATAATAGGAGTGGCAACAATAAGTGGATGATATTTATGCGTATAGTGGGTCCTTTGCAGGTTATCTCACTCATAGCTTCGTATCTACATGTACCTTTGCGTTATCCTTTGCGTCTGGGTGGTTCTCATTCATATATCAAAGACTGTGCTCCGTATGTTGATCTAGCATCCGCAGGATCCTCTTCCACTGCCTTGGCCTCTGCAAATAAGAAGTGTTTGGAATTTCCACTATTTTTAGATGGGCAGGATGCAACCAGGGCAGCATATGCTATCTTTCTATTAAACAAGGTTTGCTAATTACTCGTGTATTATTATGTTATAGATACAGCTTGAGAACCTTTTTAACAAATGTGTGGTGCTATTTTATTTCCATCCTTAATACATGTATCAATGTATGTTTCCAGCTGGTTTCTTGTGTTAAGTCGCCTAGCTATAGTATACTGCTAGAAATATAGAACTGCCTTCCCTCAAAAAGAAAGATAGAATTGTCACTTATTTCCGGTCATTTTATGTTCCTTAATAATCATTTCTCATTCCTAGTATTTGATGAGATATTGATTGACTTGGATGAAATTCTATAAGTCATCCACTTTAATTTTCTACTAAATCAATTAATCTTTCTTCATTTATTTGCATATTGCAGGACATAGAACAGCTGTTGAATTATATAGGGATTAAAAGCTTGGGGCCTCGACATGTATTGGCTAATCTGAAGGAGCTGTATAAAATCATACTCTCGGCAGACTTCATAGAAAGTGAATAATACCAGGACTTTGAATTCTTGTAAGCTAGTTATAGTTTTTGTAAATGGTTTTATGATTTTATTCTCACAATTGGTGCCTTTTCTTTTTCCCACGTGATGAAAACTCAAACATCGAGATGGAGATGTGTATTCTTTGTGAAGCCAGCGTAGATTAGTTTCTGAGTTCTGGTGGTGTATTAATTCTGTATACAAGTGAGTATTTCCCAAGCATAGGCAGAAGAATAGAGTAGTATTTTGATGACAACTAACAGAGAAATGAATCCTATCAATTGTAAGACTATGGATTACTCATTTACACATACTACAAGTGAACTTTTGTTATGCAAATTGTTTTGATATTCATTGCTGGACATTGGGTGTTGTGATTTGTGAGAGGAAGTGGCACATTACATAATTACATTACAGGAATGGGCCTTGATGAAGGAGAATTGGGAACATATGTTGTGGTTGTAATGTTTTTGAATATACAAGTAAGATGATGATGTGAATGAATACGCAAATCTTTGATGAGATGGTTGGTTGTGTATGACTGTATGAGCCATGAGCCATGAGCCATGAGATTATCGAGCTTTTTAGGCTTTTCGGTGTAAGCTAAAGTGGTAAATGTGGTTGTGTACTAGTCGAGTGTTTGTGTTAAATATAGTGTGACCGTAGAAATTGATTTTGACACACCATTTTAATTGTTATTGGGTTTAGAAAGGAGTATTGGGTATTGGTATTGGTATTAGTATTAGTATTAGTATTAGTATTAGTATAGTATTCCATAGTCCGTAATAAATACTAGGAGTCAGGTGTTTGACTTGTAATAAATGATCAATTGACAATTGCCACTGAAGCTGCCACAGATTATTATTTTCATGACAGAAGACTACAACATTGAGAAAATCAGAAAGAGAACGTTGCACCGCTCTCAAACATTAACATTTTCATTTCTCTCTCCGGGGTTATGCCGCTCAACTGTAAATCTCTCTCTCTCTCTCTCTCCTCTTTTCCTCGTTTTTCCATGTTTGCTGTGTTGTTGTTTCCTTGCCTCCAGATATCAATGCTGTCATTTATAGCTTGCTTTATTTTTATTTATTTTGTAATAACAATTTCATGATGCATTGCTCTGTTCGATGATGTAGTTTGTATGTGCTTCTTTTTATTCCCCTGTTTATGTTTATGTTTATGTTTATGTTTATTTTCCCATGTTTTATTCATTTTTGTGATTGTCTGATGTTTGTATGTTTACCGTATGATGTTATTTCTAGATTTGCATGAGTTGAAATTGCTCATCTCTTTCTCAGATTTGTGGGTTTTCCTTGTTTTTCCAATTTCCTTGCATGTTGTAAAGATTGTTGTTTACATTTAAGCTTATTTTTGGTGTTGATTTCTGATTTATTTTTGGTTGTTGAAATGGAGTATTGAATTTGAAAAGAGGAAAAGTAGGCGTTATTTCTTTTGAGAAGTAGACATGATTGTGTTGTCTTGTCCTTGCTCAAAATTCACACTCACATGTCACTTCAAACATGTTTACTTTACTCTTTTAAATAAAAAATAAAAAATTAATAAAAAGAATCTGGGTTTAAATTCTACAGTAGTTTATTTGGTTAGGTTATTGGGGGCCCAATTGAATAAGCAAAGATAGAAAGGAAGGTAAAACCGTAAAAGAATGGCGGAAAAGAGGAAGATAACAAGTGAGGGTGTTGCACTCAAACAGCAAAACACAGGGGATTCCTCAAACTCCAACCCGGGCAACTCGTATGTTCGTATCAAATTTGTGACTCAGGTTATCATCTCTCTTTCTTTTTATCTATCTCTTTCTTTGTATTTTTGTGAAAAATATATCTGACCTTAAAAATGGGGTTGGGTTGGGTTGGGTTGGGTTGGTTAGGAGAATGAAGAAACATACTTTAAGGTGCTGCGTGATGCAAAGCTTCAAAAAGCATTTGATGCATACTATCGGCACCACAAGTTGATCAAACCGCTTACCTTCACCTTCGATGGGTTACGTGTTAATCCTAACCTCACTGCCGATGATGTATGTAATGTTACACACTTACACTAGTTTGTTTTAATTTGTCATATTATGAGTTCTGTTTTTCCATATTATTTGGACTAGAAATTCATTTGTGTTTTTATTTGACAATGTAGCTCAACCTTAAGGATGGAGATGCGCTTGACATCTTCGGCTATATGAGTGGTGGTGGTTGCATCCTTTTCCATGGTTCCGCTATTCCATGATCCATTTCAAGTATATCTTTGTCAGGTTTCAAATTCATTTTCGTCATGAAATCCTTTTTGGTAATTGGTACTAGTATCAACTATCAAGGTTCAAACTTAGCAACTAGACTACTCGTATTTTTTGTGGTGAGGAAAGTATTGTGGATCATCTCCATTAAGTGTAGTAAACATGAATCCTTTAACGCATGTATCTTGCATGAATCATGGTATGTAAATGTTTTTGCCAAAAACAGTGTGATTATAATTCTGTTTTTACTTTAGCCTTATCAAGAAGACATAGCCTCATTAACTCATCAATGCCAAAGCTTTGTTTCATTCCAAGTGGGCTTTATCCGCTACAACAAGCGGGCTTACAAACGCAGGGCACTCTTCCATCCATACTAGGTCCTCCTCGAAAGAGAGAGAGAGGCCTTAGCCATGGAGTCAGCTACTTTATTACAAAGTCTATTCTGCAAAGTAAAGCTACAAAATTCGAAAAAACCAATAAACTGAATAATGTCATTAACTACTAATTGGTTCTGTCACCTTCCCTTCGAGCAAAGAGATCAACCTTGCGAAACCCAGCCTCGTAGGCAAGTTGTAGACCAAACATCAAGCCTGATGCCTTGGCATGAAGAACAGGCATGGGTGATCTGCTCTTGCTTCCTGCTATCATTAGCACGTCTCCTACTTCATCTCGCACCACCATGCCCAAGCCTACCTTTCCCTCCTTCGCAACCGCTGCATCAGTGTTGAGCTTTGTTTTCCCCGTTTCTGTACCACGTTGTGGGATGGCTCAGTATTTATGGGTTCAGAATCTCTGATTGTCGCTGCCTCGAACTCCCCAAGGAGGTTCATCGTTCTTGTGCATATTACCATCGGGTCCATTTTCCTTTTCTCAAACACCCACATGTTTCGGGTGTTCCAGACTTGCCATAGGAACATCATCACCACCTCCCACGAGCCCTTTTCCACACACCTTTTGGCATAGCTCACGCACCATTCACAGAAGCTTTGGGACCAGTCCTCTATTTCCAACCGCATGAATCTCTTTGCACAACAGGAACAAGTGGGTGATTGTTTCAGCCTTCTCCCCGCATCTCGGGCACATTCGGTCTACTCTGAGTTCTCTAGGTTCTAGCACTGCCATTGTAGGGAGGCCGTGCCTCGCAAACTAGGTTCTTAACCCGCTGTGGGACGTTGGCTTGCCACACTTTCTTCCAAAACCAAACTTCAGAATTGTTGTCCGACGTTTCTACATTACCACTCCGTCTCTTCTTTTCCAGATGATATGCGCTTCGGACCGTAAAAACCGCATTCTTTGTGTGAGGCTAGGCCAAAAAGTCATCCTGCTCATACGTTGCTAGCGATATATTTTGGATAGCTTCCATTTCATCACTGCTCACGGTGTTTGTAAGGTCTTGTAGGTCCCAGCATTTCTCTTCCGCATTCCACCATTCACTCACCATGCTATTCGACACCTCAAGGGATGGGGGAGGTGTTAGGATACGACCCCCAGGGAGCCCATTGACCCACGCGTCCTTCCAGAACCGTACAGTTCTCCCATTTCCCACGACCCATCTCGAACCTTCCTTGATAAGATCTCTCGCCGATAAGATAGATTTCAAGTGTAGCTTGCATTCTGTGGCAGTTTTGCGTCCCCTAATGCGACACGGTGGTGGTACTTTCCTCTCAACACAGTGGCTGCAAAAGAGTCCGGGGAGGTAATGAGTCGCCAGTATTGCTTTTCCAGGAGGGCATTGTTGAAGGCACTAAGGTCCCGAAAGCTCAGACCCCCTTTCTCCTTCGAGTGCACATTTTATCCCAGCTTATCAATGCCAATTTCCTTTCACTTCCTTTTTTACCCCACCAGAAGTTCCGGCACATGGATATTATATTATTAAGGACCCCTTCCGGTGTTAGTTTATGATACATATGACAATTCAAAAATCATGCGGAAACAACCATTTAGCCAGGAATACATATTATTTACACATAATCATATAGCATAATTTAGATGCATACTCTTTGTTGCGTGCCTTCCCTAGCTGCGCCCGAACCGAACAAGAACAAGCTTTAGGACTCCAAGTGTCGTCCCTCCGTAGATAGTCCACAGCACGTCCGGATCCGCCTTAAGATTGACCAACTAGAATCGCCCTTAAGGTACTAGAATTTTCGGCACTCTTAGGTAAGAAATATGACTGAATTTTTTCTCTCAAAACTCACTTTGAATACTTGAATTAATCTCTTAAAATATGTGACCCTAGGCACGTATTTATAGAGTTATGGAAAGGGAATTGGAATCCTAGTAGGATACGAATTAATTAAACTTAGAATCCTACAAGAACTCTAATTAATTAATTTATCCTTTTAGGAATAGGAATTTAATCATATACTAACTCTAATAGTTTTAGGAATCATGCTTGAACACAAACTCACACACACACGGCAGCCACGAGGGCCGCCCATGCGTGTGCGTGCGAGCAGCAGCCCACGCAGCGAGGCCATGGCCTTGGCGCGCGCTGGGCCTGCCTTGCGGTGGGCCTGGGCGCTGCCTTGGCTGGGCGCGCGTTTGGCTTGCTGGGCGATGGCCCGACTTCGTGCTGGGCCTTCGTCCGGCAGGCCTCGTCCGATGCTAATTCGTACGATACGCTTCCGATTAAATTCCCGGTTCCGGAATTCATTTCCGATACGAACAATATTTAATATTTCCGATTCCGGAATCAATTTCCGTTTCGAACAAATATTTAATATTTCCGTTTCCGGAATTATTTTCCGATTCCGATAATATTTCCGATTCTGACAATATTTCCGTTTCCGGCAATATTTCCGATTCTGGCAATATTTCCATTTCCGATAATATTTTCCGATACGTACCATGTTTCCGTTTCCGGCAACATCTACGACTTGGATAATATTTATATTTCCGATACGATCCATATTTCCGTTTCCGGCAATATCATCGTATCCGGAGTATTCATTTCTTGCCTGTGACGATCTCAGCTCCCACTGAAACCAAGATCCGTCGATTCCGAATATCCATAGATGGAGTATCTAATGCCATTAAATACTTGATCCGTTTACGTACTATTTGTGTGACCCTACGGGTTCAGTCAAGAGTAAGCTGTGGATTAATATCATTAATTCCACTTGAACTGAAGCGGCCTCTAGCTAGGCATTCAGCTCACTTGATCTCACTGAATTATTAACTTGTTAATTAATACTGAACCGCATTTATTAGACTTAACATAGAATGCATACTTGGACCAAGGGCATTATTTCCTTCAGTCTCCCACTTGTCCTTAGGGACAAGTGTGCATTTCCTAATTCCTTTGTCGCTCGATGCTTGCTCTTGAACATAAGGTAAGAGTCGTCATCCTTATTATGTCCAGAGGTGTTCCTCGGTTTCAGAGTTCAACTGATCAAATAAACAGATAATCATAGCCTATGATTCATCCGGGCACGGCCATGCATTTCACAGTTTCTAGCTCTCCGAGTGGCCTTGTACAACTTTTAAGCATCTCATCCCGATTTATGGGAGGACAATCCCAATCTTGCGATCTTGAGATTAGACTTCGTTTGATAGGTGATTACCTGAGCGTTGCCTTTATAGCCTCCTTTTACGGTGCGACGGTTGGTCAACGTCAAAGAAACCAGTTCTCAAACAAGTAATCTCAAATCACTCAGGTATTGAGGATTTAGTGTCTAATAATTTAATGAAATTTACTTATGACAGCCTTTCATCTCTTACAGTAAAGTTTCATAGGTTTTGTCCGATACTAGTCTTCCCAAAGTAAGTATCTATGCAAATGATTATGACATTGCCATGTCCACATAGTTCAAGAAACAGAACTACTAGTCATCTTGCATTCCAATCGTCTAACGTTTTCTATGCGTCCAATTTTATAGAAAACTCCGACTAGGGACCATTTTCAACCTTTGACATTCAAGTTCACTTGATAGACATTTCTTAGTCACAGGACTGGTCCTGACAGTCTATCTTGAATATATCGTCAAATTGAAGGGACTCATCATTTAATAAACCACAAATTAAATGGAAAAATGAATTCTTTTCATTTATTGTGAATGATTAAACAATAATGTTTTACAAAGATTTAAACTCTAAAACTTTAAAACATTAAATAGAGACATCAAAGCCCTTCTCCAATATGCTTGATTCCCATAGCTGCAGTGTGCGAGTTGTGCTTCGCCTGCGGCAGAGGTTTAGTTAATGGATCTGATATGTTGTCATCAGTTCCAATTTTGCTTATCTCGACTTCTTTTCTTTCAACGAACTCTCGTAGAAGGTGAAATCTACGAAGTACATGCTTGACTCTCTGGTGGTGTCTAGGCTCTTTTGCCTGTGCAATAGCTCCGTTATTGTCACAATACAGGGCTATTGGTCCTTTAATGGAGGGGACTACACCAAGTTCACCTATGAACTTCCTTAGCCATATAGCTTCCTTTGCTGCTTCATGTGCAGCAATGTACTCCGCTTCAGTTGTAGAATCCGCAATGGTGCTTTGCTTAGCACTTTTCCAGCTTACTGCTCCTCCGTTGAGGCAGAAGACAAACCCAGACTGTGATCTGAAATCATCTTTGTCGGTTTGGAAACTTGCGTCCGTATAGCCTTTAACAATTAATTCATCATCTCCACCATAGACCAGGAAGTCATCTTTGTGCCTTTTCAGGTACTTCAGAATGTTCTTGGCAGCAGTCCAATGCGCCTCTCCTGGGTCTGACTGGTATCTGCTCGTAGCACTGAGTGCGTACGCAACATCCGGGCGTGTACATATCATAGCATACATTATTGAACCAATCAATGATGCATATGGAATCCCATTCATTCGTCTACGCTCATCAAGTGTTTTTGGGCACTGAGTCTTGCTTAGAGTTATTCCATGAGACATGGGTAGGTAGCCTCGCTTGGAGTCCGCCATCTTGAACCTATCAAGCACCTTATTGATATAAGTGCTTTGACTAAGTCCAATCATCCTTTTAGATCTATCTCTGTAAATCTTGATGCCCAATATGTACTGTGCTTCTCCTAGATCCTTCATCGAAAAACATTTCCCAAGCCAAATTTTGACAGAGTTCAACATAGGAATGTCATTTCCGATAAGCAATATGTCGTCGACATATAATACTAGGAAAGCAATTTTGCTCCCAATGACCTTCTTGTATACACAAGATTCGTCCGCGTTCTTGATGAAACCAAAGTCCTTGACTGCTTCATCAAAACGTATGTTCCAGCTCCTGGATGCCTGCTTCAATCCGTAGATTGATTTCTTTAGTTTGCATACCTTTTTAGCATTCTTTGGATCCTCAAAACCTTCAGGCTGTGTCATAAACACAGTTTCTGTTAAAACGCCGTTTTAAGAAAGCAGTTTTGACATCCATCTGCCATATTTCGTAATCGTAATATGCAGCGATTGCTAACATTATCCGAATAGACTTTAGCATTGCAACTGGTGAAAAGGTTTCATCGTAGTCCACACCGTGGACTTGCCTGTAACCTTTTGCAACCAATCTAGCTTTGAAAACTTCAAGTTTCCCATCCTTGTCCTTTTTCAGTTTGAAAACCCATTTGCTTCCAATGGCTTGGTAGCCATCTGGCAAATCGACCAAATCCCATACTTGGTTTTCAGACATGGAGTCCAATTCAGATTGCATGGCTTCTTGCCATTGCTTGGAGCTAGGGCTCGTCATAGCTTGTTTGTAAGTCGCAGGTTCATCACTTTCAAGTAATAGAACGTCATAGCTCTCGTTCGTCAAAATACCTAAGTACCTTTCCGGTTGAGATCTATATCTTTGCGATCTACGCGGGGTAACATTTCTAGATTGACCATGATTCTCACCAGATTCTTCTAAAGATCTCTGAGTTTCATCCTGAATGTCATCTTGAGCATTCTCTAGAGTTTGTTGTTCGACTCGAATTTCTTCGAGGTCTACTTTTCTCCCACTTGTCATTTTGGAAATGTGATCTTTCTCCAAAAAGACACCATCTCGAGCAACAAACACTTTGTTCTCAGATGTATTGTAGAAGTAATACCCCTTTGTTTCCTTTGGATAGCCCACAAGGATATATTTGTCAGATTTTGGATGAAGTTTGTCTGAAATTAATCGTTTGACGTATACTTCACATCCCCAAATCTTAAGAAAAGACACATTTGGAGGCTTTCCAAACCATAATTCGTATGGAGTCTTTTCGACAGCTTTAGACGGAGCTCTATTTATAGTGAGTGCAGCTGTATTTAGTGCATGTCCCCAAAATTCTAATGGAAGTTCGGCCTGACCCATCATTGACCTGACCATGTCTAGCAAGGTTCTGTTCCTCCGTTCCGACACACCGTTCCATTGTGGTGTTCCAGGAGGAGTCAATTCTGATAGAATTCCACATTCTTTCAGATGGTCATCAAATTCATAGCTCAGATATTCACCGCCTCTATCAGACCGCAGTGCTTTAATCTTCTTGCCTAATTGATTCTCTACTTCACTCTGAAATTCCTTGACTTTGTCAAAAGATTCAGACTTATGCTTCATTAGGTAGACATAACCATACCTACTGAAGTCATCAGTGAAAGTGATAAAGTAGCTGAAACCACCTCTAGCAATTGTACTCATTGGTCCACATACATCTGTATGGATTAAACCCAATAGTTCATTTGCTCTTTCTCCAACTTTAGAGAAAGGTTGCTTTGTCATTTTGCCAAGTAAACATGATTCGCATTTACCATAATCCTCTAAGTCAAATGGTTCTAGAATTCCTTCCTTTTGAAGTCTTTCTAAGCGTTTCAAGTTTATATGGCCTAATCGACAATGCCACAGATAGGTGAGATCTGAATCATCCTTTTTGGCCCTTTTGGTATTTATGTTATATACTTGTTTGTCGTGATCTAATAAATAAAGTCCATTGACTAATCTAGCAGATCCATAAAACATCTCTTTAAAATAAAACGAACAACTATTGTCTTTTATTAAAAAGGAAAATCCCTTAGCATCTAAGCAAGAAACTGAAATGATGTTTTTAGTAAGACTTGGAACATGGAAACAATCTTCCAGTTCCAAAACTAGCCCGGAGGGCAAAGACAAATAGTAAGTTCCTACAGCTAATGCAGCAATCCGTGCTCCATTTCCCACTCGTAGGTCGACTTCACCCTTGCTTAACTTTCTACTTCTTCTTAGTCCCTGTGGATTGGAACATAAGTGTGAGCCACAACCTGTATCTAATACCCAAGAAGTTGAATTAGCAAGTATACAGTCTATAACGAAAATACCTGAAGATGGAACGACTGTTCCGTTCTTCTGATCTTCCTTTAGCTTCAAGCAATCTCTCTTCCAATGCCCCTTCTTCTTGCAGTAGAAGCATTCGGATTCTGAAGTGGGTTGACTGACCTTCCTCTTTACAGATTTGGCGCCAGTTTGCTTAGTTGGGCTGGCCTTGTTGCCACCTTTCTTAGCATTCCTCTTCTTTCCAGATTTCTTGAACTTGCCCCCACGCACCATAAGCACATCCTGCTTATCACTTTTGAGCGTCTTTTCAGCGGTCTTCAGCATACCGTGAAGCTCAGTGAGCGTTTTGTCCAGACTATTCATACTGTAGTTCAGTTTGAACTGATCATACCCGCTATGAAGAGAATGGAGGTTGGTGTCTATAGCCATTTCCTGAGAAAATTGCTGATCCAGCCGACTCATATTCTCAATGAGTCCAATCATTTTGAGAACATGTGGACTTACGGGCTCGCCTTTCTTAAGCTTGGTCTCAAGAATTTGCCTATGAGTCTCGAATCTTTCGACTCGAGCCAGATCTTGGAACATGTTCTTCAACTCACTGATGATTGTGAAAGCATCTGAGTTGATGAACGTTTTCTGCAGATCCGCACTCATGGTGGCGAGCATTAGACATTTCACATCCTTGTTGGCATCAATCCAACGATTGAGGGCTGCCTGAGTGACCCCGTCGCCTGCGGCTTCGGGCTTCGCCTCATCTAGGACATACTCCTTTTCTTCCTGCATAAGAACTATTTGCAAGTTCCTTTGCCAGTCAAGGAAGTTTTTCCCGTTCAACTTCTCCTTTTCGAGAATTGATCGAATGTTGAATGAATTGTTGTTTGCCATATTAAAAACTACAATTGAAAAGAATAAACAAATAAATAACCATTCACAGTTTCTCTTAATAAACTTAAATTCTAGCATACATGCATAATTCAATGTTTATTAAGCATTTTATTCAAGTTATGTGTTCCGGCAGGTGTGAATAAAATGATTCCAAGATCCTAAAATCATTGAAGAACTAAGCACAGTTTGTCGACTTAATCCTAGAACATCTTAGGTAAGCAAAAAGCCTTTTGCTAATAGTCTAGAAACTATTCTTGGTTGATAGGTACGTCTAAGAATTTATTAGGTAAACCTATCGATTTTTCCACGACATAAAAGGACTCCTTACTTATATCGTTGAGTTTCACCAAAACTAACATGTACTCAAAATTATTTGTGTACCTTGCCCCTTTAGGACCAATAAGTAACACCTCGCTGAGCGAAAACTATTACTAGATTGATGTAAAGGATATCCAAGCAAGTGTATATTTTGGCATGGCACCTTTTAACTCAATTTTTAAGTTTGGAACTTAAGGCTCTTACTATGTTGGTTAGATTTTAAGTGAACTAAAATCCTTAATCATGCAACATAATCAAGCTTTTGATCTCATGCATTTTAAGACATATTTAAAAGCAATAAATAACTTAAAACATGCATAAGATAAATGTGATCTAGTATGGCCCGACTTCATCTTGAAGCTTTGACTTCAAAGTCCGTCTTTAAAATCTCCGTGGGAGGCACCATTTTCTTCAAATAGGATAAGCTATAACTAATTACAACTATTTGATGGTACGCAGACCATATTTGAATTGAAAAATAACTTTGGTACTTTAGACCAATTACATTCAAATTAATGGTACGCAGACCATATTTTCTATCCTATTTGGGCCATACTAGTCACTTCATAACCTGCAAAACAGTACATATACAATATATACCATTCACCCATTCATTATCATGAATGGCCCACATAGCTGGTTAGTAAAACACATTATGCATCACGTAAACATTTGCAGCAATTAATCAAGGGCACCAATAATCTACCAATTATTCAGTCCTTATTAATTCTAATCAAGTTGTTTTAACCTTAAGGATTCGTAGACCTAATCAAGAGTTTTATGACTAAAAGGGCTCCCACTTAAACCAATAAATTCATATGCTTTACTAATTTTAAACATAAAAATGTATTTCAAGTCTAACCGGAAACATACAAATTTAATTAAAATTTAAAGCTCATATAAATTTATAATTGAATCCAAAAAGTTTAATTTAATTTCAGTCGTATTTAAATTAATTCATGATTTTAATTTTAGTAAAATAATTAGAATAAATAAAATTTATTATAATTACAATATTCAAAATTAAAATCCAAGAAAATAATTTAAATTATTAATTTTAAAATTAAAATTACGTAAACTGAAAAATTTCAAATTAATCATTCAAAACGATCTAATCGCAACGCAAACACCCTACGCATTGCACGCCCATGGGCTGCGCGCACATGGCCAGCGGCACACAGCCATCGCTGGCCATGTGCGCGCAGCCCATGCGCTCGTCGCATAGCTGCTGCATCTTCCATCGCAAGCCATCGCACGCTATGGTGCTCGCTGCGCGCGCGCCAGCGCTCGACGCACGCGAGCCAGCGCTGGCTGCGCGCGAGCCATCGCTCGCTGTGCGCGCGAGCCATCGCTCGCTGTGCGCGCGAGCCATCGCTCACTGTGCGCGCGAGCCATCGCTCGCTGTGCGCGCGAGCCATCGCTCGCTGTGCGCGCGAGCCATCGCTCGCTGTGCGCGCGAGCCATCGCTCGCTGTGCGCGCGAGCCATCGCTCGCTGTGCGCGCGAGCAATTGCGCGCGATCAATCGATGTGCGCAGCGCTCGTGGCACGCGAGCTTGCGCTCGCTGCGCGCGAGGCTGCGCGCGCTTGCGCGAGGCAGTGCACGTCGTGGCGCAGCTCGCTTGCTGCCCACACGCGACTGCCTTGGCTTGCCTTTCGCCCATGCCCATTTGTTCATAGCTCGTGGCCCACGACACAAGGCAGGGCTGCTGCCTTGTGCTCGTGCACCATGCCCTTGCTCATTGCATTCGTGCCGCACGGGCGACGAGCTCCCTTGCTCGTCGTCGCATGCCCGCACTATACAACACCCCTTAAGGGTAACACGAAGCGTCCATTGCTTTGTGCGTGCAAGTTATATGAACGAATCGCATAAAAATTTAAAATTTATATTTAAAATTAATGACAAATTAATAAATAATATTAATTTCATAATTTTAGGGCGAAAAAATCGAAAATTTATTATCCAATTGATTTCCGATTATTATGGATTCAAGTCTAGGTCATAAAAATTTAAAATTTATCATAAATTTACAATTTTTATGGTGGTTTTCAATCATAGGTTTCTAATTAAATTATAATTAATTATGAAAATCAAATTAATTCTGAATTATTCTAATTTTCAACAAATTAATCATAATTACAAATTAGATTGCATAATTAACAAGGCTAGGCATTCAAACTTGTTAAACATATACAGTAGGTCAATCAAAAATTCAAGATTTATCAACAAGAATCGCAAATATTTAATTTAACATCTTAAATTTACGAAATTTTGCATTCGAAAAACTAAAACCTTCGAAAAGTCATAGTTAGGCTTCGAATTTGAGAATTCTGGGTTCGGCACAAAAATTTTAGAATGCCTTTTACATGCGGAATTGACACAAAAATCACTCGATTTGGATGAGTAACGAAAAAACTGCCGAAAAACTGCGTACGTATAATTAAATAAACGCAATTTGCAATTAATTAACAATTACGAAAATTAATCACCCCTTTTAATTCTTGCAAATTTGTAATATTTAACCATGTTCATGCAATTTAGATTATGAAAATAATAAGGGGCTCGTGATACCACTGTTAGTTTATGATACATATGACAATTCATAAATCATGCGGAAACAACCATTTAGCCAGGAATACATATTATTTACACATAATCATATAGCATAATTTAGATGCATACTCTTTGTTGCGTGCCTTCCCTAGCTGCGCCCGAACCGAACAAGAACAAGTCTTTAGGACTCCAAGTGTCGTCCCTCCGTAGATAGTCCACAGCACGTCCGGATCCGCCTTAAGATTGACCAACTAGAATCGCCCTTAAGGTACTAGAATTTTCGGCACTCTTAGGTAAGAAATATGACTGAATTTTTTCTCTCAAAACTCACTTTGAATACTTGAATTAATCTCTTAAAATATGTGACCCTAGGCACGTATTTATAGAGTTATGGAAAGGGAATTGGAATCCTAGTAGGATACGAATTAATTAAACTTAGAATCCTACAAGAACTCTAATTAATTAATTTATCCTTTTAGGAATAGGAATTTAATCATATACAAACTCTAATAGTTTTAGGAATCATGCATGAACACAAACTCACACACACACGGCAGCCACGAGGGCCGCCCATGCGTGTGCGTGCGAGCAGCAGCCCACGCAGCGAGGCCATGGCCTTGGCGCGCGCTGGGCCTGCCTTGCGGTGGGCCTGGGCGCTGCCTTGGCTGGGCGCGCGTTTGGCTTGCTGGGCGATGGCCCGACTTCGTGCTGGGCCTTCGTCCGGCAGGCCTCGTCCGATGCTAATTCGTACGATACGCTTCCGATTAAATTCCCGGTTCCGGAATTCATTTCCGATACGAACAATATTTAATATTTCCGATTCCGGAATCAATTTCCGTTTCGAACAAATATTTAATATTTCCGTTTCCGGAATTATTTTCCGATTCCGATAATATTTCCGATTCTGACAATATTTCCGTTTCCGGCAATATTTCCGATTCTGGCAATATTTCCATTTCCGATAATATTTTCCGATAGGTACCATGTTTCCGTTTCCGGCAACATCTACGACTTGGATAATATTTATATTTCCGATACGATCCATATTTCCGTTTCCGGCAATATCATCGTATCCGGAGTATTCATTTTTTGCCTGTGACGATCTCAGCTCCCACTGAAACCAAGATCCGTCGATTCCGAATATCCATAGATGGAGTATCTAATGCCATTAAATACTTGATCCGTTTACGTACTATTTGTGTGACCCTACGGGTTCAGTCAAGAGTAAGCTGTGGATTAATATCATTAATTCCACTTGAACTGAAGCGGCCTCTAGCTAGGCATTCAGCTCACTTGATCTCACTGAATTATTAACTTGTTAATTAATACTGAACCGCATTTATTAGACTTAACATAGAATGCATACTTGGACCAAGGGCATTATTTCCTTCATCCGGTAGCTTGAAACATTGCATTGCGTAGGTGGGGATTGCTTGTGCGATAGACTTTATTAGCAACTCTCTACCGGCCCTCGATAAGTACCGTTCTTTCCACCCTTTGATCTTCTTCCACACCCGAGATATTTTTCGTGCTCAATTACAGCCGTAAAGTTCAACTTCGATTGAAGCGTATTCTGCAAATTAGTACTTACATTCCGACTGAAAGAGACTTCCGATTTTTCCATGTTAATCTTTTGACCCGATGCTGCTTCATAGGTTGTGAGGATATCAAGAATAGTATCTGCTTCGACATCATTTGCTCTAGTGAAAAGGAGGCTGTCATCTGCAAAAAAATAGGTGAGAGATCGGTTGGACGTGTCTGCCAATTTTAACTCCATGAATAAGCTTCCGGGACTCAGCATCCCTAAGCAAAGCAGAAAAACCCTCCGCACACAGTAGGAAAAGAAATGGGGAAATAGGGTCCCCCTGACGTAGACCCCTTCCAGGCATAAAACTTTGGGACGGGAAGCCGTTGAAGAGAATAGAGGACACTGTCGAAATACATCTCATAATTAGGTCCACAAAGGTACTAGCAAACCCTAATTTCATCATAATATTCCGGATGAAAAGCCACTCCACTCTATCATAGGCTTTACTCATATCCAACTTCATTTCCATAAACCCTTTCGTACCTCCCTTTTTCTTACGTAGGTAGTGAAATAACTCATGTGCCACCAAAACATTGTCTGTAATTAACTGGCCAGGAACAAAGGCACTCTGTGACTCACTAATAACATCAGGAAGCACCAATTTCAACCAATTCGAGATTACTTTGGAGATAAGTTTGTATAAAACATTACATAGGCTGATAGGGCGGTAATCTTTGGTGGTTAGGCAAACCTTCTTTTTCGGGATAAGGACGACATGGGTGTGATTAATTTGTTCTACAAGAGCCCCGTTATTTAAAATATTCAGTACATAATGTAGAAACCTACTTTTGTCCCCATTCCCGAAAGGGAAAGGTTCGATGATGAAAGCATAAAATCTCCACTTGACAACGCATCTCCTATAAAATAAACGGATCTCAATTCCCCTTTTCATTTCACCCGAAACCTGCTATTTATGGAAACCTGCTAAACATAGTAACTGCCGTAAAAGGTAGCTTCTAAAAGTGGCAAATCATAAAGGATAGAAACCTGTCAGAATTAGGTGTTGCATTCCAACATATATCCTAAATGAGATAGAAAACTGGGAGAATCCTATTCCTAATAGGATTCGGAAATAAGAGTTACGTATTAATTAAAATCCTAACGAGCCTAGAGTTCGTAACGGGCCCAGACCCATTCCGTCATAAAATTGATACGCGCTAAAAGACTCGATTAAATCTCAAACTCTACGGATTTCAAGAATCCGAATCTGACTAAAGAAAACAGCCCATACCCTATTTTCAACGCCTGGCTCTGGGCGCCGAAATCTTCGGCGCCTAGGCCTGGGCGCTGAAATACCTGGGTACGTGTTTTTTCCTAATTCTTTGTGGATTAGAACTCTGCAATTCTATCTTTCCACGAACTCTTCCCTATAAATAGACCCCTAAATTCGACGTGAAAAACACACAACAACACATAATTATATTCTGAGTATTGACTCCAACCCTTAGCCTAAGCCTCTCGCTGCGAAATTGTTCACGCGTTCTGTCGCAATCGATCCATAAATCGAACAGAACGTATCATGTGCCATAATTGAGATTCGTTAAATAAAAAGGAGAAATAGCAAAGTCAAAGTGGTTAGTTTTCTGAGAACCGTGACGCACCTCTCAAGGGTGCGTCGTAATGTGTCCCTTTTCGATGATTTAACTGCTTTCCTCGCCCTTTTTATGAACTGTTAAACTAACCTAATCTGATTGTTCTATCACGCCTAACAAATATAATATTTTTGGGAAATCCGATTATCATGCTAGGCCCCTTAATACTATTTAAATCAGATAATCACGATCGAATTAGTATTATATGTTGCATATTGCTAAAATCAACTCAGATTAGTTTAATAGTTAACGCATGTCACTTCAATTATTTATGATGAGCTAGTAAGGATATCCTACCTCTGGAGTTATCGACGAGCGAAGTACTCCTCTCGGTAGTTACAGTCCCCCGAACCCTCAATCTCTACCTTGCGGGTGTATGTTGAGAGATCCCCACACCAGGGATCACAAGGGAACCTACGGCCGTCGTGGTCAAACATAATTGCACTCCCTTTATGTCACGATAACCGGGTTTGGTCAGTTTTTCTCATTATCGTTAAAAACTGAATGGCGACTCCTATATTACTAGTCAATTGGGTGTAAACTCACAGGAAATCCAATTACACTTGATTGAATAAAAAGAATCGTCACACCCACGAGGGACGAGGTCACGCATTAGCCTCGTGCTTTTTCGACCCCCTCACACATAATTAATCACATCCTCTCCAACAACATGCCAGAATTTTTTATAAAAGAGAGCAGGCATACCGTTGGGCCCCGGGGCCTTAGTGGGGTGCATTTGTTTCAAGGCAATGCGCACCTCCTCTGCAGTGTAAGTGGTCGTAAGGTTGTCGTTCATCTCTACTGTAACCTTGGCTTGTACTTTATCAATCACATGGTCCATGTCAGTCGCATCATTTGCCGCAAACAGGGACTTGAAATAACTAACAAAGACTGCCTCAGCTTCGTCCTCGTTCCCTCTCCATGTACCTCCTTCATCTTGCACCCCTTTTATAGTGCTCCTTCTCCTCCTATCCTCCACCTTTTTATGAAAGAAAGCCGTATTTTTATCACCATCCTGAAGCCAATTTTGTCGGCTCCGTTGTGCCCAGTATACTTCCTCTCGGTTTTCAAGCTCATCTATCTCCCTGTCTATCTTCTTAATCTCTTCTAAGTTGCTGGCCGTGGCTTGTAGTTGCATTAAGTTCTTTACTTGTTCCCTTCTCGACTCGATCTCCTTGACAAAATCACACTTCCTCACGCTACTCCATGCCCTCAGATTACCGGCACATGCTTGGATTTTCTGTTTTGCATCGTTACCCTCAACCAAGCTCCATGTCTCCGCAATGATGTGGCCACACTCGTCCTCCCGTAGCCATTCTTTTTCGAAGCGAAACCCTGTTAGGTTATGATACATATGAACAACATAAATCATGCGGAAAAACCTTAATGCCAAGAATCATATTAATTGCACATAATCATATAATTAGTCTAGGATGAATACACTTTGTAGCGTGCCCTCCCTAGCTGCGCCCGAACCGAACAAGAACAAGTCTTTAGGACTCCAAGTGTCGTCCCTCCGTAGAAAGTCCACAGCACGTCCGGATCCGCCTTAAGATTGACCAACTAGAATCACCCTTAAGGTACTACTTATTTTCGGCTAAATAGGGCAAGTGTTATGGCTGATTTTTCTGCTTAAAAATCCTAGCTTTGAATACTTGAAAATTTATGTATAAATTTGTGAACCTAGGCACATATATATAGAGTCATGAAAAAGGATTTAGAATCCTATTAGAATACCAATTAGTTTAATTAGAATCCCTTTAGAACTCTATTAAATAAATTCTATCTACTAGGATTAGGATTTAATCATAGAACGAATTCCAATAGCTTTAGGATTCGTATCCCGCACAACCGCACACGAGCACGAGCACCGTACAGCCCGCACAAGCCTCGCGGCCCACGCGAGCTGCACAGCTCGCAGCCCATGTGCATTGCTCGCAGCCCACGATGCGCGCGCGCCATGCCTTGCTGGGCCTGGCCTTGCGCTGGGCCTGGCGAGGCTTTGGCTGCGTGTGTGTTGGGCGCGGGCCTGGCTTCGTGCTGGGCCTCCGTCTAGCAAGTCTCGTCCGATGCTAATTCGTACGATGCGCTTCCGATTAAATTCCCAATTCTGGAATTCATTTCCGATACGAACAATATTTAACATTTCCGATTCCGGAATTAATTTTCCGTTTCGAACAAATATTTAATATTTCCGTTTCCGGAATTATTTTCCGAATCCGATAATATTTCCGATTCTGACAATATTTCCGTTTCCGGCAATATTTCCGAATCCGGCAATATTTCCATTTCCGATAATATTTTCCGATACGTACCATGTTTCCGTTTCCGGCAACATCTGCGACTTGGATAATATTTATATTTCCGATACGATCCATATTTCCGTTTCCGGCAATATCATCGTTTTCGGAGTATTCATTTACTTGCCTTTGACGATCTCAACTCCCACTGAAACCAAGATCCGTCGATTCCGAATATCCATAGATGGAGTATTTAATGCCATTAAATACTTGATCCGTTTACGTACTATTTGTGTGACCCTACGGGTTCAGTCAAGAGTAAGCTGTGGATTAATATCATTAATTCCACTTGAACTGAAGCGGCCTCTAGCTAGGCATTCAGCTCACTTGATCTCACTGACTTATTAACTTGTTAATTAATACTGAACCGCATTTATTAGACTTAACATTAAATGCATACTTGGACCAAAGGCATTATTTCCTTCAGTCTCCCACTTGTCCTTAGGGACAAGTGTGCATTTCCTAATTCCTTTGTATCTCGATGCTTGCTCTTGAACATAAGGTAAGAGTTGTCATCCTTGTTATGTCCAGAGGTGTTTCTCGGTTTCAGAGTTCAACTGATCAAATAAACAGATAATCATAGCCTATGATTCATCTGAGCACGACCATGCATTTTACAGTTTCTAGCTCTCCGAGTGGCCTTGTACAACTTTCAGCATCTCATCCCGATTTATGGGAGGACAATCCCAATCTTGCGATCTTGAGATTAGACTTCGTTTGATAGGTGATTACCTGAGTGTTGCCTTTATAGCCTCCTTTTACGGTGCGACGGTTGACAACGTCAAAGTAAGCAGTTCTCAAACAAGTAATCTCAAATCACTCAGGTATTGAGGATTTAGTGTCTAATAATTTTAATGAAATTTACTTATGACAGATTTTCATCTCTTACAGTAAAGTTTCATAGGTCTGTCCGATACTAGTCTTCCCAAAGTAAGTATCTATGCAAATGATTACGACATTGCCATGTCCACATAGTTCAAGAAACGGAACTACTAGTCATCTTGCATTCTAGTCGTCTTACGTTTTCTATGCGTCCATCTTTATAGAAAACTACGACCAGGGACCATTTTCAACTTTTGACATTCAAGTTCACTTGATAGACATTTCGTAGTCACAGGACTGGTCTTGACAGTCTATCTTGAATATTTCGTCAAATTGAAGGGACTCATCATTTAATAAACCACAAATTAAATGGAAAAATGAATTCTATTCATTTATTGTGAATAATTAACCAATAATGTTTTACAAAGTATTAAACTCTAAAACTTTAAAACATCAAACTAGGACATCAAAGCCATTCTCCAATATGCTTGATTCCCATAGCTGCAGTGTGCGAGTTGTGCTTCGCCTGCGTCAGAGGTTTAAACAATGGATCTGAGATATTGTCATCAGTTCCAATCTTGTTTATCTCGACTTCTTTTCTTTCAACGAACTCTCGTAGAAGGTGATATCTACGAAGTACATGCTTCACTCTTTGGTGGTGTCTAGGCTCCTTTGCCTGTGCAATAGCTCCATTATTATCACAATACAGAGCTATTGGTCCTTTAATGGAGGGGACTACACCTAGTTCACCTATGAATTTCCTTAGCCATATAGCTTCCTTTGCTGCTTCATGTGCAGCAATGTACTCCGCTTCAGTTGTAGAATCCGCAATGGTGCTTTGCTTAGCACTTTTCCAGCTTACTGCACCTCCGTTGAGGCAGAAGACAAACCCAGACTGTGATCTGAAATCATCTTTGTCGGTTTGGAAACTTGCGTCCGTATAGCCTTTAACAATTAATTCATCATCTCCACCATAGACCAGGAAATCATCTTTGTGCCTTTTCAGGTACTTCAGAATGTTCTTGGCTGCAGTCCAATGTGCCTCTCCTGGGTCTGGCTGGTATCTGCTCGTAGCACTGAGTGCATACGCAACATCCGGGCGTGTACATATCATAGCATACATTATTGAACCAATCAATGATGCGTATGGAATCCCATTCATTCGTCTACGCTCATCAAGTGTTTTTGGGCAATGAGTCTTGCTTAGAGTCATTCCATGAGACATGGGTAGGTAGCCTCGCTTGGAGTCTGCCATCTTGAACCTTTCAAGAACCTTATTGATATAAGTGCTCTGACTAAGTCCAATCATCCTTTTAGATCTATCTCTGTAAATCTTGATGCCCAGTATGTACTGTGCTTCTCCTAGATCCTTCATCGAAAAACATTTCCCAAGCCAAATCTTGACAGAGTTCAACATAGTAATGTCATTTCCGATAAGTAATATGTCGTCGACATATAATACTAGAAAAGCAATTTTTCTCCCACTGACCTTCTTGTATACACAAGATTCGTCTGCGTTCTTGATGAAACCAAAGTCACTGACTGCTTCATCAAAATGTATATTCCAGCTCCTTGATGCCTACTTCAATCTGTAGATTGATTTCTTAAGCTTGCATACCTTTTTAGCATTGTTTGGATCCTCAAAACCCTCAGGTTGTGTCATAAACACAGTTTCTGTTAAAACGCCGTTTAAGAAAGCGGTTTTGACATCCATCTGCCATATTTCGTAATCGTAATATGCAGCGATTGCTAACATTATCCGAATAGACTTTAGCATTGCAACTGGTGAAAAGGTTTCATCGTAATCCACACCGTGGACTTGCCTGTATCCTTTTGCAACCAATCTAGCTTTGAAAACTTCAAGTTTCCCATCCTTGTCCTTTTTTAGTTTGAAAACCCATTTGCTTCCTATGGCTTGGTAGCCATTTGGCAAATCGACCAAATCCCAAACTTGGTTTTCATACATGGAGTCTAATTCAGATTGCATGGCTTCTTGCCATTGCTTGGAGCTAGGGCTCGTCATAGCTTGTTTGTAACTCGCAGGTTCATCACTTTCTAGTAATAGAACGTCATAGCTCTCGTTCGTCAAAATACCTAAGTACCTTTCCGGTTGAGATCTATATCTCTACGATCTACGCGAGGTTACATTTCTAGATGGTCCATGATTCTCACCAGATTCTTCTAAAGATCTCTGAGTTTCATCTTGAATGTCATTTTGAGCATTCTCTAGATTTTGTTGTTCGACTCGAATTTCTTCGAGGTCTACTTTTCTCCCACTTGTCATTTGGAAATGTGATCCTTTTCCAAAAGATACCATCTCGAGCAACAAACACCTTGTTCTCAGATGTATTGTAGAAGTAATACCCCTTTGTTTCCTTTGGGTAGCCCACAAGGATACATTTGTCAGATTTTGGATGAAGTTTGTCTGAAATTAATCGTTTGACGTATACTTCACATCCCCAAATCTTAAGAAAAGACACTTTTGGAGGCTTTCCAAACCATAACTCATATGGAGTCTTTTCAACAGCTTTAGACGGAGCTCTATTTATAGTGAGTGCAGTTGTATTTAGTGCATGTCCCCAAAATTTGAAGGAAATAATGCCCTTGGTCCAAGTATGCATTCTATGTTAAGTCTAATAAATGCGGTTCAGTATTAATTAACAAGTTAATAATTCAGTGAGATCAAGTGAGCTGAATGCCTAGCTAGAGGCCGCTTCAGTTCAAGTGGAATTAATGATATTAATCCACAGCTTACTCTTGACTGAACCCGTAGGGTCACACAAATAGTACGTAAACGGATCAAGTATTTAATGGCATTAAATACTCCATCTATGAATATTCGGAACCGACGGATCTTGGTTTCAGTGGGAGCTAAGATCGTCACAGGCAAGAAATGAATACTCCGGAAACGATGATATTGCCGGAAACGGAAATATGGATCGTATCGGAAATATGAATATTATCCAAGTCGTAGATGTTGCCGGAAACGGAAACATGGTACGTATCGGAAAATATTATTGGAAATGGAAATATTACCAGAATCGGAAATATTGCCGGAAACGGAAATATTGTCAGAATCGGAAAATATTATTGGAAATGGAAATATTACCAGAATCGGAAATATTGCCGGAAACGGAAATATTGTCAGAATCGGAAATATTACCGGAATCGGAAAATAATTCCGGAAACGGAAATATTAAATATTTGTTCGAAACGGAAATTAATTCCGGAATCGGAAATATTAAATATTGTTCGTATCGGAAATAGATTCCGGAAATGGAAATTTAATCGGAAGCGTATCGTACGAATTAGCATCGGACGAGGCCTGCCGGACGAAGGCCCAGCACGAAGCCAGGCCATCGCCCAGCAAGCACGCACGCCACAGCCCAGCGCGCACAAGGCCGCGCATGCGTGGGCCGCGCTGCGTGGGCTGCTGCTCGCATGCATGGGCAGCCCTTGTGGCTGCCGTGTGTGTGTGAGTTTCAGCTCATGCGAGATTCCTGAATCTGCAAGAGTCAGTGTATGATTAAATGTCTATTCCTATTGGATAAATTGATTAAGTAGAATTCATGTAGAATTCTAATTCCAATTAATTCACATCCTACTAGGATTACGATTCCTTTTCCATAACTCTATAAATAAAGGCCTAGGGGTCATAATTTATACATAAGTTTCAAAGTATTCAAAAGTGAGTTTTTTGAGAGAAAATTCAAACACCCATCTTGTCACAAAAGTGCCGAATTTTCTGAGTACCTTAAGGGCGATTCTAGTTGGTCAATCTTAAGGCGGATCCGGACGTGCTGTGGACTTTCTACGGAGGGACGACACTTGGAGTCCTAAAAGACTTGTTCTTGTTCGGTTCGGGCGCAGCTAGGGAAGGCACGCAACAAAGAGTATGCATCTAATTATGCTATATGATTATGTGTAAATAATATGTTTCTTGGGTTAATGGTTGTTTCCGCATGATCTATGTAAATGTCATATGTATCATAACCTAACAGTGGTATCACGAGCCCCTTATTATTTTCATAATCTAAATTGCATGAACATGGTTAAATATTACAAATTTGCAAGAATTAAAAGGGGTGATTAATTTTCGTAATAGTTAATTAATTGCAAATTGCGTTTATTTAATTATATGTACGCAGTTTTTCGGCAGTTTCTTCATTACTCATCCGAATTGAGTGATTTTTGTGTCAATTCCGCATGTAAAAGGCATTCTAAAATTTTGACAAAAATAGTATTTTTCTGCCGAACCCAGAATTCTCAAATTCGAAGCCTAACTATGACTTTTCGAAGGTTTTAGTTTTTCGGATGCAAAATTTCGTAAATTTAAGATGTTAAATTAAATATTTGCGATTCCTGTTGATAAATCTTGAATTTTTGATTGACCTACTGCATATGTTTAACAAGTTTGAATGCCTAGTCTTGTTAATTATGCAATCTAATTTGTAATTATGATTAATTTGTTGAAAATTAGAATAATTTAGAATTAATTTGATTTTCATAATTAATTGTAATTTAATTAGAAACCTATGATTAAAAACCACCATAAAAAATTGTAAATTTACGATAAATTTTAAATTTTTATGACCTAGACTTGAATCCATATCAATCGGAAATCAATTGGATAATAAATTTTCGATTTTTTCGCCCTAAAATTATGAAATTAATATTATTTATTAATTTGTCATTAATTTTAAATATAAATTTTAAATTTTTATGCGATTCGTTCAAATAACTTGCACGCACGAAGCAATGGACGCTTCGTGTTACCCTTAAGGGGTGTTGTATAATGCGGGCATGCGACGACGAGCAAGGGAGCTCGTCGCCCGTGCGGCACGAATGCAATGAGCAAGGGCGTAGTGCACGAGCACAAGGCAGCAGCCCTGCCTTGTGTCGTGTGCCACGAGCAATGAACGGATGGGCATGGGCGAGGGGCGAGCCAAGGCAGTCGCGTGTGGGCAGCAAGCGAGCTGCGCCACAGCGCGCGCTGCCTCGCACAACAGCGCGCAACCTCGTGCGCAGCGAGCGCAAGCTCGCGTGCCACGAGCGCTGCGCACAGCATCACTCGCGCGCACCAGCGAGCGATGGCTCGCGCGCACCAGCGCGCGATCTCGCGCGCCAGCGAGCGATGGCTCGCGCGCACCAGCGAGCGATGCAGCGCCCCAGCGAGCGATGGCTCGCGCGCACCAGCGAGCGATCTCGCGCACCAGCGAGCGCGGTAACGCGCGCGCGCTGCGAGCGATAGCTCGCGTGCGGTGGGCGCTGTGCGGAGGCTTGCGTATGGGACAGCAGCAGCTATGCAACGAGCGCATGGGCTGCGTGCACATGGCCAGCAATGGCTGTGTGCGTACAGCCCATGGGCGTGCAACGCGTAGGGTGTTTGCGTTTCGATTAGATCGTTTTGAATGTTTAATTTGAAAATTTCAGTTCACGTAATTTTAATTAATTTTAAAATTAATAATTTGAATTAATTTCTTGGATTTTAATTTTGAATATTATAATTATAATAAATGGAATTTATTCTAATTATTTTACTAAAATTAAAATCATGAATTAATTTAAATGCGACTGAAATTAAATTAAATTTTGGATTCAATTATAAATTTATATGAGCTTTAAATTTTAATTAAATTTGTATGTTTCCGGTTAGACTAGAAATACAATTTTATGTTTAAGATTAGTAAAGCATATGAATTTATTGGTTTGAGTGGGAGCACTTTTAGTCATAAACTCTTGATTAGGTCTACAAATCCTTAAGGTTAAAACAACTCGATTAGAATTAATAAGGACTGAATAATTGGTAGATTATTGGTGCCCTTGATTAATTGCTGCAAATGTTTACGTGATGCATAATGTGTTTAACTAACCAGCTATGTGGGCCATTCATGATAATGAATGGGTGAATGGTATATATTGTATATGTACTGTTTTGCAGGTTATGAAGTGACTAGTATGGCCCAAATAGGATAGAAAATATGGTCTGCGTACCATTAATTTGAATGTAATTGGTCTAAAGTACCAAACTTGTTTTTCAATTCAAATATGGTCTGCGTACCATCAAATAGTTGTAATTAGTTATAACTTATCCTATTTGAAGAAAATGGTGCCTCCCACGGAGATTTTCAAGACGGACTTTGAAGTCAAAGCTTCAAGATGAAGTCGGGCCATACTAGATCACAAATATCTTATGCATGTTTTAAGTTATTTATTGCTTTAAATATGTCTTAAAATGCATGAGATCAAAAGCTTGATTATGTTGCATGATTAAGGATTTTAGTTCACTTAAAATCTAACCAACATAGTAAGAGCCTTAAGTTCCAAACTTAAAAATTGAGTTAAAAGGTGCCATGCCAAAATATACACTTGCTTGGATATCCTTTACATCAATCTAGTAATAGTTTTCGCTCAGCGAGGTGTTACTTATTGGTCCTAAAGGGGCAAGGTACACAAATAATTGTGAGTACATGTTAGTTTTGGTGAAACTCAACGATATAAGTAAGGAGTCCTTTTATGTCGTGGCAAATTCGATAGGTTTACCTAATAAGTTCTTAGACGTACCTATCAACCAAGAATAGTTTCTAGACTATTAGCAAAAGGCTTTTGCTTACCTAAGATGTTCTAGGATTAAGTCGACAAACTGTGCTTAGTTCTTCAATGATTTTAGGATCTTGGAATCATTTTATTCACACCTGCCGGAACACATAACTTGAATAAAATGCTTAATAAACATTGAATTATGCATGAATGCTAGAATTTAAGTTTATTAAGAGAAACTGTGAATGGTTATTTATTTGTTTATTCTTTTCAATTGTAGTTTTAATATGGCAAACAACAATCAAAACATCATCATGGGTTCTGAGCTTATGGTCAAGCTGAACCTGACAAATTTTCTTGAATGGGAAGCTAAGCTAGTTGAAATAGTCAAACTCAATGGACTTGAGTATGTACTATCACATCCCATGCCAAGCTACTATGCCAGAGACATGACCCCTGAGAGATTTTACGCCTGGGATGCGGATCTCAAAAAGGTTATGAGTCTCATGCTGAACAATATCCCTGATGATTGGGCTAGAAGGTTTGTAGCCTATGAACCTTTTACGCTCATCAAGAATCTGAGGGATATCTGTCGTGGAAGTACGGAGGACAGGGACCTAAACGTCCATGAGTTGATTGAATCAATGTCTGGGCTAAAGGTTAGTTCTCCCAACAGGTGTTATAGGATGGAGGTCCAAGAAACACATGTTCAGCTCCTTCGCACTAAACAGAGGGTAGGCGTCCCACTGAGGTTCCATGTGGATCTTATGTGTTCATATTTTGATCGCCTAAGTCTACTAGGAACACCAATAAGCGAAAGGATGGCAGTCTCTGTCTTGCTCAATTCACTACACAGTGGGTTTGGTCGCTTCAAGCAACAATACCTAAGTGAACCAAGAGAAGAAACAGTTGCAGAATTTATTCACCTTGTCAGAAAGGCTGAAATAGTACTGGACTGTGAAGCCAAAGATTTACTCAAGGCTAGAAAGAGACCATTCAAGAAAGGTGGAAAGTCCAAGGGCAATGCTAAATCAAAGCAGGACAAGTCCACATCAAGCTGTCTTTATTGTGATGGAATAGGCCATTACAAAAGAGAATGTCCAAAGCTAAAGGAAGATCAGAAGAACGGAACAGTCGTTCCATCTTCAGGTATTTTCGTTATAGACTGTATACTTGCTAATTCAACTTCTTGGGTATTAGATACAGGTTGTGGCTCACACTTATGTTCCAATCCACAGGGACTAAGAAGAAGTAGAAAGTTAAGCAAGGGTGAAGTCGACCTACGAGTGGGAAATGGAGCACGGATTGCTGCATTAGCTGTAGGAACTTACTATTTGTCGTTGCCCTCCGGGCTAGTTTTGGAACTGGAAGAATGTTTCCATGTTCCAAGTCTTACTAAAAAACATCATTTCAGTTTCTTGCTTAGATGCTAAGGGATTTTCCTTTATAATAAAAGACAATAGTTGTTCGTTTTATTTTAAAGAGATGTTTTATGGATCTGCTAGATTAGTCAATGGACTTTATTTATTAGATCACGACAAACAAGTATATAACATAAATACCAAAAGGGCCAAAAAGGATGATTCAGATCTCACCTATCTGTGGCATTGTCGATTAGGCCATATAAACTTGAAACGCTTAGAAAGACTTCAAAGGGAAGGAATTCTAGAACCATTTGACTTAGAGGATTATGGTAAATGCGAATCATGTTTACTTGGCAAAATGACAAAGCAACCTTTCTCTAAAGTCGGAGAAAGAGCAAATGAACTATTGGGTTTAATCCATACAGATGTATGTGGACCAATGAGTACAAATGCTAGAGGTGGTTTCAGCTACTTTATCACTTTCACTGATGACTTCAGTAGGTATGGTTATGTCTACCTAATGAAGCATAAGTCTGAATCCTTTGACAAATTCAAGGAATTTCAGAGTGAAGTAGAGAATCAATTAGGCAAGAAGATTAAGGCACTGCGGTCTGATAGAGGCGGTGAATATCTGAGCTATGAATTTGATGACCATCTGAAAGAATGTGGAATTCTATCAGAATTGACTCCTCCTGGAACACCACAATGGAACGGTGTGTCAGAACGGAGGAACAGAACCTTGCTAGACATGGTCAGGTCAATGATGGGTCAGGCCGAACTTCCATTAGAATTTTGGGGACATGCACTAAATACAGCTGCACTCACTATAAATAGAGCTCCGTCTAAAGCTGTCGAAAAGACTCCATACGAATTATGGTTTGGAAAGCCTCCAAATGTGTCTTTTCTTAAGATTTGGGGATGTGAAGTTTACGTCAAACGATTAATTTCAGACAAACTTCATCCAAAATCTGACAAATGTATCCTTGTGGGCTATCCAAAGGAAACAAAGGGGTATTACTTCTACAATACATCTGAGAACAAAGTGTTTGTTGCTCGAGATGGTGTCTTTTTGGAGAAGGATCATATTTCCAAAATGACAAGTGGGAGAAAAGTAGACCTCGAAGAAATTCGAGTCGAACAACAAACTCTAGAGAATGCTCAAGATGACATTCAGGATGAAACTCAGAGATCTTTAGAAGAATCTGGTGAGAATCATGGTCAATCTAGAAATGTTACCCCGCGTAGATCGCAAAGATATAGATCTCAACCGGAAAGGTACTTAGGTATTTTGACGAACGAGAGCTATGACGTTCTATTACTTGAAAGTGATGAACCTGCGACTTACAAGCAAGCTATGACGAGCCCTAGCTCCAAGCAGTGGCAAGAAGCCATGCAATCTGAATTAGACTCCATGTCTGAAAACCAAGTATGGGATTTGGTCGATTTGCCAGATGGCTACCAAGCCATTGGAAGCAAATGGGTTTTTAAACTGAAAAAGGACAAGGATGGGAAACTTGAAGTTTTCAAAGCTAGATTGGTTGCGAAAGGTTACAGGCAAGTCCACGGTGTGGATTACGATGAAACCTTTTCACCAGTTGCAATGCTAAAGTCTATTCGAATAATGTTAGCAATCGCTGCATATTACGATTACGAAATATGGCAGATGGATGTCAAAACTGCTTTCTTAAACGGCGTTTTAACAGAAACTGTGTTTATGACACAGCCTGAAGGTTTTGAGGATCCAAAGAATGCTAAAAAGGTATGCAAGCTAAAGAAATCAATCTACGGATTGAAGCAGGCATCCAGGAGCTGGAATATACGTTTTGATGAAGCAGTCAGTGACTTTGGTTTCATCAAGAACGCGGACGAATCTTGTGTATACAAGAAGGTCAGTGGGAGCAAAATTGCTTTCCTAGTATTATATGTCGACGACATATTGCTTATCGGAAATGACATTCCAATGTTGAACTCTGTCAAGATTTGGCTTGGGAAATGTTTTTCGATGAAGGATCTAGGAGAAGCACAGTACATATTGGGCATCAAGATTTACAGAGATAGATCTAAAAAGATGATTGGACTTAGTCAAAGCACTTATATCAATAAGGTGCTTGATAGGTTCAAGATGGCGGACTCCAAGCGAGGCTACCTACCCATGTCTCATGGAATGACTCTAAGCAAGACTCAGTGCCCAAAAACACTTGATGAGCGTAGACGAATGAATGGGATTCCATATGCATCATTGATTGGTTCAATAATGTATGCTATGATATGTACACGCCCGGATGTTGCGTACGCACTCAGTGCTACGAGCAGATACCAGTCAGACCCAGGAGAGGCGCATTGGACTGCTGCCAAGAACATTCTGAAGTACCTGAAAAGGCACAAAGATAACTTCCTGGTCTATGGTGGAGATGATGAATTAATTGTTAAAGGCTATACGGACGCAAGTTTCCAAACCGACAAAGATGATTTCAGATCACAGTCTGGGTTTGTCTTCTGCCTCAACGGAGGAGCAGTAAGCTGGAAAAGTGCTAAGCAAAGCACCATTGCGGATTCTACAACTGAAGCGGAGTACATTGCTGCACATGAAGCAGCAAAGGAAGCTATATGGCTAAGGAAGTTCATAGGAGAACTTGGTGTAGTCCCCTCCATTAAAGGACCAATAGCCCTGTATTGTGATAATAACGGAGCTATTGCACAGGCAAAAGAGCCTAGACACCACCAGAGAGTCAAGCATGTACTTCGTAGATTTCACCTTCTACGAGAGTTCGTTGAAAGAAAAGAAGTCGAGATAAGCAAAATTGGAACTGATGACAACATATCAGATCCATTAACTAAACCTCTGCCGCAAGCGAAGCACAACTCGCACACTGCAGCTATGGGAATCAAGCATATTGGAGAATGGCTTTGATGTCTCTGTTTAATGTTTTAAAGTTTTAGAGTTTAAATCTTTGTAAAACATTATTGGTTAATCATTCACAATAAATGAAAAGAATTCATTTTTCCATTTAATTTGTGGTTTATTAAATGATGAGTCCCTTCAACTTGACGATATATTCAAGATAGACTGTCAGGACCAGTCCTGTGACTAAGAAATGTCTATCAAGTGAACTTGAATGTCAAAGGTTGAAAATGGTCCCTAATTGGAGTTTTCTATAAAATTGGACGCATAGAAAACGTTGGACGATTAGAATGCAAGATGACTAGTAGTTCTGTTTCTTGAACTATGTGGACATGGCAATGTCATAATCATTTGCATAGATACTTACTTTGGGAAGACTAGTATCGGACAAGACCTATGAAACTTTACTGTAAGAGATGAAAGTCTGTCATAAGTAAATTTCATTAAATTATTAGACACTAAATCCTCAATACCTGAGTGATTTGAGATTACTTGTTTGAGAACTGGTTGCTTTGACGTTGACCAACCGTCGCACCGTAAAAGGAGGCTATAAAGGCAACGCTCAGGTAATCACCTATCAAACGAAGTCTAATCTCAAGATCGCAAGATTGGGATTGTCCTCCCATAAATCGGGATGAGATGCTTAAAAGTTGTACAAGGCCACTCGGAGAGCTAGAAACTGTGAAATGCATGGCCGTGCTCGGATGAATCATAGGCTATGATTATCTGTTTATTTGATCAGTTGAACTCTGAAACCGAGGAACACCTCTGGACATAATAAGGATGACAACTCTTACCTTATGTTCAAGAGCAAGCATCGAGCGACAAAGGAATTAGGAAATGCACACTTGTCCCTAAGGACAAGTGGGAGACTGAAGGAAATAATGCCCTTGGTCCAAGTATGCATTCTATGTTAAGTCTAATAAATGCGGTTCAGTATTAATTAACAAGTTAATAATTCAGTGAGATCAAGTGAGCTGAATGCCTAGCTAGAGGCCGCTTCAGTTCAAGTGGAATTAATGATATTAATCCACAGCTTACTCTTGACTGAACCCGTAGGGTCACACAAATAGTACGTAAACGGATCAAGTATTTAATGGCATTAAATACTCCATCTATGAATATTCGGAACCGACGGATCTTGGTTTCAGTGGGAGCTAAGATCGTCACAGGCAAGAAATGAATACTCCGGAAACGATGATATTGCCGGAAACGGAAATATGGATCGTATCGGAAATATGAATATTATCCAAGTCGTAGATGTTGCCGGAAACGGAAACATGGTACGTATCGGAAAATATTATTGGAAATGGAAATATTACCAGAATCGGAAATATTGCCGGAAACGGAAATATTGTCAGAATCGGAAAATATTATTGGAAATGGAAATATTACCAGAATCGGAAATATTGCCGGAAACGGAAATATTGTCAGAATCGGAAATATTACCGGAATCGGAAAATAATTCCGGAAACGGAAATATTAAATATTTGTTCGAAACGGAAATTAATTCCGGAATCGGAAATATTAAATATTGTTCGTATCGGAAATAGATTCCGGAAATGGAAATTTAATCGGAAGCGTATCGTACGAATTAGCATCGGACGAGGCCTGCCGGACGAAGGCCCAGCACGAAGCCAGGCCATCGCCCAGCAAGCACGCACGCCACAGCCCAGCGCGCACAAGGCCGCGCATGCGTGGGCCGCGCTGCGTGGGCTGCTGCTCGCATGCATGGGCAGCCCTTGTGGCTGCCGTGTGTGTGTGAGTTTCAGCTCATGCGAGATTCCTGAATCTGCAAGAGTCAGTGTATGATTAAATGTCTATTCCTATTGGATAAATTGATTAAGTAGAATTCATGTAGAATTCTAATTCCAATTAATTCACATCCTACTAGGATTACGATTCCTTTTCCATAACTCTATAAATAAAGGCCTAGGGGTCATAATTTATACATAAGTTTCAAAGTATTCAAAAGTGAGTTTTTTGAGAGAAAATTCAAACACCCATCTTGTCACAAAAGTGCCGAATTTTCTGAGTACCTTAAGGGCGATTCTAGTTGGTCAATCTTAAGGCGGATCCGGACGTGCTGTGGACTTTCTACGGAGGGACGACACTTGGAGTCCTAAAAGACTTGTTCTTGTTCGGTTCGGGCGCAGCTAGGGAAGGCACGCAACAAAGAGTATGCATCTAATTATGCTATATGATTATGTGTAAATAATATGTTTCCTGGGTTAATGGTTGTTTCCGCATGATCTATGTAAATGTCATATGTATCATAACCTAACAAAATTCTATTGGAAGTTCGGCCTAACCCATCATTGATCTAACCATGTCTAGCAAGGTTCTGTTCCTCCGTTCCGACACACCGTTCCATTGTGGTGTTCCAGGAGGAGTCAATTCTGATAGAATTCCACATTCTTTCAGATGGTCATCAAATTCATAGCCCAGATATTCACCGCCTCTATCAGACCGCAATGCCTTAATCTTCTTGCCTAATTGATTAACTACTTCACTCTGAAATTCCTTGAATTTGTCAAAGGATTCAGACTTATGCTTCATTAGGTAGACATAACCATATCTACTGAAGTCATCAGTGAAAGTGATAAAGTAGCTGAAACCACCTCTAGAATTTGTACTCATTGGTCCACATACATCTGTATGGATTAAACCCAATCGTTCAGTTGCTCTTTCTCCAGCTTTAGAGAAAGGTTGCTTTGTCATTTTGCCAAGTAAACATGATTCGCACTTACCATAATCCTCTAAGTCAAATGGTTCTAGAATTCCTTCCTTTTGAAGTCTTTCCATGCGTTTCAAGTTAATATGGCCTAATCGACAATGCCACAGATAGGTGAGATCTGAATCATCCTTTTTGGCCTTTTTGGTATTTATGTTATAAACTTGTTTGTCGTGATCCAGTAAATAAAGTCCATTGACTAATCTAGCAGATCCATAAAACATCTTTTTAAAATAAAACGAACAACTATTGTCTTTTATTAAAAAGGAAAATCCCTTAGAATCTAAGCAAGAAACAGAAATGATGTTTTTAGTAAGACTTGGAACATGGAAACAGTCTTCCAGTTCCAAAACTAGCCCAGAGGGCAACGACAAATAATAAGTTCCTACAGCTAATGCAGCAATCCGTGCTCCATTTCCCACTCGTAGGTCGACTTCACCCTTGCTTAACCTTCTACTTCTTCTTAGTCCCTGTGAATTGGAACATAAGTGTGAGCCACAACCTGTATCTAATACCCAAGAAGTTGAATTAGCAAGTATACAGTCTATAACGAAAATACCTGAAGAAACGACTGCTCCGTTCTTCTGATCTTCCTTTAGCTTCAAGCAATCTCTCTTCCAATGCCCCTTCTTCTTGCAATAGAAGCATTCAGATTCAGAAGTGGGTTGGCTCACCTTATTCTTTTCAGATTTGGTGCTGCCTTGCTGCTTAGTCTGGCTGGCCTTGTTGCCACCTTTCTTAGCATTCCTCTTCTTTCCAGATTTCTTGAACTTGCCCCCACGCACCATAAGCACATCTTGCTTATCACTTTTGAGCGTCTTTTCAGCGGTCTTCAGCATACCGTGAAGCTCAGTGAGCGTTTTGTCCAGACTATTCATACTGTAGTTCATCTTGAACTGATCATACCCTCTATGAAGAGAATGGAGGATGGTGTCTACAGCCATTTCCTGAGAGAATTGCTGATCCAGCCGACTCATATTCTCAATGAGTCCAATCATTTTGAGAACATGTGGACTTACGGGCTCGCCTTTCTTAAGCTTGGTCTCAAGAATTTGCCTATGGGTCTCGAACCTTTCGACTCGAGCTAGATCTTGGAACATGTTCTTTAACTCACTGATGACCATGAAAGCATCTGAGTTGATGAACGTTTTCTGCAGATCTGCACCCATGGTTGCAAGCATTAGAAATTTCACATCCTTGTTGGCATCAATCCAACGATTGAGGGCTGCCTGAGTGACCCCTTCGCTTGCGGCTTCGGGCATCGCCTCTTCCAAGACATACTCCTTTCCTTCCTGCATAAGAACTATTTGCAAGTTCCTTTGCCAGTCAAGGAAGTTTTTCCCGTTCAACTTCTCCTTTTCGAGAATTGATCGAATGTTGAATGAATTGTTGTTTGCCATATTCTAAAAACTACAATTGAAAAAAGAATAAACAAATAATCATTCACAGTTTCTCTTAATAAACTCAAATTCTAGCATACATGCATAATTTAATGTTCATTAAGAATTTTATTCAAGTTATGTGTTCCGGCAGGTGTGAATAAAATGATTCCAAGACCCTACAAAACATTGAAGAATTAAGCACATTATGTATTTAGACTCAATTCTAAAATCTTTTAGGTAAGCAAAAGCCCTTTGCTAATAGTCTAGAAACTACTCTTGGTTGATAGGTACGTCTAAGAATTTATTAGGTAAACCTATCGATTTTGCCACGACATAAAAGGACTCCTTAGTTATATCGTTGAGTTTCACCAAAACTAACATATACTCACAATTATTTGTGTACTTTACCCCTTTAGAATCAATAAGTAACACCTCGCTATGGCGGAAAACTATTACTAAGATTGATGTAAAGGTTATCCAAGTAAGTGTTATTTTGGCATGGCACCTTTTTACTCAATTTTTTTTAAGTTTGGAACTTAAGGCTCTTACTATGTTGGTTAGATTTTAAGTGAACTAAAATCCTTAATCATGCAACATAATCAAGCCACAATCTCATGCAAAATTAAGACATATTTAAGAGCAATAAATAACTTAAAACATGCATAAGATAAATGTGATCTAGTATGACCCGACTTCATCTTGAAGCTTCAACTTCAAAGTCCGTCTTGAAAATGGATTGGAAACTCCGTCTTGAATTTCACCATGGGAGGCTCCATTTTCTTCAAATAGGATGAGCTATAATTAAAATAATTACAACTATTTGATGGTACGTAGACCATATTTAAAAGCAATAAAATTTGGTACTTTAGACCAATATTACATTCAAATTAATGGTACGCAGACCATATTTTCTATCCTATTTGGGCCATACTAGTCACTTTCAATAACCTGCAAAACAGTACATATACAATATATACCATTCACCCATTCATTATCATGAATGGCCCACATAGCTGGTTAGTAAAACACATGTTATGTATCACATAAATATTTGCAGCAATTAATCAAGGGCACCAATAATCTACCAATTATACAGTCCTTATTAATTCTAATCAAGTTGTTTTAACCTTAAAGGATTGTAGACCTAATCAAGAGTTTATGACTAAAGGCTCCCACTTAAACCAATAACTTATATGCTTTACTAATTTTAAACATAAAAATGTATTTCTAGTTTAACCGGAAACATACAAGTTTAATTAAAATTTAAAGCTCATATGAAATTATAATCGAATCCATTTAATTTATTTTCAGTTGAATTAAATGAATATAAATTAATTCAAGGTTTTAATTTTAGTAAAATAATTAGTATAAATTAAAATTTATAATAATTATAATAATCAAAATTAAAATCCGAGAAAACAATTTAAATTATTAATTTTAAAGTTAATTAAAATTATTTCCGAACTGAAAATCTAAAATTAAAATCAAAACGTATCAATCGTAGCAAGACGAGGACTTGGGCTTGCGCCCAAGCCCCATCGAGCCACGAGGCTGCTGCGCCCCGCTCGACTGATCGTTGCACAAGGCACGAGCAGCAACGCCACACGCACAGGCAACCATCGCAGGCCACGTTGCGCGCAACCCCAATGCTTCGTCGCGTCTGCTTGCTGCGCAAGGCAGCGCGCGCTGGGCGAGGGATCGCCCCTGCTTGCGCGTTCTGTCTTGCTTGCTTGGGCGAGCCAGGCGCGTTGTGTCGCAGCCCCATCGCTGCCCACACGCGTCTCGCTCGCTCGCTTGTGCCTTGCCCCATCGCCCTCGCCCATCGCACAACACACACTATAATACCTCGTATTTTTATAATATTTATAAGTATATTTTTTTATATTGATAAAGCATTTTACGATTTATTAACATTTAAATAATATTTAAATGTATTTTATTTAATGTATTTTAATTAATTAGAATATTTATTATTTTAATTAATTACGAAACGAATTTAATTCTTGAGTCGGGAAATTAAATGAGTTGCAAATGATTTTTAAAGCTTCGGGTTTTAAATAAAAAGTCCAATTCGTTTTATTAATCGAGCCCAATCCAAAGAGTTTAAATTAAATCTTAAGCTAGCCCAATCATTTAATTCCCTAAGCCCAATTTTAATTTCTTAAGCCTAGCCCATCAAGGGATTAGGGAGCCTATAAATAGGACTCCCCCATCATTAAATGAGCCCCTAAAATTCATAAACCCTATTTTTGCCTTGCTTGCCCAACACTCCTCTCTCCCTCTCTCCTCTCGTCCGCACGCACGCATCCGTGCTCGTGCTGCTCGGCCTCACGCCCAGCGCGCTGCCTTGTGCCCTCGTGTGTTGTCGCGCCCCAGCGCCCAGCACTCCCTCACTCCCTCTCTCGCCCTCGCGCGCCAGTGCCCACACTCGCTCGCTCGCTCTCCCTCGCGCCAGCGCGCGCTGTCCCTCTCGTCCCTCGCCCGCAGCCGCAGCGCCCTCGTGCCTGCGTTGCTGCTGTGCCTCGTTGTTGCTCCCGTGCTCAGCGCACGCCCTAGCTCTCGCCCCTTCTCTCGCGTGCGCGCTCCAGCATGCCGTGTGCCCTGTCCCGCGCGCGAGCTCTGCTGCGCCCTTCCCCCCTGTGCGCACACACGCGCGTGTATGTGTTGTTCGTGCTCGTAATTCGATTTCTTTTTCTTCCAATCACATTAATTCGTGGTTGTTTCGTGCTATAGGCCGAATTGGTATAATTCTCTTCTTCCTTACCTATTCTATTTAAATTTCGTATTTTAAATTATTATATTAATATTGTTTTGAGTAATTAAAATGCTGGGAACCGGTTATGAATACTGTGGTTTGAGGATTTGTGTGTTGTGATTCATTAGGTTGGTTTTAATTATTAAAGGAGGAATTTTCAGATTTGTTTATTCAATAAAGCATTGATTTTTATGATAATAAACTAGTTTTATTGGGATTTTCAAGTTTGGGTTTTAACCTAGACCTAATGAGTCAATTGATTAGCATAATTAGGTGATGATTTTAATTATGATAATCAATTATATTTTCAGATTTGAATAAAGGTTTAAAGTGTTGATTTTTATTGATTTTTAAGGCGGAAAAAGTATGTTTTTGTACTGGGGATTGATTTTGCAAATTGAGACGATTGCATTATTGAAAAACGATTGAATTCTAAAGTTTAAAGGAGGTTTTAAGTTTTATAAAGTTGCTGGAAATTTAATGAACATGGAAATAATTTAAGTTTCATTATTTTGATGATAGGAGGTGATTTCTAGTTGAGTGCTCGTTATTGCAAAGTGGCCCCTACGCTTAGGTATTCAAGGTACGTACAAGTCTAAGGCGACCACACCTTTTGTCAATGACATTACATGATTGTTGATGATGTGGATTATATTATGTGGATTCATATATGTTTTGGTGAACGATCATGTGGATTAATATTATTGGAATTATTGAATTGTTGGTTGAACAAGCATGTTGAAATCATTATGAGTATGGATTCCATTGTCAATCATGTTGTTCAATATTTATGCATGTATGGTTTATTTCACATGCAAGGGATGGATTATTTATTTGTATGCTATTGTACAGGATGTCTAGCATACTTTGAGCCAATTATTCGTACTTCGTTGTACTATTTATTTTACCACATGTGAAGGGTTAGCTCACAAAAGCCACCGCACATGTAGGGTTCAGTTGGGAATATTTTGTATGAAATGAATTAGGATTTGTCGTGCAAGGGCACAACCCTCATGTTAATGTGCATGATGTGGAGTCTCACTTTGGTGAGGAGGAACATGGTAGTAATATCACAAGTGTCTGCTTGGTTGATCACAAGTCCTAAAGCAATTAAAATAAGATTTTTTTGGTTGTTGTTTATTAATTGTATGTATGCATGTTGTCGAGTCTTGAGTTCGCCTTTATTAAAATATTAATAAACGTAAAGTGCAACCGGAACAAGCTTCAAAACTCTTGGAACGTATATACCTTGAGTATGAACAATGAGGGGAGTCTTGCCGGAAAGCTCCTACTCCTACTAATGATACAAGACGTTGTTTCATTTATATTATGCGCAGGAATTCCGTCGGTATGGCCCGACACTCGGTATGGCCCGATTTTATTATTTATTCTTTGGTGTATGGTTGGCTCCCATCACCTTTCCTTTATGGAACTTTCTTTTGGCCCGTTCGAAGCTTATTCTAATTAAATTGTGAGTCAAGAGTCGAGTCAAGAGTCGAGTCTTGTATTCATGATTGGTCGTTAATTATTATATGGCTTTTCCATGTTGATTAGTACTTAGTGAGTGATGCATGTTTTAGTTTCGTTTACTCTATGCTTGTAAGTACTCAGCTTTTGCTGACTACGTGCTTTGTGTGTTCTGGTCATGGCCCTTGCCTTAATGACCCTATGATGATCCGTCATTTGCACTTGCATTGATGGGGAGTAGAATAAAATAGCAGGTTGGTAGATCGGAAATCATGTGGCTTGGGATGATCGAGAGAGTTGCATGCTTTCGTATTTTGAACTATTTAACTTTATTTTAATTATGTTTGAAATGTTTGAACTATTTATGTTTGGGATTTTGGGCCATTATGGTTCCAAATTGTAGGAGGCCTCAATTTTACATTAATTATGTTTTTAAAAGTTAGTTGACATTTAATTCCGCTGCGTAATTCTGGTAATAGCCTTAACCGTTATCACGGTGGCGGTAATGCTTTAGTAATTCCTTGATTTTTAAGTTGGAAAATGGTTTTATAAAAGCAAGGAATTATTAGGGTGTTACAAAGTGGTATTTGCAGAGCTCTAGTTTGAGAGCTGCTTTACATTAATTAATAGTGCAAAGTGGTAAATCCTTAAACTACGATTGCGGAACTTTAGGATTTTCGAAAATTATTTTCCTAAAGTCAAAACGTATTATTTTGAGTACTCAATATTTTAAAGGTCTAATATCAATTATTTTGGGTCGTTTGAAATTAGTGGAAAAGTCCGATTATTATTTAATATTAATTAAATTTTATTTTTTTCGAATTTTTTTTAATTTTTCCGAATTTTTTCGAATTAATTTCAAATTATTTTATTAATTTTGGAAATTATTTTATTTAATTATCCGAATTATTTTAATCATTTATTTATTTTTATTCGAATATTATTTCGAATTTACGTTTAAAATTTTCGGATTTCTTTTTTTAAATTATCCGAAATTTATTTATTTAATTAATCAATAATTCTTATTAATTTTCGATTTTAATTTAAATAATTTCAACAAAGTTAGGAGTTATTTCTTAATTAATTTCGAAAATTAATATTATTTTCAAGTGAGAAATGGGTAGACTAAGAAGGGCATATTAGTCTAAGAATGCATATTATGTGACAATGTGATTTATTAAGTGCCATGTATATGTTCTAACCATGTTTTATCTTGCTTTATGTGATTAATTGCATCATATTTCATGTTGAGCATATATTTGTGCATTGAAATTGTATGGCTCCACGAACTATTTATTGTATCCTTTTGGGGTTGGAATTTCTATGGAAACGCGTTAGTAAGACTTTTGAGTTGTGAATTTTCAGGAATTAAGGATGCTACCTTCTAAGTTCACCAGTCTAGGATACTTAGAGAAGATGGATAATGAGACTCCTCGCACGTATGTTCAGAAGATCGTGTTTGCTTGTGACTATTTGGCTTCGACCAAGAATATGCCCCACCTTAGGCACAAAGATATGATGGCTAGTATGGTTATACATTGTTTACCCCATAAGAACCCTTACATAGACCTCAAGAACAAGTTCAGTGACATGCATTTTGGTGATGGTACCCCTAATTGGTACAAGTATGGGACTAGTGATGGTAGGTGGAAGTATGACTCTGAGGTTCTTGCTACTATCTTAGAGGTTGCAGAAAATAGCTATGAGGATGGGAAGTATTCTGCGGGTCTAGGTATGGGCTATGGAGGAGTAGAAAGTGATGGTGAGGATGTCATGATCCATGATGAGCCAACTAGTGAGGTTGAGGAGGATAGTGATGATGATGTGGTAGAGATTGAAAATCCTAACCCTATAGTTCCTGAACCCACTATTGAGATATCCAGTGGATCTGAAGATGAGTTTGAAGAGAATAATGTGGTTGATAGTGAGCCACAGCAAAATGATGAGGCTATGGATGAAGACTCGGATCCGGAAGAAGATTTGGATGATCCTAATGATCAAGACTTTACTCCAGGGCAATACAAGGAAAGAAATGGTCGTCGTGATGACGTTAGTCTCTAGAGAAATGTAATCCTTAGTTTTATTTTTCGTTGATTAATAAAGTGGCAAAGCTACTATTTATGGTTTTAGTTTTTATAGTTGGAAAATAAATGCTATGGCATTAGTGGATGTAAGACTTATTCATTGGAGTTTTAATAAAAGAATAGAATTCCTTTTCGTTATCCTTTAAGTTTAATTCTCAATTCTAAGTCTTGTGGGTATCGCAAAGGGATTATTTGTTATTTCTTCAACGAAATTTTATGTGCAAGGTGGTTTAGTAGCAACCATCTAAATTTACTTGCGTCGAATAGTGGGGTGAGAAGGCCCAAGAATGGCGCCAACTCTTCCCCTAGGTTGCGCTTAAATGTGTTCTTGTTGTGAGTAGGTTCGTTGTCGAACTAGTGCCTTAGTGATGTCATGTCCAACCAATATTAAAGTTAGCCTTTTTATTTATTCAGGAGAAGGGATATGGCTAACCAAGAGATTTCTGAAGTGATTAGACAACTAGCTGAGGTAGTTCGAGACCTAGCTCAAACCAGAGCCAACCCAATGCATGATCCGACTGGGGAAATGTTTAAGAAAATAGCTCAAAGCAAGCCTCCACTCTATAGCGGAGATATTGAACCCAGTGTGCTTGAGAACTGGTTGAGAGAGTTTGATAAACTCATTGTAGCTGTGAATTGCCCCGAAAACCTTAGGGTGAATAGTGATGTGTACTACCTGAGAGGTGAAGCTGATTTATGGTGGCAACGATGTGAAAACACCCTTAGAGCCACACCTAACTTTGGATGGGAATCATTCAAAACTGCACTAAGGAACAAGTTTCACCCACCTTATCTGAAAAAGTAAAAGGCGCAAGAGTTCATTGAACTCAAAATGGGAGGTCTGTCTGTGACGGAATACTATTCTAAGTTTATAGAGCTGTCTAGGTTTGCACCTGAAGTGGTGGCAACGGAAGAGCTCGGGCTCAAAGATTTGAGAATGGTTTGACCATAGACTTACAGTTGTTGTTGTCTAGAGAGACCTTTACCTCATTAGACACCCTGTACGGGAAAGCTGCTCACCTGTATGGGTTACAACAAAGGAAGAATGGTAGTGCTGAAAAGAGAAAGGATGGTGGAAGCTCGAATCAAGGGAATAACCATCAGAATCAGGGGAATTTTACGAAGCACAAAGGAAATGGGAATTTCCAGTTTAGGGCTAACAATGGTGGTAATCGCAACAACCAAGGTGGTGGAAATCAGTCTGTAAGGAATGGAGTACGGACCTACGAATGTAGGCGCTGTAACATGAATCACCCTGGAAAGGATTGTGATGGAAACTTGGTGACTTGTAGGTTCTGTCAGAAGTTAGGCCATAGGGAGTATGAATGCTATTCTAAGAATGGAAAGCCTAACCAAGGTAATCACCAAGGCAATAACCGGAATAATCAGAACCGGAACGGGGGAAATGGAGGTGGAAACCAAAGGAACTACCAAGGTGGTAACAATGGCAATAGCAATGGCAATCACCAGAACCATGGAAAGCTTGGAGGGAACCAACAGCAGAATGGGAACCGAAACAACAATGGGAACACCAATGGAGGTGGCTATAACAAAGGAGTTGCCCAAGGAAAGTTGAATGTGATATCTAGGCAAGAAGCGGAGACTTCCTCTGACGTCATAGCGGGTACTTTTTCTATTAATTCCGTTTTAGTTAAAGTTCTATTTGATTCTGGTGCGACTTATTCTTTTATATCAGTAGATGCTTTGGGGAAACTAGGATTGAAAGAGCCTGAACCAATTGAGATACCTATAGTCATACCTACTGGTAGTATAGTAAAGTGTACCAAAATCCATAGAGATGTGCCTTTGACCATAGCCAAGATCGTATTCTTATCTAACCTAATCGAATTTGAGTTAGGAGAGCTAGATGTAATTCTAGGGATGGATTGGTTGGCCAAGTTCAAAGCCAAAATAGATTGTGAGAAGCAGAAGGTTCACTTGAGGTCTAGCCTAGGCAAAGTAGTGTCATATCGTCGTTTTGGTAAGCCTAAGAACATAGGAATCATCACGGCAATGGAACTCATGAAGCTAGTCAATAAAGGGAACCCAGCCTTCTTATGTAATGTGAGGAACATAGAGCATGTGATCAAGGATCAGCCTGAGGATATTGCAGTAGTCAACGAATTCCTTGATGTATTTCCAGAAGAGATCCCGGGGATGCCTCCCAATCGACCTATTGACTTTACCATAGATTTAGTGCCTGGAACCGCCCCTATTTCAAAAGCACCTTATCGAATGGCTCCAACAGAAATGAATGAGTTAAAAGGCCAACTAGAGGACCTATTGGAGAAAGGTTATATTAGGCCAAGTGCATCGCCTTGGGGAGCACCAGTGTTGTTTGTGAAGAAAAAGGATGGAAGTATGAGGCTCTGTATAGACTACAGGGAGCTCAATAAGGTCACAATCAAGAAAAAGTATCCATTACCTAGGATAGAAGACCTATTTGACCAACTAAAAGGAGCAGGAATCTTTTCAAAGATCGATTTGCGTTCGGGTTATCATCAATTGAGAATCGTTGACCATGACATACCAAAGACCGCATTCAGGACTAGATACGGACATTATGAGTTCACTGTTATGCCTTTTGGGTTAACCAATGCCCCTGCAATATTTATGGACTTAATGAACCGTGTATTCCATGCCTATTTGGACAAGTTTGTAGTGGTTTTCATAGATGACATCCTAGTGTATTCAAAGAGTGAAGAGGATCACGCGGAACACTTGAGATCGGTGTTGAGTACCTTGAGAGTTAACCAGTTGTATGCCAAGTTCTCAAAGTGTGAGTTTTGGTTGGAAATGTTAGGTTATGATACATATGATATTACATAAATCATGCGGAAACAACCATTAACCCAGGAATACATATTATTTACACATAATCATATAGCATAATTTAGATGCATACTCTTTGTTGCGTGCCCTCCCTAGCTGCGCCCGAACCGAACAAGAACAAGTCTTTAGGACTCCAAGTGTCGTCCCTCCGTAGATAGTCCACAGCACGTCCGGATCCGCCTTAAGATTGACCAACTAGAATCGCCCTTAAGGTACTAGAATTTTCGGCACTTTTGAGCAAGATGTGTGGCTGAATTTTTCTCTCAAAAACTCACTTTGAATACTTTGAAAACTCGTTATAAATTGTGAACCAAGGCCACATATTTATAGGGGTATGGAAAGGGAATTGGAATCCTATTCAGATACAAATTAATTAAACCTAGAATCCTACAAGAACTCTAATTAATTAATTTATCAAATAGAATTAGGAATTTAATCATCAACCGAACTCTGCATGTTTTAGGAAACGTGCACGAACACAAACACTTACGCACACACACACAGCAGCCTCGATGGGCCGCCCATGCGTGCGTGCGAGCAGCAGCCCACGCAGCGAGGCCTGCGCGAGCCACAAGCCCACGCAAGCACCCGCGCGCGCTGCGCGCGCTGTGCGCGCTGCCACGGCCTGCTGGGCCTGGCCTTGCGCTGGGCCTGGCGTGGCTGTTTATGTGGCGCGCTTGGCTTGCTGGGCGATGGCCTGGCTTCGTGCTGGGCCCTCGTCCGGCAGGCCTCGTCCGATGCTTATTCGTACGATACGCTTCCGATTAAATTTCCGATTCCGGAATTCATTTCCGATACGAACAATATTTAACATTTCCGATTCCGGAATTAATTTCCGTTTCGAACAAATATTTAATATTTCCGTTTCCGGAATTATTTTCCGATTCCGGTAATATTTCCGATTCTGACAATATTTCCGTTTCCGGCAATATTTCCGATTCTGGTAATATTTCCATTTCCGATAATATTTTCCGATACGTACCATGTTTCCGTTTCCGGCAACATCTACGACTTGGATAATATTTATATTTCTGATACGATCCATATTTCCGTTTCCGGCAATATCATCGTTTCCGGAGTATTCATTTCTTGCCTGTGACGATCTCAGCTCCCACTGAAACCAAGATCCGTCGATTCCGAATATCCATAGATAGAGTATTTAATGCCATTAAATACTTGATCCGTTTACGTACTATTTGTGTGACCCTACGGGTTCAGTCAAGAGTAAGCTGTGGATTAATATCATTAATTCCACTTGAACTGAAGCGACCTCTAGCTAGGCATTCAGCTCACTTGATCTCACTGAATTATTAACTTGTTAATTAATACTGAACCGCATTTATTAGACTTATCATAGAATGCATACTTGGACCAAGGGCATTATTTCCTTCAGTCTCCCACTTGTCCTTAGGGACAAGTGTGCATTTCCTAATTCCTTTGTCGCTCGATGCTTGCTCTTGAACATAAGGTAAGAGTTGTCATCCTTATTATGTCCAGAGGTGTTCCTCGGTTTCAGAGTTCAACTAATCAAATAAACAGATAATCGTAGCCTATGATTCATCCGAGCATGGCCATGCATTTCACAGTTTCTAGCTCTCCGAGTGGCCTTGTACAACTTTTAAGCATCTCATCCCGATTTATGGGAGGACAATCCCAATCTTGCGATCTTGAGATTAGACTTCGTTTGATAGGTGATTACCTGAGCGTTGCCTTTATAGCCTCCTTTTACGGTGCGACGGTTGGTCAACGTCAAAGCAACCAGTTCTCAAACAAGTAATCTCAAATCACTCAGGTATTGAGGATTTAGTGTCTAATAATTTTAATGAAATTTACTTATGACAGATTTTCATCTCTTACAGTAAAGTTTCATAGGTCTTGTCCGATACTAGTCTTCCCAAAGTAAGTATCTATGCAAATGATTATGACATTGCCATGTCCACATAGTTCAAGAAACAGAACTACTAGTCATCTTGCATTCTAATCGTCTAACATTTTCTATGCGTCCAATTTTATAGAAAACTCCGACTAGGGACCATTTTCAACCTTTGACATTCAAGTTCACTTGATAGACATTTCTTAGTCACAGGACTGGTCCTGACAGTCTATCTTGAATATATCGTCAAATTGACGGGACTCATCATTTAATAAACCACAAATTAAATGGAAAAATGAATTCTTTTCATTTATTGTGAATGATTAACCAAAAATGTTTTACAAAGATTTAAACTCTAAAACTTTAAAACATTAAACAGAGACATCAAAGCCATTCTCCAATATGCTTGATTCCCATAGCTGCAGTGTGCGAGTTGTGCTTCGCCTGCGGCAGAGGTTTAGTTAATGGATCTGATATGTTGTCATCAGTTCCAATTTTGCTTATCTCGACTTCTTTTCTTTCAACGAACTCTCGTAGAAGGTGAAATCTACGAAGTACATGCTTGACTCTCTGGTGGTGTCTAGGCTCTTTTGCCTGTGCAATAGCTCCGTTATTGTCACAATACAGGGCTATTGGTCCTTTAATGGAGGGGACTACACCAAGTTCACCTATGAACTTCCTTAGCCATATAGCTTCCTTTGCTGCTTCATGTGCAGCAATGTACTCCGCTTCAGTTGTAGAATCCGCAATGGTGCTTTGCTTAGCACTTTTCCAGCTTACTGCTCCTCCGTTGAGGCAGAAGACAAACCCAGAGTGTGATCTGAAATCATCTTTGTCGGTTTGGAAACTTGCGTCCGTATAGCCTTTAACAATTAATTCATCATCTCCACCATAGACCAGGAAGTCATCTTTGTGCCTTTTCAGGTACTTCAGAATGTTCTTGGCAGCAGTCCAATGCGCCTCTCCTGGGTCTGACTGGTATCTGCTCGTAGCACTGAGTGCGTACGCAACATCCGGGCGTGTACATATCATAGCATACATTATTGAACCAATTAATGATGCATATGGAATCCCATTCATTCGTCTACGCTCATCAAGTGTTTTTGGGCACTGAGTCTTGCTTAGAGTCATTCCATGAGACATGGGTAGGTAGCCTCGCTTGGAGTCCGCCATCTTGAACCTATCAAGCACCTTATTGATATAAGTGCTTTGACTAAGTCCAATCATCCTTTTAGATCTATCTCTGTAAATCTTGATGCCCAATATGTACTGTGCTTCTCCTAGATCCTTCATCGAAAAACATTTCCCAAGCCAAATCTTGACAGAGTTCAACATAGGAATGTCATTTCCGATAAGCAATATGTCGTCGACATATAATACTAGGAAAGAAATTTTGCTCCCACTGACCTTCTTGTATACACAAGATTCGTCTGCGTTCTTGATGAAACCAAAGTCACTGACTGCTTCATCAAAACGTATATTCCAGCTCCTGGATGCCTGCTTCAATCCGTAGATTGATTTCTTTAGCTTGTATACCTTTTTAGCATTCTTTGGATCCTCAAAACCTTCAGGCTGTGTCATAAACACAGTTTCTGTTAAAACGCCGTTTAAGAAAGCAGTTTTGACATCCATCTGCCATATTTCGTAATCGTAATATGCAGCGATTGCTAACATTATTCGAATAGACTTTAGCATTGCAACTGGTGAAAAGGTTTCATCGTAATCCACACCGTGGACTTGCCTGTAACCTTTTGCAACCAATCTAGCTTTGAAAACTTCAAGTTTCCCATCCTTGTCCTTTTTCAGTTTGAAAACCCATTTGCTTCCAATGGCTTGATAGCCATCTGGCAAATCGACCAAATCCCATACTTGGTTTTCAGACATGGAGTCTAATTCAGATTGCATGGATTCTTGCCATTGCTTGGAGCTAGGGCTCGTCATAACTTGTTTGTAAGTCGCAGGTTCATCACTTTCAAGTAATAGAACGTCATAGCTCTCGTTCGTCAAAATACCTAAGTACCTTTCCGGTTGAGATCTATATCTTTGCGATCTACGCGGGGCAACATTTCTAGATTGACCATGATTCTCACCAGATTCTTCTAAAGATCTCTGAGTTTCATCCTGAATGTCATCTTGAGCATTCTCTAGAGTTTGTTGTTCGACTCGAATTTCTTCGAGGTCTATTTTTCTCCCACTTGTCATTTTGGAAATATGATCTTTCTCCAAAAAGACACCATCTCGAGCAACAAACACTTTGTTCTCAGATGTATTGTAGAAGTAATACCCCTTTGTTTCCTTTGGATAGCCCACAAGGATACATTTGTCAGATTTTGGATGAATTTTGTCTGAAATTAATCGTTTGACGTATACTTCACATCCCCAAATCTTAAGAAAAGACACATTTGGAGGCTTTCCAAACCATAATTCGTATGGAGTCTTTTCGACAGCTTTAGACGGAGCTCTATTTATAGTGAGTGCAGCTGTATTTAGTGCATGTCCCCAAAATTCTAATGGAAGTTCGGCCTGACCCATCATTGACCTGACCATGTCTAGCAAGGTTCTGTTCCTCCGTTCCGACACACCATTCCATTGTGGTGTTCCAGGAGGAGTCAACTCTGATAGAATTCCACATTCTTTCAGATGGTCATCAAATTCATAGCTCAGATATTCACCGCCTCTATCAGACCGCAGTGCCTTAATCTTCTTGCCTAATTGATTCTCTACTTCACTCTGAAATTCCTTGAATTTGTCAAAGGATTCAGACTTATGCTTCATTAGGTAGACATAACCATACCTACTGAAGTCATCAGTGAAAGTGATAAAGTAGCTGAAACCACCTCTAGCATTTGTACTCATTGGTCCACATACATCTGTATGGATTAAACCCAATAGTTCATTTGCTCTTTCTCCAACTTTAGAGAAAGGTTGCTTTGTCATTTTGCCAAGTAAACATGATTCGCATTTACCATAATCCTCTAAGTCAAATGGTTCTAGAATTCCTTCCTTTTGAAGTCTTTCTAAGCGTTTCAAGTTTATATGGCCTAATCGACAATGCCACAGATAGGTGAGATCTGAATCATTCTTTTTGGCCTTTTTGGTATTTATGTTATATACTTGTTTGTCGTGATCTAATAAATAAAGTCCATTGACTAATCTAGCAGATCCATAAAACATCTCTTTAAAATAAAACGAACAACTATTGTCTTTTATTAAAAAGGAAAATCCCTTAGCATCTAAGCAAGAAACTGAAATGATGTTTTTAGTAAGACTTGGAACATGGAAACATTCTTTCAGTTCCAAAACTAGCCCGGAGGGCAACGACAAATAGTAAGTTCCTACAGCTAATGCAGCAATCCGTGCTCCATTTCCCACTCGTAGGTCGACTTCACCCTTGCTTAACTTTCTACTTCTTCTTAGTCCCTGTGGATTGGAACATAAGTGTGAGCCACAACCTGTATCTAATACCCAAGAAGTTGAATTAGCAAGTATACAGTCTATAACGAAAATACCTGAAGATGGAACGACTGTTCCGTTCTTCTGATCTTCCTTTAGCTTCAAGCAATCTCTCTTCCAATGCCCCTTCTTCTTGCAGTAGAAGCATTCGGATTCAGAAGTGGGTTGACTGACCTTCCTCTTTACAGATTTGGCGCCAGTTTGCTTAGTTGGGCTGGCCTTGTTGCCACCTTTCTTAGCATTCCTCTTCTTTCCAGATTTCTTGAACTTGCCCCCACGCACCATAAGCACATCCTGCTTATCACTTTTGAGCGTCTTTTCAGCGGTCTTCAGCATACCGTGAAGCTCAGTGAGCGTTTTGTCCAGACTATTCATACTGTAGTTCAGTTTGAACTGATCATACCCGCTATGAAGAGAATGGAGGATGGTGTCTATAGCCATTTCCTGAGAAAATTTCTGATCCAGCCGACTCATATTCTCAATGAGTCCAATCATTTTGAGAACATGTGGACTTACGGGCTCGCCTTTCTTAAGCTTGGTCTCAAGAATTTGCCTATGAGTCTCGAATCTTTCGACTCGAGCCAGATCTTGGAACATGTTCTTCAACTCACTGATGATTGTGAAAGCATCTGAGTTGATGAACGTTTTCTGCAGATCCGCACTAATGGTGGCGAGCATTAGACATTTCACATCCTTGTTGGCATCAATCCAACGATTGAGGGCTGCCTGAGTGACCCCGTCGCCTGCAGCTTCGGGCATCGCCTCATCTAGGACATACTCCTTTTCTTCCTGCATAAGAACTATTTGCAAGTTCCTTTGCCAGTCAAGGAAGTTTTTCCCGTTCAACTTCTCCTTTTCGAGAATTGATCGAATGTTGAATGAATTGTTGTTTGCCATATTAAAAACTACAATTGAAAAGAATAAACAAATAAATAACCATTCACAGTTTCTCTTAATAAACTTAAATTCTAGCATACATGCATAATTCAATGTTTATTAAGCATTTTATTCAAGTTATGTGTTCCGGCAGGTGTGAATAAAATGATTCCAAGATCCTAAAATCATTGAAGAACTAAGCACAGTTTGTCGACTTAATCCTAGAGCATCTTAGGTAAGCAAAAGCCTTTTGCTAATAGTCTAGAAACTATTCTTGGTTGATAGGTACGTCTAAGAACTTATTAGGTAAACCTATCGATTTTGTCACGACATAAAAGGACTCCTTACTTATATCGTTGAGTTTCACCAAAACTAACATGTACTCACAATTATTTGTGTACCTTGCCCCTTTAGGACCAATAAGTAACACCTCGCTGAGCGAAAACTATTACTAGATTGATGTAAAGGATATCCAAGCAAGTGTATATTTTGGCATGGCACCTTTTAACTCAATTTTTAAGTTTGGAACTTAAGGCTCTTTACTATGTTGGTTAGATTTTAAGTGAACTAAAATCCTTAATCATGCAACATAATCAAGCTTTTGATCTCATGCATTTTAAGACATATTTAAAAGCAATAAATAACTTAAAACATGCATAAGATAAATGTGATCTAGTATGGCCCGACTTCATCTTGAAGCTTTAACTTCAAAGTCCGTCTTGAAAATCTCCGTGGGAGGCACCATTTTCTTCAAATAGGATAAGCTATAACTAATTACAACTATTTGATGGTACGCAGACCATATTTGAATTGAAAAATAACTTTGGTACTTTAGACCAATTACATTCAAATTAATGGTACGCAGACCATATTTTCTATCCTATTTGGGCCATACTAGTCACTTCATAACCTGCAAAACAGTACATATACAATATATACCATTCACCCATTCATTATCATGAATGGCCCACATAGCTGGTTAGTAAAACACATTATGCATCACGTAAATATTTGCAGCAATTAATCAAGGGCACCAATAATCTACCAATTATTCAGTCCTTATTAATTCTAATCAAGTTGTTTTAACCTTAAGGATTTGTAGACCTAATCAAGAGTTTATGACTAAAATACGCTCCCACTTAAACCAATAAATTCATATGCTTTACTAATTTTAAACATAAAAATGTATTTCTAGTCTAACCGGAAACATACAAATTTAATTAAAATTTAAAGCTCATATAAATTTATAATTGAATCCAAAAAGTTTAATTTAATTTCAGTCGTTATTTAAATTAATTCATGATTTTAATTTTAGTAAAATAATTAGAATAAATAACATTTATTATAATTACAATATTCAAAATTAATATCCAAGAAAATAATTTAAATTATTAATTTTAAAATTAATTAAAATTACGTGAACTGAAATTTTCAAATTAAACATTCAAAACGATCTAATCGTAACGCAAACACCCTACGCATTGCACGCCCATGGGCCGCACGCATACAGCCATTGCTGGCCATATGCGCGCAGCCCATGCGCTCGTCGCATAGCTGCTGCATCTCCATCGCAAGCCATTGCACGCTGTGGTGCTTGCTGCGCGCGCGCCAGCGCTCGTCGCACGCGAGCCATCGCTTGCAGTGCGCGCGAGCCATCGCTCGCTGGGCGCGCGACATCGCTCGCTGTGCGCGCGACATCGCTCGCTGGGCGCGCGCCATCGCTCGCTGTGCGCGCGACATCGCTCGCTGTGCGCGCGAGCCATCGCTCGCTGTGCGCGCGAGCCATCGCTCGCTGTGCGCGCGAGCAACGCTGGGCGCAGCGCTCGTGGCACGCGAGCTTGCGCTCGCTGCGCGCGAGGCTGCGCGCTCATGCGCGAGGCAGTGCGCGTTGTGGCGCAGCTCGCTTGCTGCCCACACGCGACTGCCTTGGCTCGCCCTTCGCCCATGCCCATTCGTCCATTGCTCGTGGCCCACGACACAAGGCAGGGCTGCTGCCTTGTGCTCGTGCACTACGCCCTTGCTCATTGCATTCGTGCCGCACGGGCGACGAGCTCCCTTGCTCGTCGTCGCATGCCCGCATTATACAACACCCTTAAGGGTAACACGAAGCGTCCATTGCTTTGTGCGTGCAAGTTATATGAACGAATCGCATAAAAAATTTAAAATTTATAAAATTAATGACAAATTAATAAATATTATTAATTTCATAATTTTAGGGCGAAAAATCGAAAATTTATTATTCAATTGATTTCCGATTGATATGAATTCAAGTCTAGGTCATAAAAATTTAAAATTTATCATAAATTTACAATTTTTATGGTGGTTTTTAATCATAGGTTTCTAATTAAATTACAATTAATTATGAAAATCAAATTAATTCTAAATTATTCTAATTTTCAACAAATTAATCATAATTACAAATTAGATTGCATAATTAACAAGACTATGCAATCAAACTTGTTAAACATATGCAGTAGGTCAATCAAAAATTCAAGATTTATCAACAAGAATCGCAAATATTTAATTTAACATCTTAAATTTACGAAATTTTGCATTCGAAAAACTAAAACCTTCGAAAAGTCATAGTTAGGCTTCGAATTTGAGAATTCTGGGTTCGGCAGAAAATTATTATTTTTGTCAAAATTTTAGAATGCCTTTTACATGCGGAATTGACACAAAAATCACTCGATTTGGATGAGTAACGAAGAAACTGCCGAAAAACTGCGTACGTATAATTAAATAAACGCAATTTGCAATTAATTAACAATTACGAAAATTAATCACCCCTTTTAATTCTTGCAAATTTGTAATATTTAACCATGTTTATGCAATTTAGATTATGAAAATAATAAGGGGCTCGTGATACCACTGTTAGGTTATGATACATATGATATTACATAAATCATGCGGAAACAACCATTAACCCAGGAATACATATTATTTACACATAATCATATAGCATAATTTAGATGCATACTCTTTGTTGCGTGCCCTCCCTAGCTGCGCCCGAACCGAACAAGAACAAGTCTTTAGGACTCCAAGTGTCGTCCCTCCGTAGATAGTCCACAGCACGTCCGGATCCGCCTTAAGATTGACCAACTAGAATCGCCCTTAAGGTACTAGAATTTTCGGCACTTTTGAGCAAGATGTGTGGCTGAATTTTTCTCTCAAAAACTCACTTTGAATACTTTGAAAACTCCTTATAAATTGTGAACCCAGGCCACATATTTATAGGGGTATGGAAAGGGAATTGGAATCCTATTCAGATACAAATTAATTAAACCTAGAATCCTACAAGAACTCTAATTAATTAATTTATCAAATAGAATTAGGAATTTAATCATCAACCGAACTCTGCATGTTTTAGGAAACGTGCACGAACACAAACACTTACGCACACACACACGGCAGCCTCGATGGGCCGCCCATGCGTGCGTGCGAGCAGCAGCCCACGCAGCGAGGCCTGCGCGAGCCACAAGCCCACGCAAGCACCCGCGCGCGCTGTGCGCGCTGCCACGGCCTGCTGGGCCTGGCCTTGCGCTGGGCCTGGCGTGGCTGTTTGTGTGGCGCGCTTGGCTTGCTGGGCGATGGCCTGGCTTCGTGCTGGGCCCTCGTCCGGCAGGCCTCGTCCGATGCTTATTCGTACGATACGCTTCCGATTAAATTTCCGATTCCGGAATTCATTTCCGATACGAACAATATTTAACATTTCCGATTCCGGAATTAATTTCCGTTTCGAACAAATATTTAATATTTCCGTTTCCGGAATTATTTTCCGATTCCGGTAATATTTCCGATTCTGACAATATTTCCGTTTCCGGCAATATTTCCGATTCTGGTAATATTTCCATTTCCGATAATATTTTCCGATACGTACCATGTTTCCGTTTCCGGCAACATCTACGACTTGGATAATATTTATATTTCTGATACGATCCATATTTCTGTTTCCGGCAATATCATCGTTTCCGGAGTATTCATTTCTTGCCTGTGACGATCTCAGCTCCCACTGAAACCAAGATCCGTCGATTCCGAATATCCATAGATAGAGTATTTAATGCCATTAAATACTTGATCCGTTTACGTACTATTTGTGTGACCCTACGGGTTCAGTCAAGAGTAAGCTGTGGATTAATATCATTAATTCCACTTGAACTGAAGCGGCCTCTAGCTAGGCATTCAGCTCACTTGATCTCACTGAATTATTAACTTGTTAATTAATACTGAACCGCATTTATTAGACTTATCATAGAATGCATACTTGGACCAAGGGCATTATTTCCTTCAGGAAAGAGTTGCATTTTTGGGACATTTTGTGTCAAAAGAAGGAGTGGCAGTTGACCCTGCTAAGATCAAAGCTGTTAGTGAATGGCCTACACCCAAGAGTGTGACTGACATTCGTAGTTTTCTGGGATTAGCTGGCTACTATAGACGCTTTGTGCAAGACTTCTCTAGGATAGCCAAGCCCATGACTACCTTGATGAAGAAGGAAACCAAGTTTGAATGGAGTGACCAGTGTAAGGAAGCATTCCAAGCCTTAAAGACGCGATTGACAACCGCGCCAGTATTAACCTTACCAGATGAGAGTGGTGCATACGATGTGTATAGTGATGCCTCTAAGAATGGTTTAGGGTGTGTATTGATGAAGAACGGGAAGGTTATTGCGTATGCGTCAAGGCAATTGAAGCCATATGAATCCAATTACCCTACCCATGATTTAGAGCTAGCGGCTATAGTATTTTCATTGAAAATATGGAGACATTATCTGTATGGTGTGAAGTGTAGGATATTTACGGATCACAAGAGTTTAAAATACATCTTCACACAGAAGGATTTGAATATGCGCCAACGAAGGTGGTTGGAGCTGATTAAGGACTATGATTTGGATATCCAGTACCATGAAGGAAAAGCCCATGTAGTGGCGGATGCCTTGAGTAGGAAATCAAGTCATAGTGTTAATGCGTTAGTAGTTGCTAACGAGCTGTGTAAGGACATGCAGCGTTTGAACCTTGAAATAGTGAGTGGTGAAAGCCTTGAGGGAATGATGAATGCCTTAACCATCCAGCCGTCAATATTTGATGAGATTAGGGAGAATCAAGCTGGTGATGTGAAGTTAGAGCGAATCAAGGAAAAGATTTCGCAAGGGAAGGAGTTAGAATTCCGAATCCATGATGATGGAAGTTTGAGGTACAAAGGCAGGTGGTGCGTGCCTCAAAAGTGTGGAGAACTGAAAGAGAGATTAATGAAAGAAGGGCATAATACTCCATATTCTGTGCACCCAGGTGCTGACAAGTTGTATAAGGACTTGCAAAAGGTCTATTGGTGGCCAAGGATGAAGAACGAAGTGGCTAATTTGTGGCTAGATGTCTGACTTGTCAGAAGGTTAAAATTGAGCATAGGAGACCTCAAGGGAAGGTCCAACCTTTAGAGATTCCAAGCTGGAAATGGGACTGTATTTCTATGGACTTCGTCACTTGTTTACCAAAGTCAAAGACTGGGAATGATACAATTTGGGTTGTGGTAGATAGGTTAACTAAGTCAGCAGTGTTTATACCAATGAAGGAAACCTGGAAAATGGAACAACTTGCTAAAGCCTACATTAAGAATGTTGTGAGGTTACATGGAATTCCTAAGGATATCGTATCAGATAGGGATTCAAGGTTTCTTTCGAATTTCTGGAAAAGTGTGCAGAAGAGCTTTGGTACGACATTGAAAATGAGTACAGCCTTCCACCCAGCCACAGATGGACAAACTGAAAGGACTATCCAAACCCTGGAGGACATGCTTCGGGCATGCGTCATTAATTTCCAAGGAATTTGGGAAGATAGCCTAGATCTGATTGAGTTTTCATATAACAATAGATATCATGCTAGCATTGGAATGGCACCATTTGAGGCTTTGTATGGACGAAAGTGTAGAAGTCCACTTTGCTGAAACGATGTTAGTGAAACCGTAGTGTTGGGACCTCAAATGATAGAGGACACCATGAACTAAATCCGAACCATCCAATCAAAGATTCAAGCGGCGCAGGATCACCAAAAGAGTTATGCAGACTTGAAACGTAGGGATGAAGAGTTCAACATAGGTGATAAAGTGTTTCTCAAAGTGTCACCAATGAAAGGTGTCATGAGATTTGGAAAGAAATGGAAGTTAAGCCCTAAGTACATCGGCCCATATGAGATCTTAGAAAGAATCGCAAAGGTAGCTTACAGACTAGCCTTGCCTATGGACTTGCATAGAGTGCATAATGTGTTCCACATATCTCAGTTAAGGAAATATATCCCGGATAAATCGCATGTGTTGCAACCGGAGACCATAGAATTAGACCAAAGTCTAACCTTTGAGGAAAGACCTGTCAAAATCCTTGATAGCAAAGTGCGTAGTACGCGTACTAAAGATGTGAAAATTGTCAAAGTGTTGTGGTCTAATCAAGAATCTGAGGAAGCCACTTGGGAAGCGGAGGACGAAATGAGAAAGAAATATCCCGAGCTTTTTCCCGAGGTTAGTTGAGTTACGGGGTCGTAACTCGTGTCTTTTAAGGGGGGTAGAGTGCGGTAGAATTTCGTGCTTTTTATCTTGTTTTCCCCTATTTTATGCTCAATTTAGTGCTTTCTATTGAATTTGCACTTATTATTGTCCTGTTTAATCATGTAAAGAGTACAACAACTTAAAATTTTTGTAAATGAACGTATTGAAAGTCTCAAAAAGTCTCAAGTTTTGAGTTGAATTTTGAGTTCCGAACCCAAGTTTCGGGACGAAACTTCTTTTAAGGAGGGTAGACTGTAATACCTCGTATTTTTATAATATTTTTAAGTATATTTTATTATATTTATAAAGCATTTTACGATTTATCAACATTTAAATAATATTTAAATGTATTTTATTTAATGTATTTTAATTAATTAGAATATTTATTATTTTAATTAATTACGAAACGAATTTAATTCTTGAGTCGGGAAATTAAATGAGTTGCAAATGAGTTTTAAAGCTTCGGGTTTTAAAAAAAAAAGTCCAATTCGTTTTATTAATCAAGCCCAATCCAAAGAGTTTAAATTAAATCCTAAGCTAGCCCAATCATTTAATTCCCTAAGCCCAATTTTAATTTCTTAAGTCTAGCCCATCAAGGGATTAGGGAGCCTATAAATAGGACTCCCCCATCATTAAATGAGCCTCTAAAATTCATAAACCCTATTTTTGCCTTGCTTGCCCAACACTCCTCTCTCCCTCTCTCCTCTCGTCCGCACGCACGCATCCGTGCTCGTGCTGCTCGGCCTCACGCCCAGCGCGCTGCCTTGTGCCCTCGTGTGTTGTCGCGCCCCAGCGCCCAGCACTCCCTCACTCCCTCTCTCGCCCTCGCGCGCCAGTGCCCACACTCGCTCGCTCGCTCACTCTCGCGCCAGCGCGCGTTGTCCCTCTCGTCCCTCGCCCGCAGCCGCAGCGCCCTCGTGCCTGCGTTGCTGCTATGCCTCGTTGTTGCTCGCGTGCTCAGCGAACGCCCTAGCTCTCGCCCCTTCTCTCGCGCGCGCGCGCCAGCGTGTCGTGTGCCCCGTACCGCGCGCGAGCGCTGCTGCGCCCTTCGCCCCTGCGCGCACACACGCGCGTGTGTGTGTTGTTCGTGCTCGTAATTCGATTTCTTTTTCGTCCAATCACATTAATTCGTGGTTGTTCCGTGCTATAGGCCGGATTGGTATAATACTCTTCTTCCTTACCTATTATATTTAAATTCCGTATTTTAAATTATTAAATTAATATTGTTTTGAGTAATTAAAATGCTGGGAACCGGTTATGAATACCGTGGTTTCAGGATTTGTGTGTTGTGATTCATTAGGTTGGTTTTAATTATTAAAGGAGGAATTTTCAGATTTTTTTATTAAATAAAGCATTGATTTTTATGATAATAAACTAGTTTTATTGGGATTTTCAAGTTAGGGTTTTAACCTAGACCTAATGAGTCAATTGATTAGCATAATTAGGTGATGATTTTAATTATGATAATCAATTATATTTTCAGATTTGAATAAAGGTTTAAAGTGTTGATTTTTATTGATTTTTAAGGCGGAAAAAGTATGTTTTGTACTGGGGATTGATTTTGCAAATTGAGACGATTGCATTATTGAAAAACGATTGAATTCTAATGTTTAAAGGAGGTTTTAAGTTTTATAAAGTTGCTGGAAATTTAATGAACATGGAAATAATTTAAGTTTCATTATTTTGATGATAGGAGGTGATTTCTAGTTGAGTGCTCGTTATTGCAAAGTGGCCCCTACGCTTAGGTATTCAAGGTACGTACAAGTCTAAGGCGACCACACCTTTTGTCAATGACATTACATGATTGTTGATGATGTGGATTATATTATGTGGATTCATATATGTTTTGGTGAACGATCATGTGGATTAATATTATTGGAATTATTGAATTGTTGGTTGAACAAGCATGTTGAAATCATTATGAGTATGGATTCCATTGTCAATCATGTTGTTCAATATTTATGCATGTATGGTTTATTTCACATGCAAGGGATGGATTATTTATTTGTATGCTATTGTACGGGATGTCTAACATACATTGAGCCAATTATTCGTACTTCGTTGTACTATTTATTTTACCACATGTGAAGGGTTAGCTCACGTAAGCCGCCGCACATGTAGGGTTCAGTTGGGAATATTTTGTATGAAATGAATTAGGATTTGTCGTGCAAGGGAACAACCCTCATGTTAATGTGCATGATGTGGAGTCTCACTTTGGTGAGGAGGAACATGGTAGTAATATCACAAGTGTCTGCTTGGTTGATCACAAGTCCTAAAGCAATTAAAATAAGATTGTTTTGGTTGTTGTTTATTAATTGTATGTATGCATGTTGTCGAGTCTTGAGTTCGCCTTTATTAAAATATTAATAAACGTAAAGTGCAACCGGAACAAGCTTCAAAACTCTTGGAACGTATATACCTTGAGTATGAACAATGGGGGGAGTCTTGCCGGAAAGCTCTTACTCCTACTAATGATACAAGACGTTGTTTCATTTATATTATGCGCAGGAATTCCGTCGGTATGGCCCGATTTTATCATTTATTCTTTGGTGTATGGTTGGCTCCCATCACCTTTCCTTTATGGAACTTTCTTTTGGCCCGTTCGAAGCTTATTCTAATTAAATTGTGAGTCAAGAGTCGAGTCAAGAGTCGAGTCTTGTATTCATGATTAGTCGTTAATTATTATATGGCTTTTGCATGTTGATTAGTACTTAGTGAGTGATGCATGTTTTAGTTTCGTTTACTCTATGCTTGTAAGTACTCAGCTTTTGCTGACTACGTGCTTTGTGTGTTCTGGTCATGGCCCTTGCCTTAATGACCCTATGATGATCCGTCATTTGCACTTGCATTGATGGGGAGTAGAATAAAATAGCAGGTTGGTAGATCGGAAATCATGTGGCTTGGGATGATCGAGAGAGTTGCATGCTTTCGTATTTTGAACTATTTAACTTTATTTTAATTATGTTTGAAATGTTTGAACTATTTATGTTTGGGATTTTGGGACATTATGGTTCCAAATTGTAGGAGGCCTCAATTTTACATTAATTATGTTTTTAAAAGTTAGTTGACATTTAATTCCGCTGCGTAATTCTGGTAATAGCCTTAACCGTTATCACGCTGGCGGTAATGCTTTAGTAATTGCTTAATTTTTAAGTTGGAAAATGGTTTTATAAAAGCAAGGAATTATTAGGGTGTTACACACACGCCCAGGTGCTGGGCCTTGCGCGCGCGCCTTGCTTGTTGCTCGCTGCATTCGTACTGCACGGGCGACGAGCTCCCTTGCTCGTCGTCGCGTGCCCGCACTATACAACACCCCTTAAGGGTAACATGTAGCATCCATTTCTTTGTGCGTGCAACATTTATCAGCGATTTTCATAAAAATTTAAAAATTTTAATTCAAAATTAACGACAAATTAATAAATCATATTAATTTCATAATTTTAGGGCGAAAATCGAGAATTTATTAATCAATTAATTTCCGATTATCATGGATTCAAATCTAGGTCATAAAAATTTAAAATTTATCATAAATTAACAATTTTTATGGTGGTTTTTAATCATGGATACCTAATTAAGTCGTCAATTAATTATGAAAATCAAATCAAATTCTAAATTATTCGAATTTCAACAAATTAATTACAATTACAAATTAGGTTGTATAATTAACAAGCTTAGGCATTCAAATTTGTTAAACATATACAGTAGGTCAATCAAAAATTCAAGATTTAACAACAAGAATCGCAAATATTCAATTTAACATCTTAAAATTACAAACTTTTGCGTTCGAAAAAACAAAAACCTCCGAAAAGTCATAGTTAGGCTTCGAATTTGGGAATTCTGGGTTCGGCCGAAAAATAGTAATTTTGTCAAAATTTTAGAATGCCTTTTACATGCGGAATTGACACAAAAATCACTCGATTTCGTTGAGTAACGAAGAAACTGCCGAAAAACTGCGTACATATAATTAAATAAACGCAATTTGCAATTAATTAACAATTACGAAAATTAATCACCCCTTTTAATTCTTTGCAAATTTGTAAAATTTAACCATGTTAAGCAATAATTGATTATGCAATTAATAAGAGGCTCGTGATACCACTGTTAGGTTATGATACATATGAACAACATAAATCATGCGGAAAAACCTATATGTCAGGATTCAAATTAATTGCACATAATCAAATAATTAGTCTAGAATGCATACACTTTGTAGCGTGCCCTCCCTAGCTGCGCCCGAACCGAACAAGAACAAGTCTTTAGGACTCCAAGTGTCGTCCCTCCGTAGAAAGTCCACAGCACGCCCGGATCCGCCTTAAGATTGACCAAGTAGAATCACCCTTAAGGTACTAGTAATATTCGGCTTATATGGGGCAATAATATGACTGAATTTTGCTCTCAAAAAGTCACTTTGAATACTTGAAACTCGTCCTAAATTGTGAACCTAGGCCACATATTTATAGCGGTATGGAAAGGGAATTGGAATCCTATTAGGATACTAATTAGCTTAATTAGAATTTTATTAAAACTCTTATTAACTAATTTATCCGTTAGGATTAGGGATTTAATCTTTGAATGAATCCCATTAGATTTAGGATTTGTATTGGACACAAACGCACACGAGCATGGCCCTTGCGGGTGCTCAGCCCACGCAAGCCTTGCGGCCCACGCGAGCCTCGAAGCCCACACGAGCAGCGCAGCTCGCAGCCCACCGTGCGCGCCTTGGCCTGCTTGGCATGGCCTTGCGCTAGGCCTGGCGTGGCCTTGGCTGCCTTGTGTGGCGCGCAGGCTTGCTGGATGCGGGCCTGGCTTCGTGATGGGCCTTCGTCTAGCAAGTCTCGTCTGATGCTAATTCGTACGACGCGCTTCCGATTAATTTCTCGATTCCGGAATTCATTTCCGATTCCGGAATTAATTTCCGTTTCGAACAAATATTTAATATTTCCGTTTCTGGAATTATTTTCCAATTCCAATAATATTTCCGATTCCGACAATATTTCCGTTTCCGGCAATATTTCAGATTCCGGCAATATTTCAATTTAAGATAATATTTTCCGATACGTACCATGTTTCCGTTTCAGGCAACATCTACGACTTGGATAATATTTATATTTCCGATGCGATCCATATTTCCGTTTCCGGCAATATCATCGTTTCCGGAGTATTCATTATTTGCCTTTGACGATCTTAGCTCCCACTGAAACCAAGATCTGCCGATTCCGAATATCCATAGATAGAGTATTTAATGCCATTAAATACTTGATCCGTTTACGTACTATTTGTGTGACCCTACGGGTTCAGTCAAGAGTAAGCTGTGGATTAATATCATTAATTCCACTTGAACTGAAGCGGCCTCTAGCTAGGCATTCAGCTCACTTGATCTCACTGAATTATTAACTTGTTAATTAATACTGAACCGCATTTATTAGATTTAATATTAAATGCATGCTTGGACCAAGGGCATTATTTCCATCATTAGCTTTGTCTCCGAAAGGAAGACAAAGTGGGGATGTTCAATGTTGATGATACCTTTTAGTGCATTCACTGCTCGAGGACTCCTCAATCCCCGACAGTTCCAGGCCAGGCCTATCATTGTTGTTCGCGGGGTTGCACCGCAACCTCCGCTACTTGGGCATTGATTAATGGTCCCGTCATGTCGTCAGCTTTAGTTTTCTTTCCTCCTGTTCCACCTTCGTCTACGTACTCCTCATCAATTTCCATTGCATCCTTCCTCTTCCCGCAAACTACCCCACCACTTGCCCCCTCTACCTTTCTTCTGGCAATTTTTTGAACCTTCTTGAGTCCCCTGGTCTTGGGTTGAGAGGTTCCAGCTTCAAAGGTTAATGGGGTTTGTTCACGTTCATGAGTTATCACTACCTCCCCATAAGTTTCCACTGTCTCCACCTCCTCAAGGTCTTTCCCTACTTGCTCCCCCCTCGTTACTCCTTGGTTTGTCGTGTCAAGCAAACTCAGGCTTACTTCTTCTAGTTGCTTAATCACTTCAGTGACCACCTCCTGGTTCTCCTTACTCACTCCCCTCTTTTCTTTCCTGAAGAAGAGGCGACGAGCACATGAACTCGAACCCTCTTCTTCCTCCTCATCTCCCCCACCCTTGTTTACTTGCCATGGAGAGGCTCGCAATTTGTCACTATAACGCCGCTTTGATCCTTCCGTGTTGGCGAGTTCTTCGCAGTCCAACAATAGCAAAATAGTGGGTGTTTTTCGTATTTGACACCGAACTCCTTTTCCACACCCCCCTCATCTTTAGCGTTATCGCCTTTCGCAGTGGTTCCCTTAGGTCAATTAGGGTTCTGACCCGCAGGGATTTGTTGATCCCCACTACATCAGTTTTGTCTACTGCGATGAAGGACCCTATTTTGTTCCCCACAATACGAGCATTAGCATCATTACTCCTTCCAGCCAAGGGCAGGTCGCATATCCGTACCCTAAAGGGGACTCGATGAAGGGGCAACTCCGAGGGTTTGCAGTCTCCCTGTACATCGCTGAGGACTAAGGTGTGTATATCGAAGTGCCAAGGTTGAGCCTCCAAAACCTTCTCCTTATCTTTCCAGTGATAAAACTGGAAAAAGAAAGTGTTCTTCTCAATGCAATTCGCCTCTATTCCATGTTTAGGGTTCCAAATTCGTTTCATGGTCGTAATTAGGGCATTTGCATTAACATTGCGTTCCGTCCACAACCTCGCAACCACTCCGAGGGCTACCCTCGTCTCTTCCTCTTCCTCCCCGTCTAGTTCCCACTCCACCACATCCGTCTCCCTATCAGTGTTGTCTGGTTCTTCATACGCAGGCCTTTGTACCGTTGTTGCCATAACAGATGTGACACCAGTGAAGGAAATAATGCCCTTGGTCCAAGTATGCATTCTATGTTAAGTCTAATAAATGCGGTTCAGTATTAATTAACAAGTTAATAATTCAGTGAGATCAAGTGAGCTGAATGCCTAGCTAGAGGCCGCTTCAGTTCAAGTGGAATTAATGATATTAATCCACAGCTTACTCTTGACTGAACCCGTAGGGTCACACAAATAGTACGTAAACGGATCAAGTATTTAATGGCATTAGATACTCCATCTATGGATATTCGGAATCGACGATCTTGGTTTCAGTGGGAGCTGAGATCGTCACAGGCAAGAAATGAATACTCCGGATACGATGATATTGCCGGAAACGGAAATATGGATCGTATCGGAAATATAAATATTATCCAAGTCGTAGATGTTGCCGGAAACGGAAACATGGTACGTATCGGAAAATATTATCGGAAATGGAAATATTGCCAGAATCGGAAATATTGCCGGAAACGGAAATATTGTCAGAATCGGAAATATTATCGGAATCGGAAAATAATTCCGGAAACGGAAATATTAAATATTTGTTCGAAACGGAAATTGATTCCGGAATCGGAAGTATTAAATATTGTTCGTATCGGAAATGAATTCCGGAACCGGGAATTTAATCGGAAGCGTATCGTACGAATTAGCATCGGACGAGGCTTGCCGGACGAAGGCCCAGCACGAAGTCGGGCCATCGCCCAGCAAGCCAAACGCGCGCCACAAGCCCAGCCAAGGCAGCGCCCAGGCCCACCGCAAGGCAGGCCCAGCGCGCGCCAAGGCCACGGCTGCGTGGGCCTCGCTACGTGGGCTGCTGCTCGCACGCACACGCATGGGCGGCCCTCGTGGCTGCCGTGTGTGTGTGAGTTTGTGTTCATGCATGATTCCTAAAACTATTAGAGTTACTATATGATTAAATTCCTATTCCTAAAAGGATAAATTAATTAATTAGAGTTCGTATAGGATTCTAAGTTTAATTAATTCGTATCCTACTAGGATTCCAATTCCCTTTCCATAACTCTATAAATACGTGCCTAGGGTCACATATTTTCAGAGATCAATTCAAGTATTCAAAGTGAGTTTTGAGAGAAAAATTCAGTCATATTTCTTACCTAAGAGTGCCGAAAATTCTAGTACCTTAAGGGCGATTCTAGTTGGTCAATCTTAAGGCGGATCCGGACGTGCTGTGGACTATCTACGGAGGGACGACACTTGGAGTCCTAAAGACTTGTTCTTGTTCGGTTCGGGCGCAGCTAGGGAAGGCACGCAACAAAGAGTATGCATCTAAATTATGCTATATGATTATGTGTAAATAATATGTATTCCTGGCTAAATGGTTGTTTCCGCATGATTTATGAATTGTCATATGTATCATAACCTAACAGTGGTATCACGAGCCCCTTATTATTTTCATAATCTAAATTGCATGAACATGGTTAAATATTACAAATTTGCAAGAATTAAAAGGGGTGATTAATTTTCGTAATTGTTAATTAATTGCAAATTGCGTTTATTTAATTATACGTACGCAGTTTTTCGGCAGTTTCTTCGTTACTCATCCAAATCGAGTGATTTTTGTGTCAATTCCGCATGTAAAAGGCATTCTAAAATTTTAACAAAAATAATATTTTTCTGCCGAACCCTGAATTCTCAAATTCGAAGCCTAACTATGACTTTTCGAAGGTTTTAGTTTTTCGAATGCAAAATTTCGTAAATTTAAGATGTTAAATTAAATATTTGCGATTCTTGTTGATAAATCTTGAATTTTTGATTGACCTACTGTATATGTTTAACAAGTTTGAATGCCTAGCCTTGTTAATTATGCAATCTAATTTGTAATTATGATTAATTTGTTGAAAATTAGAATAATTTAGAATTAATTTGATTTTCATAATTAATTATAATTTAATTAGAAACCTATGATTAAAAACCACCATAAAAATTGTAAATTTATGATAAATTTTAAATTTTTATGACCTAGACTTGAATCCATAATAATCGGAAATCAATTGGATAATAAATTTTCGATTTTTCGCCCTAAAATTATGAAATTAATATTATTTATTAATTTGTCATTAATTTTAAATATAAATTTTAATTTTTTATGCGATTCGTTCATATGACTTGCACGCACAAAGCAATGGACGCTTCGTGTTACCCTTAAGGGGTGTTGTATAGTGCGGGCATGCGACGACGAGCAAGGGAGCTCGTCGCCCGTGCGGCACGAATGCAATGAGCAAGGGCATGGTGCACGAGCACAAGGCAGCAGCCCTGCCTTGTGTCGTGGGCCACGAGCTATGAACAAATGGGCATGGGCGAAAGGCAAGCCAAGGCAGTCGCGTGTGGGCAGCAAGCGAGCTGCGCCACGACGCGCACTGCCTCGCACAAGCGCGCGCAGCCTCGCGCGCAGCGAGCGCAAGCTCGCGTGCCACGAGCGCTGCGCCCAGCGATTGATCGCGCGCAATTGCTCGCGCGCACAGCGAGCGATGGCTCGCGCGCACAGCGAGCAATGGCTCGCGCGCACAGCGAGCGCTGGCGAGCGCGCAGCGAGCGCTGGCGAGCGCGCAGCGAGCGCTGGCGAGCGCGCAGCGAGCGCTGGCGAGCGCGCAGCGAGCGCTGGCGAGCGCGCAGCGAGCGCTGGCGAGCGCGCACAGCGAGCGATGGCTCGCGTGCGTCGAGCGCTGGCGCGCGCGCAGCGAGCACCATAGCGTGCGATGGCTTGCAATGGAAGATGCAGCAGCTATGCGACGAGCGCATGGGCTGCGCGCACATGGCCAGCGATGGCTGTGTGCGTGCGGCCCATGGGCGTGCGATGCGTAGGGTGTTTGCGTTGCGATTAGATCGTTTTGAATGTTTAATTTGAAATTTTTCAGTTTACGTAATTTTAATTAATTTTAAAATTAATAATTTAAATTATTTTCTTGGATTTTAATTTTGAATATTGTAATTATAATAAATTTTATTTATTCTAATTATTTTACTAAAATTAAAATCATGAATTAATTTAAATACGACTGAAATTAAATTAAACTTTTGGATTCAATTATAAATTTATATGAGCTTTAAATTTTAATTAAATTTGTATGTTTCCGGTTAGACTTGAAATACATTTTTATGTTTAAAATTAGTAAAGCATATGAATTTATTGGTTTAAGTGGGAGCCCTTTTAGTCATAAAACTCTTGATTAGGTCTACGAATCCTTAAGGTTAAAACAACTTGATTAGAATTAATAAGGACTGAATAATTGGTAGACTATTGGTGCCCTTGATTAATTGCTGCAAATGTTTACGTGATGCATAATGTGTTTTACTAACCAGCTATGTGGGCCATTCATGATAATGAATGGGTGAATGGTATATATTGTATATGTACTGTTTTGCAGGTTATGAAGTGACTAGTATGGCCCAAATAGGATAGAAAATATGGTATGCGTACCATTAATTTGAATGTAATTGGTCTAAAGTACCAAAGTTATTTTTCAATTCAAATATGGTCTGCGTACCATCAAATAGTTGTAATTAGTTATAGCTTATCCTATTTGAAGAAAATGGTGCCTCCCACGGAGATTTTCAAGACGGACTTTGAAGTCAAAGCTTCAAGATGAAGTCGGGCCATACTAGATCACATTTATCTTATGCATGTTTTAAGTTATTTATTGCTTTTAAATATGTCTTAAAATGCATGAGATCAAAAGCTTGATTATGTTGCATGATTAAGGATTTTAGTTCACTTAAAATCTAACCAACATAGTAAGAGCCTTAAGTTCCAAACTTAAAAATTGAGTTAAAAGGTGCCATGCCAAAATATACACTTGCTTGGATATCCTTTACATCAATCTAGTAATAGTTTTCGCTCAGCGAGGTGTTACTTATTGGTCCTAAAGGGGCAAGGTACACAAATAATTGTGAGTACATGTTAGTTTTGGTGAAACTCAACGATATAAGTAAAGAGTCCTTTTATGTCGTGGGAAAATCGATAGGTTTACCTAATAAGTTCTTAGACGTACCTATCAACCAAGAATAGTTTCTAGACTATTAGCAAAAGGCTTTTGCTTACCTAAGATGTTCTAGGATTAAGTCGACAAACTGTGCTTAGTTCTTCAATGATTTTAGGATCTTGGAATCATTTTATTCACACCTGCCGGAACACATAACTTGAATAAAATGCTTAATAAACATTGAATTATGCATGTATGCTAGAATTTAAGTTTATTAAGAGAAACTGTGAATGGTTATTTATTTGTTTATTCTTTTCAATTGTAGTTTTTAATATGGCAAACAACAATTCATTCAACATTCGATCAATTCTCGAAAAGGAGAAGTTGAACGGGAAAAACTTCCTTGACTGGCAAAGGAACTTGCAAATAGTTCTTATGCAGGAAGAAAAGGAGTATGTCCTAGATGAGGCGATGCCCGAAGCCGCAGGCGACGGGGTCACTCAGGCAGCCCTCAATCGTTGGATTGATGCCAACAAGGATGTGAAATGTCTAATGCTCGCCACCATGAGTGTGGATCTGCAGAAAACGTTCATCAACTCAGATGCTTTCACAATCATCAGTGAGTTGAAGAACATGTTCCAAGATCTGGCTCGAGTCGAAAGATTCGAGACTCATAGGCAAATTCTTGAGACCAAGCTTAAGAAAGGCGAGCCCGTAAGTCCACATGTTCTCAAAATGATTGGACTCATTGAGAATATGAGTCGGCTGGATCAGCAATTTTCTTAGGAAATGGCTATAGACACCATCCTCCATTCTCTTCATAGCGGGTATGATCAGTTCAAACTGAACTACAGTATGAATAGTCTGGACAAAACGCTCACTGAGCTTCACGGTATGCTGAAGACCGCTGAAAAGACGCTCAAAAGTGATAAGCAGGATGTGCTTATGGTGCGTGGGGGCAAGTTCAAGAAATCTGGAAAGAAGAGGAATGCTAAGAAAGGTGGCAACAAGGCCAGCCCAACTAAGCAAACTGGCGCCAAATCTGTAAAGAGGAAGGTCAGTCAACCCACTTCTGAATCCGAATGCTTCTACTGCAAGAAGAAGGGGCATTGGAAGAGAGATTGCTTGAAGCTAAAGGAAGATCAGAAGAACAGAACAGTCGTTCCATCTTCAGGTATTTTCGTTATAGACTGTATACTTGCTAATTCAACTTCTTGGGTATTAGATACAGGTTGTGGCTCACACTTATGTTCCAATCCACAGGGACTAAGAAGAAGTAGAAAGTTAAGCAAGGGTGAAGTCGACCTACGAGTGGGAAATGGAGCACAGATTGCTGCATTAGCTGTAGGAACTTACTATTTGTCGTTGCCCTCCGGGCTAGTTTTGGAACTGGAAGATTGTTTCCATGTTCCAAGTCTTACTAAAAACATCATTTCAGTTTCTTGCTTAGATGCTAAGGGATTTTCCTTTTTAATAAAAGACAATAGTTGTTCGTTTTATTTTAAAGAGATGTTTTATGGATCTGCTAGATTAGTCAATGGACTTTATTTATTAGATCACGAAAAACAAGTATATAACATAAATACCAAAAGGGCCAAAAAGGATGATTCAGATCTCACCTATCTGTGGCATTGTCGATTAGGCCATATAAACTTGAAACGCTTAGAAAGACTTCAAAAGGAAGGAATTCTAGAACCATTTGACTTAGAGGATTATGGTAAATGCGAATCATGTTTACTTGGCAAAATGACAAAGCAACCTTTCTCTAAAGTTGGAGAAAGAGCAAATGAACTATTGGGTTTAATCCATACAGATGTATGTGGACCAATGAGTACAAATGCTAGAGGTGGTTTCAGCTACTTTATCACTTTCACTGATGACTTCAGTAGGTATGGTTATGTCTACCTAATGAAGCATAAGTCTGAATCCTTTGACAAATTCAAGGAATTTCAGAGTGAAGTAGAGAATCAATTAGGAAAGAAGATTAAAGCACTGCGGTCTGATAGAGGCGGTGAATATCTGAGCTATGAATTTGATGACCATCTGAAAGAATGTGGAATTCTATCAGAGTTGACTCCTCCTGGAACACCACAATGGAATGGTGTGTCGGAACGGAGGAACAGAACCTTGCTAGACATGGTCAGGTCAATGATGGGTCAGGCCGAACTTCCATTAGAATTTTGGGGACATGCACTAAATACAGCTGCACTCACTATAAATAGAGCTCCGTCTAAAGCTGTCGAAAAGACTCCATACGAATTATGGTTTGGAAAGCCTCCAAATGTGTCTTTTCTTAAGATTTGGGGATGTGAAGTATATGTCAAACGATTAATTTCAGACAAACTTCATCCAAAATCTGACAAATGTATCCTTGTGGGCTATCCAAAGGAAACAAAGGGGTATTACTTCTACAATACATCTGAGAACAAAGTGTTTGTTGCTCGAGATGGTGTCTTTTTGGAGAAAGATCACATTTCCAAAATGACAAGTGGGAGAAAAGTAGACCTCGAAGAAATTCGAGTCGAACAACAAACTCTAGAGAATGCTCAAAATGACATTCAGGATGAAACTCAGAGATCTTTAGAAGAATCTGGTGAGAATCATGATCAATCTAGAAATGTTACCCCGCGTAGATCGCAAAGATATAGATCTCAACCGGAAAGGTACTTAGGTATTTTGACGAACGAGAGCTATGACGTTCTATTACTTGAAAGTGATGAACCTGCGACTTACAAACAAGCTATGACGAGCCCTAGCTCCAAGCAATGGCAAGAAGCCATGCAATCTGAATTAGACTCCATGTCTGAAAACCAAGTATGGGATTTGGTCGATTTGCCAGATGGCTACCAAGCCATTGGAAGCAAATGGGTTTTCAAACTGAAAAAGGACAAGGATGGGAAACTTGAAGTTTTCAAAGCTAGATTGGTTGCAAAAGGTTACAGGCAAGTCCACGGTGTGGACTACGATGAAACCTTTTCACCAGTTGCAATGCTAAAGTCTATTCGGATAATGTTAGCAATCGCTGCATATTACGATTACGAAATATGGCAGATGGATGTCAAAACTGCTTTCTTAAACGGCGTTTTAACAGAAACTGTGTTTATGACACAGCCTGAAGGTTTTGAGGATCCAAAGAATGCTAAAAAGGTATGCAAGCTAAAGAAATCAATCTACGGATTGAAGCAGGCATCCAGGAGCTGGAACATACGTTTTGATGAAGCAGTCAAGGACTTTGGTTTCATCAAGAACGCGGACGAATCTTGTGTATACAAGAAGGTCAGTGGGAGCAAAATTGCTTTCCTAGTATTATATGTCGACGACATATTGCTTATCGGAAATGACATTCCTATGTTGAACTCTGTCAAGATTTGGCTTGGGAAATGTTTTTCGATGAAGGATCTAGGAGAAGCACAGTACATATTGGGCATCAAGATTTACAGAGATAGATCTAAAAGGATGATTGGACTTAGTCAAAGCACTTATATCAATAAGGTGCTTGATAGGTTCAAGATGGCGGACTCCAAGCGAGGCTACCTACCCATGTCTCATGGAATAACTCTAAGCAAGACTCAGTGCCCAAAAACACTTGATGAGCGTAGACTAATGAATGGGATTCCATATGCATCATTGATTGGTTCAATAATGTATGCTATGATATGTACACGCCCGGATGTTGCGTACACACTCAGTGCTACGAGCAGATACCAGTCAGACCCAGGAGAGGCGCATTGGACTGCTGCCAAGAACATTCTGAAGTACCTGAAAAGGCACAAAGATGACTTCCTGGTCTATGGTGGAGATGATGAATTAATTGTTAAAGGCTATACGGACGCAAGTTTCCAAACCGAAAAAGATGATTTCAGATCACAATCTGGGTTTGTCTTCTGCCTCAACGGAGGAGCAGTAAGCTGGAAAAGTGCTAAGCAAAGCACCATTGCGGATTCTACAACTGAAGCGGAGTACATTGCTGCACATGAAGCAGCAAAGGAAGCTATATGGCTAAGGAAGTTCATAGGTGAACTTGGTGTAGTCCCCTCCATTAAAGGACCAATAGCCCTGTATTGTGACAATAACGGAGCTATTGCACAGGCAAAAGAGCCTAGACACCACCAGAGAGTCAAGCATGTACTTCGTAGATTTCACCTTCTACGAGAGTTCGTTGAAAGAAAAGAAGTCAAGATAAGCAAAATTGGAACTGATGACAACATATCAGATCCATTAACTAAACCTCTGCCGCAGGCGAAGCACAACTCGCACACTGCAGCTATGGGAATCAAGCATATTGGAGAATGGCTTTGATGTCTCTATTTAATGTTTTAAAGTTTTAGAGTTTAAATCTTTGTAAAACATTATTGGTTAATCATTCACAATAAATGAAAAGAATTCATTTTTCCATTTAATTTGTGGTTTATTAAATGATGAGTCCCTTCAATTTGACGATATATTCAAGATAGACTGTCAGGACCAGTCCTGTGACTAAGAAATGTCTATCAAGTGAACTTGAATGTCAAAGGTTGAAAATGGTCCCTAGTCGGAGTTTTCTATAAAATTGGACGCATAGAAAACGTTAGACGATTAGAATGCAAGATGACTAGTAGTTCTGTTTCTTGAACTATGTGGACATGGCAATGTCATAATCATTTGCATAGATACTTACTTTGGGAAGACTAGTATCGGACAAGACCTATGAAACTTTACTGTAAGAGATGAAAGTCTGTCATAAGTAAATTTCATTAAATTATTAGACACTAAATCCTCAATACCTGAGTGATTTGAGATTACTTGTTTGAGAACTGGTTGCTTTGACGTTGACCAACCGTCGCACCGTAAAAGGAGGCTATAAAGGCAACGCTCAGGTAATCACCTATCAAACGAAGTCTAATCTCAAGATCGCAAGATTGGGATTGTCCTCCCATAAATCGGGATGAGATGCTTAAAAGTTGTACAAGGCCACTCGGAGAGCTAGAAACTGTGAAATGCATGGCCGTGCTCGGATGAATCATAGGCTATGATTATCTGTTTATTTGATCAGTTGAACTCTGAAACCGAGGAACACCTCTGGACATAATAAGGATGACGACTCTTACCTTATGTTCAAGAGCAAGCATCGAGCGACAAAGGAATTAGGAAATGCACACTTGTCCCTAAGGACAAGTGGGAGACTGAAGGAAATAATGCCCTTGGTCCAAGTATGCATTCTATGTTAAGTCTAATAAATGCGGTTCAGTATTAATTAACAAGTTAATAATTCAGTGAGATCAAGTGAGCTGAATGCCTAGCTAGAGGCCGCTTCAGTTCAAGTGGAATTAATGATATTAATCCACAGCTTACTCTTGACTGAACCCGTAGGGTCACACAAATAGTACGTAAACGGATCAAGTATTTAATGGCATTAGATACTCCATCTATGGATATTCGGAATCGACGGATCTTGGTTTCAGTGGGAGCTGAGATCGTCACAGGCAAGAAATGAATACTCCGGATACGATGATATTGCCGGAAACGGAAATATGGATCGTATCGGAAATATAAATATTATCCAAGTCGTAGATGTTGCCGGAAACGGAAACATGGTACGTATTGGAAAATATTATCGGAAATGGAAATATTGCCAGAATCGGAAATATTGCCGGAAACGGAAATATTGTCAGAATCGGAAATATTATCGGAATCGGAAAATAATTCCGGAAACGGAAATATTAAATATTTGTTCGAAACGGAAATTGATTCCGGAATCGGAAGTATTAAATATTGTTCGTATCGGAAATGAATTCCGGAACCGGGAATTTAATCGGAAGCGTATCGTACGAATTAGCATCGGACGAGGCCTGCCGGACGAAGGCCCAGCACGAAGTCGGGCCATCGCCCAGCAAGCCAAACGCGCGCCACAAGCCCAGCCAAGGCAGCGCCCAGGCCCACCGCAAGGCAGGCCCAGCGCGCGCCAAGGCCACGGCTGCGTGGGCCTCGCTGCGTGGGCTGCTGCTCGCACGCACACGCATGGGCGGCCCTCGTGGCTGCCGTGTGTGTGTGAGTTTGTGTTCATGCATGATTCCTAAAACTATTAGAGTTAGTATATGATTAAATTCCTATTCCTAAAAGGATAAATTAATTAATTAGAGTTCGTATAGGATTCTAAGTTTAATTAATTCGTATCCTACTAGGATTCCAATTCCCTTTCCATAACTCTATAAATACGTGCCTAGGGTCACATATTTTCAGAGATCAATTCAAGTATTCAAAGTGAGTTTTGAGAGAAAAATTCAGTCATATTTCTTACCTAAGAGTGCCGAAAATTCTAGTACCTTAAGGGCGATTCTAGTTGGTCAATCTTAAGGCGGATCCGGACGTGCTGTGGACTATCTACGGAGGGACGACACTTGGAGTCCTAAAGACTTGTTCTTGTTCGGTTCGGGCGCAGCTAGGGAAGGCACGCAACAAAGAGTATGCATCTAAATTATGCTATATGATTATGTGTAAATAATATGTATTCCTGGCTAAATGGTTGTTTCCGCATGATTTATGAATTGTCATATGTATCGTAACCTAACAACCAGAACCTCGACAAGAATCGAGCAAGAAACCTTCGAGATTGAAGGATGAAACCTAGCAGATTGCTAGAGCGGCCCTCCCAAGGGTTTTTTGTGCCCTAGAGGGATTCTGTCTTTCAGTTGTTTTTTGTGCATCTCGTCACGGCTATATTTTGAGTAACCTTAAATTAATTAATAAATCCTAGATTTTGCAGTGAAAATTATTAGGTGCACCGTGCACCTAAGGTATTTTTATGTCCATGTGTGGTTACTCTCACATTTTCTCTTCACATGTAAGGGGAAAATATGAGAGGGTGCACCTAATATGTTCTAGATTTATAGTACGGTGTTTAGATTTGATTTTGATTTATTCAACGTCAAATTTTTCAAAAAGAAAAAAATTACTACATCATGGTCATATTTTGCATACCCTACCTGAAAGTCCTGGATTTGCCACAAAAACTAGCGTAATACAATTTAGTTAACTATGAAACTCAGTGGTGTCATGTAACGATATTTTGAGTGAAAAAGAAGAAACAATAAATACTTGATACTCTATATCTCTACCAAGACATCGATCATTTCATGTTTAATACAGAGTACTTACTTTAAGTCTAACATACAATATGTGATTACTCGAGTTAATACGGTAAATTTGTTCTACGTAATCACACTAGCCATGAAGTGAATGTATGAAATATGGTAACACATAATTTTGAAGAGCACGTAATCAATACCTAGTATTTAAAAAACATAACCACTTTCATTTTAAGGACATGTAAGCAACACTATTTTGAAGACATGTGGCGGACACGTAAGCAACAACATTTTGAAGATACATGACCCATCATATATCTATACCTAATATTTATCTTTTGTCAATTTGCGTATTTTTTAAATTTTGTTTTTGAAGAAGTTCTTCACCTTCTCCTTGAATCTCCAATCCTCCCTTTCAGCTTCTATAACCTCCAAATTTAATTCAATCTAATTCAGCGAATTAAATTAATGAATTAATTTCTTCAATTTCTATTAATCTTCTCCTCTTCTCCCTCCACCTTCCCTTCCAATGTAACTGAAATGAGTTTGTCATTTAGCTCATCACATCCCTTATAAAGTCAACATCCCTTATAAGTACCTCACTTTCAGATACTCACTTGGATTGCATTTCTCATCCAAACTATCAAGGTGCAGTTGAACTTTGCCGATTGCCTCAAGATCTCTGGTGGCTTTCTATCTCTTTCACTCTATTTTAAGTTGAATTCCATTTATATGTTTTAATGAGCAGTTGATATTTTACTGTTGGCTCATGATTATTATTGAAATCAATGTGCGCGCAGAATTCAACAATAAGTTCTTTTATCAAAGGATTGAATCATAAGGTCAAAAAGGGATCAACATGAAGTATTGAAGTATCGAGCAAATGTTTGGCCACCTCAAGGGTTCGCATCCTCCTAAAGAGATCTCATTTTATATTCCTGAACTAAGCATATAGATTTATTAGCATAACTGACAACCATGTTAAACAAGGGGGTGATAGGTAGGTGATCAATTGGATTACAAATTTAGAATTTTGGAAAATGGTTTCAGTTATGAAATACTATTTTCTACAATTTTAGACAGCAAAATTATTGATCCATTTCAGATGAAATCATTCATTTGCGGACTTAAATTGACATTCTCTTTGTAAATATATGCAACTGTAGATAGATTGACGTAATTATGGCTTTTAAACATTATAATGGCAGTTTGTGCAATTGTTCTTATCATTTGTTTGAAAAATGGTAGTTTCTCCCTAAAAAAATAGTATCAAGTGAGTAAAAGCCCGTGCGAAATACGGGCCCAAAAACTAGTTAAAACAAAAAGGGAAAATAAGTAAACCTCTAAAGTCTTTATTCTCAAAAGCTCTTGTACACGGAGTACTTTCTAGTCGAGTGAACTCAATAAAGTATGTTACTCCGTATTTTGAAAAGGCTTTTAGGACTAACTCATTTGTTTTTTTAAATGTCGCACCCCTTACTTAGGATCACACGGAGTATATGTTGTGTTGAAGTTAGATTTTAAAGAGTAAGTTGGTATTATATTTAGGTGGCGAGGTAGGTGGAGAAATGGTAATGGTAAGGTTGTGAATTTATGAGAGAGGACTACATTTGTTGTAAGTTTGTAACGATCTATCATCTGTAGTCTTCAGTCTTCAGTGTTTAGTCTTTAGTCTTTACTCTTTACTCTTTAGTAGTGTAGTCATAGTAGTCAATGGTCATTGATTCTCAAATATGGCGTGTACTTAAAATTTATCTCAATTTGGAAAGATATGACATCACTCACTAATTCATCTTCTCTTTTATTTCCAACTTTATTAGTCTGTTTCCACTCAAAACGCTTCGCTTCTTCTTCATCTCTCTCAATTCTGAATTCTCAATTCTGAATTCTCAATAACATTAGAAAGTGGGAATGGCTAATAGTGGCGATGATTCTGACCCTGCTGTTGATGCAGGCGACACCAAGCTTCCTCCACCGCCGCCCAAGAACGACGCCAAATATATGTTTCTCAAGTTTGTCAATCAGGTAAGAATCATTCTTTTTCTTTTTCTTTTTCTTTTTCTTTTTCATTAAAATTAAATTACTAGTATTCTCATTCTTGTTGTTATAATTAGATAAATTAATAAAATTGCAGAAAGACGAGGCAACCTACCTTAAGGTGCTGCGCAAAGCACCCATATCAAAGGCATTCGAGAAGTATTACCACTCTAACCATATACAGTTTGGCATCAACCGATTCCTTTTTCAAGGCAACCGAATTCACCCTAATTGCTCTCAGACTCCCATTGATGTAATTTCTTCTTCTTTTTCCTTTTTTTTTTCCTATTAATTTTTTAATAATAAGAGAGGCTTTTTTGTTTGTTAATTATGCAGTTGGGTATTCAGGATAGAGATCAAATTGATGTCACCGGCGAGGTTAATGGAGGTGCTCCTCTTAATTAATTGATGTCGTCTCTACTTGTGTTCTCCATTTCTGTAACTCTCTTGATCATTTATTATAGGATTTCGAGTATTGAGAACTCTACAAACTCAATTGATTTAACTCTAGGAATCATGTATTTGTACTCTTAACATTATTCTCTCTCCTCTAAATTACCACTCATGAATTCTGCAATTTACATCTACTGCTTTCTGTTTTACTTGTAATTGATTTTCACCCTCGTATTCGATGATAATTTGATTTTTTTACCATCCTTATAATTTGACTGTATTTTCTTTTTTGGTGTTATTGATCTTAGCTAAGAACACTTTCGAGTGAGTAGTAATCTAGAATAAAATGAGATGATAAATTCTGAATGAAGCAGTAATGTAGAATAAAAAATGAATAAAGGGACAAGAAACCTAATTAAGTAAGCAATTAGCATACAAACTAGAGACTACAATAGTCATATTTAGAACGAGATTGGTAACCACCCACTAATGTAGTAGCTTTAGCTCCTACATCATCTTCCACATTGAGGAAATTACATGCGTGAAATTTAACATACATTACAAATTCTTAGTGCAACGCCCCCAAGCTTGGAACAAAATTGTGGTGAGCTCTCTATCCGTCCGTCTAAATTAAGCTTGTTTTATCTTGTACAATAAAAGGCAACTGAAAACAGAAGAAAAAGCAATGTCTGGAAAAGAAGAGATGAAGAGTTGGGAGGAGCTGTGGATTCGTTGGTGGTAGAAATTGGAGGGCCCATAGAATTGGGATTAAGTCCTGCTCCACTACCACCACTGAAGGTTGTTGGTGAGGTGGTGGTGGTGGTGGGGGTGAGTGGTGTTGCTGTTCCGTAGGGGCTTGTTGTTGGTGTGGCGCTGCCTGTGCCTGTGCCTGTGCCTGTGCCTGTGCCTGTGCCTGTGCCTGTGCCTGTTATGCTTCCTGCTGTACTGAAAATTGAACAAAAACAATCAGTTTACTCAATGACATCTAAACAAACACAAATGTATCAAGTTCTAGCTGCAATGGTATGCAATATACTTAAACGGTTGAACCAAATACGGCAAGTAATTAGTGGCAACAACAACTGAGAAAATACGCAGGGATTTAACAAAGATATACGACTAGTATATACAATTGGTAAGTACAAGTGTTCCTACAATTCAAGTCGAGATTCCACAAAGAAACACGATTAACAAATAATGATTATGATTAAGTTCAAGCGTCATTCAATAAACCAGAAATACAGATGGAGTGTTAAATTAAATGTACAGGTTGATTAGCTTCAAGTCTAGGGGTGACCTTAGTAAACAATAATGTGACATAGAAATTGTAAGAATTCTTTGATCAAAAAGTCATTTACTCATTTGAGTTTCTACTTTCTACCCATGAATGATTCCAACTTAAGTTACGTTTCTTTGTTAGACATGATGTTACGACTTACGAGGTGATACATTAGTAGAAGCTAATTACTCCGTACAAAACAAAACAAAACAAAACAAAACAAAACTAATGTCAAGTTTGTAGACGACGAAAATTGCACATTGGAAAACATTATAACCATGGGAGTAATAACCTTTTATTGAAATTGTAAATGTTATTGTCGACCATTATTGAAAGGAGAAGCAGAAAATACTCAGAAACCAAATAAAAAGCAAATAGGAAAATGGACAAGGTACAAGGTACAAGGTACAAGTGGGGATAAAAGAATTTCCAAAATGGGAACAATGTACTGATGTAGTAGGCCAGGGTCATGCAAGCTCTACTTTTAAATTTTAATGTAGTTGAACTCAAAAATTAAAAATAAAAAATAAAAAATAAAAATAAAAAAATGAAAATGAAAATGGTAAAATAGTGTGGAGGAACCAACTCAAAACTCAAAAGTAGAGAAAGGAATCCTGGAATATTGCTAAACACGGCACGCTAACCAGATGCAATTTTACACTATACGAGACCCGGTGCCCGGTCCCGGAATCGACCCGGACCAATACGGACAACAATTCGAAAAGGCTACACATACCAATCAGTCAATCACCTAGGGAGAGTAAATTGCAAATTGCAAATTGCAAATTGCAAATTAACATCTCTCTGACCCCACTGCTTCTGATTTCTGAATTCTGAATTCTGACCATCACTTTAATTTACTTTTCTTGTTGAGTTTCATTTAATGTTCTAGTTGAGTCAAGCAATAGCATCATTTGAAATTTGAACGCATGCATGCCTTAGATTAATTAATGGGTATTAAATTAGTTAAAGAGATTAGAGTCATAGTAGTAGATTAGTTAAAGAGATAGATAAAAGCAAGATGGATGGAATAAGTAAAGAAAGAGGAAGAGGAAGAGGGTACCTTGGAGAAGAAGGGTATACACAAGATCCATAACTGGGATCTGTCTGAGCAAGTGTGGCAGTACCAGAGAAGTCACATGAAGAAGCAGACATATGATTCCTTTGGTAGAAACTGTTGAAGGCGTATGAAGCATGAGCTTGTAGAGTGTTTGGGAGGAAACACAAACCTGATTGTTGAATGGGCCCACAATCAGCACCACCTGCACAGGCGTAGTCTAGTGCTGACTGTAACACATCGTCGGTTGCTACACTGCGAGCCACGCACCAGACACCCTCAACCACCCTGACCTGCTGCTGGTGTAGAACCAGGAATATGAGCAACACTGTCACTAGTACTAGTCTCTCCTCCATTAATATAACTATAAAAACTACTTAATTGCTACTGTATGTATGTTTTACTCAATTGGTATCTTCACCATTAGAGACACACAGAGAGAAACACACAGAAAAACACACAGAGAAAAAGAGGAAAACAGAGTGAGTGAATGAGTAAAGTAAACAAACGAGTGTATTGTGCAATAGTACAAGAAACAAGCCACAGTGCCAGGGGTGGAATGTGGGATCCACTTCTACTTCAGTTCCAGTCTTAGGATTACTGGCTCGGCTTGGTTTGGCTCGGCTCGGCTCGGCTCGGCTACAGAATCAAATGAAAGCGAATAGTGTATGTGACTGTCGGGTAGAAGAGAGCGTGGTTAATGACTTAATGAGTATCTCATCTGACAGCATCACCAAGGCCATATCAAAGTGATACTCTAATCACTTTCTGACATCTCATCTTCACAATTTACACTCCATTTTTACCACCTTTTTCCACCAATTTGATATGCACAAATTTATGTCAAGGCTGAATTATAATTGGTGGAGTATTCGGTTCAACAGATTTTAATGAATTTGTAGAACTAAGGACACTATTTATTCAACACAAAAGGAAAAGGCACCCGCACCACCTGTTTTGTTTTACAAACCTAAACCTAAATTTGGCCGAGTCAAAGGGAGAACCAAGTTAATCATAATGAGTATTCTCAATAGAGCATTTCATCTTACCTGTCTAAAACAAAAACCAACATGTTTCAAACGGTATTACATGTTCAAGATATACAATAAATTTATAGTACCAGAAGAATATCCATTACCAATTTTTTTTATAACTTTTATACGTTGTACATCACTTTTAAATAAGAATATGCGGACATATTTTACCTTAGTTGTAGGCAGTAATAAGTAGCATCATGACCAATGATGTCTTGGCCTAGTGGTTAAGGCTGAGGACCTGTGAACAATAGGTCTCAGGTTCGAATTTCCCCACCCCCATTTGTAATTTATATTGCCCTTGTGGCTCATACACACCAAAAAAAAAAAGTAGCATCATCAATAGTCATCTTCAGTTAATTATGTACTGGTATCTAGTTTTTCGATGGGCCGGGGCTTCAAAGTTCAAACATTCAGACATTCAAAATACACTAACATAGTACAGTACGTACTACGTACAGTTCAAATATGAGGTCAGAATTAATGTGCAATCCTGCTTGTTAAGTACTCCCTCCGTCCCTTAATATTTGCACCGCTTTTCTTTTCGGGTCGTCCCTTAATACTTGCACCGCTTCTATAAATGAAAATCTTTACTAATATTATATTATTTCTCACACTTACCTACTACACCACCTACACCCTATTCCCTACAAAAAAATCATTTAAAACTCACCACCCCTCACTCACCACTCACCACCCCTTACACATTTCCCACTAACTATATTAAAAAAATACCCCACTATCAACAAACACCCATTAAATTAATAAGTCAATTCAAATATCTTAAACTCCGCACCGGTCAAACTGGTGCGAGTACTAAGGGACGGAGGGAGTACTCCGTAGTCCGTACTGTAGTTGAGTACTCCGTATGACGTACCAGTAGAGCTGTCAAAAACTGACCCAGTCTGTATTTTTAAGGACCCGGACCCGCCCCGAAACCCGAAATTTTGTTAAAATAGGAAACCCGTAACCCGACCGTAGCCAACCCGTTAAAACCGACGACCGATTTGGACCCGTTAATGCCTGACCCAGACTCAAACCTGTTACCCACGGAAATATAACCGATAACAAAACTGAGTCAGCTTATCTGACCGAAAAATGACCCAAACCCGATTCAACACCCGACCCGATATCAACCCGAAATCGATTATAACCCTATGAAACCTGTTATTGACTCAATTCGCGACAACCCGTTACCTGAATTTATACGACCTGTTGATAACCCGATTTGTCATTGACCTAACTAAATAATAACTTAAATCAAGTTAATATTTCTTTTATAATTACCTAATCTAGAACAAGTGAAAAGCGTTAAACCAAATTTAACCAAATTTATAAAAGTTAAATTATAAGGTTAAAACTTGACTAATCCTGATAGCTATCGTACCCGGTCTTAAACCGTGTCCGATAGTGAAACCGACTTAAATTTTAACCGACCCGGTAATTATCCGATCTAAACTTGACCCGACTCATTAAGACCCGAACCCATAATTGTACCCGGCTAGAAAAATACCCGACCCGAACCCGAACCCGACCTAAACCGAAATGGAAAAATAACCCGACATGACCCGACAAATTTTCAACCTGACCGAACCCGACCGAACCCGACCTGAACCAGACTTGTACCAGGTGATAAAATGACCCGACCAATTCATGACCTGACCAAACCCGGACCCGACTCGAGTAACCGTTTTAACAGCTCTACGTACCAATAGACACTAGAGCTGGCAATGGGTTGGGTTGGGTTGGGTCGAAATCAGGTCGACCCATTTATAAACGGGTTGAGATTTTCCCAACCCAACCCGACCTGTTTAATTAAACGGGTTGAGATTTTCAACCCAAATATAAACGGGTTGACCTGAAGTTGACCCGTTTAATTTATTTTCCACTTTTAAGTGTAAATTGACTTGACTATAGAATTGCGAGGTGATGTTTTTGTGGTATATCTCATAGCAAAAAATAATACTTCAATATGTATTTGGCACGAATCAAAACGTCAAATAATTGTTCAATGTTGAAGGAAAAATGAGAAATAAAATCTTTCAAATAACATTCTACATATCTATATTACATACTTGTTTGAACTTAAACGGGTTAGGCGGGTTGTTTCTGGGTTGAACATTTCAACCTAACTCAACCCATTTAATTAAACGGGTTGGATTGGGTTGGGTTGACCCATTTAATTAAACGGGTTGAAAATCTTGACCCAACCCTTTATTATTGGGTTGGGTTCGGGGGCTGGGTCAATTTCTGCCAGCTCTACGTACCAGTAGACACTAGACAGTAGTAGTGGCAAATTACTGGCAATGGTAATTTAGGGCTACTGGTAAATCCTAAAGCCCATTTAATCTGGATGATGTTCAATGTTTAAAGACCGGACTGGATCGTCTGGCACTTGTGTTTTTGCACCTTGTGGTTGAGTTTCTTCAGGCTACCAGCATTGCACTACCTGGGTCCCATTTTTTTAAAAAAAAGTAAAGACCACCTCATTTTAGGTACAGTCAAAATTCATATCCAGACTTGCTAATTTTCAAAATCAACTACAAAATTGTGAGATTTGAAACCTATATATATATCTCTTGCAAGTTGCAAGCCATGTACTCTACTCATTAAGTGAGTCAGAATTTGGTAATTCACAATACGCAATACGCAATACGCAATCTGCAATCTATCTCCAGGAATACTTCAGAGCTCACACTGTCAATAATGTAAATGCTTTAGTTTTCAACATCAACTCATAAATCTACAAATCTATACTCACTCACTATCTTACTTGGACTCGGCTACTACTGTCCAACACGGTTTATTTCTCAAAATTTTCCATGATTTCAGTCAAAAATAAAGTGTCGATGATCCGACACGGGTATTTGAGGTAAAATGAGTAACATAGCTCACTCACCACAAAACCAGACTGCCAACTGATTCATATTCATAGTCTTGAGTCTTGACGCATTAATCCATCCCCACCAAAAATGTAACTATATTTATTCACTTACGATATACCAAGAGTAGTAACAAATTTAACACTTCTTTTCTATCTTTAAAATTTATATCTCGTGAATTTGTAATAGGAAAATTTGGTAATATTAATCCAACCTTTGACCGATTTTCTTTTATTAAGCCCACCTACGACATATTTTTTAATAATCCCACATTTATTACCCAACAACTTTTATTGGGCCCAACATGTCATAAAACTGTTGTAAGCGGCATTATTTCTCTACATGGCAGTACTCTCTCTCGATATATTCAGTCATCATCATCAATTCATCACCATCTCGTTGACTTTTTCACCGATTACCGGCCACTTAAGCCCAATAAAAGTCGTTGGGTAGTAAAGGTGGGATTATTAAAAAATATGTCGTAGGTGGGATTAATAAAAGAAAATCGGCCAAAGATTGGATTAATATTACCAAATTATCATATCTTTTTCAATTATCATATCATCTGCGGATCGCATAGCTTCAAAAAAATAGTGGTGGGATAAACCCACATCACTTCATACAACTAATACCCCCCCTTCCCTTCACACACCAAAAAAAAAAAAATTCCACCAAATATATTTGGAAAAAATCAGTATGGGGGAATTTAAGAAATAGCTCTAAATCAACTTCTCTTTCTTATCCCCTTCTTTTTTTCGCTGAGATCCTCTTCCTCCTTTTAGAAAAGAAATGGAGCAGTGATATTACCAAAAAAAAGGTACCTTCATCAAAGCTTAAGCTTAGCTTTCTCATAAAACAGAATGTAAGCCTCACAGCCGAGGACCTCCTCCAATGTTGTTTCACGAACATACGCGTCACTAGTATGATACCATACAGAACGTCCCCGTATAGTTTCTTCTTCTGATCTTCCTTTTCGCCTGTCACCTCCTCTAACATATGCCACATAATGCCCGCCTCTCATTGATCCAGAATGCTCCACCACTCCAATCAAGTGGTATATGCAATTGTCTCTTTCTGTGGACCTGCACAGAAAGAATGATCATGTTACTAATCTTAATTCAAATTCATCACTACACCATAAATTTACCATAAAGCTAGCATGGGAGAGAATGAACACAAGTTGAATAAAAACACTACTATATTAAGAGACAGTGCTGAAAGACATCCAATAGAACTAACACGCACAAGCTGAAATTCCTTATTCTCCACTATCCAGCAGTTCACTATATCTTACAAAAAAAGTTCAGCCATCTCATATCACAGAACAACTCCCCCTCTTGGAAACTGTCTCACATTATACATGATCCTTAGAAGATCCTCCTTGCCCTCAAAACCTCCCAGAGCCCAGCCCAGCCCATCTACTTTCACAAGGTTCTTGTGATGCATATGATAAACTAACCAGCTTGACCTATGATTTTATATTTTTTAGAGACACTCATGACCTTACTCCGTTACTCGTGCCTAATTCAATGAATGCTTATTTTACAAAGTATTAAGTAATTCTTACAAAAACCTTTAACATGAAACATAACGAGAAACAGTACAAGTTTGTGCAGAAATCCAGTCATTGAAAGCTGAAAGCCTAAAATACAGTTACAGCAGCAGCTCGAATCTTCAACAATTTTAATTGGCACCTTGAGCATAAACATAAAGGGTGCTGGAATACCTTCAGTTTTCTACTTTGTTTCATAATCACCTTAACCTATTGTATGCCTAAGCAGTAAAAATTTATTAGAGAGACTGATTCTGTAAGAGCCGCATTTCATTTTTTGAGTGCATAGTATTTGTAACGGGCAAGTATTCGGATCAAAACCAAGCACTATTAAAAATTCAGTTTCTTAAAAGGTTAGCAACTTACATAAGTGCACCAAAAGAACACATGAGGTTTACATTGAATGATCCCCTTCTTTCACAAACACTTAAACAAAAAAACAATTCATGCATTGACTTGAGAGTTGAGAGAAGAGCTATTCAATCGACATACTTATATAGGTATACCCATACCTAATCCTCTAAGGAATAACCTCTATTTCGAACTCGAATCATCATGTCACAGATCAAAGGAGTATTTTGGCTCTCTTTTCCTACATCAAATATCGACTACAACTGAATAGCACATGCCAAGGAGACATTTTGGTGCCACACCTTTTTCTCTCTATTTCCTACAGAAAAAGAATAGGCTGAAAGACATTTTGTCCACCGCATCTTCAATTCATTCATATCACAAACTCTAACTATATGTATGTGTTCAGAACTTGTACTACATATTGACATATGTATATCATACGCAGGTAACAATCTATCTCTTAACAAGTACTAGATCATCATACAAAAATTTCCGATAGAAAATAGGAATTTACTGATTCCGGGAACCAGGGGAAATACGCCCTTCAAGCAAAGAATACAATACATGTCAACATGTGCTAATAATAACTGGTACATGTCGTGACTTTATGCATCTTTCTAAAAAACACTTAATCTAGATTCCATCTGCATGTATAGACAACTATCAATTGGATGTGTAAGGACTAAGGAGAACAAACAAATAACTGAAGGTACTTAGAACAACAACGCACTTATGAACAGGTAGGAAAACTGAAGGGTACATGTGCTCACAAATAAAATAAAACTCAAACAACTCCAAAAACAAGCATGCACAAAAACAATTTGGGAATAGACTGGCACCTGCAATCCATGTAAGGTCCAAGGTCAATGTATTCCTTAAAGCCAACATGGCCGTTCAATTTACTAAGACGGCCACGAGCATCTTGCGAAAATCTTTTTAGGTGGATAGTCAAAATCGGAGGGATCTTGCTGATAAGTATCCGTTTAGTTGCGTCTCTCATCACCTTAACACACTTCAAATCAACTTCCTCCTCTTCCTCTTCTCCTGATTCATGCTCCTCACTTAGTCCAGACGGCTTCTCTACAGGACCATTATCATGGGTATCACTAGATTTACCATCAGAAGGTATAGAATAAACAGCCGGACCAGAGGCACTAAGATGTGCAGCTTCTGGTACACATCTAATTTCTTCCTCTTGTGGTAAATCTTGGCAAAGCTCATTGGTTCTTCTGGTGTCATGCTTCTTCAAGTTCTCATCTGTATCACTGCTTCCATTGCCAAGACCAGCCAAGGAGTCTGGAAAAGAATGACTCATATGCAAAATTTCAGAAGTCGAACATACATTACTGGACTTGTTTCTCTGGATCAATGCCGTTTTCTGCTGATTTTTCCTCATTCTTTTTCGTCCTTCTTTTACTAGTTTTGAACAGTTCTCACAATGCCAAGCATGCTCACCAGACAAAAGCTCAGGCTTTATGAAATGCGCCAAACAACTCTCTACAGATACTGGTGAATTCGTATCATCAACTTCATCTGGATCAGACTCAGTGCTGTTCCCTGCTAGAAACCCAGTGCCCAAACCATCACTAACCGGGGTATTATTCATACCTGCCTCGGCAGCCTCGGGTTCATTGAACAAATCACCTAGGCCATCAAAACCCAGACTATCTTCTCCATCAACTATAGCTGATGAAGAGATTTCAGCATCTACCTTCATCTCTTCCCCATCCACGGGACCATTTTCCTTGTAGGTCAACAACAATATTTCATTTTCCTGTACCTGCACCGCACGCTCTTCACCCCAATCATCAGCTGTGGACTCCGCCTTAAGATTCACATACTGAGGTTGCTCACTTACTTCACCACCTGATTTTGATGTATCTGGCACAGTCACATCACCAAGATTGTCCCCCTCCATTGTAGAATCTTGAGATAAATTAGCTTCAACAATTGGCTTGGATGTACCGTCAATAGAAATAATGTCGTGGTTCCCATCTTGACTTCCAAAATCTTGAGTGACAGAAAAACCCACCTTCCCAGCAGAATTTGGGTCATCTGACAATGATATTGGCCCGAGATAATCCATCCAACTATTGCAATCAGCTCCTTGGGAACCATCACTTTGGGAAATGGGTTCAACATAAGTCAACCATGACATGCCATCAGCATCCTGAGCATCACTTTGCAGCATTTCAGTGCTAGCATCGTCTGGCTCGACGGAGTTATTATCTTGAGTCATCATAGCATTTCTACTAACCAAGTTAATGGGTCCAATAAAGTCAGCAGATGGAGCACAGCTGGGAGCCTCAGCAAACAAGCTAGAAGAGGACTCACAACTAGTTGAAGTGTTACAACCGCTATAAGCAGTCCCCATATCACCCTTCAAACCACCCTTCAAACCAGAAGAAGACTCGATGCTTGTTGAACTCGTACAATTACTGGGAGCAGGCCCCATATCTTCATTTTTATTCAGTTTAGGGCGAATCCTCCCACCTCTTTTAGGAGGCAGCTTTGTCTTCTTTGCTCGATGAACTGGTCGAGCCTTCTTAAAGAGAGGGTTCTTCGTCGGCACAGAAAGTGATAGGTCCAGGAAAGGCTCATACACAACAGAAGAGTGCCCACATTCAACACAACATACACTGCTTGATGTTTGTCCGCCAAATATGGCATCAACAAATGTTGAACTCACAGGTTTAGATTTCCCATTAGAACCTGCTGATTTTTTTGCATACAAGTCTTCAGAAGACAGCCCATCCAGCAAACAACGCAGCAATTCATGACTGTCCTGCTGCTGATATCCCCTAAACTGAGAAGCTTTTGCACAAACACATCCAAAAAGTGACTTGGGGTTTATTACATTTCTCAGACCTGACTCAGGGCTAGATTCAACAAAAAATTTCTTCAAAGCACTCGTTAATGGACCCACAGACCCTTCCAAATTCAGCAAGCACTCCCGCAGCACATCCATTGCTAGCAGATTCTGCATGACAGAATTGAAAAAACAAGTATTGCCAAGGTTAACCAACCCTCTTACTGAATAGAAGTCTTTTCCATTGACTAAATTGATTGCTTTGCTTTCTTCTTTAACTTCACTGACAACACTACCACTTCCAAACCAAACATCCTCTACATCCACTGAACGTACTTTTGAAGACTGTTTTTTCAATAGCTTGACAATATCTAAGAAAACATCTTTATGTTCACCAATATCTACCAGTTTATCAACAGGGAGAAGTGTGTTGCAAGAGAAACACCACCTTAAAAGTGGATTCTCCAATTGGATCACCAAGGGATGCCGATTTTGTCTCGAATGTCTAAGCGCGTGACTTAGTGGGCTAGTTGGTAAGCCAACAGCTCCACAGGAAAAGTGCCCGCATTGTAAGCAAATCCAAGTGGCTTTATTAGCTCTAGAATCAGAAGCACCCTTCTTCTTACCGTGTTTTCCCTTCCCTTTACAGGCCTTTCGGTCATTCACACCGTCCCTGCAATCTTCGCAGCCAGTGGACTCTGCAGACTCAATTTTTAAAGAAAATTTCTCCAGATCAATACCCTTCTCAAGATGGACACAGGCGTCCCTCTCCTTCTGCAGCACAGGTCCATCATCAGCAGTCACGGAACTCTGATTATCTTCCAAAGAAACAGCGTTTGGGGAAGAGGTAGAAACCCTCTTTTCCTTCTCCTTCTCCTTCTCCCTCTCCCTCTCCTTCTCCTTCTCCTTATGGGCAGTACGAGCCGCCTTCTTTTTAACCTTCTTTCCCATTATGTCCTACAACCCACACAAATCTCTTGTTTAAAAGAAAGACAAGTAGATAACTCCACGAAACTAAAGATAGTTAAAATGAATTCGCAGTGCAATTATAGAGCAAATAAAAGGAGAGATTCAATTCTGTTCTAGTGCAAATGAACTATAACCCGCAAAATAACTGAAACCTAAGGAGTTGAGAATCATCATCATCCATCATAACAGCATATAAACTAGAATCGAGACAAACCCAGAAACATAAATCGAAAATAAACAGTTGGGTACACATTAAAATTCTACAAAAATGAAGGTTGAGCATTTAATAAATCATTAAGATTAAAATTGGAAAGACAGGCCTAAAAGATAGATGTTAAAGAAGTGAAATCAATGAAAGATGAAGATTAAAAGTAGGAAATAGAGGGTTACCTGAGGAAGAACTGAAGCAAAGAAGGTCGAATCACCTGGAAAATATGAATGGAGGCATCCCTCTGCAGCACATACAGATTATAGACAAATAGGGGGGGGGAGAGTACAGTGGGGCAGAGCAGGTTAACAGAAGATGGGTTCGAGCCGGAGATGAAGAAGGGGAAACGCGGCGAAGTGTAAAGTAGCTCAGATTGGAGGCGGAAGGGTCGACCGCAGGAGAGAGAAAGAGGGGGGGGGGGGTTTATCGTTGCTTCTGCAACTTCTGTATTTTATTTTCGGTGAAAAAAACTCCAGCTAATACAAATACGGACTAAATTATTCCGTTTTAACTTTATGTTGTTCAAACGTTGTTAGAAGTAGGGGTGTTCAAAAATACCCGACCTGCATTATCCGACCCGCTGACCCGACACAATTAAACCGGGTAATTTTATAATTTTTCTAAATTAAATGGGCCGGGTACCCGACCCGGTATATTTACCGGGTAGCGGGTCGGGGAATGGGCCGCTTTTTTGTTTAAACGGGTACCCGGATACCCGGTAAAAACAAAAAAACAAAAATTTTAAAAAATAAATATGCGTGTTTTTTAGTGTGTTTGGCTCAGAATTTAGGGTTTCATTCTCAAACAAACAAACATGCGCCGTTTTTGCCTCTCATTCTCTCACCCCTTGATCTCCTCTCTTACCCCCTTCTCTCGCACCGGCACCAGCAACACCGCCGTCGCCTTCACTTCCTCCCACCCCCTCTCTCGCTCAGGCCGCACCAGCACGTACCATCGTCGTCACCTCTCACCCCCTTGATCCCCTCTCTCACGGTCTCACCTCCTTCATCAAGATTAAAGGTTTGAACCAATTTGACCGCTTTACAATTGTTTTTGCAGAAATAAGTCAATAACGAGAGGAAAGGGAAATGGAGATCAGGGGAGTGAGGGAAGTGCTTATGCAACAAGCAAAAACAAAGGGATTAAGCTTAAACGGAGCTTTCTAGTTTTGTTGTTATGTTTTGGGTTTTTTTGTTCTGACTTTGATTTCTAAAAAGAAACCGGGTACCCAGTGACCCGACCCGGGATAACCGGGTACCCGTTATTTCGGTTATTCCGGGTCGGGGCATGGGCCGATAAAATAACTACCCGCATTTCCGGGTACCCGGATTTTCGGGTACCCGTTTAGCCGGGTACCCGGTAATGAACACCCCTAGTTAGAAGGTGCTTAAATCAAATGATAATAATAAAATTTTACGATTTATGAATTCTTGTCTTTTTAATCATTATATTTTTTTTTGCTTATGTTCATCTCTCCTAAAAAAAAATAGATCCACTTTAAATTATCTATTACCACCAATAGCATATCATTTGTACAAAGACCAAACAAATTTGCAACTGTCACAATTTGACTATGCTCATCTAATCTAATATATATATACTAGTCTTATATGCACGCGATGCGTGCAGGATTATAAAAAAATAAAAAAATGTGTTGTTCCAGCTAATCACCACAAATAATAGGCAAGCAAAATTATTGTTTCAAAGTTGATCTAATGAGAATTTAGACATCATTTCTACTTTAAAAAAAATATATCTAAATATTCAAACAATATAATACTCATTCCCGTACACTTTGAAAAAGCTTAATTGTAATACCGAAATAAATAAATTAATTAAAACATACATAGAATAAAATAGTGTGTTTCATTTTTTGTTCTCACATTGTACTTGCCTAACACTCCTCCGCCCAATCAATTTGCATCACATAACTACCATTAATTATAAGAATGTCCTAGATTAAAATCTTCAATTAGTGGAGGTAGCCCACGAAAAAGTTTTGAAGTTTGAGAATACTTTTTCCATGACTCGACCTATTATGTCCATTAAGCTGCATAAACGTTAATCATAGTCATAGTAGATTGAACTCTAATGAAATAACAATTTTATTTTAGTAGCTAAGCAGTCTAAAATGTATTGTGTAAGGTAAGTATTATTACTTTTCAAATTATCACTTTTACCATATAGGATAAGTCAGAAATTATAATTAATCTATTATCAGATAAAACTTATCCTTCAAAAAATCAAATATTAATCTATGATAAAGTTATCATGTGTTCAAGAATAAAGAACTTTTCTAGATAAGTTTATTTTTTTTCTCAAAAAAAAAAAAGAATAAAGAACTTTTCTTTTAAAGAATTATATACTCCGTACTCCACTTACTCCAAATTGGTGGTGGTGGTGTTCTCACCAAATTACTCCAACCAAACTTTTCTTAATAAAAACAATAAACCCTACTCCAAACATATCTCTTTCTCTCGCCTCTTTTCATCAAAACATCATATCAGGAAATTATCAATTCATCTAATCTCTTCCTCTCGCCTGTTTTTATCAGAAAATCATCAATTTGTCTGATCTTTCTTCGTCGCTCTCTCTTCTTTGGTGACAACACCAGCAGCATCAATATTAATAAAGAAGGAGATCTGCCCAATTGCCCAAAGACGCCGACAATATTCCTCACCAACCGCTTCTCATTTTTCTTATTTAGGCTAACTATTATTGGGGTTTCCGGTATCGCTCCGCCGCAATGGTGGTGGTGATGTCTAATTTGATTTATCTGTTAAATTTGAGAATTGTATTTCATCACGATCTTCTTTTGATTTGTAATGCTGGAAATTTATAAAGAAATAGTTGTTTCCGGGAAGAAAATGAGAGAGAATGCCGGCGTGATTTACAACATTAATTGAGTGATTAATGTGTTATTTACTTTGTAATTTGCCTTCTTGTAGCTGTATTCATTAATTGTTGTTGACTTATTTGCTACGGAGTATAAATTTTGACAATTCTATACGTTAGAATTTCGTGATTGAGGATTAGTATTAAACAGTCAGTTTTATAAATTAATTCAATTTGATTAAAAAAATCAGTTAGCTATATGGATTAATTTTTGTTGACTTCTTTGCAATAAATTTTCCCAATTGATTGATTATGTACGTTAAAATTTTGTGATTGATGATTAACAGTAAGTAGTTTTCTAAATTAATTTAATTTGGCTAAAAAAATCAGTTATTAATCTGTATCTTGGACACAAAAATTTGGGTTGTGGGTAACTGGTTATTGGTTAACGGGGGAGGGTATAATTGAGTTTTGGCAATTGGACACGAAAAGTTAATTTACTACAATACCCTCAGGAGCTGGCTTATAGAATAGATATATATATATATATATATATATATATATATATATATATATATATATACACACTCAAATGAGAAGGGAGCTTAAAATGAGAAGAATGATAAGCGATCCCGTGCGTTCGTTGTAATCAAATCTAAAAGCTCCTACGCGTCTATTATCCGTTTTAATAATGGCAAAATCGTAAATATTTAAAAAAGAAATGAGAAAATATTTTCTCTTCCCTGACTTCCAGAAATTGGCTCATTTTCTCTCTCCTCGTGCTTTACTCTACAGCTCTGTATTACCTCTCCTCCATTTTCGCTCGCTCTCCTTCGTGATTCTCTCTCCTTACCGCCACCGTCTCCTCACCTGCTGCAACCACCGCGCTGCCACCATCTCCACGCTGTCATCATCCACGAGTCGTCTCCTCTGCTACAATTGGTGAGTGATTTTTTTGCTGATTTTTGTAAATTTTAGGGTTATGCAATTGATGAGAGTTAACTTAGGTCGAATTGTATTTGAAATCTGTCGAATTTTAGTGTAATTAAGTAGGTGTTGTGATTGATTTTCGTAGTATGTTTGAATAATTATGTTTAACTCGAATTTTATAGTAAACTCAAAGTTTTTTTTTTGCAGTTTAACTTAGGTCGAATTGTATTTGATTTTCTGTCGAATTTTGGTGCAATTAAGTGAAGGAAATAATGCCCTTGGTCCAAGTATGCATTTAATGTTAAGTCTAATAAATGCGGTTCAGTATTAATTAACAAGTTAATAATTCAGTGAGATCAAGTAAGCTGAATGCCTAGCTAGAGGCCGCTTCAGTTCAAGTGGAATTAATGATATTAATCCACAGCTTACTCTTGACTGAACCCGTAGGGTCACATAAATAGTACGTAAACGGATCAAGTATTTAATGGCATTAAATACTCCATCTATGGATATTCGGAATCGACGGATCTTGGTTTCAGTGGGAGCTGAGATCGTCAAAGGCAAGAAATGAATACTCCGGAAACGATGATATTGTCGGAAACGGAAATATGGATCGTATCGGAAATATAAATATTATCCAAGTCGTAGATGTTGCTGGAAACGGAAACATGGTACGTATCGGAAAATATTATCGGAAATGGAAATATTACCGGAATCGAAAATATTGCCGGAAACGGAAATATTGTCAGAATCGGAAATATTATCGGAATCGGAAAATAATTCTGGGAACGGAAATATTAAATATTTGTTCGAAACGGAAATTAATTCCGGAATCGGAAATGTTAAATATTGTTCGTATCGGAAATGAATTCCGGAATCGGGAATTTAATCGGAAAGCGTATCGTACGAATTAGCATCGGACGAGGCCTGCTAGACGAAGGCCCAGCACGAAGCCAGGCCGACGCCCAGCAAGCCACACGCATCCAACACGCCAAGTGCTCGACCAGGCCCAGCGCAAGGCCAGGCCCAGCCAAGCCTTGGCGCGCGACAAGCTCAGCGATGGGCTGCGAGCATGGGCCTCAGTGCTGTGCGCTCGGCGTGGGCCGCAAGGCTTGCGTGCGGGCGTGCGGTGCTTGTGCGCTGCTCGTGTGCGTGACGAATCCTAATGCTATCGGAATTCGTGCATTGATTAAATCCTAATCCTAAAAGATTAAATTTATTATTTAGAGATCTAATAGGATTCTAATTAATAAATTAGTATTCTAACAGGATTCGAATTCCTTTTCCATAGTCCTATAAATATATGCCTAGGGTCATAATTTTAGGCACGAGTTTTCAATAAGTATTCATACAATAAAACAGTGATTTTTGAGCAGAAAAATCAGTCACTTTCTTGCCCCATAATAGCCGAAATTTATAGTACCTTAAGGGCGATTCTAGTTGGTCAATCTTAAGGCGGATCCGGACGTGCTGTGGACTATCTACGGAGGGACGACACTTGGAGTCCTAAAGACTTATTCTTCTTCGGTTCGGGCGCAGCTAGGGAGGGCACGCTACAAAGTGTATGCACCTAAATTATGCTAAATGATTATGTGTAAATAATATGTTTCCTGGCATTAAGGTTTTCCGCATGATTTATGTTTTGTCATATGTATCATAACCTAACAGTGGTATCAGAGCCTTTTATTATTTTCATAATCTAAATTGCATGACATGGTTAAATTTTACAAATTTGCAAAGAATTAAAAGGGGTGATTAATTTTCGTAATTGTTAATTAATTGCAAATTGCGTTTATTTAATTATATGTACGCAGTTTTTCGGCAGTTTATTCGTTACTCATCCAAATCGAGTGATTTTTGTGTCAATTCCGCATGTAAAAGGCATTCTAAAATTTTGACAAAAAAAAGTATTTTTCGGCCAAACCCAGAATTCCCAAATTCGAAGCCTAACTATTACTTTTCGGAGGTTTTAGTTTTTCGAACGCAAAAGTTTGTAAATTTAAGATGTTAAATTGAATATTTGCGATTCTTGTTGATAAATCTTGAGTTTTTGATTGACCTACAGTATATGTTTAACAACTTTGAATGCCTAGACTTGTTAATTATACAACCTAATTTGTAATTATGATTAATTTTTTGAAATTCGATAATTTAGAATTGATTTGTTTTTCATAATTAATTAATAATTTAATTAGGTATCCATGATTAAAAACTATCATAAAAATTGTTAATTTATGTTAAAGTTTAAATTTTTATGACCTATATTTGAATCCATGTTAATCGGAAATTAATTGATTAATAAATTTTCGATTTTTCGCCCTAAAATTATGAAATTAATATGTTTTATTAATTTGTCATTAATTTTGAATTAAAAAAAAATTAAATTTTTATGAAAAACGCCCATAAATGTTGCACGCACAAAGCAATGGAAGCTACGTGTTACCCTTAAGGGGTGTTGTATAGTGCGGGCACGCGACGACGAGCAAGGGAGCTCGTCGCCCGTGCGGTACGAATGCAGCGAGCAACCAAGGCATGGCGCGCGGACGAGGCAAGGGAGCCTGGGCGTGTGTGCTATGTGCTATGGGCGAAGGGCGATGGGCGTGGCACATGACGAGGCGCGCGCACGAGGGCGAGAGATGGGTCGCCCAACGAGCGCTGCCTCGCCACGAGGGCTTGCTTGCGCCTAGCGAGCGAGCACTCCTTCGGTAGCTGCTGCGATGCATGCGGGCGAGCAGGCTGCGCGCAAGCGTGGCTTGGCTTGCTGCGTTTGCGCGTGGCTGCTGCTGCAATGTGCCATGGGCGTGCGATCGATCGTGCATACGATGGGGTTGGGCGCAAGCCCAAGTGCTCGTCGTGTTACGATTAAGTCGTTTTGAATTTTAATTTGACATTTTCAGTTCGAAATAATTTTAGTTAATTTTAAAATTAATAATTTAAATTGTTTTCTTGGATTTTAATTTTGAATATTATAATTATTATAAATTTTAATTTATATTAATTATTTTATTAAAATTAAAAACCTTGAATTAATTTAAATTTATTTAAATCAACTAAAAAATAAATTAAATGGATTCAATTATAATTTTATATGAGCTTTAAATTTTAATTAATCTTGTATGTTTCCGGTTAGACTAGAAATACAATTTTATGTTTAAAATTAGTAAAGCATATAAAGTTATTGGTTTAAGTGGGAGCATTTTTAGTCATAAACTCTTGATTAGGTCTACAAATCCTTTAAGGTTAAACAACTTGATTAGAATTAATAAGGACTGAATAATTGGTAGATTATTGGTGCCCTTGATTAATTGCTGCAAATATTTATGTGATGCATACAATGTGTTTTTACTAACCAGCTATGTGGGCCATTCATGATAATGAATGGGTGAATGGTATATATTGTATATGTACTGTTTCGCAGGTTATGAAGTGACTAGTATGGCCCAAATAGGATAGAAAATATGGTCTGCGTACCATTAATTTGAATGTAATTGGTCTAATGCACCAAATTTGTTTTTCAATTCAAATATGGTCTGCGTACCATCAAATAGTTGTAATTAGTTTAATTATAGCTGATCCTATTTGGAGAAAATGGCGCCTCCCACGGTGAAATTCAAGACGGAGTTTCCAATCCATTTTCAAGACGGACTTTAAAGTTGAAGCTTCAAGATGAAGTCGGGCCATACTAGATCACATTTATCTTATGCATGCTTTAAGTTATTTATTGCTTTAAATATGTCTTAAATATGCATGAGATTTTGGCTTGATTATGTTGCATGATTAAGGATTTTAGTTCACTTAAAATCTAACCAACATAGTAAGAGCCTTAAGTTCCAAACTTTAAAAATTGAGTTAAAAGGTGCCATGCCAAAATAACACTTACTTGGATAACCTTTACATCAATCTAGTAATAGTGTTACGCTCAGCGAGGTGTTACTTATTGATCCTAAAGGGGTAAGGTACACAAATAATTGTGAGTACATGTTAGTTTTGGTGAAACTCAACAATGTAAGTAAGGAGTCCTTTTATGTCGTGGCAAAATTGATAGGTTTACCTAATAAGCTCTTAGACGTACCTATTAACCAAGAGTAGTTTCTAGACTATTAGCAAAAGGCTTTTGCTTACCTAAAAGATTTTAGAATTGAGTCTAAATACATAATGTGCTTAATTCTTCAATGGTTTTTAGGGTCTTGGAATCATTTTATTCACACCTGCCGGAACAATAAATTCGAATAAAATGCTAATAACTTGTTTGAATTGCATGATTGCTTTAATTTTCAAGTTATTATTCATGATAAATGTTTAGACTTTGCATGCTTCAATGTATGTTTTAATTATTGTTTCTAATTAAATATCTTGCACTGCAGTAAATCCTTTTAGAAAGGTAACAGTAAATTTTCTTGATTGGTAATGAATCCAAGAACGATTCACGGAAATGAGAGAAAATGAGCAATTTAAAATGTACGTTTCTTTTAGCGACTTTTATGGTTGTTTTCGAATATCAAAATCGAATGGCGAACCGATTGGTGCTTGTGGATTCAAAAATACAATGTAGTTTTGAGATCATAAAGCATTGAGTTTAAACGCTCAGCTTAACCAATGGTTAACAACCTAATATCTTTGTCCATTTAATTCTCGAATGAGTCTAGTCCCTAGACATTCGAATAGATTGATGCTTAGAGGACTTTAGAAGCTTCTGGTAAGATCATCTAGTTGAAATTTAATATTCAACATAAAATGGTAAGAACCTTGTTGGAGTGACATTTGACATGTCTAACAAAGTATAAAAGTCAACACTAGAGAATTCAATTCTTAAGGCTATTAGCAAGGGTACAAGAAATAGGAAAACAAGGAACAAATGAAAGGAATTTACGATTCCGTCTCTACCTATAAGTTTATATTTATAAGAGAAGTGACCTAGCAATCAAACTTCCTAGGTATAATATACCGCTTGAGGTTCTTACTTTGGTAATTACTCAAACAATGGAAGCTAGGATACACTAATGACCTACAATGGGAAATAAAGCATGGCAATGCTACATTAGTTGTAGGGTCATCTAGTTTGTTTTGAGTCCTTTCAAAGGCTGGAACTTAATGGATATTTTGTTCCATAATCAGCATACCTAAATTTCTGCTTCAAACGCAGAAAGACTCACATTCAAGAAAAACAAAAACAATGTTTGTTTGTTTATTTGAATGAAATGGTCATTTACGAGTTGAGTCAATATGCTTGATTAAAACAAACAACTCTTTAACAATAAAAACTTTACTAGGTTCAAATCAATCTCTTGATTTGAGTTCCACTAATCTTTGGCATTGTTGCTTAGACCATGTCAACAAGTTAACATTCAAAAGCTCTATTTTTATGGACTTTTGAAAGTTGATTTATTTCTAGATCATTAAAGACAAGCTAGTCTTACTTGTTGAAAGTAACAAAAGATATGAACTATTGTTAGAACGCCTAGACAATAGAGTTCAAAGCTAAAGAAGATTTTATGACTTTATTATTTCACCTAAATTTGAGTGAATATTGGTTTATTTATTCAAAGTGATATAAGTTTGAATCTGTTTGGCTAGTTCAAAGATTCAGAAGTATAAAATCCACTTGGCAAGAAATCATAAAGATCTAGGTTAGATCATGTTGATGATTACTTGAGACCAAAAATGATCATCAATGATAGTGTGTTGTAATTTCACAATCTAGCTCCATGAGATATGGCATATCTAAGTGGAATGATTGAAGTCAATTAGTACTTGATTCGATCAATGATGAATCATAAAGACTTTTCCTATAATTTCTAAAACAAAATGCTCAACTACCACCAAACTAAACCAAATTCGTCAAAGCTATTGAAAAGTAATTTCAGAATATCTTTTCATAATTATATATCTAAAGAGTTGCTAAACTCAATGGGAGCTTCGTGTTTGTTATTCAACAAACTAAGGCCCAAGTATAGATATATGTTTCATTGTGATTTATTCAAATGAGACACAAGGGTATTGTTTCTACCACGAATTTTTGAGAACATAATGTTTGTTTGCTCGAAATGATGTCCTTTTGGAGATTCGTTTCCAAAATGACAAGTGGGAGAAAATAGACCTCGAAAGTCTTCGAGGCGAACAACAAACATAAACGGACATTCCGGAGGCTTTTCGAAGTTCTTCAGAAAATCCGAACACTTATTCTTAAGGACTTTAGAAGTGGCTTTAAAGAATAGACATCTCTTAGAAGACTTTACAAGTGCTTCAAGGAGAACAGAATATTCAAAGGACTTTCAAGTGGCTATTGATATTCTATTGTTTGATGTTCTATACCCAAGTAGGCATAGAATTCAAGTCACTGAAACTATGAGATTCTTCTATTAGATAGTGAAGAAACTTGGAGTTCAGGTCACTGAAGCTATGCGATTCTTCTATTAGACAGTAAAGAAACCTACAACTTGCAGTCAAACTATTATCATATAGATTAATGAGTTTGTGACCTGTAAGAAAGCTATGACGAAACCCAGATTCCCTAAAATGGTTAGAGGCCATATATAGACTCAAATGTTTTAAATGGTTAGAGGCCATAAAACATACTAAATGTTTTGATGACAAAATTTAAATTTTGTTGATTTGCAAGAATAGTTTCACACCTATTGGTTGCAAGTTTGTTTTAAGGATAAAAACCATCAAACATGGAATTGTGTTCACACACAAAGCTAGATTAGTTGCTAAAGGTTACAAGCAAATTCACGGCGTGGATTGTGTTGAAGCCTTATGCAAAATCGTAATGCTTAAGTCTATAATTCAAGCAATGATTGCATATTGGTACATATGGCAATTGGATGACAAAACGTATTCCTCAATCAAATGTTGGAAGAAAACTATGTACATGGCATGCCATAGGATTTGTGGATCCAAATAATGCTTGAAATGAATGCTAGCTTATGAAATCTAAGTACAGATTTAAGCAAGCAATTGGGAATTGGAATTGTATTTTAGTGAAGTTAATAAGTATTTTAGTTTCATAAAATGTACATGATTCTTATAGATATATAAGAAGTTTAGTGGGAGTACGTAAAACTTAATTGGTCCTATGTGTATCACACACATATCTCTCTATTGTGAAAATAACATTCAAATGCTAATAACTTAGATTTGAAAATTATTCATCAATGACGGACCAAGGCGAAACTTAGTGCATACTGGGTATTAAGATCCATTGACAAAGATCTTATAATATTGTTCTGGATTAAGTAATGGAATTTACTAAATCAAACACGAAAGACTCCATTGGAAACATTCTACCCCATATGAATAAATCTAAGTAATGTATGTTTGAACTATGTATAAGCATTTACTAAGTTAAACATCAAAGAGTCTAAATGAGATTCATCACCTATATTATATGTCAAAGAATTTAGCTGGATTTAGTATCTACTGAAACTAGATGAGCTAGAGTTACATGAATAGAATTCAATTGGAAATTATTCTGCAAAAGAACTTATCATGTATGATATAATATGAGGATCGCCAAAAACGTATCGTATGGCTTTAGGCATAACGAATATATCGAACATATCGTGTGACTCGGTGGAGTCTGTGAGTCTTGGGACCCTGACTGCTTCTTCTTTTTCTGTTGCTTTTTTAGTTGACGAAGGGTCTTTCCGAGATCGGGATCGGGAGGAACCAAGGTACCCGTTCTGGCAGACCTGGGCATAAACAACAACGAAAGAAAACGCAGTGAGATTTGCCTCAATTGGAACTGAGAGTTCCAATGAGACAATGGAAACAGTTGAAATAATCAAACTAAAACTAATAGAATCTAGCCGTCTCCCCGGCAACGGCGCCAAAAACTTGATGAGTTAAAAAGTGATACCGCAAGTGCACGGTGTCTGTTGTTAGCAGATACTTAGCAAATACGGGTCGATCCCACAGGGAGACAAGTTCTATTAGTTTTTGCCCAATTATACGAACTATTTCAATAACGAAAGTTGAGTTTGAGTATTAACTACTAAAGCTAAAGCAATAATAAAAATGCGTAATTTATCAATGAATTAAAGGTCTAGGGCGTCTGTTCGGTTCACCATGCTTATACCAATCCAATAACACAATTCAATTCGACAATGAATAAACTAGGCCGAGTAATTAAAGTACATGCTAATCCTACGGTTGGGTCTTAACACTTTCAATTCAACATATGCAGTATGATCGCTAACATAATCAGAATTGCCAATTGTACAAAGCCTCTAAAAACACGATCTTTCGATTCTAATTCCTATTAGCTAGATAATTAATCCATGAAATTGGCCGATAACATGAATCAACGATTAAGAACAAATCAATTGGAATTACTTAATCATAATCTATAAATTAACGAACTTTAATGCATAACGATTATGGTATAAACATGGCTTCCCTTACTTAGCCCTAGAAAAAGACTACTCGCTCATAATTAATTTAACAATCATGAAACGAATAATAATAATGGAATCCATAATCAACGAACGAATTAATCTAAGGAACGAAAAATAATAAATTTGAATTAGAGAAAAAGAAATTATGAAATTACCTTAGATTGATGAATGAATGAATTCAGAAAAGCGTTCGACAATGAAAAGAGAAAAAATAATAATAAACGTTCAAAGAATTCTAAGGAAGAAAAAAATAACATAAGATAAGAGCCCTAGGAATATAATTCCCTTCAATATTTATAGGCTTCCTATTTCTGAAATAATAATAAATAAATAAATGAGAAAATAAAAATAGAAGTCGTCAACGATTGGTCGATGGCATGAGAGACATACACAATATGGATTCGTTGGCCTGGACGCACTGTGGGCGCAGCACTTCGCTGTGGGCAAGCCAGCAACTGCTTAGTGAAGCGTGAGTGAGATGTGGGCGCAGCAACCCTTGCTGTGGGCGCAACACTTCTTGCTGTGGGCGCAGCACTTGGCTGTGGGCGCAACACTTCGCTGTGAGCATGGCAGACGATGTTTAGTGAAGCGACGGGGTGCTGCGGGCTGGGTGCGGCCACAAAGCTCTAGATATGGGCATAAAGCACTTCGATGTGGCCACATTGCACGATTCAAGTACGATGTTGCGACGATGCTTCCCACATCACCAAGATTTTATGGCGAGCATCAGAAACTAGCTTCATGTCATCCAAAATAACGAATTGCCTCGATGGCCGAATAGCTCAAGCTAAGTGAACCGGAACTTCCGCAAATCATTTCCGAAAACTTCATTTTCCGATCAAACACGACGTTTTCAATACGAACCATCCGATAGCCATTCGACCCACCTCTAAATCTCCAGAAACATCCAAATGATTGTAAAATCACCTGAAATATCAAAGAAAACACAAACGGAGCGTAATAGAGTACGATAACGACGACTTATGCAATAATGACTCTAAATGCAACAAAAATGAGAGAAATGCCTAGAAATGCAACCTAAATGAGCCTAAAATACCCTATATAAATATGATTCATCAAATTCCCCCAAGCTAAACTGTTGCTTGTCCCCAAGCAACACTAGACCGAACATAGAGAAATGAGACGCACATGACTTTCATTGAACCTGAACAAACCTACTCAACTCTCGGGCAAACAATCAAACAAAGTTATTAAGACAGAAATTTAGCTCGGAAGCAAACATTCTGCGTATTACTCTAAGCAAACGGCATAAAACTCGATAAAGTAGAAAAAGCGAAGGACAAAACTTCAACGCCCAGGCCTGGGCGCTGTTATTTTTCACGCCCAGGCCTGGGCGCCGATATTTCCTTCGCCCTTGATCGGGCGTCATAGTCTCTTGCCACCTACCCTCCCGCTTCTGCAAGTGTTCGCACTCCTTTTTCTAACCCTCAAAAGAACCACGAACACTTGGGGGGGGGGGAAGCAGACGTGTAATGAACACCCTTTCAATAAATTTCTCAAAAGCTAGAACTACGCGCGACCTGATTCTGAGAAGATACGCAGGCAATCCTTCTCAAGGATTCGGTCCAATAAAAATTAAAAAATAATAAAGTCATGCAACGCATCAAGAAGAAAAGATATTGCAAAGGGCACTCTACCCTAACCCATGCACGGGCAAGACCAAATACAATGAAAAAACAAAGCCGCAAGAATTTTCAGGAACAAGCCCAACAAAGGAGTATGGCACGAGTCGGCAAAAAACAAAAAAATAGTGAACATGCATATGTAATACCCCAAGTAGTCGGTTAGTCTAACATATGTGTGCACTCTTGTATGAACTCTTTATTTTTACGGAAGTCTTTCCCTTTTCAAAATTCGTCGTTGGTTTAGAAAGCTAATATTGCTATAAAATGTTAAAACAAAGCCCACGGAAGGCTCAAAACATCTTGCACCAAAAATCGCAAAAAATATATATATACATACGGAATACAAGAATGAATATGTACAAAACAGGAGGTAAGCCTAAGACTCGTCATCGGCTCCATGTCTCCAAGCCTCGCCGGTCCATCCACTCCACTCCCCGTAGTATGAGGGCCCCCAGCCAGAGTCACCCCAAAAATGAGGTTGTGACTGCAACTCGGGGCTAGGCTCTCGGTCCACCGACACGGAACGTCGCCTACGCTCCGGCTCGGACCTCTCCCCGGAAGAACTCACCCCCGCGCCGGAACGGCGATGCCGTAGGGGCGAGTGCCGTGCCCTCTCTCTCTCACGACCGTGTCCCCCGCCCGAGGGACCCGCGTCGTCGGCCCCGGCGCGTCCAGCACCCGTCTACAAGAAAAGACAAAAAAGAGAGTGAGTAACCGAAAGCCAAACAAAAGGTACAGATCAAAAGAAAAAAAGAGGGCACATTACCCGAGTAGAGTGGGGGCTCCTGCAAGAAAGTGCAGACCGGGCTCGAACCAACGCGGACTTCAACCGATTGATCACCCCCACCATCGCGTTGGCCTTACGGGCCGGAACCTGAAACAGGAATGTTAGTAAAAAAAGAGAGAAAAAATATAAGAAGAGTGCACAAATAAAAGGTGCATACCGCCTGTACTCCCTCAGGGAGCGGAGCATGGAAAACCCGGTCTTCCGGGAAAGTCTCCACAATCTCGGATCCACTCTCTCCGGTATACGAGATCCGAGCATCGGGAAGCACCCATCCCCCCAACGAAGGATCAGGACACTCCTGCAAAAAACACAGTAGGCATAAACACAAGGGCACAAGCATGAAAACACTGAAATCAATACGAAGAGAGAAGGCAACTTACAGCGCCAGGCTCCGGGAGACGAAGAGAATCCTGGATAAACTGGTAATAGCTAGCTCCCTCTATCATCAACTCCGTCGCCGGCATGCTAGTCCTCGAGTGGACCCTCCACGACTCGCCTATCGAGCGAGTAGACAGCATGGTCGCAGGCGTCAAAAAAGCCCCGACCTTCTGCATACGTACCCGCTCTCCCAAGTACCAGACAGGGTCCCGGCGGCCAACGAACAAGACCCGCATCTGGCTCAGGGCATAACTATCCCTGACCGAAGCATGGGTACCCCTAAAAGAGAGCCATGGGGTCCAAACCACCTGTTTTTGTACAAACACAGTCAAATCTCGCACATGGAAAATAAAAAGAATGACGAAATACGAGATAGAGGATAAGATTCTGTACATGCTCAGGGTTCCCGTCCCGGATAAGATCCCACACGGTATCGGGCGGTGGACGCACTGTCAGCTTCTTCTTCCAACCCCAACGGCGACCGGCAGGGAACTCCAAAGGCCTCTGCCCCTTTCGGGGAGCCAGCCAAGGTAAGTGCTCAAAGGCCCACAGCTGCAAAAAGAAAGGACAATAAAACATTAAAAAAAAGAGGCCCGGTAAAAGCGAGAAAACAAAAGAAAGTCTAGGCACATACCTCGATCAAACGCGGCACTCCCGCTAATGTAATCACAAAGTGACGTCTACTCAGGTCCGAGTCGCGCACCGACAAACTCATCTGGCCGACAAGCGTCGCATAGCCCAAATCGCCCCAGCGATAGTCACCCAGTGTAGACACGTCCTCCACCATGCCTATCCACCTCGGGTCAAAGGTGTCAGTCGGACCCGATAGAAAAGTGGAAGTAATAAAATGGAGGTAGAACAGCCGAGCCTGTCTCGAAGGCGACTCCTCTACCCCATGCTCTAAAGCCCACATCAGGTCAGCGAAAGGTATCCCACGGGGCTGGTACGAAGGTAATCTATTACCCATCCACGAGCCCAGAAGCCTGGTACCCTCAGCAACAGTCGGCGATGGGCCATCCGACCTCAGACGAACGGGGTTCCCTGTAAAGGTCAAGCCCGTCAAAGCCGTGTAGTCCTCAGGAGTGATCGTCATCTCGCCCCAAGGAAAATGGAAGGTGTTGGTGGTATCCCACCACCACCTCATGAACGACCGCAGAAAGGACAGGGAGATGTTAAGCCGCAGTATCTCCCAGAAGGTCTCAACCACCGGAAACAGTGAGCTCGCCCTCACTAAGGCCTGGGCGTCCGAGCTCAGGTAGCTAAAAACGGTCTCACTCGTCGCTGCGCCATAGCCGCAAACCGTAGTCTCTCTCCTCGCGTGAAGGCGGGAAGTCACGTGGTGCTCTAGGTCGTAGTGCAGATCACGACCGTCGTAGAGCTCAGGGCCCACCCATAGGGGACCCGCGCCAGTAGACTGACGCGTCATGCCACGATCCTCGTGGCCACCAGGAGGGGGTGACGACTCGTCAGACATGCTGATCAACAATACAACAAGGCATTATACCTTTGACAAAATCGGCACTCACACCGATCCCTAAAAAAGAGTGCATTTCACTCATGAAATGGAGTCATACAATTTTTGTTCCCTAAAAACATGATACTACATACTTAGCAAAAATTCCCTAAGTAAAAATTAACTCCAGCAAAATCAAAATTCTTCCATGATTTGTCACCCATGAATTATGAGGAACGCAAGCAATATACCAAGAACACCTACATTATAAGAAAATACTAGGGTCGTAGGTATACTTGGGGGCTAGCATGAAAATGCCCAAATTCAACAAAAATCAACATACTTGCAAAAATTAACATCCACAAACTAATTAACATGTTATGTGGAACATTTCCAACTATCTAATTGAAGGAAAGGGGCACAAAATCAAAAAACCCCAAATCAATTTCATGCACAAAAATACTTGACAAAAATATTGAAATTGACAAAAAAGCTCAAAATTACTGAAAATTACTTACATTGGGAAGATTAGGAAGTGATTTGGAGTAGAATTCGTGAAGAAAAGTGAAGAAAACGAGCAAAAATCAGTAGAAAGAAGTGAAGGGTTTGAGCGAAAATGGTGGAAATGGAAAAGGAAGGAGACGGTCCGCGTATTTAAAGACCAGCCTCCCCCTTCGCATTTTCAACGCCCAGCTCTGGGCGTTAGAAATTCAAGCGCCCACAGTTGGGCGCTGAAAATGCTTCCCAGATAGCGAATATTCGCTCTCGGGCACGCGTACTCCCCTATTTTGTGTGAGATATCCGTTATCTTGATATTTCTTTCCCAAAAAAAAAGGTATTTTAAAAACAAAAAAAAAAATATCGTTAAACAAAAATATACACAGCGTGGACCCACTTATAGAGTTATAGGACACATCTAATCAGGAAATATTACGAACCACCAACAGGTTGTGATCACAAAAGCCCTTCTACATAGGCAAAATAAGAAATTCAAAATGGGCTCGCCCACCCTCAGCGGGCGGGGTCTGCGTCACTAGCCGCGCAGGTCCTCAGTTTTCGAAAAAATAAAGTCTTCAAAATTAAAACAGGCTCGCGATCTTCAGCCGGCGGGGTCTACGTCACAAACCGCGTAGGTCCTTATTTTCAAAAAAGCAAAAACAAATTTCAAAATAGATTCGTCCACTTCTATCGGACGGGGTGTCCACCCTTAGCGGACAAGGTTCGCCATCTTTAGCCGGCGGGGTCTACGTCACAAACAGCGTAGGTCCTTATTTTCAATATTCAAAAAACAGATTCGTCCACTTCTATCGGACGGGGTGTCCACCCTTAGCGGACAGGCTCGCCATCTTTAGCCGGCGGGGTCTGCGCCATTAAACCGCGCAGGTCCTTAGTCGCTGCAGCGATAACTTTTGCTGGATTTTCCTTCGTTTTACGTCCTATAAAAACAAGGGTGCTGGATTTTCCTTCGTTTTACGTCCTATAAAAACCAGGGTGCTGGATTTTCCTTCGTTTTACGTCCTATAAAAACAAGGGGGTTTTCTCGTTTAACTAGCCTTGAAAATGAGAATTTTTTTTAAAAAAAAAACATTTTACCTCGTGATTGGGCTTGGCCAGGCCCAATTACACTTTACATCTTTGATTTCGAAAAACTCTGTAGCTACTCCCAATGACAAAGTGAGGGAGTTTCTACGCACCTTTAGATCCTTCCAATGACAAAGTGAGGAAGTTTCTATACTATCAGTTGACAAATCCCAATGACACGTGAGGGATATGTCGACACTTCAAGTGATGACCCTTAAGTCAAATGTTATCACTCAGGGGCTCGTGAGACCCTCGCAAAACAGGTCACATACACCATGGCTTGTGTGACGCACTCTGTCTAATACTTTGACCATCGTCTTACTCCAAGACTCAATCAAAGTGGGGGCTAACTGTAGACACCTACTTTTGTCCCCATTCCCGAAAGGGAAAGGTTCGATGATGAAAGCATAAATATCCACTTGACAACGCATCTCCTATAAAATAAACGAATCTCAATTCCCCTTTTTATTTCACCCGAAACCTGCTATTTATGGAAACCTGCTAAAAATAGTAACTGCCGTAAAAGGTAGCTTCTAAAAGTGGCAAATCATAAAGGATAGAAACCTGTCAGAATTAGCTGTTGCATTCCAACATAAATCCTAAATGAGATAGAAAACTGCGAGAATCCTATTCCTAATATGATTCGGAAATAAGAGTTACGTATTAATTAAAATCCTAACGAGCCTAGAGTTCGTAACGGGCCCAGACGCATTCCGTCATAAAATTGATACGCGCTAAAAGACTCGATTAAATCTCAAACTCTACGGATTTCAGGAATCTGTATCTGACTAAAGAAAACAGCCCAGACCCTATTTTCAACGCCTGGCTCTGGGCGCCGAAATCTTCGGCGCCCAGGCCTGGGCGCTGAAAATACCTGGGTACGTGTTTTTTCCTAATTCTTTGTGGATTAGAACTCTGCAATTCTATCTTTCCACGAACTCTTCCCTATAAATAGACCCCTAAATTCGACGTGAAAGGGACACACACAACACATAATTATATTCTGAGTATTGACTCCAACCCTTAGCCTAAGCCTCTCGCTGCGAAATTATTCACGCGTTCTGTCGCAATCGATCCATAAATCGAACACAACGTATCCTGTCCCATAATCGAGATTCGTTAAATAAAAAGGAGAAGTAGCAAAGTCAAAGTGGTTAGTTTTCTGAGAACCATGACGCACCTCTCAAGGGTGCGTCGTAATGTGTCCCTTTTCGATGATTTAACTGCTTTCCTCGCCCTTTTTATGAACTGTTAAACTAACCTAATCTGATTGTTCTATCACGCCTAACAAATATAATATTTTTGGGAAATCGGATTATCATGCTAGGTCCCTTAATGCTATTTAAATCAGATAATCACGATCGAATTAGTATTATATGTTGCATATTGCTAAAATCAATTCAGATTAGTTTAATAGTTAACGCATGTCCCTTCAATTATTTATACTGAGCTAGTAAGGATATCCTGCCTCTGGAGTTATCGACGAGCGAAGTACTCCTCTGGGTAGTTACAGTCCCCCGAACCCTCAATCTCTACCTTGCGGGTGTATGTTGAGAGATCCCCACACCAGGGATCACAAGGGAACCTACGGCCGTCGTGGTCAAAAATAATTGCACTCCCTTTATGTCACGATAACCGGGTTTTGTCAGTTTTTCTCATTGTCGTTAAAAACTGAATGGCGACTCCTATATTACTAGTCAATTGGGTGTAAACTCACAGGAAATCCAATTACACTTGATTGAATAAAAAGAATCGTCACACCCACGAGGGACGAGGTCACGCATTAGCCTCGTGCTTTTTCGACCCCCTCACAACACAAATAGTACGTAAACGGATCAAGTATTTAATGGCATTAAATACTCCATCTATGGATATTCGGAATCAACGGATCTTGGTTTCAGTGGGAGCTGAGATCGTCACAAGCAAGAAACTCCGGAAACGATGATATTGCCGGAAACGGAAATATGGATCGTATCGGAAATATAAATATTATCCAAGTCGTAGATGTTGCCGGAAACGGAAACATGGTACGTATCGGAAAATATTATCGGAAATGGAAATATTGCCGGAATCGGAAATGGAAATATTGCCGGAATCGGAAATATTGCCGGAAACGGAAATATTGTCAGAATCGGAAATATTATCGGAATCGGAAAATAATTCCGGAAACGGAAATATTAAATATTTGTTCGAAACGGAAATTAATTCCGGAATCGGAAATATTAAATATTGTTCGTATCGGAAATGAATTTCGGAACCGGGAATTTAATCGGAAGCGTATCGTACGAACTAGCATCGGACGAGGCCTGCCGGACGAAGGCCCAGCACGAAGCCGGGCCATCGCCCAGCAAGCCAAACGCGCGCCACACGCCCAGCCAAGGCAGTGCCCAGGCCCACCGCAAGGCAGGCCCAGCACGCGCCAAGGCCACGGCTGTGTGGGCCTCGTGGCGTGGGCTACTGCTCGCACGCACGCGCATGGGCGACCCTCGTGGCTGCCGTGCGTGTGTGTGTTTGTGTTCATGCACGATTCCTAAAGTTATTAAGATTTGGTATATGATTAAATTCCTATTCCTAAAAGGATAAATTAATTAATTAGAGTTCTTATAGGATTCTAAGTTTAATTAATTCGTATCCTACTAGGATTCCAATTCCCTTTCCATACCTCTATAAATAAGAGCCTAGGGTCATAATTTATAGATACAATTGAAGTATTCAAAGGGTAAGTTTTTGAAAGAAAAATTCAGGCATATTCTTGCACTAACCTGGCCGAAAATCCTAAGCACCTTAAGGGCGATTCTACGGAGGGACGACACTTGGAGTCCTAAAGACTTGTTCTTGTTCGGTTCGGGCGCAGCTAGGGAGGGCACGCTACAAAGTGTATGCTCCTAAATTATGCTAAATGATTATGTGTAAATAATATGTTTCCTGGCATTAAGGTTTTTCCGCATGATTTATGTTTTGTCATATGTATCATAACCTAACAGTGGTATCACGAGCCTCTTATTATTTTCATAATCTAAATTTCATAAACATGGTTAAATATTACAAATTTGCAAGAATTAAAAGGGGTGATTAATTTTCGTAATTGTTAATTAATTGCAAATTGCGTTTATTTAATTATATGTACGCAGTTTTTCGGCAGTTTCTTCGTTACTCATCCAAATCGAGTGATTTTTGTGTCAATTCCGCATGTAAAAGGCATTCTCAAATTCGAAGCCTAACTATGACTTTCCGGAGGTTTTAGTTTTTCGAACGCAAAATTTCGTAAATTTAAGATGTTAAATTAAATATTTGCGGTTCTTGTTGATAAATCTTGAATTTTTGATTGACCTACTGTATATGTTTAACAAGTTTGAATGCCTAGCCTTGTTAATTATGCAATCTAATTTGTAATTATGATTAATTTGTTGAAAATTGGAATAATTTAGAATTAATTTGATTTTCATAATTAGTTAATAATTTAATTAGATACCTATGATTTAAAACCACCATAAAAATTGTAAATTTGTGTTAAATTTTAAATTTTTATGACCTAGACTTGAATCCATGTTAATCGGAAATCAATTAATTAATAAATTATCGATTTTTCGCCCTAAAATTATGAAATTAATATGTTTTGTTAATTCGTCATTAATTTTTAATTAAATTTTTTTAGTTTTTATGCAATCGCTCATAAAACTTGCACGCACAAAGCAATGGACGCTACGTGTTACCCTTAAGGGGTGTTGTATAGTGCGGGCATGCGACGACGAGCAAGGGAGCTCGTCGCCCATGCGGTACGAATGCAATGAGCAACGCCATGGTGCACGAGCACAAGGCAGCAACCCTGCCTTGTGTCGTGTGCTGTGTGCGACGAGCGGATGGGCGATGGGCGAAGCCATGGCACGCTGTGGGCGCACGAGCGAGCGAGAGCTTGTCGCCCAACGATCGCTGCTCTGCGCACAACAACGCGTGGCCTCGAGCGAGCGAGCGAGGAGCATCGTAGCTGCTGCGATGCTATGGGCAGGCAGGCTGCGGGCAAGCGTGGCTTGCCTTGCTGCCTTGCGCGTGGCTGCTGCGACGTTGTGCCATGGACATCGATGGGTCGTGCACTCGACGGGGCTTGAGCGCAAGCCCAAGTGCTCGTCATGTCACGATTGTCGAGTTTTAAAATTTTAATTTGAAATTTTTAGTTTACGTAATTTTAATTAATTTTAAAATTAATAATTTAAATTATTTTCTTGGATTTTAATTTTGAATATTATAATTATAATAAATTTCATTTATTCTAATTATTTTACTAAAATTAAAATCATGAATTAATTTAAATACGACTGAAAAATAAATTAAATAAGCGGATTCAATTATAAATTTATATGAGCTTTAAATTTTAATTAAATTTGTATGTTTCCGATTAGACTAGAAATACATTTTTATGTTTAAAATTAGTAAAGCATATGAATTTATTGGTTTAAGTGGGAGCCCTTTTAGTCATAAACTCTTGATTAGGTCTACAAATCCTTAAGGTTAAAACAACTTGATTAGAATTAATAAGGACTGAATAATTTGTAGATTATTGGTGCCCTTGATTAATTGCTGCAAAAGTTTATGTGATGCATAATGTGTTTTACTAACCAGCTATGTGGGCCATTCATGATAATGAATGGGTGAATGGTATATATTGTATATGTACTGTTTTGCAGGTTATTAAGTGACTAGTATGGCCCAAATAGGATAGAAAATATGGCCTGCGTACCATTAATTTGAATGTAATTGGTCTAAAGTACCAAAATTGTTTTTCAATTCAAATATGGTCTGCGAACCATCAAATAGTTGTAATTAGTTTAATTATAGCTTATCCTATTTGAAGAAAATGGTGCCTCCCACGGAGATTTTCGAGACGGACTTTGAAGTTGAAGCTTCAAGATGAAGTAGGGCCATACTAGATCACATTTATCTTATGCATGCTTTAAATATGTCTTAATTATGCATGAGATTGTGGCTTGATTATGTTGCATGATTAAGGATTTTAGTTCACTTAAAATCTAACCAACATAGTAAGAGCCTTAATTTCCAAACTTAAAAATTGAGTTAAAAGGTGCCAAGCCAAAATATACACTTGCTTGGATATCCTTTACATCAATCTAGTAATAGTTTTCGCTCAGCGAGGTGTTACTTATTGGTCCTAAAGGGGCAAGGTACACAAATAATTGTGAGTACATGTTAGTTTTGGTGAAACTCAACGATATAAGTAAGGAGTCCTTTTATGTCGTGGCAAAATCGATAGGTTTACCTAATAAGTTCTTAGACGTGCCTATCAACCAAGAATAGTTTCTAGACTATTAGCAAAAGGTTTTTGCTTACCTAAGATGTTTTAGGATTGAGTCGACAAACTGTGCTTAATTCTTCAATGATTTTAGGGTCTTGGAATCATTTTATTCACACCTGCCGGAACAATAAATTCGAATAAAATGCTAATAACTTATTGCATGATTGCTTTAAATTTCAAGTTATTATTTATGATAAATGTTTAGACTTTGCATGCTTCAATGAATGTTTTAATTATTGTTTATAATTAAATATCTTGTACTGCAATAAACCCTTTTATAAAGGTAACAGTAAATTTCCTCGATTGGTAGTGAATCCAAGAACGATTCACGGAAATGAGAGAAAATGAGCAATTTAAAATGTACGTTTCTTTTAGCGACTTTTATGGTTGTTTTCGAGTATCAAAGTCGAATGGCAAACCAATTGGTGCTTGTGAATTCAAATTACAATGTAGTTTTGAGATCACAAAGCATTGAGTTTAAACGCTCAGCTTTAACAATGGTTAACAACCTAATATCTTTGTCCATTTAATTCTCGAATGAGTCTAGTCCCTAGACATTCGAATAGATCGATGCTTAGAGAACTTTAGAAGCTTCTGGTCAGATCATCTAGTTGAAATAAAATATTCAACATAAATTAAAATGGGAAGAACCTTGTTGGAGTGACATTGGACATGTCTAACAAAGTATAAAAGTCAACACTAAAGAATTCAATTCTTAAGACTATAAGAAAGGGTACAAGAAATAGGAAACCAAAGGAACAAATGAAAGGAATTTACGATTCCGTTTCTACCTATAAGTTTATGTTTAAAGAGAAGTGACCTAGCAATCAAACTTCCTTGGTATCATATACCGCTTGAGGTTCTTACTTCGGTAATAACTCAAACAATGGAAGCTAGGCTACACTAATGGCCTACAAGTGGGAAATGAAGCATGGCAATGCTACATTAGTTGTAGGTTCATCTAGTTTGTTTTAAGTCCTTTCAAAGGCTGGAACTTAATGGCTATTTTGTTCCATAATCATCATACCTAAATTTCTGTTTTCAAACACAGAAAGACTCACATTCAAGAAAAACAAAAACAATGTTTGTTTGTTTATTTGAGTGAAATGGTCAATTACGGGTTGAGTCAATATGCTTGATTAAAACAAACAACTCTTTAACAATAAAAACTTTACTAGGTTCAAATCAACCCCTTGATTTGAGTTCCACTAATCTTTGGCACTGTTGCTTAGACCATATCAACAAGTTAACATTCAAAAGCTCTATTTCGATGGACTTTTGAAAGTTGATTGATTTCTAGATCAATTTAAGACAAGCTAGTCTTACTTGTTGAAAGTAACAAACGATATGAACTATTGTTAGAACGCCTAGACAATAGAGTTCAAAGCTAAAGAAAGATTTTATGACTTTATTATTTCACATGGATTTGAGTGAATATAGGTTTATTTACTCAAAATGATATAAATTTGAATCTGTTTGGCTAGTTCAAAGATTTTCAGAAGTATAAAATCCACTTGGCAAGAAATCATAAAGATCTAGGTTAGATCATGTTGTTGATTACTTATACCAAGAATGATCATCAATGATTGTGTGTAGAAAGATTCACAATCTAGCTCCATCAGATATGGCATATCTAAGTTGGAATGATCGAAGTCGATTAGTACTTGATTCGATCAATGATGAATCATAAAGACTTTTCCTATAATTTCTAAAACAAAATGCTCAAACTACCACCAAACTAAACCAAATTCGTCAAAGCTATTGAAAAGTAATTTCAGAATATCTTTTCATAATTATATATCTAAAGAGTTGCTAAACTCAATGGGAGCTTCGTGTTTGTTATTCAACAAACTAAGGCCCAAGTATAGATATATGTTTCATTGTGATTTATTCAAATGAGACACAAGGGTATTGTTTCTACCATGAATTTTTGAGAACATAATGTTTGTTTGCTCGAAATAATGTCCTTTTGGAGATTCGTTTCCAAAATGACAAGTGGGAGAAAATAGACCTCGAAAGTCTTCGAGGCGAACAACAAACATAAAACGGAGATTCCCGAGGCTTTTCGAAGTTCTTTAGAAAATCCGAACACTTATTCTTTGAGGACTTTAGAAGTAGCTTTAAAGAATAAACATCTCTTAGAAGACTTTACAAGTGCTTCAAGGAGAACAGAATATTCAAAGGACTTTCAAGTGGCTATTGATATTCTATTGTTTGATGTTCTATACCCAAGTAGGCATAGAGTTCAGGTCACTGAATCTGTGCGATTCTTCTATTAGATAGTGAAGAAACCTACAACTTGCAGTCAAACTATTATCATGTAGATTAATGAGTTTGTGACCTGTAAGAAAGCTATGACGAAACCCAGATTCCCTAAAATGGTTAGAGGCCATATATAGACTCAAATGTTTTAAATGGTTAGAGGACATAAAACATACTCAATGTTTTGATGACAAAATTGAAATTTTGTTGATTTCCAAGAATAGTTTCACACCTATTGGTTGCAAGTTTGTTTTAAGGATAAAAACCATCAAACATGAAATTGTGTTCACACACAAAGCTAGATTAGTTGCTAAAGGTTACAAGCAAATTCACGGCGTGGATTGTGTTGAAACCTCATGCATAATCGTAATGCTCAAGTCTATAATTCAAGCAATGATTGCATATTGGTACATATGACAATTGGATGACAAAACATCTTCCTCAGTCAAATGTTGGAAGAAACTATGTACATGGTATGTCATAGGATTTGTGGATCCAAATAAATGGTTGAAAAGAATAGCTAGCTTATGAAATCTAAGTACAGATTTAAGCAAGCAATTGGGAATTAGAAATGTATTTTAGTGAAGCTAATAAGTATTTTAGTTTCATAAAATGTACATGATTCTTATAGATATATAAGAAGTTTAGTGGGAGTACATAAAACTTAATTGGTCCTATGTGTATCACACACATATCTCTCTATTGTGAAATAACATTCAAATGCTAAATACTTAGATTTGAGATTATTCATCAATGATGGACCAAGGCGAAACTTAGTACATACTGGGTACTAAGATCTATTTACAAAGATCTTATAATATTGTTTTGGATTAAGTAATGGCATTTACTAAATCAAACACGAAATACTCCATTGGAGATATTCGACCCATGTGAATAAATCTAAGTAAAAGAATGTTTGAACTATGTATAAGCATTTACTAAGTTAACATCAAAGAATCTAATGAGATTCTTCACCTATATTATATGTCAAAGAATTTAGCTGGATTCAGTATCTACTGAAATTGAATGAGCTAAAGTTACATGAATAGAATTCAATTGGAAATTATTCTGCAAAAGAATTTATCATGTATGATATAATATGAGGATCGCCAAAAACGTATCGTATGACTTTAGGCATGACGAACATATACCAATCTCTATTGGTCTAAGTAAAGATCAACTAGATTGAGATCAAGAAAAACTTATGGTACTTGAAAAGGTACATAGGATTAGTTCTTGATTCAAGGAAATAAAGATATGCTAAACTTTGATGTTACACGCATTAAACACTGGCAAAGGATCAAGCAAGATCCCTTTGCAGTTAACCATTGACAAGGACGAGCTATAGAGCATCGTGTTTTGAAATGGCAACATGGATTGGAGTGAAGGAAATAATGCCCTTGGTCCAAGTATGCATTCTATGTTAAGTCTAATAAATGCGGTTCAGTATTAATTAACAAGTTAATAATTCAGTGAGATCAAGTGAGCTGAATGCCTAGCTAGAGGCCGCTTCAGTTCAAGTGGAATTAATTAATCCACAGCTTACTCTTGACTGAACCCGTAGGGTCACACAAATAGTACGTAAACGGATCAAGTATTTAATGACATTAAATACTCCATCTATGAATATTCGGAACCGACGGATCTTGGTTTCAGTGGGAGCTAAGATCGTCACAGGCAAGAAATGAATACTCCGGAAACGATGATATTGCCGGAAACGGAAATATGGATCGTATCGGAAATATGAATATTATCCAAGTCGTAGATGTTGCCGGAAACGGAAACATGGTACGTATCGGAAAATATTATTGGAAATGGAAATATTACCAGAATCGGAAATATTGCCGGAAACGGAAATATTGTCAGAATCGGAAATATTACCGGAATCGGAAAATAATTCCGGAAACGGAAATATTAAATATTTGTTCGAAACGGAAATTAATTCCGGAATCGGAAATATTAAATATTGTTCGTATCGGAAATAAATTCCGGAACTGGAAATTTAATCGGAAGCATATCGTACGAATTAGCATCGGACGAGGCCTGCCGGACGAAGGCCCAGCACGAAGCCGGGCCATCGCCCAGCAAGCACGCGCGCCACAAGCCCAGCCAAGGCAGCGCCCAGGCCTACCGCAAGGCAGGCCCAGCGCGCGCCAAGGCCACGGATGCGTGGGCCGCGGTGCGTGGGCTGCTGCTCGCACGCGCATGGGCAGCCCTTGTGGCTGCCGTGTGTGTGTGAGTTTGTGCTCATGCGTGATTCCTAAATCTACAAGAGTTAGTGTATTATTAAATTCCTATTCCTAATTGGATAAATTAATTAAATAGAATTCATGTAGGATTCTAATTTCAATTAATTCGTATCCTACTAGGATTACGATTCCTTTTCCATAACTCTATAAATAAAGGCCTAGGGGTCATTATTTACACACAAGTTTTAAGTATTCAAAACTAAGATTTTTAAGCAGAAAAATCAGCCAATATTCTTGCCTACCTAACCGAAAATATTAGAACCTTAAGGGCGATTCTAGTTGGTCAATCTTAAGGCGGATCCGGACGTGCTGTGGACTATCTACGGAGGGACGACACTTGGAGTCCTAAAGACTTGTTCTTGTTCGGTTCGGGCGCAGCTAGGGAAGGCACGCAACAAAGAGTATGCATCTAAACTATGCTAAATGATTATGTGTAAATAATATGTTTCCTGGCTTTATGGTTTTTCCGCATGATTTATGAACTGTCATATGAATCATAACCTCACAGTGGTATCACGAGCCCCTTATTATTTTCATAATCTAAATTGCATGAACATGGTTAAATATTACAAATTTGCAAGAATTAAAAGGGGTGATTAATTTTCGTAATTGTTAATTAATTGCAAATTGCGTTTATTTAATTATACGTACGCAGTTTTTCGGCAGTTTCTTCGTTACTCATCCAAATCGAGTGATTTTTGTGTCAATTCCGCATGTAAAAGGCATTCTAAAATTTTGACAAAAATAGTATTTTTCTGCCGAACCCAGAATTCTCAAATTCGAAGCCTAACTATGACTTTTCGAAGGTTTTAGTTTTTCGAATGCAAAATTTCGTAAATTTAAGATGTTAAATTAAATATTTGCGATTCTTGTTGATAAATCTTGAATTTTTGATTGACCTACTGCATATGTTTAACAAGTTTGAATGCCTAGTCTTGTTAATTATGCAATCTAATTTGTAATTATGATTAATTTGTTGAAAATTAGAATAATTTAGAATTAATTTGATTTTCATAATTAATTGTAATTTAATTAGAAACCTATGATTAAAAACCACCATAAAAATTGTAAATTTACGATAAATTTTAAATTTTTATGACCTAGACTTGAATCCATAACAATCGGAAATCAATTGGATAATAAATTTTCGATTTTTCGCCCTAAAATTATGAAATTAATATTATTTATTAATTGGTCATTAATTTTAAATATAAATTTTAAAATTTTATGCGATTCGTTCATAAAACTTGCACGCACGAAGCAATGGACGCTTCGTGTTACCCTTAAGGGGTGTTGTATAATGCGGGCATGCGACGACGAGCAAGGGAGCTCGTCGCCCGTGCGACACGAATGCAATGAGCAAGGGCGTAGTGCACGAGCACAAGGCAGCAGCCCTGCCTTGTGTCGTGTGCCACGAGCTATGAACGAATGGGCATGGGCGAAGAGCGAGCCAAGGCAGTCGCGTGTGGGCAGCAAGCGAGCTGCGCCACAACGCGCGCTGCCTCGCACAAGAGCGCGCAGCCTCGCGCGCAGCGAGCGCAAGCTCGCGTGCCACGAGCGCTGCGCCCAGCATTACTCGCGCGCACAGCGAGCGATGTCGCGCGCCCAGCGAGCGATGTCGCGCCCCAGCGAGCGATGGCTCGCGCGCACAGCGAGCGATGTCGCGCGCCCAGCGAGCGATGTCGCGCGCCCAGCGAGCGATGGCTCGCGCGCCCAGCGAGCGATGTCGCGCGCCCAGCGAGCGATGTCGCGCGCCCAGCGAGCGATGTCGCGCGCCCAGCGAGCGATGTCGCGCGCGCGCACTGCGAGCGATAGCTCGCGTGCGATGAGCGCTGGCGCGCGCAGCGAGCACCAATGCGTGCGGAGGCTTGCGATAGGGAAGCAGCAGCTATGCGACGAGCGCATGGGCTGCGCGCATATGGCCAGCAATGGCTGTGTGCGTACGGCCCATGGGCGTGCAACGCGTAGGGTGTTTGCGTTACGATTAGATCGTTTTGAATGTTTAATTTGAAAATTTCAGTTCACGTAATTTTAATTAATTTTAAAATTAATAATTTGAATTATTTTCTTGGATTTTAATTTTGAATATTATAATTATAATAAATGTTATTTATTCTAATTATTTTACTAAAATTAAAATCATGAATTAATTTAAATACGACTGAAATTAAATTAAATTTTTGGATTCAATTATAAATTGATATGAGCTTTAAATTTTAATTAAATTTGTATGTTTCCGGTTGGACTAGAAATACATTTTTATGTTTAAAATTGGTAAAGCATATGAATTTATTGGTTTAAGTGGGAGCGCTTTTTAGTCATAAACTCTTGATTAGGTCTACAAATCCTTAAGGTTAAAACAACTTGATTAGAATTAATAAGGACTGAATAATTGGTAGATTATTGGTGCCCTTGATTAATTGCTGCAAATGTTTACGTGATGCATAATGTGTTTTACTAACCAGCTATGTGGGCCATTCATGATAATGAATGGGTGAATGGTATATATTGTATATGTACTGTTTTGCAGGTTATGAAGTGACTGGTATGGCCCAAATAGGATAGAAAATATGGTCTGCGTACCATTAATTTGAATGTAATTGGTCTAAAGTACCAAAGTTATTTTTAAATTCAAATATGGTCTGCGAACCATCAAATAGTTGTAATTAGTTATAGCTTATCCTATTTGAAGAAAATGGTGCCTCCCACGGAGATTTTCAAGACGGACTTTGAAGTCAAAGCTTCAAGATGAAGTCGGGCCATACTAGATCACAAATATCTTATGCATGTTTTAAGTTATTTATTGTCTTAAATATGTCTTAAAATGCATGAGATCAAAAGCTTGATTATGTTGCATGATTAAGGATTTTAGTTCACTTAAAATCTAACCAACATAGTAAGAGCCTTAAGTTCCAAACTTAAAAAAATTGAGTTAAAAGGTGCCATGCCAAAATATACACTTGCTTGGATATCCTTTACATCAATCTAGTAATAGTTTTCGCTCAGCGAGGTGTTACTTATTGGTCCTAAAGGGGCAAGGTACACAAATAATTGTGAGTACATGTTAGTTTTGGTGAAACTCAACGATATAAGTAAGGAGTCCTTTTATGTCGTGGCAAATTCGATAGGTTTACCTAATAAGTTCTTAGACGTACCTATCAACCAAGAATAGTTTCTAGACTATTAGCAAAAGGATTTTGCTTACCTAAGATGTTCTAGAATTAAGTCGACAAACTGTGCTTAGTTCTTCAATGATTTTAGGATCTTGGAATCATTTTATTCACACCTGCCGGAACACATAACTTGAATAAAATGCTTAATAAACATTGAATTATGCATGTATGCTAGAATTTAAGTTTATTAAGAGAAACTGTGAATGGTTATTTATTTGTTTATTCTTTTCAATTGTAGTTTTTAATATGGCAAACAACAATTCATTCAACATTCGATCAATTCTCGAAAAGGAGAAGTTGAACGGGAAAAACTTCCTTGACTGGCAAAGGAACTTGCAAATAGTTCTTATGCAGGAAGAAAAGGAGTATGTCCTAGATGAGGCGATGCCCGAAGCTCCAGGCGACGGGGTCACTCAGGCAGCCCTCAATCGTTGGATTGATGCCAACAAGGATGTGAAATGTCTAATGCTCGCCACCATGAGTGCGGATCTGCAGAAAACGTTCATCAACTCAGATGCTTTCACAATCATCAGTGAGTTGAAGAACATGTTCCAAGATCTGGCTCGAGTCGAAAGATTCGAGACTCATAGGCAAATTCTTGAGACCAAGCTTAAGAAAGGCGAGCCCGTAAGTCCACATGTTCTCAAAATGATTGGACTCATTGAGAATATGAGTCGGCTGGATCAGCAATTTTCTCAGGAAATGGCTATAGACACCATCCTCCATTCTCTTCATAACGGGTATGATCAGTTCAAACTGAACTACAGTATGAATAGTCTGGACAAAACGCTCACTGAGCTTCACGGTATGCTGAAGACCGCTGAAAAGACGCTCAAAAGTGATAAGCAGGATGTGCTTATGGTGCGTGGGGGCAAGTTCAAGAAATCTGGAAAGAAGAGGAATGCTAAGAAAGGTGGCAACAAGGCCAGCCCAACTAAGCAAACTGGCACCAAATCTGCAAAGAGGAAGGTCAGTCAACCCACTTCTGAATCCGAATGCTTCTACTGCAAGAAGAAGGGGCATTGGAAGAGAGATTGCTTGAAGCTAAAGGAAGATCAGAAGAACGGAACAGTCGTTCCATCTTCAGGTATTTTCGTTATAGACTGTATACTTGCTAATTCAACTTCTTGGGTATTAGATACAGGTTGTGGCTCACACTTATGTTCCAATCCACAGGGACTAAGAAGAAGTAGAAAGTTAAGCAAGGGTGAAGTCGACCTACGAGTGGGAAATGGAGCACGGATTGCTGCATTAGCTGTAGGAACTTACTATTTGTCGTTGCCCTCCGGGCTAGTTTTGGAACTGGAAGAATGTTTCCATGTTCCAAGTCTTACTAAAAACATCATTTCAGTTTCTTGCTTAGATGCTAAGGGATTTTCCTTTATAATAAAAGACAATAGTTGTTCGTTTTATTTTAAAGAGATGTTTTATGGATCTGCTAGATTAGTCAATGGACTTTATTTATTAGATCACGACAAACAAGTATATAACATAAATACCAAAAAGGCCAAAAAGAATGATTCAGATCTCACCTATCTGTGGCATTGTCGATTAGGCCATATAAACTTGAAACGCTTAGAAAGACTTCAAAGGGAAGGAATTCTAGAACCATTTGACTTAGAGGATTATGGTAAATGCGAATCATGTTTACTTGGCAAAATGACAAAGCAACCTTTCTCTAAAGTTGGAGAAAGAGCAAATGAACTATTGGGTTTAATCCATACAGATGTATGTGGACCAATGAGTACAAATGCTAGAGGTGGTTTCAGCTACTTTATCACCTTCACTGATGACTTCAGTAGGTATGGTTATGTCTACCTAATGAAGCATAAGTCTGAATCCTTTGACAAATTCAAGGAATTTCAGAGTGAAGTAGAGAATCAATTAGGCAAGAAGATCAAGGCACTGCGGTCTGATAGAGGCGGTGAATATCTGAGCTATGAATTTGATGACCATCTGAAAGAATGTGGAATTCTATCAGAATTGACCCCTCCTGGAACACCACAATGGAACGGTGTGTCAGAATGGAGGAACAGAACCTTGCTAGACATGGTCAGGTCAATGATGGGTCAGGCCGAACTTCCATTAGAATTTTGGGGACATGCACTAAATACAGCTGCACTCACTATAAATAGAGCTCCGTCTAAAGCTGTCGAAAAGACTCCATACGAATTATGGTTTGGAAAGCCTCCAAATGTGTCTTTTCTTAAGATTTGGGGATGTGAAGTATACGTCAAACGATTAATTTCAGACAAACTTCATCCAAAATCTGACAAATGTATCCTTGTGGGCTATCCAAAGGAAACAAAGGGGTATTACTTCTACAATACATCTGAGAACAAAGTGTTTGTTGCTCGAGATGGTGTCTTTTTGGAGAAAGATCACATTTCCAAAATGACAAGTGGGAGAAAAGTAGACCTCGAAGAAATTCGAGTCGAACAACAAACTCTAGAGAATGCTCAAGATGACATTCAAGATGAAACTCAGAGATCTTTAGAAGAATCTGGTGAGAATCATGGTCAATCTAGAAATGTTACCCCGCGTAGATCGCAAAGATATAGATCTCAACCGGAAAGGTACTTGGGTATTTTGACGAACGAGAGCTATGACGTTCTATTACTTGAAAGTGATGAACCTGCGACTTACAAGCAAGCTATGACGAGCCCTAGCTCCAAGCAATGGCAAGAAGCCATGCAATCTGAATTAGACTCCATGTCTGAAAACCAAGTATGGGATTTGGTCGATTTGCCAGATGGCTACCAAGCCATTGGAAGCAAATGGGTTTTCAAACTGAAAAAGGACAAGGATGGGAAACTTGAAGTTTTCAAAGCTAGATTGGTTGCAAAAGGTTACAGGCAAGTCCACGGTGTGGATTACGATGAAACCTTTTCACCAGTTGCAATGCTAAAGTCTATTCGAATAATGTTAGCAATCGCTGCATATTACGATTACGAAATATGGCAGATGGATGTCAAAACTGCTTTCTTAAACGGCGTTTTAACAGAAACTGTGTTTATGACACAGCCTGAAGGTTTTGAGGATCCAAAGAATGCTAAAAAGGTATGCAAGCTAAAGAAGTCAATCTACGGATTGAAGCAGGCATCCAGGAGCTGGAATATACGTTTTGATGAAGCAGTCAGTGACTTTGGTTTCATCAAGAACGCGGACGAATCTTGTGTATACAAGAAGGTCAGTGGGAGCAAAATTGCTTTCCTAGTATTATATGTCGACGACATATTGCTTATCGGAAATGACATTCCTATGTTGAACTCTGTCAAGATTTGGCTTGGGAAATGTTTTTCGATGAAGGATTTAGGAGAAGCACAGTACATATTGGGCATCAAGATTTACAGAGATAGATCTAAAAGGATGATTGGACTTAGTCAAAGCACTTATATCAATAAGGTGCTTGATAGGTTCAAGATGGCGGACTCCAAGCGAGGCTACCTACCCATGTCTCATGGAATGACTCTAAGCAAGACTCAGTGCCCAAAAACACTTGATGAGCGTAGACGAATGAATGGGATTCCATATGCATCATTGATTGGTTCAATAATGTATGCTATGATATGTACACGCCCGGATGTTGCGTACGCACTCAGTGCTACGAGCAGATACCAGTCAGACCCAGGAGAGGCGCATTGGACTGCTGCCAAGAACATTCTGAAGTACCTGAAAAGGCACAAAGATGACTTCCTGGTCTATGGTGGAGATGATGAATTAATTGTTAAAGGCTATACGGACGCAAGTTTCCAAACCGACAAAGATGATTTCAGATCACAGTCTGGGTTTGTCTTCTGCCTCAACGGAGGAGCAGTAAGCTGGAAAAGTGCTAAGCAAAGCACCATTGCGGATTCTACAACTGAAGCGGAGTACATTGCTGCACATGAAGCATCAAAGGAAGCTATATGGCTAAGGAAGTTCATAGGAGAACTAGGTGTAGTCCCCTCCATTAAAGGACCAATAGCCCTGTATTGTGATAATAACGGAGCTATTGCACAGGCAAAAGAGCCTAGACACCACCAGAGAGTCAAGCATGTACTTCGTAGATTTCACCTTCTACGAGAGTTCGTTGAAAGAAAAGAAGTCGAGATAAGCAAAATTGGAACTGATGACAACATATCAGATCCATTAACTAAACCTCTGCTGCAAGCGAAGCACAACTCGCACACTGCAGCTATGGGAATCAAGCATATTGGAGAATGGCTTTGATGTCTCTGTTTAATGTTTTAAAGTTTTAGAGTTTAAATCTTTGTAAAACATTATTGGTTAATCATTCACAATAAATGAAAGAAATTAATTTTTCCATTTAATTTGTGGTTTATTAAATGATGAGTCCCTTCAACTTGACGATATATTCAAGATAGACTGTCAGGACCAGTTCTGTGACTAAGAAATGTCTATCAAGTGAACTTGAATGTCAAAGGTTGAAAATGGTCCCTAATCGGAGTTTTCTATAAAATTGGACGCATAGAAAACGTTAGACGATTAGAATGCAAGATGACTAGTAGTTCTGTTTCTTGAACTATGTGGACATGGCAATGTCATAATCATTTGCATAGATACTTACTTTGGGAAGACTAGTATCGGACAAGACCTATGAAACTTTACTGTAAGAGATGAAAGTCTGTCATAAGTAAATTTCATTAAATTATTAGACACTAAATCCTCAATACCTGAGTGATTTGAGATTACTTGTTTGAGAACTGGTTGCTTTGACGTTGACCAACCGTCGCACCGTAAAAGGAGGCTATAAAGGCAACGCTCAGGTAATCACCTATCAAACGAAGTCTAATCTCAAGATCGCAAGATTGGGATTGTCCTCCCATAAATCGGGAAGAGATGCTTAAAAGTTGTACAAGGCCACTCGGAGAGCTAGAAACTGTGAAATGCATGGCCGTGCTCGGATGAATCATAGGCTATGATTATCTGTTTATTTGATCAGTTGAACTCTGAAACCGAGGAACACCTCTGGACATAATAAGGATGACAACTCTTACCTTATGTTCAAGAGCAAGCATCGAGCGACAAAGGAATTAGGAAATGCACACTTGTCCCTAAGGACAAGTGGGAGACTGAAGGAAATAATGCCCTTGGTCCAAGTATGCATTCTATGTTAAGTCTAATAAATGCGGTTCAGTATTAATTAACAAGTTAATAATTCAGTGAGATCAAGTGAGCTGAATGCCTAGCTAGAGGCCGCTTCAGTTCAAGTGGAATTAATTAATCCACAGCTTACTCTTGACTGAACCCGTAGGGTCACACAAATAGTACGTAAACGGATCAAGTATTTAATGACATTAAATACTCCATCTATGAATATTCGGAACCGACGGATCTTGGTTTCAGTGGGAGCTAAGATCGTCACAGGCAAGAAATGAATACTCCGGAAACGATGATATTGCCGGAAACGGAAATATGGATCGTATCGGAAATATGAATATTATCCAAGTCGTAGATGTTGCCGGAAACGGAAACATGGTACGTATCGGAAAATATTATTGGAAATGGAAATATTACCAGAATCGGAAATATTGCCGGAAACGGAAATATTGTCAGAATCGGAAATATTACCGGAATCGGAAAATAATTCCGGAAACGGAAATATTAAATATTTGTTCGAAACGGAAATTAATTCCGGAATCGGAAATATTAAATATTGTTCGTATCGGAAATAAATTCCGGAACTGGAAATTTAATCGGAAGCATATCGTACGAATTAGCATCGGACGAGGCCTGCCGGACGAAGGCCCAGCACGAAGCCGGGCCATCGCCCAGCAAGCATGCGCGCCACAAGCCCAGCCAAGGCAGCGCCCAGGCCTACCGCAAGGCAGGCCCAGCGCGCGCCAAGGCCACGGATGCGTGGGCCGCGCTGCGTGGGCTGCTGCTCGCACGCGCATGGGCAGCCCTTGTGGCTGCCGTGTGTGTGTGAGTTTGTGCTCATGCGTGATTCCTAAATCTACAAGAGTTAGTGTATGATTAAATTCCTATTCCTAATTGGATAAATTAATTAAATAGAATTCATGTAGGATTCTAATTTCAATTAATTCGTATCCTACTAGGATTACGATTCCTTTTCCATAACTCTATAAATAAAGGCCTAGGGGTCATTATTTACACACAAGTTTTAAGTATTCAAAACTAAGATTTTTAAGCAGAAAAATCAGCCAATATTCTTGCCTACCTAACCGAAAATATTAGAACCTTAAGGGCGATTCTAGTTGGTCAATCTTAAGGCGGATCCGGACGTGCTGTGGACTATCTACGGAGGGACGACACTTGGAGTCCTAAAGACTTGTTCTTGTTCGGTTCGGGCGCAGCTAGGGAAGGCACGCAACAAAGAGTATGCATCTAAACTATGCTAAATGATTATGTGTAAATAATATGTTTCCTGGCTTTATGGTTTTTCCGCATGATTTATGAACTGTCATATGAATCATAACCTTACATGGAGACCATGAGTTGTTGCGTGGGAAATTAAAATATTAATTTCTATGTTCTAAAATACAGCTGGAAAGTTTTCCACATATCTGTGAACTGCTTGGATAAGTAAATCCAAACAAAGCATCACTAGCAACTTAAATAGTTGAAGTAAAAGTACTTATTGCCTAAGAAAGCAATAAAACGGGGTTGTTGAAGAGTTCTTCATTGAACTTGGGTAGATCACATGTCTGCTAACTTGATGGTTCTTCATTGCAAAATGCGTAGAACCACTATCGAAGTAAGAAAGACTAGATCACATAATAAACAAACTCAAAAGATCTTATCATCATATCTCGAAAATCATTCGATGAAAAAGATATTAAGATTGGCAAAGCATGACAACTAAATCTATGCAACAAGTGAGAAGCAACACTCACATTGTAGCACTGGAAATCAAACATAGCTTTGAAATTCCATGAACTGTTTTAAAGATGGGTTTAAGGCCCATGGTTGTAAAACATCGGGGTTGAACATTTATCATATATGAAATGTATTTTCCTATTCCATTTAATCTTGGTTTAGTATTAAATGATGAGTCCCTTCAATTTGACGAAATATTCAAGATAGACTGTCAGGACCAGTCCTGTGACTAAGAAATTTCTATCAAGTGAACTTGAATGTCAAAAGTTGAAAATGGCCCCTGGTCGGAGTTTTCTATAAAATTGGACGCATAGAAAACGTTAGACGACTAGAATGCAAGATGACTAGTAGTTCTGTTTCTTGAACTATGTGGACATGGCAATGTCATAATCATTTGCATAGATACTTACTTTGAGAAGACTAGTATCGGACAGACCTATGAAACTTTACTGTAAGAGATGAAAATCTGTCATAAGTAAATTTCATTAAAATTATTAGACACTAAATCCTCAATACCTGAGTGATTTGAGATTACTTGTTTGAGAACTGGTTGCTTTGACGTTGACCAACCGTCGCACCGTAAAAGGAGGCTATAAAGGCAACGCTCAGGTAATCACCTATCAAACGAAGTCTAATCTCAAGATCGCAAGATTGGGATTGTCCTCCCATAAATCGGGATGAGATGCTTAAAAGTTGTACAAGGCCACTCGGAGAGCTAGAAACTGTGAAATGCATGGCCGTGCTCAGATGAATCATAGGCTATGATTATCTGCTTATTTGATCAGTTGAACTCTGAAACCGAGAAACACCTCTTGACATAATAAGGATGACAGCTCTTACCTTATGTGCAAGAGCAAGCATCGAGCGAGAAAGGAATTAGGAAATGCACACTTGTCCCTAAGGACAAGTGGGAGACTGAAGGAAATAATGCCCTTGGTCCAAGTATGCATTCAATGTTAAGTCTAATAAACGCGGTTCAGTATTAATTAACAAGTTAATAATTCAGTGAGATCAAGTGAGCTGAATGCCTAGCTAGAGGCCGCTTCAGTTCGAGTGGAATTAATGATATTAATCCACAGCTTACTCTTGACTGAACCCGTAGGGTCACACAAATAGTACGTAAACGGATCAAGTATTTAATGGCATTAAATACTCCATCTATGGATATTCGGAATCGACGGATCTTGGTTTCAGTGGGAGCTGAGATCGTCACAAGCAAGAAATGAATACTCCGGAAACGATGATATTGCCGGAAACGGAAATATGGATCGTATCGGAAATATAAATATTATCCAAGTCGTAGATGTTGCCGGAAACGGAAACATGGTACGTATCTGAAAATATTATCGAAAATGGAAATATTGCCGGAATCGGAAATATTGCCGGAAACGGAAATATTGTCAGAATCGGAAATATTATCGGAATCGGAAAATAATTCCGGAAACGGAAATATTAAATATTTGTTCGAAACGGAAATTAATTCCGGAATCGGAAATATTAAATATTGTTCGTATCGGAAATGAATTCCGGAACCGGGAATTTAATCGGAAGCGTATCGTACGAACTAGCATCGGACGAGGCCTGCCGGACGAAGGCCCAGCACGAAGCCGGGCCATCGCCCAGCAAGCCAAACGCGCGCCACACGCCCAGCCAAGGCAGCGCCCAGGCCCACCGCAAGGCAGGCCCAGCGCGTGCCAAGGCCACGGCTGTGTGGGCCTCGTGGCGTGGGCTACTGCTCGCACGCACGCGCATGGGCGGCCCTCGTGGATGCCGTGCGTGTGTGTGTTTGTGTTCATGCACGATTCCTAAAGTTGTTAGGATTTGGTATATGATTAAATTCCTATTCCTAAAAGGAAAAATTAATTAATTAGAGTTCTTATAGGATTCTAAGTTTAATTAATTCGTATCCTACTAGGATTCCAATTCCCTTTCCATACCTCTATAAATAAGAGCCTAGGGTCATAATTTATAGATACAATTGAAGTATTCAAAGCGTAAGTTTTTGAAAGAAAAATTCAGCCATATTCTTGCACTAACCTGGCCGAAAATCCTAAGCACCTTAAGGGCGATTCTAGTTGGTCTAACTTGAGGCGGATCCGAACGTACTGTGGACTATCTACGGAGGGACGACACTTGGAGTCCTAAAGACTTGTTCTTGTTCGGTTCGGGCGCAGCTAGGGAGGGCACGCTACAAAGTGTATGCTCCTAAATTATGCTAAATGATTATGTGTAAATAATATGTTTCCTGGCATTAAGGTTTTTCCGCATGATTTATGTTTTGTCATATGTATCATAACCTAACACGAGGCTGCTGCGCCTGACCAGAAGGCCAAGCAGCAACTTCAGCGCCCAGCGTAGGGCGTGAGAAATTCTGGCGCCCAGCCAGGGGCGTTGAAAATGCGTCCCTGGCTGGTTCTCTTTTTCTGTTTGCGTCTACTTTTGTTTATGCGACTTCGATTTTGCGTGCTTGCCTAATAACGTCCTTTACGCATTGTGCAGCGTTTGTGGGATTCGTTACAGGCCATCCCGAGCGTCGCTTATTTTTGTGGCGATCGTTCGGGTTTGCGGAACACGTATTTCGGTATAACTCTTTAGCAAATTGGTTTATGAATGTTTGGGCAATTTTTAAGGTCGTTGGTTTTTCTAGGATAGTTTGTCACACACAATCATATATTTCGCTACACATAACTAACATTCAATCAAGAGGCAATAATAATATGTCGTAGTTTATGATAAGCTTCTATGGGTAGTTATTTGCGCCTTTCTTGGTACCGCTCCTATCGCAGATCCAACACATGCCCCGGTCGAGGTAGTGCCTTCAACAGACGAATTTCGCCCAAGAGGCCAATCACGATGTAAGCTAAGGGGGCATACACCAATGGGAGGGACCTAATGGGCGAGCGATTGGGTTTGGGACGGGTGTACTACTAGCGAAAGTGCCGAGTGGACAACATTCGAAGCGTATGCACCCCCCGGTTGGCGATGGGTATCCTTAGTCCCAACTCCCGAGATGAAACATCAAGGGAGCCAAGATTCGTTATGCGGTTCTGTCCGTTCACATTAATATGCTGATTTTCAGGTCGTCCCAACTTGATGGGGAAATAAACGCGGGGTAGGGTCGTTTCACCCTTCGGCTATTTTGATTACCTACGAGCACGAGTATTTCCTTCACTCTCCCCAGTGGAGTCGCCACTGTGAGGGGGTCGAAAAAGCACGAGGCTAATGCGTGACCTTGTCCCTCGTGGGTGTGACGTTTCTTTTTGTCAAATCAAGTGTAATTGGATTTCCTGTGAGTTTACACCCAATTGACTAGTAATATAGGAGTCACCATTCAGGTTTTAACGACAATGAGAAAAACTGACAAAACCCGGTTATCGTGACATAAAGGGAGTGCAATTATGTTTGACCACGACGGCCGTAGGTTCCCTTGTGATCCATGGTGTGGGGATCTCTCAACATACACCCGCAAGGTAGAGATTAAGGGTTCGGGGGACTGTAACTACCGAGAGGAGTACTCGCTCTGCGATAACTCCAGAGGCAGGATATCCTTACTAGCTCAGCATAAATAATTGAAGGGACATGCGTTAACTATTAAACTATTCTAAATTGATTTAACAATATGCAACATATAATACTAGATCGATCGCGATTATCTGATTTAGATTGTTTTAAGGGACCTAGCATGATAATCCAATTTCCCAAAATATTATCTTTATTAGGCTTGATAGAACAATCAGATTTAATTAGTTTAACAGTTCATAAAAGGGCGAGGAAAGCAATTAAATCATGGAAAAGGGATACATTACGACGCACCCTTGAGAGGTGCGTCGCGGTTCTCAGAAAACTAACCACTTTGACTTTGCTATTTCTCCTTTTATTTAACGAATCTCAAGTTATGGGATAGGATACGTTCTGTTCGATTTATGGATCGATTGCGACAGAACGCGTGATTAGTTTTTGCAGCGTGAGGCTTAGGCTTAGGGGTTTAGAGTTAATACTTAGAATTATAATTGTGTGTTGTGTCCTCTTCACGTCGAACTTAGGGCCTTATTTATAGAAAAGAGTTCGTGGAAAGATAGAATTGTAGAACTCTAATCCACGAGGAATTAGGAAAGAATACGTCCCAAGTATTTTCAGCGCCCAGGCCTGGGCGTCAAATATTTCAGCGCCCAGCTCTGGGCGTTGAAAATAGGACCCAGGCAATTTCAGCGCCCAGGGCTTGGCGTTGAAATTGATGTTTGGGCCGTTTCTTTGTCAGATTCGGATTCTTAGAGTCCGGAGTGTATGAGACTTTAATCGAGTTTTTTAGTGCGTATTAATTTTATGATGGGATGCGTCTGGGCCTGTTACGAACTCTAGGCTCGTTAGGATTTTAATTAATACGTGACTCTTATTTTCGAATCATATTAGGAATAGGATTCTCTCATAATCTCTATCTCATTTAGGATTTATGTTGGAGTGCAACACCTAATTCTGACAGGTTTCTATCTTTTATGACTTGCCACTTTTAACAACTACCCATTACAGCAGTTACTATTTTTAGCAGGTTTCCATAAATAGCAGGTTTCGGGTGAAATGAAAAGGGGAATTGAGATTCGTTATTTTATAGGAGATGCGTTGTCAAGTGGAGATTTATGTTCTCATCATCGAACCTTCCCTTTCGGGAATGGGGACAAAAGTAGGTGTCTACACTTGGCTTTGGGGAGCATAAATCCTAAATACAACCATGATCAATCACAAGTGATGACCACAACTCTCCCACTCAACACATGAACAATCAAATGAACTACACCATACTTTCTTGCCCTTTTTCATCTATAAAACCAATCACTCATAATGATAAGGAATTGTAATACTTGAATGACACAATGCTTTGAATTTTTTTCTGAAAATAATGAACTTCCATTTTTTTTTCTCTTTTTTGCTCAATTTCTTTCTCCCTTTCTCCCTTTTTTTTTTCTTTTGGAAAACCTTCACATCTTCTCACCTCTTTCATTTTTCAACTCAATTTTTTTTTCAACAACTATCATGATGAGAGAAACTCCCTTTTTCAATACTTAATATGCTCAAAATGTATCACACTACAACTCCCTCACCTCACTACTATTAGCTCCCCCAAGCTAGGCTTGGGACTAGTAACCAATGGGGCTTTCATGGGCTTGTAATATGGTTAGTCACCGAATAAAGGGCACAAGCACAACATGGGTAGAAAAAGAGGGAACAAATATATCTAAATTCATCTGAAGGCTACCTAAATAGAAAAATGCCTTCGTCCTCCACAATGAGCATGTATATGAGTCATAAAACACTATTAATCGTTGCAAACCAATACTCAAAATCAATGACACACCAGGAAGCTATCACGCATCCTAACCAAGTCAACTAGTCAAGCACCAAGTCCACAAGTAGTTAGTCGGAGTTGATTCATGTTAAGGCATCAAAGCGATCGAATATCAAATCATGGCTAACACATCTACATTGCCCATCATCAAATACCAAGAATCAAAACAATTTCCGCTCAAGGGGCACAGGGAAGCATGATTTTGTATTCATCGGAACGTATTTTTGTATTTTTTTTTCAAAGCAATAAACTACTCTACAAAGCAATAAACACACCAAAGAAACACACCAAAATAAAGAAATGCGAAAAGAAAAGAAAAACATACCTACAATGTACAAGTAATGTGAAACCCCCCCAAACCAAATCAGACAATGTCCTCATTGGCTTAAGGGGTATCGAACCAACTCGATCCTCATCATCATCAATGACGGCCTTGGCCGCCATCATCATCAACATCATCACCATCATCTCTGCCACCATGCCCGCTAGGACCCGCTCCAAACTCTCCGTACTGGGTAGGTGTGAAGGTGCCCATAGAACCCGGAGCTCCATATCCCTCCGCGGGATAGGTATACCAGGTAGGGTGCTCATAATCTGGGGCAATGTAGCCCTGCCTGGCATACTGATCGTAGAACGGGAACATGGTCCTCTGGTGATCAGCTGCGAACTCATGGAACCCGAGCTCAAGTCTGCTCAACCGCTCATGAATGGACCCCTGCTCCTCATCTACTACCGAGCCACCCTGGGGCCTCCCCGCGTCTCGACGCCCCCTCCTAAAGTAGGTGCGAGGCTCTGGCTGGTACTGGTGGGGCTCTGGCTGTGGGTCAGGCTGAGGCTGGGGGTCAGGCTGAGACTCTTGCTCAAATCCAACATATAAGTAATGAGCCTGACCGGGTCTCAAACTAGTGCGGCCTTGAGGGTCAGGCAAGGTGAAAAGCCTGTTTCCCTCAGACATCCAATACATGGATCCCGGCCTAAACAACCCATGCTCCCCCTGTAGCCAACGGAGTCCAGCAAAGTAAGCCAAGTCACGTAGGTTGCTACCCAGAACTAGAGTCTGGTTAGCCTCAGTAAAGTTGGCCTTGGCCATGGCTATGTGGGTGATCAACCCACCAATGGTAATGTGAGTAGTATGGGTGGAAGTGGCTATGGAATATAATTGAGAGGCCATATGGTGTGCAAGGTTCATTTTGTAGCTATCCTCCCCTTCTAAAACGTAGCCACCTAGAATCTTAAGCTCCGTACTCCTAATATTTTGGGTCTCATCCCTACCAAAGATCGTAAATCCCAGAAACCTGTAGAAGACAATAGGGACCGGGTGTTGTATCTTGGAAGCATGCAAATGTTGCATACTCCCGGGATTGGCATTACCCGTAAGCTTTCCCCAAATTTCACAGTTATTATGGGTTTCCTTAGGTTTCCTACTATAGGTGGTAGACAACCCAAAAATCCTACCAAAATCAGCTAAACTCATGGTGAAAGTTCGGTTCATCACACGAAATTGAACCGACGACACGGTTCGATAACCATCTCTACGCACATTGAAACAACTCAAAAATTCCAGAGTTAACCGTCTAAATGTGAGACGGAGCATGCTATACATATTTCTCATTCCAACACCAACAAAGACACGCTTGACATCACTTTCAATACCCATTTCATGTAAAGATTTTTAGCAAATAAAGCGAGTAGGGATTACCTCCCTCAGTTTGAGGTGGATGAAACGTGCTCGTTGCCCCTCCGAAACGAAAATGACATCCGGAAAATCCGTGTCGGACTCAAATTGCGGCGGCGGAGGTGGTGGTGTCGGCTCCCGAGCTCGGCTCATCGAAGCTTCATGCTGATTCCTTGGTTGCCTCGTGCAATTCCTCCTTGGTCGGTAACCCATGGTTGAAAATCTGAATTTTTTGAGGTTTTTGAGCTTTTTGGGTGAATTTGGGGATTTTGTGGGGATTGGAGGAAACTGAAATCGGTTGGGTATAGGTTGTAGAGGATGGTGAGAGGATGATTTTGGTGAAAAGATTGTTGAATTTGGTGGAGATTTGAGGGAGATATGGTGGTTGGAAGTTTTTGAAGGTTGGGGTTTAATGGAGGAAGTGAGAGAAAGTTAGGTTGAAGATGAAGAGGAAGTGAAGAAAAGAAAGGGGATCCCGTGTTTTTGTCGCTGAAATCGCATTTCGCTCGATCGGGCGATTTGCGATCTTTTTCTTCTGATCCGTGCGCGCCCGATCGGGCGCGCCTCGCCCAATCCGGATCGGGCGATTTGCGAATGCCTATTTTCTTGACTTTTTCTGCCCAGAATTCTTCCTTGACTTTTCCACGAACTTTTCCTCAAACGCCCGATCGGGCAAAATAATTTCGCCCGATCGGGCAAACCACTCGCCTTCACCGCCCGATCGGGCAGATCATCGCCCGAATCGGTCATACCACTCGCCAGACCGCCCGATCGGGCATGCTGCGCCCGATCGGGCACAAAGAAGCTTCATTAATTTCATCCGTGCGCGCCCGATCGGGCGCACCTCGCCCGATTCGGATCGGGCGGTTTGCAGCATGCTCGGTTTGTACGTAATTTCACTTTCTCGAACTTGGAGCTTTAGGCCTGCACATTATTAAACACCCAAACAGCGTAATGCCCTCTTCTCACCTCTCTAACACCAAAAACAATACTTAAACACACTTAGGTATGGGGAAATAATAACTAAAACACACAATAGAATCAAAAATCAAACTTATACTACTAAAGCGATAAAATACGGGTTGCCTCCCGCAAAGCGCTGGTTTATTTCTAGGTCCCGCTCGACCTTGTTACCTCAGATATGCTGTCTATGAGGCGGAGGTGTTGAGGTAGTGTACCTCAACAACTCCTACAGTAGCCCCATCATGGTACAACTTCACACGTTGCCCGTTGACCTTAAATCGCTCACCATTATCATTCGCTACTTCAACAGATACAAACTTGCTAACCGTGGTCACGGTGAACGGCCCAGACCACCTAGACTTGAGTTTTCCAGGAAATAACTTAAGCCTAGAGTTGAATAATAGGACCTTGTCGCCCACCGTGAACTCTCTATGCAAAATGCGATTATCGTGCCACTTCTTGGTCTTTTCCTTATAAATCCGGGCACTATCGGAAGCTTGCAGTCGGAATTCATCGAGCTCACTCAATTGAAGTAACCGCTTCTCACCGGCTAACTTGGCATCCATGTTGAGCTGTTTGATTGCCCAATAAGCCTTGTACTCCATTTCTACTGGTAAGTGACACGCCTTGCCATACACCAATCGATACGGGGAAGTACCAATGGGTGTCTTAAAGGCGGTTCTGTATGCCCATAGAGTATCATCCAACTTATCGCTCCAATCCTTTCTAGACTTTGCCACCACTTTCTCAAGTATAGATTTGATCTCTCGGTTAGAGACCTCAACTTGCCCACTTGTCTGAGGGTGATACGCTAGCCCAGTGCGGTGATAAACCCCATACTTGCGCAGATGCGCATCCAGATGCGTTTCATGGAAGTGTGACCCTCCGTCACTAATCAAAGCGCGCGGAACCCCGAATCTCGGAAAGATGATTTTCTTGAACAGAGAAATGACTGTCTTTGCATCCTTGGTAGGTGAGGCAACGACTTCCACCCACTTTGACACATAGGCTACAGCAACAAGGATATACAAGTTACCCTTGGACGATGGGAATGGTCCCATGTAATCAATTCCCCACACATCGAAAACCTCAACCTCAAGGATCCCGTTCTGTGGCATCTCATACCTCCTCGAAATAGTGCCGGCCCTCTGGCACGCATGACAAGCCATAATAAAAGCCTGTGATCCTTGAACATAGTAGGCCAGTAAAAACCACATTGTGACAGCTTAACGTTTGTTTTTGACGGTCCATCGTGACCACCATAAGGTGAAGAATGACACCTACTGATAATACCTTGAACTTCCCATTCTAGAATACAACGCTTATACAACCCTTCAACAGTCTCACGAAACAAATAAGGGTCGTCCCAAAAGTAGAACCGGACATCATGTAGGAATTTCTTCTTCTGTTGATATGTAAGATCGGCCGGAAGAATTCCCCCCACAATGTAGTTAGCAAAATCTGCGAACCATGGTGACTGACTGGCAAGTGCAAGTAAATGATCATCCGGAAATGAATCATCAATTGGTGTAGATCCCTTACCATCATCATACCTCAATCTAGACAAGTGATCTGCAACCACATTCTCAGCCCCTTTCTTGTCGCGGATCTCTAGATCAAACTCCTTTAGCAGTAGTATCCATCGAATAAGCCTAGGCTTGGCTTCCTTCTTAGAGAGCAGATACTTAAGGGCCGCATGGTCAGTATAGACTATCACCTTGGATCCAATCAGATAGGTGCGGAATTTATCCAAGGCATAGACTATGGCTAGAAGCTCCTTCTCAGTAGTAGCATAATTAACTTGAGCTTCATCCAAGGTCTTACTTGCATAATAGATGGCATGAAAAACCTTCTCCTTTCTCTGACCCAGAACTACCCCAACTGCATAATCACTTGCATCACACATTATCTCGAACGGAAGATCCCATTCGGGAGAACGAATGATGGGAGCCGAAATCAGTGCCTGTTTAATCCTGTCAAAGGCCTCAAGACAAGCACCAGTAAACACAAACGGGGCATCCTTTAGGAGGAGCTGGGTAAGTGGTTTAACAATTTTAGAAAAATCCTTGATAAAGCGGCGATAAAATCCCGCATGACCAAGAAAACTTCTAACACCCTTCACATTAACTGGAGGGGGGCAATTGTTCAATCACTTGGACCTTAGCTCGATCCACCTGAATGCCCTTATCAGATATCAAATGTCCCAAGACCACCCCTTCAGTAACCATGAAATGACACTTTTCCCAGTTCAAGACTAAATTACACTCTTCACATCTTTTCAAGACTTCAGTCAGATTTAGCAAGCAAGAATCAAAAGAAGTACCATAGACACTAAAATCATCCATAAACACTTCCATGATAGACTCAATAAAATCAGAAAAGATACTCATCATGCAACGTTGGAAGGTAGCGGGTGCATTACACAGACCAAAAGGCATCCTACGATATGCAAAGGTACCATAGGGACAGATGAATGTGGTCTTTTCCTGGTCGTCTGGATGTATGGGAATTTGAAAGAAACCAGAATAACCATCCAGATAACAGAAAAACTTGTGACAGGCCAGCCTTTCTAATATTTGATCAATGAAGGGAAGGGGAAAATGGTCCTTTTTAGTAGCAACATTAAGACGCCTATAATCAATGCACATGCGCCAACCTGTGACTACCCTAGTCGGTATCAACTCATTTTTTTCATTTCTCACCACAGTTGTCCCCCCTTTCTTAGGCAGTACCTGAACATGACTCACCCAATTAGAATCAGACACAGCATATACAATACCCGCATCAAGCAATTTCATAACTTCAGCTTTTACAACATCTTGCATGACAGGGTTCAAACGACGCTGGGGTTGGATGCATGGTTTATGATTTTCATCTAGATGTATCCTATGCATACAAAAGTCGGGGCTAATACCCTTTAAATCATCAATACTGTACCCAATGGCCTTTTTGTGCCTTTTCAACACAATAAGAAGTTGGGATAACTGGTCTGCATCAAGTGCAGTATTGACGATCACAGGGCAAAGTTGTTCATCATCTAAAAACGCATATTTAAGGTTAGCAGGAAGAGGCTTAAGTTCGGGTTTCTTTACCTCTTTAACAGAACAAACCGACCGAACTAACCTCTTCAATCTGGTGCTCTCCTGCTCAGATTCTCCACCATTAAGAGCCAACTCCAGAGCATCCACTTCAGCACTCCAAGAACTGCTATCACCTGCAGAAGACTCACAACAAAGCACTGCCTCCAAGGGATCTCTTTCGAGAACTTGGGAGACGTTATCACGAGTAATAAAATCAACTACATCTATACGATATCATTGTTCTTCCTCTAGCATGGGACTTTTTAAGGCATTATTCAGATTAAAAGTCACCTTATCATCCCCAACAGACAATGTCAATTTCCCACTTTTAACATCAATGACCGCCCCCGCCGTGTGAAGGAAGGGTCTACCTAAGATTATGGGAATTTGAGAATCCTCCTACAAGTCTAGTACTACAAAGTCTACAGGTATATAGAATTTACCTACTCTAACAGGGACGTCCTCTAAAACACCTAAGGGGTATTTGACAGAACGGTCGGCCATCTGTAGAGTGATATTAGTAACCTTAAGCTCACCCATATTCAGTTTAGTACAGACAGACAAAGGCATGACAGACACACTAGCACCTAAATCACATAAAGCCTTATCAATAAATACAGTGCCAATGTTACATGGGATGGAAAAACTCCAGGGGTCTTTAAGTTTAGGTGGAGACTTGTTTTGCAAATAAGCACTACATTCCTCAGTGAAAGCTACAGTCTCTACCTCACAAAAAGCATGTTTCTTGGTCAAAATATCTTTCATGAATTTAGAATAAGCAGGAACCTGTAAAATTAATTCAGTAAAAGGAACCGTTACCTGCAAATTTTTGACCACTTCCAAGAATCTACCAAACTGCTTGTCTAGCTTATTCTTGAGTTGTCGGTTTGGGAAGGGCAGTGCAATAGGTGATACTTGAATATCTGCCCCCTTCTTAACCTCAGTTGTAGCCTCATTCTCATTGACTACCTTTTCAGCTTCCTTACCATCCATAACTATCTTTGGGATTTCCTCACTGACCAGATCACTAGCAGACACCCCAGAATCAACCTCAACCGGAATAGAGGGACCATCATAATCCCTACCACTCCTCAATGTAATTTCATTAGCAGTCTCCCTATTTTCGGGATGTGAAGGAAATTGGCCTGGTGGCCTCCCTGCAATAGTAGTAGCCATCTGTGCCAACTGTGTGTCAATGATCTTGTTGTGAGCAGTAAGAGCATCGATCTTTGCATCCTTTTCACTTAGAGATTTTTGCATTTGAAGCATCATGTTTCTCATCTCTACTAGCATAGGGTCAGGCTGTGTGGCTTGAGGTTGTGGTGGTGGAGGTGATGTGTGTTGTCTAGGGAACCCAGGTGGTCCACTAGACTGTTGGTTGTAGTTGTTCCGTGGTTGGTAGGATTGTTGATGTGGGGGTTGGTATGGTTGTGGTGGTGGATGTTGGACTTGGTGAGGGTTTTGGATATTGTTGCTCCTGTAGGATAGTAGAGGGTTGTTTTTGTAGCCCTCATTGTAAGAGTTGGAGAATGGGTTATTTTGTTTGTAGGATTGAAATGCGTTACATTGTTCAACAGAGCTCCTACATTCCTGTGCATAATGACCAGACATTCCACAACTTTCACAAACAGTAGCAGGTTGGGCACTCATAGCAGCTACACTAGCAGGTTGGGCAGATTGAGCATTGGCTGCTTGCATATTATCAAACTTATAGTGTAAAACAGTCAATTGGGCAGTTAATTGTTCAATAGAATTTAAATCATGCTTACCGCCCCTATTAGATAGACCTCTAGGATTCCCATACTGGGCATTGTGAATGGCTATCTCCTCAATCACCTCCATAGCTCTAGGCACCTCAAGTTGCATGAACCTCCCACTGGCAGCCGAATCTAACAAACATCTAGACTCATTGCCCAGACCATTATAAAACTGCTGAATCAAGAACCAATCTTCCAGACCGTGGTGCGGGCATTCTCTTTGCAAATCCTTGAATCTCTCCCAGACCTCGAACAAACTCTCATCTGCTTGTTGTGAGATACCTAATATCTGACCCCTCAGACGAGCCGTTTTCTCAGGTGGAAAATATTTAACATAAAAAGCAAGAGCCAAGGACTCCCAATTAGTGATTTTCAAAGCTGCCCGATTCAACCCATTAATCCACAGTTTAGCTTTCCCACTCAAAGAGAACGGGAAAAGTATCTCCATAGTCTGCTCCGGAGTTAATCCCTTTTGCTTGATGGTGGAACAATATTGGATGAAGGACTAAATGTGAAGATTCGGATCTTCACCTGGTTCCCCCACCGTACTGGCGTCTCTCAATAATGTTAATCAATGCAGGCTCAATCTTGAAGGTCTCAGCTGCAATAGAAGGCATGATCGCCTTTGGTAGCACGGACAGACTTGGCTTAGAATAGTCGGTAAGCCGTGGGGTAGGTGGCGGTAGTAGAGTTTCGTCACCCATCTCTATCCCTGAAACTGAATCTGTATCTGAAGGAAAAAGATCGCCAATGTTATGATCAGAATCAGAGTAATTCCCACACTGTGCAATGAAAGTTCTTCGTCTACGAAAGGTTCTTTCGGGCTCAGGATCGAATGGAGTAAGATTACTAGTACCTACGGTCCTGGGCATAGACAAAGACTACAAAACAATGTGAGATCCGGTCTCAAGGAACGTGAGTTCCTTGAGTAGTAACAAACAATAATCTAGGATAAGCAATCAACAACAGAAAATAAAACCGTCCCCCCGGCAACGGCGCCAAAATTTGACAGGCTAAAGTCGTATCACCTAATCGAAAATAACCTAAGGTCCACTAGCTAGGTAGCAAGGGAAGTCAGGATCGAATACACAGGGAGACAGGCGTTCTTTCTACTATTAATTAATTAAACTAAACTATTGGGAACAAGATTTGGTTGATTGTTTGTAAACTAAGACTACGAACGATAATTAAATAAGTATGAATCAATATATTAAGGAAATCTAGGGAATAGGTTCACCAGCAATTAACAATCCAGGACAATGAACAATCACGATAATCAACAAAGTAATTAATTAGACTAGCATGCTCTCTCGAATCGATACTAGTCATAGACTTAGAATTAACGGGCTCTCGCTACTTATTAATCCCAATTCTACCTATTGACACAAGCCTAAACATCAAATTGCATCTCTCGAATTTTAACTTGATATTGCATAACTACACAATTAAACCTTCGCAAATCTAATTGAATAGTGGAATAAACCAATCAATAGGAATTAATCACAATATCAATAATCACAATTATTCAAAGTCCCATCATATTAATTCATGGATCCCCAAACCCTCGAAATTAAACTACTCAAGCATGTTTAGAATAAACAAAGCAATTAGCATAATTGAAAACATAATTAAAGCAAAAGAAATGAATAAAATAAAGAACAATACCTAATTGAAGAACAATGGTATAATAAAGTTTGAACTTTTGATTGGAAATAAAACTAAGTGTTGGGACAAATTAGAGAGAAAACTAAGCTTAGGAAAATAAACTAAGTGTTTTATCCTAGAGAATTAGGTGTCTCTAAAAATATAAGGGGCTAGTATTTATAGTTTGCCCAAAATACAAGCCAACAACCGGAAAGAAAACTCGCGCATAAGTGCAGGAGGTTGGCGTCGCCCGATCGGGCGATGCACTCGATAGTCGGCCCGATCGGGCCAAAATCCGCCCGATCGGGCGGATTGCAAACTCTCCACATAAGCTTCCGGGTGACCGCCCGATCCGGATGGCGCGCGTTGATGAGTCCAATTTGCTTCAATTCCGCCCGATGGTTGCATTTCGCCCTCTGCTTCCAGGGCGATTTGCAATCTTCAATATAACTCGCCCATATCACTGAGTCTAACTCTCGGGGCTCAACCATAAGCATCCAAGGCTCCCGAAAGTCGACGATGGAGGTCCTAAACTTCCTCGGGCTCATATAGTGGCCTAGATCAACATGAAACGGGTCTAAAAAGACCAATTTCTCATAATCAAACCTGAAACTCAAGGCACACTCAATAACACACATTAGTACTAAAAACGGATCCTAAGAGCACGTTTGACACATAAAAAGTACTAAGGGACGGGGGTGAAACACTATATAAAACGCACATATTAGCTGGTTAGTAAAAAACACGTTGTTTGCATCACATAAATATTTGCAGCAATTAATTAAGGGCACCAATAATCTACCAATTATTCAGTCCTTATTAATTCTAATCAAGGTGTTTTAACCTTAAAAGATTTATAGACCTTGTTGTGGGGTTTTTCCGGTGAGACACCCTGGAGGTTTTCCGGTGACTGAGAATTTAACAAGAATGTATTTTGTAGAGAGAGAAAGTAGAGAGAAGGTAGAGCAGCAATTACTCTTGATTGTATTGATTGTGACCCCTTTTTCTAGGGAAGTGAGACTATTTATAGTACTAGGTGTTTGTGGGAATGACCTAATATTCCCTTTATATGATTGGCTAAGGTATGCGAGGAGGACCTGTGTCCTTCATTCTTACAGTTTTCTGGCCCCCTTTTGGCAATAGTGGGCTATTTGGGCCTGTTGTGCTTATTCATACTACTTGGGATACTTACTACTTAATCCCCCTTTTCAGGCATAAGTACATTACATACATTTATACATACTTAAATACAAATACATATACATTGTAGATACGTAGATTGATACCCATACTCCGGAGTAGACTTCGTGCGGTTTTTGCTTACGGGGCGTAATACGTGCCATGTGTCACATCCTCATTGGTACACGAAGGCACAGTAATTTTGCCCGCAATATTTGCCCCTCAAGGAGGGCATTTCTGGAAACAATCTTCCGGATATCGCTTCATGACCTTTGATTTGCATCTTCGTCTTTTGGGACAAGTGTTGAGGTGGTGACACGTGGCACTTTTCTCCATTTTACCCTTCCCTATATATAGGGGGTGGGTAAATTTCATTTATTACATTTCATTTTCACAGAGCTGTCTCATAGGCGATTTCCGACGTATTCCCACCACCATCAGGCGATTTCCGGCCACCGCGAGACTCAGCTTGTTCTTCGTCAAAATCAACCTGTTCTTCGCGAAACTCATCCTGTTCTTCACGAAACTCATCCTGTTCTTTACCGAGTACTTCGTAGATCTTTCAAGGTTAGTTTTCACCTTTCTTTCTAGTTTTTGTTATCCTTTCGTCATTTTTCTCCTTGTTAGCGGCCGGCACCCTAGTACTAGGTAAGGGTTTGATGGTTTTAATTGAGATTTTTCCGCCGCTTGTCTTTTGTCGGGACGGACGTCCAATCGCGTCTTTTTATTCATTGTTGGTCACCCCTAAGCCGTGCTTCGTTCACTATGCAGAAGGCATGGCTAGAACCAAGCAAACGACAGATCCTACGCGCCTGCGCTTGCGGGAGGAAGCATCCACACCCCCTAGGGAGAGATATTCTTCCACCGCCCCGGCAGCTGACGCAGAATATGCCGATCTCTTTCAAGATATCGACGAATATGTCGAGGCGGAGGAGCAAACGGCAAGCTCGTCAGGGGGTACAGCGAGCCAGGCAGTGGGGGAGTCGAGCGTCGCTCCATTGCCATCGGCCGCCGAGGAGCAAGAGGTTGCTCCCCAGCCTATTAGGCCCAGAGGACGGGAAGAAGCCCAACAGCTTCCGTCGGAGATCCATCTAGACATAGGCTTGATGCGGTGGCTAGACAGGCATGGGGCCAAGATGAGGGACGACCTCTGTGTGGGGGAAGGGTACCAGATGCGCGTGCCGGCCAGTCTGGATTCAACCGTCAGCCTGCTTGCTGAGGGAGAGTTCCCAGTGTATGCCGCAGCCATTAATCTCGGCATGAGATTCCCTCCACACCCCTTCGTCGTGGAAGTTTTAGATGGTTTTAACATTGGGGTGGCCCAGCTGACCCCCAACTCGTGGGATGATATCTTTGGCTATATCGCCAAATGTGCGCTGAACAACGTGGAGCCGTCGTTCAACGCCTTTCTGCATCTGGTCTCCCTCTCTCGTTCCCCCAGTGCTGCCAAAGGGTGGATTAATCTGAGCAGTCGTGGTACATACCAGACAGTGGTCGGCAAGCTCAGCAAATGGCACATGTGGAGGAAGAGGTGGGTCGTGTTTTACACGGACGACCAGGAGATGTATGATAGGATGAGCCGCTGGAACCGCAAAGCCAATTATATGGATCGCGACGAGCCTCTTCCACCCCTTCCTGCCGAGGAGTGGGATCAAATAATGGTCCTGTTCAAGGCCAACACTCACAACTTAACCGCTGACAAGACTTTCCATGTGCCGGCCAAGTGGTTGCCGCACATTAGCCAGTTTCGGAATGAGGCCTTTCTAGCGGCCGTAGGCCTAGGATATTCTATGACCCGAGGTTGTATGCCAAATTGTGTGCCGTTCCGTGTTGGTCTATTCGTATTTCTAACTGTGGTTTCTTTTTGTTCACAGAGGAAGGGATGAGCAAACTGTCTGCGACGGATATTGGGAAGGGCGACATGACCGACTGGATGGCCGACATCTATGAGGCCAAGATGCAGAAAGCCAAGGCCGAGTTGGAGGAGAAGGTGAGTATTCTTTTAGTTCGTTCTTTTTTGTAAGTTAAGCTTTTACCCGTCTAGTGTTGACAGTGGACGTCCCTTTTAGTGACGAGCCGTTATCTTGGCATGTGACTCGTGTTTGCTAAGGTACGCCTCATCACTTTTTAATGACGAGCCACTAAGTTAGTGAGTTACTTGTGGTTGATAAGGTACGCCTCGTCGCTTTTTAAGACGGGCGTCCTTTTTAATGACGAGCCACTGTCCCACGAGTGACTTGTGATTGATAAGGTACGCCTCGTCACTTTTAAGACGGGCGTCCTTTTTAATGACGAGCCACTATCCCACGAGTGACTTGTGATTGATAAGGTACGCCTTGTCACTTTTAAGACGGACGTCCTTTTTAATGACGAGCCACTATCCCATGAATGACTTGTGATTGATAAGGTACGCCTCGTCACTTTTAAGACGGGCGTCCTCTTTAATGACGAGCCATTCTTCTGTGAGTGACTTGTGATTGATAAGGTACGCCTCGTCACTTTTAAGACGGGCGTCCTTTTTAATGACGAGCCACTATTCTGTGAGTGACTTGTGATTGATAAGGTACGCCTCGTCACTTTTAAGACGGGCGTCCTTTTTAATGACGAGCCACTCTTCTGTGAGTAACTTATGGTTGATAAGGTACGCCTCGTCACTTTTAAGACGGGCGTCCTTTTTAATGAAGAGCCACTATTCTGTGATTGACTTATGATTTATCACGAGGCCAAGTATCTGACTTTCCTTTGCGTTCTTTTTTAGCAAGCTAAGGACACGGCTAAGGCGTCTGGGAAGAAAAAGGGGACGACTTTGTCCCAACTGAAGAAGAGGGCCGCGCCAGCTGACTCGGAGACTCCGAGTACCTTCAAGAAGCCCAAGCCCAAACCTCGGCGTCTTGTGAAGCAGGACAAGTCACAGGCCGCTAAGGGGGGTCACCCTGATGACGACGAGCTTGGCGTGGACAAGCCGTCTTTGGTTGTGGACTTGGTGTCCAGATCAAAGTCTGGTGGGCACCCTGACGAGTTGGAGGACCCTCTTGCTGGAATTCCGGCCAATGTCCGCTCCCAGATCCCTGCGGAGGTGGCCCTCCGAGCTAGGTCATCGGGCGGTAAGTTTTATTCGAACGTCGTACAGACGTATCGAGCCTCCTCTGACAGTTCTTCTTACTCTCCGCGTCATCCTAAGACCGTTATTTTTCCTATAGCTAAAGACAAAGGGAAGGAGGCAGCTGCTGCAGAGGACGAGAATATACCCGCTACTCCTCACTGTTAGTCAAGGGATAGGGCGGCTATATGCCGCAAGGTGTTTAAGGCCGTCCCCGCGGAGTATGTTGCTTCTCTTCCTGGCCGTAAGACTGACGCCCAGTTTGGTGCCATCCAGGCCACTCAACTCGACGTGAGTCTATTTCCAATTTTTTCTTGTGCTTGTTTCTTGCTTTTCTTTTTAGGTCATTTACTAACATGTAGCCCCTTTTGCAGTTGTTCTGCCGCATGGAATTCTGCAAGGGTTGGAAGACCCGCACTGCTGAGGAGCTCAAAGCTCAAGTGGCCGAGTCCACCCACCATGGTGATTATGCGTTCAAATCCATTGAAGAGGTCCGCTTGCAGATGCAGACGACCATAAACCTTCAGGCAAAGGAGGTGGCTTCGTTGAGGTCTGATAAGGCCGAGCTGCTAAAGAAGGTCTTGGCGCAGGACAAGGACATGGTGGCGATGGTCGAGGAGGCCAAGGCGGCAGCGGCGGAAATACGGACGCTTCAGGACCAGCTGCGGGAGTACCCCCAAGTTAAAGAAGCGGCTGAGGAAGCCGAGCAACTTCGGGGGGAACTGGAGACTGCCAGGTCGCAAGTTTGCACCTTGCGCGAGCGTCTTCTCGAGTCCTATGATCAGGGGGAGCAGGCGGCAAAGGACGCTGTTAAGCATGCCTGGGAGAACCACATGCCGGAGTATGACCTCACGTGGTTCCAGCAGCGATTAGAACACAGTGCCGCTGTGTTGGCTGCTGAGCGTCTCGGTCAGCCGCCCCCTGAGTTTGTACCTTCTGATGATGAGGACGATGCGGCTGCTCCCTGATTTGCTTCCTTCCAAGTTCTTCAAAATTTTATTCAAGTGTTCCCATGCCTAAGGGCAAAAACAATTATTTTGTTAAGTTTTGGCGCCGCTGGCGTCTGTACCATTGTGCCTGCTGAGCACTCAACAATTTGTTTTTTGAATATTTGGCCACCTTTGCACGCCTCTTGCAGGCGTCGCTCTATAAATAGGCTATTTCTGCTTTTTAATCTCGTGTTTATTTGTTTTTTGTATTTTGGTATTTATCAGTGGTGTTTCCAATCAATAGGTATGATCGTCACTTCTTCTGACGATCATGTTTTGGAGAGGAGTTGCGTGTCACACGCTAATCTACAGGTGTAACCTGCTCGTCAGATGAAGGTGCCAAGTAAGGATTGACATCGTATGAAGTGCTGCCGCAAGGCAATGTTGTGGTCGTCACTTTCTTTGGCGAGCGTGCCTACAACGATATTGATTGACGCAAGTCAATCAATAGGTATGATTGCCGCTAGGCACGCTCGTCAAAGGGTGGACGACCAAAGATTTTTGTGCCGCGGAGCTTTGTGGCAAACAACCTTTGCTCCAAGGTTACTCTTTGCCGTGGGAAAATAAGTATGCGCTTGGCACTTTGTGGTCGTCACTTTCTTTGGCGAGCGTGTCTACAACAGTATTGATTGACGCAAGTCAATCAATAGGTATGATTGCCGCTAGACACGCTTGTCAATGGGATGACGACCAAGGAGTTGCTCAAACATTGCCGCAGGGCCGTCTAGCAAACCATCCTTGTTACAAGGTTATTTTTGCCGCAGGGCTGTTCAGCGAACCATCCTTGTTACAAGGTTATTTTTGCCGCAGGGTTGTTTAGCAAACCATCCTTGTTACAAGGTTATTTTTGCCGCAGGGCTGTTTAGCAACCCATCCTTATTACAAGGTTATTTTTGCCGCAGGGCTGTTTAGCAAACCATCCTTGTTACAAGGTTGATTTTGCCGCTGGGCTGCTTAGTAAACCATCCTTGCTACAAGGTTAATTTTGCCGCTTTTATTGGCCATTCGTAGGTTATCGTGCCCCTAGGTGGTTTTATTGCGGCATGTTTTGCCGCAGGAGTGAGAGTTGAATAGGTGATCAGCCTGTAACTCAATGCTAATCTAGGCCACTTCTTAGGCCTCAAACAATTAGGCTTTGTTGTGTATAGGTGCTAATCTAAGCCACTTCTCAGGCCCTCATTCAATTAGGCTTTGATATTCGACTTGCGAGTAATAAATGATATGAAAGGAATAGAGTAGTATTATTTATAACTTTGCATGGCGAATTTAGCCGGTTACAAAAGTGGTTACTACCCTATTATGACCATTAGAGGCCTCCCCTTGGGCAATGGATCGTGGTAAGTAAGACAGCTAGCACATATCTAGGAAAAATATTTCTTGAGATTGTCAGCATTCCAAGTGCGCAAAATAGGCCGTCCTTGCATGTCTTGGATGCGGTAGGTTCCATCTCTGACCTCATCATAGATCTCATAAGGTCCCTCCCAGGTGGGCGTCAGCTTACCCTGTTCATTTGCTCGGCCTTTGGATTCCATTTTTCTGAGGACAAAATCTCCCACTTTTAGGGCTCTTTTAGAGACTTTCTTGTTGTATTCTCTCGCCATTCTTATCTTGTACAGCTGTTGTCTCAGTGCTGCATTTCCTCTAACCTCGGGCAGGAAGTCCAGGGCTGCTTTCATCGTCTCCCAGTTAGCATTTTCGTCATACAGCATGACCCTCAAAGTTGGTTCACACATCTCTATGGGTAAGACAGCCTCGGCGCTAGAGGCGAGCAAAAAAGGTGTTTCACCGGTTGAATTCTTAGCCGTGGCGCGGATGGACCACAAGACATTTGGCAGCTCATCAGCCCACAGGCCTTTGGCTTCGTCGAGCTTCTTTTTCATCCTTTCAGAGATAATTTTGTTAAATGCCTCAACCTGGCCATTGGCTTGGGGACGTCCGACTGATGCAAAGCAAGTATGTATGACGTGGTCTGCCAGCCACTCTTTCAGCTTAGGCGTCTCAAACTGGGGCCATTATCGAAGACGATAGCCTGTGGAATCCCAAAACGAGTCATGATATTCTTCCAAATGAATGCTCTCACATCAGCAGTTTTTATGTTTTTGAGCGCTTCTACCTCCACCCATTTGGTGAAATAATCAACAGCAACGATGACGTAACGCCTCCCTCCTGGTGCGCCGTAAATGGGCCTAGAAGATCCATTCCCCACTTAGCGAATGGAATTGGACTCGTGATGGGCGTCAGAACTCGTGCCGGTCGGTGTATTAGGCGAGCAAAACGCTGCCATTTGTCGCACTTCTTGACCAGTCAGATTGCGTCCTCTTTAAGAGTCGGCCAGTAATAGCCAGTTCGAAGTGCCTTTTCTGCCAAAGCCCTTCCACCAATATGCGAACTACACAATCCCTGGTGAAGGTCTTCTAGAATTTCCTGCAATTTCTCAGGCGTCACACATCTTAACAAAGGACGGGAGTAGGCCTTTTTGTAGAGGGTGTCGTTCCACATTTCAAACCAAGAGCATTTCTTCTGAAGTTTTGCCGCTTCCCTTGAGTCTTCTGGCAAGACTCCATTCATTTTGAAGTTTACTATGTCATCCATCCATGTGGAGGTCCTGTCAAGGGTTTCTACCTCCATTTGCTCAACACTTTTGTGCTCCTTTACCTCCCAAAACACGTGCCGAGGGGTATCGCAGGACGCAGAACTTGCTAATTTTGACAAGGCATCAGCTTGGTTATTCTCCGAGCGAGGGACTTGCCTTACTTCAAAACTTTTCAGTGGTTCTACTTCCTGACGGACGGCCTGCATGTATTTGACCATAGTCGGATCCCTAGCTTCGTAGGTTCCATTAACTTGGCTCACAATCAGTTGGGAGTCAGATAGTGCTACATTCTCCTCGGCGCCTGCCGCCTTACACATTTTTATGCCACAAAGAAGTGCTTCATATTCGGCTTCATTATTCGACGCCTAAAAGTTAAATCGCATAGCATATTCAAAAGTATCCCCTTCTGGAGAGTGGCAGATTATCCTGGCTCCACATCCATTCTGCGTGGACGACCCATCTACGTACAGTTTCCACACAGTCTTTGTATTCTTGGCAAAGTCAGGCCTCGTCATTTCAACAATAAAGTCGGCACAAGCTTGCCCCTTGACGGCCTTCCTAGGCTCATAGGTGATGTCGAAGGCATTCAGCTCTTTTGCCTAGTTCAGCATTCGTCCTGACGCCTCTAGCTTCGTGAAGGGCAGTTTAAGCGGTTGGTCTGTATAGACCACTATTTTGTGAGCTAAGAAATAGGGTCTCAATTTTTTGCTGGCCATGAACAGGGCTAAGCCAAACTTCTCCACTGTAGGGTATCTAATTTCAGCGTTTTGAAGAACATGACTGACGAAGTATACTGGCATCTGTATGCCCTCCCTTTCTGTTAGTAGAACGGCACTCAGCGAGTATTCAGATATGGCAAGATACATGTATAATGTCTCTCCCTGCAAGGGGCTGACGAGACGAGGTAAGGTGTGCAAGTGATCTTTTAGTTTTACCAACGCCGCCTCAGCCTCATCCGACCATTCAAACTTAGCCTTTTTCCTGACTGCTCTGAAGAAGTAGTGGCACTTGTCTCCAGCTCTGGAAAGGAATCTGCCCAAGGCGGCCAGACAACCTGTGAGCCGCTGAACCTCTTTGACTGTCTTGGGTGAGCTCATGTTAATTACTGCCTGGATTTTGTCCGGGTTGGCTTCGATTCCCCTCTCATCAATCAGGAAACCCAAGAATTTGCCGATGTTACTCCAAACACGCACTTCTTGGGATTCAACCTCATGTTGTAAGCCCGGATAGTCTCGAATGTCTCCCTCAGGTCTGCTATGTGTGCCATTCGCTGCTTACTTTTTACAATCATATCGTCAATGTAAGCCTCAATATTTCTGCCGAGCTGTTTGGTAAACACAGTGTTAATGAGTCGCTGAAAGGTGGCCGGCGCATTCTTCAACCCAAACGGCATTACTTTGTAGCAGTATAGACCCTGTTCGGTTACAAACGATGTCTTTTCCTGGTCGTCAGGCCATAAGGGGATTTGGTGAAACCCTGAGTATGCATCCATGAAGCTCATCATGGCATGCCCCGCCGTAGAGTCGACAAGCCGGTCGATCTTTGGCAGTGGGAAACTGTCTTTTGGACATGCCTTATTGAGGTAGGTGTAAACAACACACATCCTCCAGGTGACGTTCGGTTTCTTGACGAGGACCACATTAGCGACCCAGTCGGGGTACTGACTAGGCCGAACAAACCCTGCATCCTTCAACTTCTGTATTTCTGCCGCTGCTGCTTGATTTCTATCCTCCCCATGGTTCCTTTTCTTCTGGCGGACCGGCTTAAAATTTGGGTCCACATTCAGCTTATGGATAGCCACGGCCGGGTCAATGCCCGGCATTTCTTCGACAGTGAATGCAAAGATATCTTCGAATTCTCTTAGTAAGTGGACCAACTCTGCCGCCAGCGGGTCGTCAGGAGAAATCCCAATGGGCACTGTTCTGTCTGGTTTGTCTGTATTCAATACTACGTCGAAGTGAGCCCCAACAGGCTCAGGTCGCCTTTCTTCCATGTGTGCCGCTGAGATAGTCAGTGTCTCTTGCAGGGATTTAGGTTGCGGCTCGGCACACATTCGTTTGTTTCCCGATGTCTCTTTTTCTTCACCCGTCCCCGATGCTTCCGGACTCAATGTGGTTAAATAGCAATCTCTAGCTTGTTGCTGATCACCATGTATAGTGCTGACGCTCCCATCATCACAGACAAACTTAAAAAGCATCAAATGAGTCACAATAACTGCCTTTTCCCTATTCAAGGTAGGACGCCCCAAGATGATACTATATGCTGTCAGGTCTTTCACTATGAGGAAGCGGACGTCCATTCGTCGAGATTCTTTTTTATTTCCCATCCGCAGAGGAAGAGCAATGATGCCGACTGGGTGGATTATACTACCTCCGAAGCCTATAATGGGATAGTGGATTTTCTCAATCTTTGAGGAATCATGTTCCAGCCGGTTCAAGAACTCCAGACTAATTATGTCCGACGAACTTCATGTATCAACCAAGATACGCCTAACCCTCAGATTAGCAACCTTTAGCTCAATTACCAACGGATCGTCATGCGGGGTGGATATTTTCCCGCGGTCGGCCTCGCCGATTTCTACTTTTGGAAACGGGTCGGCTGTGGCCTTGCCGGAGAGCATCACCTGCCCCAGCCGCTTGGCATAATCCTTCTGACCCCTCATGGTCGGCCCGCAGGCGGCCAATCCTCCGGAGATGACTGCCACGCTGGGTCAGTCCGGTTCCCATCTTCTTCCGAGGGAGGGGATTTGTTCTTTTTGTAGAATGGTTTGCCAGAACCTCCCGTGTTCCTGCTGATATAGCTCTTTAGGAATCCCTTAGCGGCCAGGCCGTCCAGTGCCCTTTTCAAGCTCTTGCATTCTTTGGTGTCATGTCCAATGTCACTATGAAAGTGACAGTACAGCTTGGGATCCCTACTTTCCGGTGGCGACTTCATGGGAAATGGACGGTCAATCTCATATTTGGACACGACGTCCATCAGAATTATGTACATGTCTGTGTTATACTCAAATCGCTCCCGGTCATAAGTTCTGGACCGCTTCTGGCCTGCCGCCCCGGGAGCCCTGTCTGACTCTTTTTCAATAGCCCACGTCCCGTTAGGCCGACTCTTTTTCTCGAATTTCTCCTTTTTTGCCGCCGGCTCAGCGGTATCACTTCCTCTGGGATCTTTTGGGACGCTGCAAATTTCTGTTGCATGGATGAAGGCCTCGGCCTCATCTAGTACTTATGCCATAGTTCAGACGCTTTTCTTTACCAGATCAAACTTGAAAGAGCCCTTTTTAAGTCCTCGAATGAAGTTATCAAAGGTAACACCATCTGGAAAATCCGGAATTTGCCCAGCCTCTAAATTGAATCTCTTCACATAGCTCCTCAGAGACTCGTCTTTTCCTTGCTGAATCCTACTCAGATGCATGCTCGTCTTCTTTTCTTCCTTGTGAGCCATGAACCGGGTAGAGAACAATAACTGAAGCTCCGAAAAAGAGCGAATAGTTCCAGCTGGAAGTCTCTCGAACCACTTGGATGCTACTCCTTTAAGTGTACCCGGAAAATACTTACACCAGGTTGAGTCAGTTGTTCCTTGAACATACATGTGATGCCGGTAAACCAAAAGGTGCATGTCTGGATCTGTGGTCCCATCATAAGCATCAATATTGGGCGGCTTGACTTTGGGTTCCCTCGGGGCTCTCATGATGTTGTCTGCAAAAGGGGTGGAGTGTCCCAGGGCCAGGTTGGACACCCCCTCCTGAGTGTGATACACAGGATCTTGACGCCTTGAGTAGGGTTCTCGCCGGGAAGACTCGCGTCGGCGAGTTTGAAGAGTTGGACGGGTGACCCCTGGGCGCGCCTGGCTCAGGTGCGTATAAGTCGGGTGAGGGAGAGGCCTGTCCGGCATGACGGGGGTTGACCCGGTGTCAGAAAGTTCCGACTCAGAGTCAGGCAGCTGTTCTGCGCGTGGCTGCTCACGTCCGCGAGACGTTTCGCCGATCAGCCTATGTGGCAGTCGGCGCGGTAGGTAAGACAAGGCCTGATTGGCTGGCGGCCGACTCCTAACATTCCCGTCTGTCTGTCTGGTCCAGACGTTGGGAGGCCGCAGGGACAAGGACAACCTGGTCTCCGTCTGTCTCTCTTGATTGGCAGCCGCAGTGGAGGTGTAAATCCGCATGCTCTTCTGCACCTCAACATTAACTGTCTTTCCCATATCAGCTTGGAACTCAGCCAAAATAGCCCGAAGAGCACCCACAGAGACGGGCATATCTGGGTTCTCCTCTATTACTGTATCTGCCCGAGGATCCAGGTGTCCTCCAGGAGGGGTGCGATTGGCCTGGTCGTCCTCCTCACTGAGCACCTCTACCTCGGCAGCATGACGCGGTGTGTGCCCTGCCGCAAATATCCGCGCGGCATCTCCAGTGATTCTCGTGGTCGGCGTCTGATGCTCAGTCGGCATTTCTCTTTCGAGGGGTGGCCGCTCTACTTGCATAGGCCGCTCAATATCATTGTCCTGTCGTTGATTTTCCATGCTACCGTACCTCCCCACAGACGGCGCCAAATGTTGTGGGGTTTTTCCGGTGATACACCCTGGAGGCTTTCCGGTAACTGAGAATTTAACAAGAATGTATTTTTGTAGAGAGAGAAAGTAGAGAGAAGGTAGAGCAGCAATTACTCTTGATTGTATTGATTGTGACCCCTTTTTCTAGGGAAGTGAGACTATTTATAGTACTAGGTTTTTGTGGGAATGACCTAATATTCCCTTTACATGATTGGCTAAGGTAAGGAGGACATGTGTCCTTCCTTCTTACAGTTTTCTGGCCCCCTTTTGGCAATAGTGGGCTATTTGGGCCTGTTGTGCTTATTCATACTACTTGGGATACTTACTACTTAAGCCCCCTTTTCAGGCATAAGTACATTACATACATTTATACTTACTGAAATACAAATACATATAAATTTTAGATACGTAGATTGATACCCATACTCCGGAGTAGACTTCGTGCGGTTTTTGCTTACGGGGCGTAATACGTGCCATGTGTCACATCCTCATTGGTACACGAAGGCACAATAATTTTGCCCACAACAGACCTAATCAAGAGTTTATGACTAAAATTGCTTCCACTTAAACCAATAAATTCATATGCTTTACTAATTTTAAACATAAAAATGTATTTCTAGTCTAACCGGAAACATACAAATTTAATTAAAATTTAAAGCTCATATAAATTTATAATTTAATCCATTTTATTTAATTTATTTTTCAGTTGAATTAAATGAATTTAAATTAATTCAAGGTTTAATTTTAGTAAAATAATTAGTATAAATAAAATTTATAACAATTATAATATTCAAAATTAAAATCCGAGAAAACAATTTAAATTATTAATTTTAAAATTAATTAAAATTATTTCCAAACTGAAATTCCTAAATTAATATCAAACGTATCAATCGTCTCAAGACGATGCACTTGGGCTTGCGCCCAAGTCCCGTCGAGCTACGAGGCCGCATCGCCTCGCACGACTAATCGTATGGCATACACGAGCAGGCCAAACGCATCGCAGCAAGCCCAGGCCACGCTACGCGCAGCCCGCTCGCTTCGACGCGTCTGGATGCTTCGCTAGGCGCTGCAGCGCGCGCTGTGGCGCATCATGCTCGCTGCCCACACGCGGCTGCTCGCCTGGCTTTGCGCCAATGCCTTCGCCCTTGCCCCTTCGCCCACGCTGCACACGACACAAGGGCAGCATGCTGCCTTGTGCTCGTACGCCATTGCCCTTCCTCGCTGCATTGTACCGCACGGGCGACGAGCTCCCTTGCTCGTCGTCGCGTGCCCGCACTATACAACACCCCTTAAGGGTAACACGTAGCGTCCATTGCTTTGTGCGTGCAAGATTTATGGGCGTGTTATATAAAAAATTTAAAATTTTTAATCCAAAATTAATGACAAATTAATAAATCATATTAATTTCCTAATTTTAGGGCGAAAAACCGAAAATTTATTAATCAATTAATTTCCGATTAACATGTATTCAAATCTAGGTCATAAAAATTAAAAATTTAACATAAATTAACATTTTTTATGGTGGATTTTAATCATGGATACCTAATTAAATTATTAATTAATTATGAAAAACAAATCAATTCTAGATTATTCGAATTTCAACAAATTAATCATAATTATAAATTAGGTTGTATAATTAACAAGTCTAAGCATTCATAATTGTTAAACATATATTGTAGGTCAATCAAAAACTCAAGATTTATCAACAAGAATCGCAAATACTTAATTTAACATCTTAAATTTACAAACTTTTGCTTTCGAAAAACTAAAACCTCCGAAAAGTCATAGTTAGGCTTCGAATTTGGGAATTCTGAGTTCGGCATAAAATAATTACTTTTGTCAAAATTTTAGAATGCCTTTTACATGCGGAATTGACACAAAAATCACTCGATTTGGATGAGTAACGAAGAAACTGCCGAAAAACTGCGTACATATAATTAAATAAACGCAATTTGCAATTAATTACGAAAATTAATCACCCCTTTAATTCTTTGCAAATTTGTAAAATTTAACCATGTTCATGCAATTTAGATTATGAAAATAATAAGAGGCTCGTGATACCACTGTTAGGTTATGATACATATGAATAAACATAAATCATGCGGAAAAACCATAAAGCTAGGAAACATATTATTTACACATAATCATTTAGCATAATTCAGATGCATACACTTTGTAGCGTGCCCTCCCTAGCTGCGCCCGAACCGAACAAGAACAAGTCTTTAGGAATCCAAGTGTCGTCCCTCCGTAGATAGTCCACAGCACGTCCGGATCCGCCTTAAGATTGACCAACTAGAATCGCCCTTAAGGTACTATAGATTTCGGCTAAATAGGCAAGTGTTTGTGGCTGATTTTTGCTTGAAAATCTTACCTTTGAATACTTCAATTCTCGATATAAATATGTGACCCTAGACACCTATTTATAGAGTTATGGAAAAGGACTTGGAATCCTATTAGGATACTAATTTATTTAATTAGAATCTTATTAAAACTCTATTAAACAAATTCTATCTTTATTAGGATTAGGATTTAAATATATGACGAATTCCGATAGCATTAGGATTCGTCACGAACACGAGCACACACACACGCATGCACGCCCGCACGCAGGCCTTGCGGCCCACGCCGAGCGCACAACGCATGGGCCTTGCTTCGCAGCCCATCTTGCTTTGTCGTGCGCGCGCGCCAAGGCTTGGCTGGGCCTGGCCTTGCGCTGGGCCTGGTCGAGCACTTGGCGTGGATGCGTGTGGTTTGCTGGGCGTCGGCCTGGCCTCGTGTTGGGCCTTCGTCTAGCAACCCTCGTCCGATGCTAATTCGTACGATACGCTTTCCGATTAAATTCCCGATTCCGGAATTCATTTCCGATACGAACAATATTTAATATTTCCGATTCCGAAATTAATTTCCGTTTCGAACAAATATTTAATATTTCCGTTTCCGGAATTATTTTCCGATTCCGATAATATTTCCGATTCTGACAATATTTCCGTTTCCGGCCATATTTCCGATTCCGGCAATATTTCCATTTCCAATAATATTTTCCGATACGTACCATGTTTCCGTTTCCGGCAACATCTACGACTTGGATAATATTTATATTTCCGATACGATCCATATTTCCGTTTCCGGCAATATCATCGTTTCCGGAGTATTCATTTCTTAGCTTTGACGATCTCAGCTCCCACTTAAACCAAGATCCGTCGATTCCGAATATCCATAGATGGAGTATTTAATTCCATTAAATACTTGATCCGTTTACGTACTATTTGTGTGACCCTACGGGTTCAGTCAAGAGTAAGCTGTGGATTAATATCATTAATTCCACTTGAACTGAAGCGGCCTCTAGCTAGGCATTCAGCTCACTTGATCTCACTAAATTATTAACTTGTTAATTAATACTGAACCGCATTTATTAGACTTAACATTAAATGCATACTTGGACCAAGGGCATTATTTCCTTCACCAAGTGCTCGACCAGGCCCAGCCAAGCCTTGGCGCGCGACAAGCTCAGCGATGGGCTGCGAGCATGGGCCTCAGCGCTGTGCGCTCGGCGTGGGCTGCAAGGCTTGCGTGCGAGCGTGCGGTGCTTGTGCGCTGCTCGTGTGCGTGACGAATCCTAATGCTATCGAAATTCGTGCATTGATTAAATCCTAATCCTAAAAGACTAAATTTATTATTTAGAGATCTAATAGAATTCTAATTAATAAATTAGTATTCTAACAGGATTCGAATTCCTTTTCCATAGTCCTATAAATATATTCCTAGGGTCATAATTTTAGGCACGTGTTTTCAATAAGTATTCATACAATAAAAAAGTGATTTTTGAGCAGAAAACTCAGTCACTTTCTTGCCCCATAATAGCCGAAATTTATAGTACCTTAAGGGAGATTCTAGTTGGTCAATCTTAAGGCGGATCCGGACGTGATGTGGACTATCTACGGAGGGACGACACTTGGTGTCCTAAAGACTTGTTCTTGTTCGGTTCGGGCGCAGCTAGGGAGGGCACGCTACAAAGTGTATGCACCTAAATTATGCTAAATGATTATGTGTAAATAATATGTTTCCTGGCATTAAGGTTTTCCGCATGATTTATGTTTTGTCACATGTATCGTAACCTAACATTAAGTACGTGTTGTGATTGATTTTGTAGTATGTTTGAATAGTTATGTTTAAATCGAATTGGATAGTAAACTCTAGTTTTTATTGCAGTGCTTCCAATTGCACTGAAATTTATTTGCTTTAGTTGAACTATTTGGAAGTCTGGTAAAGACCTTGAGAAGTTGAAGAAGGTGAGTAAATGGATGAAAACCGTATCAAAACTTTGCAATTATACGAGTTAAGAAAAGTATATGGACCTGGGGGAAATGTTGTTTTGTTGGATTAATTTTTGTTTGGGGGCAGGGTTCATGCACAATACATATGACGCATGTCTGGCTAATCAACTGAATGGATACAGATTGGAGAAGTAGCTTTGGATCACTCAGATGAACGTGCCTTAGGTCTTCATTTGCTTCATTTTTCAGAGGTAAGACTTGTTCAATCCCAAAATGGCAGGCTGTTTTCAGATTTCAGATTGCACAAATTTAGATTCTTGAAGTTATGTTGACCTAAGTAAGTATTTAGCTGATGTTGTAAAACTTTTGTCAGATTGTTGAAGAAGCTTGTAGCAATCTCTTGCCGAATGTGCTGTGTGAGTACCTGTATAACTTGTCAGAATTTTTCACAAAGTTCTACCCCAACTGTCAGGTATGGAATTAACATTTCTCTCAAATCAATTTTTTCCCTCTTGATCAATTTACTTTTACTGGAACTTTGGAAGGTTGTCTTTCTGTTTTTAGAATCTATGTTTGGGAAATTTACTGATCTTACCGTTGAACTATACAGGTGGTTGGCTCACCAGAAGAAACAAGCTGACTGTTGTTATGTGAAGCAACTGCGGTGGTAATGAGAACATGTTTTAATCTTCTTGGTATTACCCCAGTCTACCAAATATGACAAGTTAATTGCAATTGTTGCAGTATTTATAGTGGGCATTAACAATATTGAAATTCGTTATTGAGTTTACCAGTATACAGTTGTCTGGTTATGTTTTCATATTTATGTAAAATCTTTATGTTACATTGTTGCTTATTTCCATCCATTTACTTCTTTTTTCCTTAAAGCTTTCTCATATATAATGTTTGTTGCTGTTATAATAGAGAAAAAAAATCATTCACCGTGAATTGAAGTCATCCAACATTCTCATAAATGTGAATTTAAAGGCCAAAGTTGCCGATTTTGGATTTACAAGAGTTGGTCCTGCTGATGGTGGTCAAACTCATATTTCAACCAAGGTCAAAGGGACTGGAATATCTTGATCTAGAGTACATGAAGACCTATTAAATCACCCCAAAAAGTGATGTCTACCCTTATGGGATTTTGCTTTTGGGATTCTGACTGGACGTCGTCCTATGGAACCCAAAAGACCTATTGACGAGAGGGTAACCATCAGATGGGTAAGCTTCTTATTTTCTGTTTTCAAGCTCTTTTGGTTCTGTCATAGTGTCTAAGTGACTGCTGAATAAAGGTTTGTCTTCTTAACTATACCACTTAAAAAACACTGTTTATAATGTTATCATGTCCTGGATGTTATCATTCGTACTTGTTATATGTGATTAGGGAGGAATTGAAGGAATTAGATATCCTTGAGTTGGATAAATTTAATAATCGATTTGAGTTGATTTCATTGAATGTGTGACTTGTGTTGGACTGTGTGCTTGACCCTCCTTGCCATGTCTTGATTTTTATCCCATTGTTTGAGCTCTTAGATCACAAATTTCTTAAGTATTCAGTTTCCATGGAAGTATCATTCATGTATGGAGTGGAGTATATGCTCTTTAAGCTTCAGAGTTCAATGTGATGATAATGGTTACTTACTCTAAACTCCAAATTTATTTTACTCATTTACACAAATGAGTAAATTCATTTTGCTCATTTCATAAATGAGTAAATCCATTTTGCTCATTTCCACAAATGAGTAAATTCATTTTGCTCATTTGCATAAATGAGTAAATTCATTTTGGGATTTTGCAGCATATCAGATGCTTTAACTCATTCTTTTATCTCACCCTCCTCCCTCTTGTTTTATTGAGATCTGCTGTAGTTTCTGATTGAAGTTTAATCCATTTGATTTTCAAAATTGCAGCAACCAGCTGTCCCTGGAGCTTTGTTTGAAGAGAAACCACAATCTGCCAATGATGCTTGGAGGAAACTCCATTCGGAGTTGAAGAGACATACTTCATTACTCCACATTATTAATCTTCTTGAAATGTCAGCGCAACACAAAGCAGGCAACAAGCAGCTAACTTCCTCGAGTCTCATGTTACAATATGAGTTTTGATGATCAGGATATTTTCTGTGATTGCAATATGCTTCTGGATGAGCTTTCTTCTCCAAGTAAGATGCGGTGACTCAAACTGTCGCTATTCGTGAATATGAGAAACCTTGTAAAGCTTTACTTTAGTTGATAAAATTTGTGCTCAAAAGTGCAGCCGTCTTGGACAAATTAGTTATTTTCTACAACAAGAAGGATGAACTTTATTCATCAGAGGAATACGAGTTCATTTTGCAGTTATCAGGCTTTCCAAGAGCCTCGCGGAAGGCAAAGGTTGTCTTTGCTTGAGAAATATAGTAATGCTAATACTTTGTATTTAGTAACTCATAGCTAGGTGCGTAGGTGCATCGTGGGTGTTTATAATTACTCCTTAGATGATATCTTTTGTTTAGGAGATAGGACCCCTATTGCAAAATTCAGTGTTGCTGCTACTGGTAGTGGCCTAGTGTTAAAATCAGAGATTGTTAGGAAAATGGTTCCATTGTAGTGATTTTGGTTCTTCAAATTGTAGTCAGATGCGGTTTTTAAAATATAATCAAGGGGTAATTCTTTCTTGTTATACTTAATTCAAACTTTCATAGCGTCTTTACTTGTACTTGTGCACATAGTGCAAATTGATCAAGAACCTCCAACTCGTCCTACTTACGGACTTACCAATGATTGCGATATTGATTTACATTCTCATTTGGCGCATTGGAAGCAGCCATAAGCATACGGTTATTCTGTTTCATACTATTTTGATGTAGCAAGTTTCATATTTTATTGAAAAATTCTTGTAATTGGTTATACTCCATAACTCTTATAGGCATAATTTCCTTACTGACAAATTCTACTCATGCTTTAACAAACTCATATTTTAAAATATAGATAATGAGCACAAATATATTCTCATTTAGATACAATGAGAAGATCTTTAAAATTCAAACTTTAATATTTGCTCATTTAGAAACAATGAGCAAAAGTTTTGAATATTAGCAAAATCGAACTTTAAAATATAATTAATGAACTTTAATATTTGCTCATTTAGACACAATAAGCAAAAGTTTAAAATCGAACTTTAATATTTGCTCATTTAAAAACAATGAGCAAATGTTTAAAATCCGAACTTTAATATTTGCTCATTTAGACACAATGAACAAAATTTTTAAATCGAATCTATAATATTTGCTCATTTAGAAACAATAAGCAAAAGTTTAAAATCGAACTTTAATGAGCAAATGTTTAAAATTCGAACTTTAATATTTTCTCATTTAGACACAATGAGCAAAATTTAAAAATCCGAACTTTAGTATTTGCTCATTTAAAAAAAAAAATTAAAATCGAAACTATAATATTTGCTCATTTAGACACAATGAGCAAAAGTACAGATTTTAATATTTGCTCATTTAAAAACAATGAGATAATGTTTTAAATTCGAACTTTAATATTTGCTCATTTAGACACGATGAGCAAAAGTTTAAAGTCCGGATTTTAATATTTGCTCATTTAGACACAATGAGCAAAATTTTAAAATCGAAATTATAATATTTTCTCATTTAGACACAATGAGCAAAAGTTTAAAATCGAACTTTAATATTTGCTCATTTAAAAACAATGAGCAACTGTTTAATATTTGCTCATTTAGATACAATGAGCAAAATTTTAAAATCCGAACTTTAATATTTGCTCATTTAGACACGATGAGCAAAAATTTAAAATCGAAACTATAATATTTGCTCATTTAGACACAATGAGCAAAAGTTCGGATTTTAATATTTGCTCATTTAGAAACAATGAGCAAATGTTTAAAATCCGAACTTTAATATTTGTTAATTTAAAAACAATGAGAAAATATTTTAAATTCAAACTTTAATATTTGCTCATTTATACACGATGAGCAAAAGTTTAAAGTCCGGATTTTAATATTTGATCGTTTAGACATAATGAGCAAATGTTTAAAATCCTTTAATATTTGCTTATTTAGAAACAATGAGCAAAAAATTTAATAGAAACTATAATATTTGCTCATTTAGAATCAATGAGCAAAAATGTAAAGTTTGGATTTAAATATTTGCTCATTTAGACACAACGAGCAAAAACTTTAAAGCTCATATTACTTAACATTCAAAAAAATTGCTCATTTTTTATATAGTTTACACAAATGAGCAAATATTTTTGCTCATTTTTTATAGTTTAAACAAATGAGCAAATATTTTTATCTGCTTTTAAAATTTTAAAGTCTAAGTTTGTTATTATTAAAAACTTTTGCTCATTGTGTCTAAATGAACAAATATTTTAAAATCTCACATTACTTAACATTCAAAAAATTGGCTCATTTTTTATGGTTTACAAAAATGAGCAAAAAAATTTGGTCATTTTTTATAGTTTACACAAATGAGCACAAATTTGCTCATTTTTTATAGTTTACACAAATGAGCAAATATTTTTGCTCATTTTTAAAACTTTAAAGTTCGGGTTTGTCAATATTCAAAATTTTTGCTCATTGTGTCTAAAAGAGCAAATATTTTAAAATCTCACATTACTTAACATTTAAAAGTTTTGCTCATTTTTTTATAGTTTACACAAATGAGCAAAAAGAATTGCTCATTTTTTTTAGTTTACAGAAATGAGCAAATATTTTTGCTCATTTTTAAAACTTTAAAGTTCTGGTTTGTCAATATTCAAAACTTTTGCTCATTGTGGGTAAATGAGCAAATATTTAAATTCTATGATTACTTAACATTAAAAAAATTCTTATTTTTTATACGTTACACAAATGAACAAAATATTTTTGCTCATTATTTATATTTTAAAGTTCGAGTTGTTAATATTTAAAAATTTACTCATTGTCTCTAAATGAGCAAATATTTTAAAATCTTAGATTACTCAACATTCAAAAAAATTGCTCATTTTTAATAATTAACACAAATGAGCAAATATTTTTACTCATTTTTTGTAGTTTACACAAATGAGCAAATATTATTTTTAAAAAAAGATTCTCATTTAATTTTCTTTTTGCTCAATTTTTGTACTTTTTCCCCTCATTTGCGCAAAATGAGCAAAATTTTCCAACCTTAAATATTATGCTTCGTAACTTTTTTGCTCATTTAAATATTTTGATCATTAAAACTTATTTTACCCATTTATATTTTTTTGCTCATTTAAATATGACAAAATTATTTGTATTTTGAGTGTAGTTCTAAAGCCATGGCCATTCCTATGTCAAAAAAAAAAAGCCATAGACATGAATATTTGATTAACCTTCAAAGCTAGTTTGCCTTATACTCCATTTATGCGCACTTGCTAACTAATGGATTCCAAATAAAACAATAATAATATACTGTTTTTGCTTGCTTGAATCTAATGTTTCAAAGAAACCCCATAAAAACCCCAATTGAATTAAATTGAAATACAAATCGGCATCTTCTTCACAATCTTTCACCTTCGTTTCTGCCATTGATGCTACCATCACACTCTCACCATCTTCCTCCACCATCTCAACCCCTTCGCCGCAATCGCCATTTCCGTTCTCCTCCACCAAAGCTACGAATCAACCTCAGCTTATCTCTCCTCTCTCCACCTTCACCAAATTAAATTCCACCGCGAACTCGGCTTCCATGAGCTAGCCTATTGACGTCACACTCCATCTCTCTTCAATTACTCATCCATGGAAGCCAAATCATCGTCGTCATCATCATTTCTCTGTGTTGGATTGAATTTGTGCATTGCGTAGTTTAATCGAACAAATAAAATAACAGTTTAGTTAGAAATTGTTGGAAATTTGTGCAATTATTAGGATAACAGGAGGATAAGATTATGATTAGAAGTTGAAGAAATAAATGAAGAAGACAAAGGAAGAACGTGGGTTAGAGTTGTTAGCTAAATAAGTAATTGGAACGACTTAACTGGATATTGCGTAATACGAACTGAAACGATTGTCGTGCCGTGGCCGGACCACTGCTCTAAAAGACAATTCCGCGCTACCTCCGATGCAGTAGAACGCTTGCGGTTTCCCTCCAGGGTTTGCACGACACCGAGAATTATGTGCACTCACAATCCCCGATTGGAGACCAGAATATTTGCCCAAAAAAGAGAGGAATTTGAGAGAGAGATTGATTGTAAGTTTCTGTCTATTTTGTGGAAATAAACGATGAATTTATAATGAGGCTTTTGGGAAACTGTAACAGCAAAAAACGGCTAGTGGAGAAGTTACGGGAGTAATGGGGAACTGCAACAGTCATAAAACGGCTAGTGGGGAGTAATGACGTGATTAATGGAGCAGTTTCCAAAGTTAGTGGGTTGATTAAGTCTTCTGACTTAATCAAACCGCCCTTGACCAAAAAGAATAACCCGGCCCACAAAACCCACCCCACGCCCGCGAACCGCATTCGCCAAGTACCAAGTACCAAGTACCAAGGCTCAAGGCCCAAGGCCCAAGGCCCATGGCCCACGGCCCACGCCCGAGCCCGGCCCGGCGCGCGCGCGCGCCTGTGTGTGTTGTGACCACCCATGCTACTCACATGCTTTCTTAAACAAATATTTTCCTCAAACCCCCAAATATAAACATTGAATATGGTTTGTGTTTTTCCCATGTGGGACTTTTCATATTCCCACATTTTCCCACTCATTTTCTTTTGTTTTCTCACTAGGATTTTTTAAAGTTCTATTTTTCCTTTCAGCAATCCCGTTTTGTTCGGGTGTGTAAGGAGCTGTTGTTTCGTGAACTATACCATTCTGTTCACAAAATGCCTTAAGAGTGTTAGGGTCATACTCACCCCCCTATCACTCCTAAGTCTCTTGATTTTCCTGTCTAGCTGGTTTTCAACTTCAGCCTTGTACTTGAGGAACATCTCCTCAGCCTCATCCTTAGACCTGAGAAGATAAACCATGGTGAATCTAGAGCAGTCATCAACAAAAGTAATGTAATATCTTTTACCGCCCCTGCTTTCATAGTTTTTAAAATCCCCCAAGTCACTATGAACAAGTTCTAGTACTTCTGTCTGTCTATCTATTGATTTAAAGGGTTTCTTTGCAAATTTTGCTTCAACACATACTTCACATTTTGCAAAATCAGTTTTAGAAAATCTTGGAATCATGTTCATTTGTTTGAGTCTTTTAATTGAAGCAATATTAACATGACCCAATCTAGCATGCCATAAATCAATAGACTCAGCAATATAAGCAGAAGAAGTACTAGCTTTCTTATTCATAATTTCAATGGAAACATCAAGAGTAAACAACCCCCCATTACAAAAACCCTTTCCCACAAATTCCCCATTGTGAGTAATAACTAGCCTATCAGAATCAAAGGACAACTTCAAACCAGCTTTCATAAGTAAACTACCGGAAATTAAATTCCTACGCATTTCTGGAATATGCAAAACATTAGTTAAAGTGAGTGTTTTTCCAGAAGTGAGAGTGAGAACGATCTTCCCTTTGCCTTGAACAGTTGCAGAAGCAGAGTTACCCATGAATACATTTTCACCATCAGTCTTCTCGTAGGAAGTGAACATTTATTTGTTGGTGCAAATGTGCCTGGTTGCTCCTGTATCAACTATCCACTCAGCAACATCACCTGCCAGATTAGCTTCTGAAACAACAGCAATAAAATTGTTAGGATCAGCAACTGCTTCAACAAGGTGAGCTTGATTCTGATCTGGCTTCTTCTTGACCCTGCAATCCCTGGACTTGTGACCAGCCTTCCCACATTCAAAACAGTTACCCTTAAACTTATACTTCTGAATTTTCCCTTGAGGCTTGAACTGACTGCCCTTCCCCTTAAACTTATCAGAATAGAAATTGCCCCTAGGTTCAACCAGATTAGCTTTAGCAGACCCAGAAAATACAAATTGACCCTTATCCTTAATACGGTTCTCCTCCTCAGTTTTTAGGTGACCTACGAGTTCCTCTAGGGTAAGGTCTTTCTTCTTATGTATTAACTGGTTTCTAAAGTCTTTCCATGAGGGTGGCAGTTTCTCAATTAAAACAATAGCAAGAGTTATATCACATATACTCAAACCCTCGGCAGCCATAGCAATATAGATATTCTCATATGCATGAATCTGATCAATAATAGGTTTATCATCTTCAACTTGAAAACCTAACCATTTACTAACACAATAACGTTTCGTACCGGCATCATCAGTTCCATACTTTTTCTCTAAACCATCCCAAATATCCCTAGCATGATTATAGCCCATGTAAATGTCAAGCAAAACATTCGACATATGATGCAACAGCATTCCCTTACAAGTTCTATCATCCTTAGTAAACTTAACCTCAAAATCATGCAATTCATCATCATTAACAGGTTTCACAACATCAGAAATAACATACGCAACATCAATTTGCTCCAAATAAAATCTCATCCTAACAGCCCAACGTTTATAGTTTTTCCCATCAAGAGGTTCCAATTTCGACATATCAGGAATAAGATATTTCGACATATTCATAGCCATAACAGAATAATTGTCTTTTAGATTGTTAGCTAAATAAGTAATTGGAACGACTTAACTGGATATTGCGTAATACGAACTGAAACGATTGTCGTGCCGTGGCCGGACCACTGCTCTAAAAGACAATTCCGCGCTACCTCCGATGCAGTAGAACGCTTGCGGTTACCCTCCAGGGTTTACACGACACCGAGAATTATGTGCACTCACAATCCCCGATTGGAGACCAGAATATTTGCCCAGAAAAGAGAGGAATTTGAGAGAGAGATTGATTGTAAGTTTCTGTCTATTTTGTGGAAATAAACGATGAATTTATAATGAGGCTTTTGGGAAACTGTAACAGCAAAAAACGGCTAGTGGAGAAGTTACGGGAGTAATGGGGAACTGCAACAGTCATAAAACGGCTAGTGGGGAGTAATGACGTGATTAATGGAGCAGTTTGCCTTATACTCCATTTATGCGCACTTGCTAACTAATGGATTCCAAATAAAACAATAATAATATACTGTTTTTGCTTGCTTGAATCTAATGTTTCAAAGAAACCCCATAAAAACCCCAATTGAATTAAATTGAAATACAAATCGGCATCTTCTTCACAATCTTTCACCTTCGTTTCTGCCATTGATGCTACCTTCACACTCTCACCATCTTCCTCCACCATCTCAACCCCTTCGCCGCAATCGCCATTTCCGTTCTCCTCCACCAAAGCTACGAATCAACCTCAGCTTATCTCTCCTCTCTCCACCTTCACCAAATTAAATTCCACCGCGAACTCGGCTTCCATGAGCTAGCCTATTGACGTCACACTCCATCTCTCTTCAATTATTCATCCATGGAAGCTAAATCATCGTCGTCATCATCATTTCTCTGTGTTGGATTGAATTTGTGCATTGCGTAGTTTAATCGAACAAATAAAATAACAGTTTAGTTAGAAATTGTTGGAAATTTGTGCAATTATTAGGATAACAGGAGGATAAGATTATGATTAGAAGTTGAAGAAATAAATGAAGAAGACAAAGGAAGAACGTGGGTTAGAGTTGTTAGCTAAATAAGTAATTGGAACGACTTAACTGGATATTGCGTAATACGAACTGAAACGATTGTCGTGCCGTGGCCGGACCACTGCTCTAAAAGACAATTCCGCGCTGCCTCCGATGCAGTAGAACGCTTGCGGTTGCCCTCCAGGGTTTACACGACAACCGCATTCGCCAAGTACCAAGTACCAAGTACCAAGTACCAAGTACCAAGTACCAAGTACCAAGTACCAAGTACCAAGTACCAAGTACCAAGTACCAAGGCCCAAGTACCAAGGCCCAAGGCCCAAGGCCCACGCCCGAGCCCGGCCCGGCGCGCGCGCGCGTGTGTGTGTTGTGACCACCCATGCCACTCACATGCTTTCTTAAACAAATGTTTCCCTCAAACCCCCAAATATAAACATTGAATATGGTTTGTGTTTTTCCCATGTGGGACTTTTCATATTCCCACATTTTCCCACTCATTTTCTTTTGTTTTCTCACTAGGATTTCCAACAAGAGTTGGAGGAGGAGAGAGAAAGGAGTGAAAGCTGGGATTTGATTTACCCTGTACTCCAGTAGGCAACGATTTTGTTTCATTTTAGATGCTTATACAGATTAATTTCGTGCCGTGAGATCAATATATTATGTACGGCTAAGATCTCTTCTCATCCTTCTCATTATAAGGATCTTCTATATATATACATATATATATATATATATATATATACATATATATATATATATATATATATATATATATAAAGGAGGCGTATTTGCTGAAATATTAGAGAGCCACCTAGGATTACTAATGGTTTCGGCGAATGAAAAATAAGATTTTCCAATTTATTTTTGAATTAAAAAAATTGATTGCCGCGTAGATAATTAATTAGGTGACACGTAGATATTTTAATTAATTAATTACTAATATATACAACTTCATCTAAAATCAAACACTCTAATAATCTAAAATCAAATTCATCCAAAATCAAATACTAATCTAAAATAAAATAAATAAAATTCAATTTAAATCAAACATTAATCCAATAGGCATATTTGCTGAATTATTAGAGCGTCACGTAGGATTACTAATGGTTTCGATCAATTAAAATAAGATTTCTAATTTATTTTTGAAAAAAAATCAATTGCCACGTAGATAATTAGTTATGTGCCACGTAGATATTTTAATTAATTAATTACTAATATATACAACTCCATCTAAAATCAAACACTCTAATAATTGAAAAATAAATCTAAAACAAAATTCATCCAAAATCAAACACTAATCTAAAATAAAATAAATAAATTCAACTTAATCAAACAATAAATCAATTTTAGAGCGCATCGTAGGAAATCTAATGGTTACGGCCAATGAAAAATAAGATTTCAAAATTATTTTTTAATTAGAAAAGTCGAGTGCCACGTAGATAATAATTTTTATTGATTAATTATTAATATTACGCATATACAATTTCATCCAAAAACAAACACTATCATAATTAAAAAAAATATCTAAAATGAAATTCAATGCAAAATAAAAAACTAATCTAATCTAATCTAATATATAAAATTGGTATATACATAAGAGTTTTATTTAAACATAACAATTTAATAGAATCCGTGCATCGCACGGGCTAAAATCTAGTGTTATCCAATTATAGGAAAGGCTTAACAAATTCTAACTATTAAACTATACTGGCAAAAAATTTCTTATAGGAGAACTAAAACTGATTGTAATTTCCCTAACAACAAAAATATACAAATAAAACTCATCTAAAAGTCTCAAAATGTCGATGACGATTTATCCACCTTTAATCATTTGCATGGAAACCATACATTATAAGATTCTCCTTCTCTACAAAATGAATTGCAGGTAATTAAGCAAGAAAAATAAACAACAGACTTCCAATATGCTTAAGAAAAATACAGAATAATGTGCTTAGTGAGAGGGGGATGTGGTACTACAACTTGAATTGCATCATGAAAATAAACAATCGAAATGTTGAATTAAAACACCCTATAATCTCATACCGTTTCAAAAATGATCAGTAAAAAAGTCTATTAGTGGGTGGTTAAATTTGAATAAATGCTACAGGAGAAGGGGAGAATATTTGGGGATTGAATTAAATTGACATTGAAAATCATTAAGGTTGGAGAGTTAAAGGGGAGGTGAAGAATGGGGAAGATGAAGTAGGGGATGGTTGTTTAAGCATAATTAAGTTGAGTATTTATCCTAATTTTTGGAACTCCCTCCGTCCCATTTTTATAGTCCTGTTTCTTTTTTGAGCTTTCCAAAATTATAGACATGTTTCTATTTTTAGCTATTAAGTTTTCCACTTTTCCATATACTATACTAATTAAAAGTGCATTGAAAACCCAACAAAACTTTCCCACGTACTATATTTCCTTTTTCATGTACTATATTCCACTTTCTCATACAAATCAATTAGTGAATTGTTTTACAACGCCCTAGCTTTACACAAAAACGCCCTTAAATATCTTACTTTTCCTATATTACCCTTACTAAACCCCTCCCCTTTAACCCTTTTCACTTGATGTTCTGTCTACTCACAGTCTGCTTTATCTCTCTCTTCTCTCACAGATCTGGTCTGTAATGCTTCCACCATAGTCCTTACCTGCCACCTCCACCATGTCGGCCACCTTCACCTACTTGTCGCTCCCACCAGGTTTCGGTCATCACAACCCCTCCTTTCTCCCCCTATCCCGTTGGTCGTTTCTCTCCCCTCACCCCACCACACACACAACTCCTACGAGCCACCAAGACGCCCTCCTCTTCCTGTATCACCAACTGGCCCACTAAAGCCGCTACCAAATATGTTATCAATATAAGGATTTTTTCACCTGAGTTTACTTTTTTTTGAAGGCATGATGTTTCATTACTCGAGGTGTTATAAATCGTCAAAATGGGCGTCATGCCATCAATCATAATCGGAGATGAAACTTGGGAAATAATTGGAGAAGACTTGCTAATTTTGAGTGTTAACCAAGAAAATCACTACACTTTTATTAGTCTAAACAATGAGGAAGACTACATATAGCGTAGTTTAGCCTTATTGGAAGACTAAAATTGTGTGAGTGCGGCCCAAAGAGAACAGTAATCTAGTCACACCTAAGGGCTAGACTATGTTAGATGTAGTTTTCCCATTGGACTGGACTAGAATTATCTTAGTCTTCCATGAGGTGCGGACTTTGCGGACTTAGATTGACCTATTGTGGCCACCGGTATAGACTCATTTAGATGTAGTCCCGCCCCTTTTCACCGAAAAGTATTTTTTAGACCTGAAAAAAGTACGATTTATGTGGGTGATTACGATACTACGACATGTCTTAAGAGGAAGGGTGCATACTACTTAGTGTGGTGGTGCTCCTTTATGTGTGGTCCGTGTGGAAGTATGGGTGAAGTTGGCTAGGGAGCATATCGGGTCGAAGGCCGACGAGGTTGTCAATGTCTGGGTCGTCCAGAACTATGGTTGTTGGTGTGTTTGAAAAGAGTGATAGAGGGTAGAAAAGAGGGTAAGAGAAAAGGGTAAGAAACTAAGAAAGTATGGTAAATAATTAACAAGGTGTAGAATAGGAAAGAGTGGGATAAAGTAGGGCGTTTTTGTGTAATAGTAGGGCGTCATTTAACAATGCTCATCAATTATCAATGTCCCATATTCCAATTTTTCCTGTACTATATTACACTTTTCTTAAAACCCATGTTCTTACTCAAACGAGACTATAAATATGGGATGGAGGGACTAAAATTCTAGTAAATTAAAGAGACGAGGATTAGTAGTATGCAATATACTACGTAATAAATAATGGCAACAAAATGGAATAATGAATGGCCATTACTTCTTTATAACAAAAAGTAAATAGAAAGATTATTAAGGTTATGACACGTGTCTGGAGTTGCTTACGTGTCATCGAAATGATGTTGGTTGTGTTTTTTAAATACTAGGTATTGATTGATTTATAATCTCAAATTTCAGATTTGTCAATTACAACCTCAAACTCTTTAGTTCACTCTACTCTAGAGAAAAATATCATTGGTTTGAGGTTGTTCGCACAATTTGTCACGAATTGCACAAACAGTCTAACTATACTAAAGGATAGTTTTAGGGAAGAGAGATTCCTCATATCTAGCATTTTTGTAGTAATGAAAGTCTCTCCTACTCCACTCTACATGAACACAAGACGATTTACTTACTAATCTAGATTGTGCACTAGCACAAACAATTTTCATCCACTGGTCATGGTATGGTTCAAAAAGTCTAGATTTGTGTTTTTGGATCCTTACCTAGGAATCAATCGGTTAACCGGGATAACTAAGCGAATAGGAATAAGGTTCAACAAAAATTATGGCCACTCACTTGTATTTGAGTAACTTTAAACACATACAATATTCCTTGGGGGCCGATTTCACTGTCAATAGCTCCGCGCCTAACAAGTCACCAAGAGAACAACCAAAATCCACGTATCGCACTTTCTCTTAGGTTTGAAACAAGGCAACAAACATACAAGACCAGCCTAAGTCACCTAGCATGCTCATACATTCATCTCAACCAAAAGCATAACATAACAACACCTACCAAAGGCTAACATACACCAAGATTATATTACATATAAGTAAAGGAAAATGGAGCTTTCATGCTATAATTCTAACAAGGGTCACCCATCCCCTAGGACTAACCGCCTCTACTAACACATGGTAGTACTTAAACCTAGAAGATCTAAGAAAATCATACATGAAAACATGATTTTCTATTTCGGGTATAGAAACTCAACCTAAATGATGAACTTGAAGATGAATATAAATAACATACCATTTTGGGTAAATAAATTCAACAAACAATCATGAACTAAAATAAACAAAACTACAAAGAAAGCGTTAATTGAAAGCAATAAAGAGATTGAGTTAAAGAAATATATTTGACTTGAATTGAAAGTGGATAACATGCTCCAAATGTGCAGAATTGAAAGCATGAAAAGCAATAATTAAGCTAACTAAAAGTGTTTAAACAAAGAAAATAATTAAGTGGTGAGAGTGAGAAAGAATCCTAAAAACCAAGGAAATTCCAAAAAGTACAACTACACTAAATCCCTCTACACATGTTGGGCTTAGGGTACGTTCTATTATACAAAGGGGACATGTGCCCAAGAAGTAGGGTAGCTGCCAAGTGCGAACGATGCTTCAACAAATCGGCACGGTATGGTAAGAGGACCATACACCTTCATTAAGGTGGAAGATGTGAGGTTAACGTCCGTGTAGGGACGATGCATGGTTCGTGTCATGGCTGTGTGGTCTATGTCGTTTATGTCCGTAGGTTCCGTGAGCATGGTGGTAGCAAGGGTTGAACGATTTGTGCAAGGATCGTGCCCCTAACTACTCTACTTTTCTAATACTATTCTCCTTTGCAGAGAAGCTCTCCTTGGCCCTTGGACTTGACTTTGTTGGAGCTTTCTATTCTAACGTACTCCTCTTCCTCCTTCACGTGAGTCCATTTATGATACCGATGAGAGGGAAACAAGGAAGTGTGAAGACTACTCTCGTTCCTCTTGAGTGCAAAACTTTTCTCTTTCGGATTAGCAAACTCATAATTACAATGCATCGCTTTACCATAGCTTGAAAATAGGAAGAAAATAGCTCTTTGTAAAAACAAAAAAAAAGAAGCAAAGAAAGGCAAAGAAATAGGATTTTCTCTAAACGCAACTTATATGCACATAAACTACACTAATTGTACATAAAGGAGTCTTTAAATACACTTAAAGATGAGCAAATTAAAGCACATTAGGAGTAATCTCTTATATGCGTAGTAGTTATTTCTCTCAATCTCCCCTAATCTTCAGCCGTGATTGCATTGATTAGTAAGTTTAACTAAATAACTACTTTCTCTATCTCTTTTATTCTTTACGTATTCCGTTTTGGGTGTCTCCTTTTTAATCATTATGTTTGGAATATTTCATTTTATATTGTAACATAAATGCCTCTAATATTCTGTCAAAAATCGTATCAAGTGATTGTTTTAACCAATCAATTAAATCTCACACATTTCCACTAGGGTACTAAATCTCTAACACTTCCCCAACGTTAGATTTTGGATAAAATTGCAAAAAATATCAAACTAACGTAATTTGCATTGTTTAAATAAATAAAAAGAAATATTTGTCTACATTAATTAATTGCTAAATCACATTCATGATACCGAGTAAAGAATAAAAAGGGAATAAGGTAGTAGTACGCATCATAATAATCTCAAATTTGAAATCCAAAACACAAAAGGTAAAATAATGTCCTAACCTAAAGAGCAGTACTTCCACCGTTCTTTATTAGATGACACAATTTTTTTTCACGTTTACCAATGCAATGTTTCAAACATTAATATCTTTAATTATTAATGGGTAAAAAATTACTCCCCCCGTTCTTGAATGTTAGTCGCTTTTGGAATCTAAGACAATCCAACAAAAGTACAATTATCACATTAATTTCAATAGAATATAACCCATTTGGGTAGGAGAGAGAAACAATTGGGGGGTTTAATAATACAATTTTACTTGAGAGTAAACAAGTGGGCCTTTGTGATAATATAAAGGTATAAAGGGGATAAATGTTAGACGAATAAGAAAAAATTCCAAAAGGGACTAATAAAAAAGAACAAATCAAATAAGAAAGGGGAATAACATTCAAGAACAGAGGGAGTATAAAATTTTGATATTATAAAACTATACCATGAGATTATAACAAGACCCCACATGGCTATATTATTTTATGATAATTTGCCTTATTTTTTTTTATTGTTTACATCACCTCACATGCTAAATAAAAATATACAAAAATAGATCACGCTTAACAATATAATTTTTTGGACAAACCGGCCTAGGTTCCCATTCATTTGATTAAAGCGAATTGATCACCAATTTTAGAAAATTTAATGTTCTCAAATGCATGCAAACCTGCCAAAGTAGTATCATGGTAAGATTTTCTATACAAAAAAAATCCTTGTAATGAATATTTCCATGCTAAAGTCAATTTAAATAAGTTCCTCATTCTCGAATCCCGATCTCTATTCCATTTTCAATTCCTTTCCTGATCCAAAGAGTCAAGGTCCTTCCAAATCGACCCTTAAATGTGTGGCGGAGACTCCTTTTGAAATTAAATGTTTTAAGCTGTAGGGGCATTATCTTGAATTTTGATTTTCAAATGTTCAAAAATCGAATAACGTCATGTAGCATGATTCTCGTAGTTGGCTCCCCTTGAGGGATGGATTGTAAAAAATTAAGTCAACTCTTGCCAATAATGCTTCTTGATAAATTGGTCCAAGTTTGGTGCACTTGGCCATTTTCAAACAAATTTGGTTAAGTCTCTAAAACTTACATTTCAAAACCGATTTTTCCCAGAAAACTCCAAGTCCGGAAAAGGAAAGAACCATTAGCCCCCTACACCCTTCGAGGGGAATTGTTTTCTATAACATAAACTTCCTGTGCTTGGGAAGATTCACCATTCTTATATGCGTTATTGCGGGGTGCAGATTGGGTTTTATCATCATTGCTAGCTTTGAGCGCTTTGGATGATATCGTCTTCTATCTTGATGCCCACATTGTAGACCCTTTTGAAGGAATCCAGACCTAGGCACCTAATGCATTGCTTGAATGCGGGGTCCATATTGTCTATGAATGTTTGCACTAGTTCAGGTTCAGACGACCTTTGAATCAGTCGGGCCACATGTTCCCTCCATCTAGAAAAGTAAGTAGTGAAGCCTTCGTCCTTTATCTGAGAAAGAACATCAAGCTCACGCATGATTACCTGAAAGTATATGTTGGAATAATATTGTTTGATGAAAACATTGGAAAAATCCTCCCAGGTGGAGAAAGTTTTAGGATCCTGTTGATAAAACCATTTCTATGGAGTTTCTTCCAAGGACAAAGGAAATGTGGGAAGATACATAAACTTGTCCACACCTCTAAGATTCATTGCACCCATAAAGCTCATGAGGTGATTTATGGGGTTTTCAGTCACCTTTAACTTAGGCAGGTTGGATGAGTTGAACTTCTCTAGTAGTTTTCCAGAGAGTTTGCCAGGTTCAAGAGAGAAGTATTTGCTTCTCATAGTCTGCTGAAGGACCATTTTCTCGATTTTCTTTTCATTATCGAGTTTAGTTTGGACTTGTACAACTATTAAGGATTGATTTTCTAGAAGGGGTTGCTCCATGACGGCATACATTTGTTCAATTTGTGCTTGGAGAGATTCTAGCAACATGTTTCTTATCGGTGCGGGAAAGAATTGAGGCCGAAAGACTGGCTGGAAAAGGAGAATGATGGCTGAGATGGGAGTAGTAACTTCTGGTATTATAGTGGAAGGTTCGCGACGCTCTAATCTTTGGCCTGCAGATCGGTACCACATGGTGGAACCGACCCTATGTAAAAGACATCTTGAAAACTTTAGGGATTAGTGAACGTCAAAACCGACTGATTTTGGGTAGAACTTTTAGACTCGGAATTTTTCGGAAACGGTTTGAAAACATTTCTTTAGTGAACATCAAGGATATTTGGCATGAACGGTATGAGGCCGATCATATATAAGGATGGCAGTCACATCCGAATCCGAACCGAGTCCGACCCGATCCGAAGTAAAAGATTCGATCCGAATCCGATTAAAAAAAGTTCGAATCCGAATCCGATAAAAAAGCCCGAATCCGAATAGCTATGGATCGGGTATGGAGTCTGTGAGACTCCGATCCGAATTTGATCCGAATCCGAGTCTGAATCCGACCCGAATCCGACTCCGAATCTGAGTCCGAACCCCAGTCCGAATCCAAGTCCGAATCCGACCCGAAATTATTTCAATCTATATTTTTTTTTCAAAAATAACTTTTCTTTATGGGAAGTTCCCAATTTAATCTAAGAAAATTTCAAAATTACCACCTTATAAGGTTCATTTGTTCAAACTTACCACCTTATAAAATTTTAATTTAAAATTACCACCTTATACAATCGCAAACCTTCAAAGTTACCACTTGTTAACGGAGATTGACAGAATCCGTTAACAGGTGGTAGCTTTGAAGGTTTGTCATTTTATAAGGTGATAATTTTAAATTAAAATTTTATAAGGTGGTAAGTTTGAAAAAGTGGACTTTATAAGGTGGTAATTTTAAAAAATGATTTAATCTAATATATTTAATTAGAGCAGGTATATTTGTAATTTATTAGAAACTCATTAGATTTTGGCAAATGAGAAATGTGAGTTCCAAATTAATGGATAATTAAAAAAATACAAGCTCTATGTAAGTAAAGGTAACACATGGGATTAGAGATCCATGAAAATACGACCAATAAAAAAAGAGATTTCTAACTTACTTTATAATTTAAAAAATACAGGTGCTATGTAAGTAAAACTAACAAATCGAAACGAATAGTTAAAATAAATAAATATTGCTATCTTTTTCTATAGTTGATTTAATGTGCGCTACGTGGAATCATCCAGTCACAAAATAATAAACGAGTTCCTGATGTGTGATACTCCCTCCATGCCTAGATGTTTTTCCCGTTTGTCATTTTACGCGGTTATTAAGGTAAAAGGAAACATTACAAGATTAATCATTATTGTGGTTCTTTTATGGGGAATTGTTGCTTTTTAATTCCATTTTCACAATAAAACAAAGTAGTTGTAATAATTTGGCATAATTTAAGGAATAAAAATGCCAACTCATTAATCCATCCACACTTAAACCATCCAATGAGATTACAAGGTCTTTTATTGATAAACCAATAGAATTACAAGGTTAAACCAATAGATCATTTGGGACACCTTAAAAGGAAATGGTAAAAACATTTAGGTACGCAGGGAGTAAGATATACTTTGTACTATGTTATACTACGTATTAATTGTATTTGACTAATTCATTTATACTTCGTTTTTCTTTTAATCAAAAGAATTATCATATACCCTGTTAAAACTCAATATATTTTGGTAGATATATTAAAAATCTATCCTATTAACTAAAACTAACGAACATTAATGTATTTGACTCGTGATCATAGAAGGGTTATGTATCATGGCTTTGACTCGTGATCATATAAGGGTTTTTATTTTTTGTTGTTAGTACAATTTATTGCATTTTACTAATTACGATTATTTTTCTTTGTTCCTACTTTGGTGATCAGACATGATGTAACTATTCAATATCTCATTGGCATTATGTTGAGCAATATTGTACTTCGTATTAAATATGTCTGTACACAAAACTCAATGTGCCTAGCTATTGTAAATATAAAACAATCATTACAATAGCAATCTTCTCATCACTCTATAATCTTATTATCACTCTATAAACATTTATCATCTGTTTGGTACTACATGGTACATAGTATGAAATATTACATACGCTCCGTTCTATTATAGTTATTTTGTCTGAACTTATTTTGTTCGTCTTATTTCCACTTATTTTAGGAAAAAGAAGTTCGGATAAAATAAGTTAAATAAAATAAGGGTTAACCAAGTACAATTTATAACTAAAATAAGGTTTATAAACATTGCACGGGCCTGTTAACTTAGTAAAGTAAAATTTATTTTTATGTTATCACATTACAATTATATTATTTTACCAAACTGTGCACCAAAAATCAAACTACTTAATTTGATTCAAACTTAGTAAGTTAAAAAAAGAAAAAAAAAAGAAATATGAAAAACCCTAAGTAACTTAGTAACTAAACTACCAAACTCATAACTCTCCGCCGCCCAATGACCCTTCAATCCTTCATCGCCTCTCTCACCTCAAGATCCTTCATTGCTTCACCGTCGAGTCGCCGACCAACCTAAGGCCCTTCAATCTTCATCGCTCCACCGCCGAGTCGCCGACCAACCTAAGCCCCTTCGATCTTCATCGCTCCACCGCCGAATCGCCGACAGAACAATTGAAGAAGGTAAGCTAGTACAATTGAAACCTTCATATGATTAATTATGCTATCATATATTTCTCTTTACTCGTTTATTACTATATTTTTTTTATTCTTTATATCTAATTAATTCCAATATAATCAAACTTCCAAACTCGAAAAAATATTGTTTAATCTGTATATTTTGGTTCGAAGTTGCAGATTAGGTGAACTGTACATGAAGCAAAGTAGCTCTGTTATTTATTTTTCTTGAAGGAGATGTCTTTTTAGATAAATTGAAGTTGTTTGTCAAGAGTCAGCACCCAATTCTTTCACTCCAGAATGTCATCCAAATTTGGATTATATGTTTAACTTTGGTTCCCTATAAAAGAATTAATGAGATAGTAGGAAAATAAGGAAATCGGAGTACCCTATAGCTAGAAATTAGATTATGGACAATTATATGATCTTCTTAAATACTTTAAATTCAGTTATTTTAATTTATTTTGTATAACTTGTTCTGAACCTCGTGACTCTGTATATTTTAGTTTAGTGTTTGATGATGATGATGTATTTTAGTTAAGTGTTTCATGATGATGTATTGTGATAAGTGGCGGGGTTCTTGACTCTGTAATCTGTATATAGACCTTTTAGATTCTTGTTGCTTACGTTAAGGTCATATTTGTCTCTTCTTATTTGTTGTTGTCGGACTGTTGTTGATGTTGTTATACATATTCTAACTATGGTTGTTTATACATTACACAGTGAATTCAACTTCGACATTAATGGATACTTCAACCGAGGGCGAGGAAGCATCTTCTAGACCGGATGTCGAAGAGTTTAAGATGCCAGAACTACCTACTCATACAAGGACTACTAGGAGGAATGCTACAAATGTATCACAAGGGAATGATAAAGTCGAAGAAGAGGATGAATGTACTATTACGGATAGTAAAAGTAGAAAGTTAACTTCGAATGTGTGGAATTTTTTGATAAGAAAATAATTAATGGAGAAACTAAAGCAATTTGTAGAGGTTGTAAGAAGGCTTTGGTGGGTGAAAGTACAAGCGTTACTTCACACTTGAAGGATCATACAAAGAGGTGTATGAAAGTTTCTCAAACTCTTGATGTGAAACAGCAATTGTTGCTAGCTAATGCACAAAGTAAGAATGGAATTCCTACCATGACAATTGGAAAATTCAAGTTCAACCAACGAATATCAAGGAATGAGTTGGTTAATATGATTCTTATGCATGAGTATCCTCTTGCTATTGTTGATCACATTGGGTTTAGAAGATTTGTACAAAGTATTAACCCCGATTTTCACATCATCTCAAGGAATACGGTGAAATCCGACATTCTAAAAGATTACAAGGAAGAAAAATCTCGCTTGATGAAGTATTTGGGTGCAAATGAAAGTAAGGTTGCCATCACAATGGATATGTGGACTTGTGGCAATCAAAGAAAAGGCTACATGGCCGTCACGGCACATTACATTTATGATGATTGGATTTTGCAAAATCGTCTTATAAGGTATACTACACTTCAATGATTAGTTATTAAATTTATTTATTTTGTTATTTTTATATTATTGGTATAGTTAATTTAATATTTTATATAACTAATTATACACAACTTTTGTTAGGTTCATGTATGTTCCATGCCCACACAACAAAGATACAATTAGCAAGGCATTGGTTGCTTGCTTGAAGAGCTTTAACTTGGATGAAAAGGTACCTACTATCACCGTTGATAATTGTTCAACTAATGATGCGGTTATGGATGTGTTACGTGAAAAACTTACTCGTAGTAAGCTTATTTTGGATGGTACTTATTTGCATATGAGATGTTATGCACATATTTTGAATTTGGTTGTCAATGATGGGTTGGATATCATTAGTGGTGCAATTGAAAAAGTACGCGGTGTTGTTGCCTTTTGTACTTCTACACCTAATAGATATGAGAAGTTTGAAGATGCTTGCAATTATGTTAAAATTCCTATAACTAAGAAATTTATTTTGGATTGTAAGACAATATGGAATTCGTGTTTTCAAATGTTACAAGTTGCTCTCTTATATAAACATGCTTTCACTAGGTTGTCTTCAAAAGTTGAAAAAAGAGGAAAAGATAAATTCATGTTTCCTAGTAGAGAGGAGTGACAAATGGCTAGTGACATTTGTGAAAAGTTGGCATTGTTTAGTAGGGTCACCGATGCTTTTTCGGGGAAAAACTATACCACCGCTAACTTGTATTTTGAAAAAGTTTGTGAAATTAAGCTTGCATTGAGAAAATGGGTGGTTTGTGGGAATAAGGTAATTGAGTTGATGGCTTCAAAAATGTTGCTTAAGTTTGATAAATATTGGGAGGTCATTAATATGATGTTGTCTGTTGCAACGGTTTTGGATCCTAGGAGGAAATTGGAATGTGTGTCTTTATTTTGGTGCTATTTATGGTGAACGTGGTGATGAGGAATGTGAGAAGGTTAGGCGCTTCTTACTTGATTTAACTCTTGATTATGAGCATGATATGTATCATAAGGAATCTTCTTCGGTAGCACCTTCTTCCATTCCTAATGATAAGGATAAGAGGCCAATGGTTGATTTGGATGAAGTTGAGGGATTATGGGCAAAGCACGTATCTACTCAACCAATTAAAAGGACTCGCAAATGTGAGGTGGAGACATACCTAGAGTAGTGTAGGATAGTTGGGGATGATAGCAAGTTTCACATTTTAGCTTGGTGGAATGCCGAAACAAGCAAGTATCCTACCCTCTCTAGGATTGCTAGGAATATTTTTGCGGTGCCTATTTCTACCGTTGCTTCGGAGAGTGCTTTTAGTGCCGGTGGTAGAGTTGTTAGTCCCCATCGTAGTAGACTTCATCAAGACATTGTGGAAGCTTTAATGTGTCTTCAAAGTTGGAGGCTTCCTCAATTTAAAGGTAATTGTTCTTAAATTTGATATATCTAAACTATTTATTGTTATATATATTTTTATTTTATTACTATTGTTGCTATTTTTAGGAGCTACTATGGGTGATACTCTTGAATTTACTCTTGAATGTGCCTCGGTTTTGGAAGATGAAGATGTGAATCTTAATGAAGATGAATCTTAATGAAGATTCTTCCACTTAGTAAGTTTGTACATCTATTAATTTCTATTTCGTCAAATATTTTTTCAAGAAATGTTTATTATTGTTTATTTTATAGGTTTCTTGGACTTCAAGTTGGAAGCTCTTTTCTTGATGATGCTTGTATTTGAGGTCGTGTTTGAAGACATTTTATTTTGGGTTGTATGAAAGACGTTTTGTGGTTGTATTTGAAGACATTTTCTTTGGGATTGTATTTGAAAGACATAGGTTATTTTGTTGTTGGATAAGAACATATGCTAATATTTATTTTAAGACAATTCGTGGTCGTAAATTAATATGCGTGTAATTTATTTTATTCATTTACTTCATTTTCATTTAAGTTAGGATCATAATTGTTTCATATTAATTTTTTGAGCACCTAATATGTGCACAAATGAAATTAATAGGAAATTTGAAGAAAAACATTATAGAGAGCATACGGATCGGATTCGGAGTTTCTGACCCTTTCGGAGGTCCATCGGATCGGATTCGGTTTCGGACCTCCTGTAAGGCTAAATGGATAGGAGTCGGATTTCGGGGTTTCAGAGTCGGATTCGGATGCAAATTTAGGGTCCGAATTTCATATGGATCGGATATGGATTTAGGTACATCCGACCCGAATCCGATCCATTGCCATCCCTAATCATATATTAGTACATCGTTAAAATGGCTAACAAGTACTTAGATTTAAGAATTAAGGATTAAGCGTATTTTAAGAATTCCGCGCAAAATGAACCTGGGGCGCCATAAATTTCTCGCGCCTACAAGGCATGCTCCATGGTTTAGTCGTGCAGTTTTTTCTAGTTATTTTTTTTTATTGTCATAGTTGGGTTTACGGAATTAGGCCATTGTTTATGCGTTCGTGCACTTAAACATTCAACATTTTGGCGCAAAAGTTTAATTTGCGTGTACTTGCTTTTGGGTCAATTGCGAGTACTTATATTCATTTCCGGACAAATATTTGATTTAATTTAATCCCGCGAGGATACCTTTGGCACAATTTTGAATATGCGTTATAAAGGATACCCTACACTAGATAAACGTTACGCAAAAATAAATTCTCATTAGTTCGACGTTGAATTAATTGCACGAATATCGAGATCGATTAGTTTAATTTAAGATTTGAAATATGAAGAATGTTTTCAGAATATGCGAAGCGGGTGCTAAAAATATATGACGCCAAAGAAGTAGGCGCTGGAATTTTCTGGCGCCTGTAGGTTTGTGCAGCTCTGAATTTCCTGGTCGATTCGTTTTTTGCGATTCTAAACCTTTTCGTTTTAAGAATTTAATTTAGCGTTATTTAGACGCTAAACTTTAGGTTGATTACCTTCACATAACACATAATTCTACACAAAACTAACACTTAAGCATGAAACATGACACTTATGCGCACATAGTTTTAAGTAGTCTCTTTATAGGGTAGGATGGGTGCAAAAGGTACCAATTCCATCGTTACTTTACCCTTAAAGACCTTGTAGGAGAAGAAAAGGTAGTTTGTGAAGGAAATATGCCATTGGTCAAGTTTGCATTTAATGCGAAGTCTAATAAATGTGGTTCAGTATTAATTATTCAGTGAGATCAAATGATCTGAATGTCTAGCTAGAGGCTGCTTCAGTTCAAGTGGAATTAATATTATTAATGCCACAACTTACTCTTGACTGAACCCGTAGGGTCACACATATAGTGTGTGAACGGATCAAGTATTTAGGTGAATATAATATTCAATAAATACTCAAAAAATAGATACTCGTAAATGATGGAAGTTGGTTTCAGTGGGAGATAAACAAACCATCAAAAGGAAAAGATGAGAATATTTGTCTAAAACGAAGATATTACCGGAAACAAAAGTATGGTTCGTATATGAAACTAGTTAGTGACCCGGGCGTTGCCCCCGGATGTGTCTTTGTTTTATCTTTGTATTTTGTCTCCGATCGGGTGTTGATTGTTCTTGTTAGATGGCGTTCTTTATTTTTTTTTATAATGGGTAGTTACATCATAGGTTGTCGTCTGAATGTATATGGTTTTCTTGTTTTTTCCCTTAGTTGTTTTCTTTTTGTTTTTATTGTTATTAAGTGGAGGCATCCATCAAGAAGTGTACTACAAAGCAATTTGCCATAGTTACGAAAATGCACTCAAAAACCTAAAAACATAAGTTAAAGAAAACAGTAGACTCCGAATGTGGCACCATTGTAGGCCATGCCACACTGGTGAGACCATGGAATAAAACGGGAGGCCGTTGCAGTTCTCGGTGAAGACGTACATCATCATCACTTTCCTTCCAACTTAGTAGTGTTAGGTTATGATTCATATGACAAAACATAAATCATGCGGAAAAACCATAAAGCCAGGAAAGCATATTATTTACACATAATCATTTAGCATAGTTTAGATGCATACACTTTGTTGCGTGCCATCCCTAGCTGCGCCCGAACCGAACAAGAACAAGTCTTTAGGACTCCAAGTGTCGTCCCTCCGTAGATAGTCCACAGCACGTCCGGATCCGCCTTAAGCTTGACCAACTAGAATCGCCCTTAAGGTAGCTTAGGAATTTCGGCTATTTAGGTGCAAGTGTATGGCTGATTTTTCTTCAAAATCTTACCTTTTGAATACTTCTATCGTATCTATAAATTATGACTCTAGGCTCCTATTTATAGAGGTATGGAAAAGGAATTATAATCCTACTAGGATTTGGATTTATTAATTAGAATCCAACTTGAACTCTAAATAATAAATATAATCTTATTAGGATTAGGATTTAATCAATACACGAATTCCGATAGGATTAGGATTCGTTACAAACATGAGCATCGTAAGGCCACGGGCATCGCACCACCCGCGCAGGCCTTGCGGCCCACACGAGCAGCCGTTGCTCGCAGCCCAACAGCACGCCTAGCGTGCGCGCGCCAAGGCCTTGCTGGGCCTGGCCTTGCGCTGGGCCTGGCGAGGCGTGGCAGCTCCATGTTGGGCGCTCGGCTTGCTGGGCGCGGGCCTGGCTTCGTGCTGGGCCTTCGTCTAGCAAGCCTCGTCTGATGCTAATTCGTACGATGCGCTTCCGATTAAATTCCCGGTTCCGGAATTCATTTCCGATACGAACAATATTTAATATTTCCGATTCCGGAATTAATTTCCGTTTCGAACAAATATTTAATATTTCCGTTTCCGGAATTATTTTCCGATTGCGATAATATTTCCGATTCTGACAATATTTCTGTTTCCGGCAATATTTCCGATTCCGGCAATATTTCCATTTCCGATAATATTTTCCGATACGTACCATGATTCCGTTTCCGGCAACATCTACGACTTGGATAATATTTATATTTCCGATACGATCCATATTTCCGTTTCCGGCAATATCATCGTTTCCGGAGTATTCACTTGCTTGTGACGATCTCAGCTCCCACTGAAACCAAGATCCGTCGATTCCGAATATCCATAGATGGAGTATTTAATGCCATTAAATACTTGATCCGTTTACGTACTATTTGTGTGACCCTACGGGTTCAGTCAAGAGTAAGCTGTGGATTAATATCATTAATTCCACTTGAACTGAAGCGGCCTCTAGCTAGGCATTCAGCTCACTTGATCTCACTGAATTATTAACTTGTTAATTAATACTGAACCGCATTTATGAGACTTAATATTATATGCATACTTGGACCAAGGGCATTATTTCCTTCAGTCTCCCACTTGTCCTTAGGGACAAGTGTGCATTACCTAATTCCTTTGTCGCTCGATGCTTGCTCTTAAACATAAGGTAAGAGTTGTCATCCTTATTATGTCCAGAGGTGTTTTTCGGTTTCAGAGTTCAACTGATCAAATAAACAGATAATCATAGCCTATGATTCATCCGAGCACGGCCATGCATTTCACAGTTTCTAGCTCTCCGAGTGGCCTTGTACAACTTTTAAGCATCTCATCCCGATTTATGGGAGGACAATCCCAATCTTGTGATCTTGAGATTAGACTTCGTTTGATAGGTGATTACCTGAGCGTTGCCTTTATAGCCTCCTTTTACGGTGCGACGGTTGGTCAACGTCAAAGCAACCAGTTCTCAAACAAGTAATCTCAAATCACTCAGGTATTGAGGATTTAGTGTCTAATAATTTTAATGAAATTTACTTATGACAGATTTTCATCTCTTAGAGTAAAGTTTCATAGGTTTGTCCGATACTAGTCTTCCCAAAGTAAGTATCTATGCAAATGATTATGACATTGCCATGTCCACATAGTTCAAGAAACAGAACTACTAGTCATCTTGCATTCCAGTCGTCTAACGTTTTCTATGCGTCCAATTTTATAGAAAACTCCGACCAGGGACCATTTTCAACCTTTGACATTCAAGTTCACTTGATAGACATTTCTTAGTCACAGGACTGGTCCTGACAGTCTATCTTGAATATTTCGTCAAATTGAAGGGACTCATCATTTAATATTAAACCAAGATTAAATGGAATATGAAAATACATTTCATATATGATAAATGTTCAACCCCAATGTTTTACAACCATGGGCCTCAAACCCATCTTTAAAACAGTTCGTGGAATTCAAAGCTATGCTTGATTTCCAGTGCCACAATGTGAGTGTTGTTTCTCACTTGTTGCAAAGGTTTAGTTATCATGCTTTGCCAATCTCAATATCCTTTTCATCGAATGTTTTTCGAGATAGGATGATAAGATCTTTTGAGTTTGTCTAGTCTTTCTTACTTCATTAGTGGTTCTACGCATTTTGCAACGAAGAACCATCAAGTCAGCAGACATGTGATCTTCCCAAGTTCAATGAAGAACTCATTAATATAAACAACTCTGTTTTATTGCTTCTTAGGCAATAAGTACTTTTACTTCAACTGTCTAGGTTGCTAGTGATGCTTTGTTTGGATTTACTTATCCAAGCAGTTCACAGATATGTGGAATACTTTCCAGCTGTATCTTAGAACATAGAAATTAATATTTTAATTTCCCACGCAACAACTCATGGTCTCCAATCCATGTTGCCATTTCAAAACACGATGCTCTATAGCTCGTCCTTATCAATGGTTAACTCCAAAGGGTCTTGCTTGATCCTTTGCCAGTGTTTATGTGTGTAGCATCAATATTTAGCATATCTTTATTTCCTTGAATCAAGAACTATTCCTATGTACCTTTTCAAGGACCATAAGTATTCTTTATCTCATTCTAGTTGATCTTCACTTAGATCAATAGAGATTGATATATGTTCGTCATGCCTAAAGTCATACGATACATTTTTGGCGATCCTCATATTATATCATACATGATAAATTCTTTTGCAGAATAATTCTCAATTGAATTCTATTCATGTAACTTTAGCTCATTCAATTATAGTAGATACTGAATCCAGCTAAATTCTTTGACATGTAATATAGGTTAAGAATCTTACTTAGATTCTTTGATGTTTAACTTAGTAAATGCTTATACATAGTTAAAACATCCTTTACTCAGATTTATTCATATGGGTCGAATATCTCCAATGGAGTCTTTCGTGTTTGATTTAGTAAATGCCATTACTTAATCCAAAACAATATTATAAGATCTTTGTAAATAGATCTTAATACCCAGTATGTACTAAGTTTCGCCATGGTCCATCATTGATGAATAATTTCAAATCTAAGTCATTAGCATTTGAATGTTATTTCACAATAGAAAGATATGTGTGTGATACACATAGGACCAATTAAGTTTTATGTACTCCCACTAAACTTCTTATATATCTATAAGAATCATGTACATTTTATGAAACTAAAATACTTATTAGCTTCACTAAAATACATTTCTAATTCCCAATTGTTTGCTTAAATCTGTACTTAGATTTCATAAGCTAGCTTTCCTTTTCAAGCATTTATTTGGATCCACAAATCCTATGACATACCATGTACATAGTTTATTCCAACATTTGATTGAGGAATTGTTTTGTCATCCAATTGCCATATGTACCAATATGCAATCATTGCTTGACTTATAGACTTAAGCATTACGATTATGCATGAGGCTTCAACACAATCCACATCGTGAATTTGCTTGTAACCTTTAGCAACTAATCTAGCTTTGTGTGTGAACACAATTTCATGTTTGATGGTTTTTATCCTTAAAACAAACTTGCAACCAATAGGTGTGAAACTATTCTTGCAAATTAACAAAATTTCAATTTTGTCATCAAAACATTGAGTATGTTTTATGGCCTCTAATCATTTAAAACATTTGAGTCTATATATGGCCTCTAACCATTTTAGGGAATCTGGGTTTCGTCATAGCTTTCTTACAGGTCACAAACTCATTAATCTACATGATAATAGTTTGACTGCAAGTTGTAGGTTTCTTTACTATCTAATAGAAGAATCGCATAGCTTCAGTGATCTGAACTCCATGTTTCTTTACTATCTAATAGAAGAATCTCATAGTTTCAGTGACTTGAACTCTATGCCTACTTGGGTATAGAACATCAAACAATAGCATATCAATGGCCACTTGAAACTCCTTTGATTATTCCGTTCTCCTTGAAGCACTTGTAAAGTCTTTTAAGAGATGTCCATTCTTTAAAGCCACTTCTAAAGTCCTTAAAGAATAAGTTCGGATTTTCTGAAGCACTTCGAAAAGCCTCCGGAATGTCCGTTTATGTTTGTTGTTCGCCTCGAAGACTTTCGAGGTCTATTTTCTCCCACTTGTCACTTTGGAAACGAATCCCAAAAGGACATTATTTCGAGCAAACAAACATTATGTTCTCAAAAATTCGTGGTAGAAACAATACCCTTGTGTCTCATTTGAATAAATCACAATGAAACATATATCTATACTTTGGCCTTAGTTTGTTGAATAACAAACACTAAGCTCCCACTGAGTTTAGGAACTCTTTAGATATATTATGAAAAGATATTCTGAAATTACTTTTCAATATCTTTAATGAATTTGGTTTAGTTTGGTGGTAGTTGAGCATTTTGTTTTAGAAATTATAGGAAAATTCTTTATGATTCATCATTGATCGAATCAAGTACTAATTGACTTCGATCCTTCCAACTTAGATATGCCATATCTTATGGACCTAGATTGTGAAATTACAACACACAATCATTAATGATCATATTTAGTCTCAAGTAATCATCAACATGATCTAACCTAGATCTTTATGATTTCTTGCCAAGTGGATTTTATACTTCTGAATCTTTGAACTAGCCAAACAGATTCAAACTTATATCACATTTGAGTAAATAAACCTATATTCACTCAAATCCATGTGAAATAATAAAGTCATAAAATCTTTCTTTAGATTTGAACTCTATTGTCTAGGAGTTATAACAATAGTTCATATCTTTTGTTACTTTCAACAAGTAAGACTAGTTGTCTTAAATTGATCTAGAAATCAATTAACTTTCAAAAGTCCATCAAAATAGAGCTTTTGAATGTTAACTTGTTGACATGGTCTAAGCAACAATGCTAAAGGTTAGTGGAACTCAAATCAAGGGGTTGATTTGAACCAAGTAAAGTTCTTATTGTTAAAGAGTTGTTTGTTTTAATCAAGCATATTGATTCAACCCGTAAATGACCATTTTATTCAAATAAACAAACAAACAAGCATTGTTTTTGTTCTTCTGAATGTGAGTCTTTCTGTGTTTGAAGCAGAAATTTAGGTATGCTGATTATGGAACAAAATAGCCATTAAGTTCCAGTCTTGAAAGGACTTAAAACAAACCAGATGACCCTGTAATGTAGCATTGCCATGCTTCATTTCCCACTTGTAGGCCATTAGTGTATCCTAGCTTCCATTGTTTGAGTTATTACCGAAGTAAGAACCTCAAGTGGTATATGATACCAAGGAAGTTTGATTGCTAGGTCACTTCTCTTTAAACATTAAATTTTAGGTAGATACGGAATCGTAAATTCCTTTCCTTTGTTCCTTGTTTTCCTATTTCTTGTACCCTTTCTTATAGTCTTAAGAATTGAATTCTTTAGTGTTGACTTTTATACTTTGTTAGACATGTCCAATGTCACTCCAACAAGGTTCTTACCATTTATGTTGAACATTTTTGTTTCAACTAGATGATCTTACCAGAAGCTTCTAAAGTTCTCTAAGCATCGATCTATTCGAATGTCTAGGGTCTAGACTCATTCGAGAATTAAATGGAAAAATATTTTAGGTTGTTAACCATTGGTAAAGCTGAGCGTTTAAACTCAATGCTTTATGATCTCAAAACTACAGTGTATTTTGAATTCACAAGCACCAATTGGTTTGTCATTCGACTTTGATACTCGAAAACAACCATAAAAGTCGCTATAAAAACGTACATTTTGAATTGCTCATTTTCTCTCATTTCCATGAATCGTTCTTGGATTCATTACCAATCGAGGAAATTTACTGTTACCTTTCTAAAAGGATTTACTGGAGTGCAAGATATTTAATTATAAAAAATAATTAAAACATACATTGAAGCATGCAAAGTCTAAACATTTATCATGAGTAATAACTTGAAAATTAAAGCAATCATGCAATTTAAACAAGTCATTAGCATTTTATTCGAGTTATGTGTTCCGAAAGGTGTGAATAAAATGATTCCAAGATCCTAAAATCCATTGAAGAATTAAGCACATTATGTATTTAGACTCAATTCTAAAATCTTTTAGGTAAGCAAAAGCCTTTTGCTAATAGTCTAGAAACTACTCCTTGTTGATAGGCGTCTAAGAACTTATTAGGTAAACCTATCGATTTTGCCACGACATAAAAGGACTCCTTACTTATATCGTTGAGTTTCACCAAAACTAACATGTACTCACAATTATTTGTGTACCTTACCCCTTTAGGACCAATAAGTAACACCTCGCTGAGCGAAAACTATTACTAGATTGATGTAACGGATATCCAAGTAAGTGTTTATTTTGGCATGGCATCTTTTAACTCAATTTTTTTTTAAGTTTGGAACTTAAGTCTCTTACTATGTTGGTTAGATTTTAAGTGAAATAAAATCCTTAATCATGCAACATAATCAAGCCACAATCTCATGCATAATTAAGACATATTTAAAGCAATAAATAACTTAAAGCATGCATAAGATAAATGTGATCTAGTATGGCCCGACTTCATCTGGAAGCTTCAACTTCAAAGTCCGTCATGAAAATGGATTGAAAACTCCGTCTTGAATTTCACCTTGGGAGGCGCCATTTTCTTCAAATAGGATAAGCTATAATTAAACTAATTACAACTATTTGATGGTACGCAGACCATATTTAAATTGAAAAACAAATTTGGTGCATTAGACCAATTACATTCAAATTAATGGTACGCAGATCATATTTTCTATCCTATTTGGGCCATACTAGTCACTCTATAACCTGCAAAACAGTACATATACTATATAAACCATGCACCCATTTATTATCATGAATGGCCCACATAGCTGGTTAGTAAAACACGTTATGCATCACATAAATATTTGCAGCAATTAATTAAGGGCACCAATAATCTACCAATTATTCAGTCCTTATTAATTCTAATCAAGTTGTTTAACCTTAAAGGATTTGTAGACCTAATCAAGAGTTTTTGACTAAAAATGCTCCCACTTAAACCAATAAATTCATATGCTTTACTAATTTTAAACATAAAAATGTATTTCTAGTCTAACCGGAAACATACAAATTTAATTAAAATTTAAAGCTCATATAAATTTATAATCGAATCCTTTAATTTAATTTATTTCAGTTGAATTAGACGAATTTAAATTAATTCAAGATTTAATTTTAGTAAAATAATTAGTATAAATAAAATTTATAATAATTATAATATTTCAAAATTAAAATCCGAGAAAACAATTTAAATTACGAATTTTAAAATTAATTAAAATCGTTTCCGAACTGAAAATTAAAATTTAAATTCAAAACGCATCAATCGGGTCAAGACGAGGCCATGACCTTGCGCCCATAACCCGTCGAGTCCTCGAGGCAGCATCGCCCCTCACGAGTGATCGCACAGCAAGGCTCGAGCAGCTGCCACGCGCAAACGCAGCAAGCCGAGCCACGCTTGCGCGCAGCATCGCTCGCTGCTTCGTAGCGCAGCAGTTGCTTGGCGAGGCTGGGCGAGGCAGCGCTCGTCGCAGCGAGGCACCCCTCGCTGCCCGCGCGCGCGCGCCTGCCTTACTCGCTCGCCTTGCTTCTTCGCCCGTCCGCCCATGCATCATCGCAGCACTCCACGCAAGGCAGGGCTGCTGCCTTGTGCTCGTGTGCTACTCGCCTTGCTCGCTGCATTCGCACCGCATGGGCGACGAGCTCCCTTGCTCGTCGTCGCATGCCCGCACTATACAACACCCCTTAAGGGTAACACGTAGCGTCCATTGCTTTGTGCGTGCAAGTTTTATGAGCGAATTGCATAAAAATAAAAACTTTTATTTCCAAAATTAATGACAAATTAATAAATCATATTAATTTCATAATTTTAGGGCGAAAAATCGAAAATTTATTAATCATTTAATTTCAGATTAACATGGATTCAAATCTAGGTCATAAAAATTTAAAATTTAACACAAATTAACAATTTTTATGGTGGTTTTTAATCATTGGTACCTAATTAAATTATTAATTAATTATGAAAATCAAATTAATTCTAAATTATTCGAATTTCAACAAATTAATCATAATTACAAATTAGGTTGTATATATAATTAACAAGGCTAGGCATTCAAACTTGTTAAACATATACTGTAGGTCAATCAAAAAATCAAGATTTATCAACAAGAATCGCAAATACTTAATTTAACATCTTAAATTTACAAACTTTTGCGTTCGAAAAACTAAAACCTCCGAAAAGTCATAGTTAGGCTTCGAATTTGGGAATTCTGGGTTCGGCCGAAAAATACAATTTTGTCAAATTTTAGAATGCCTTTTACATGCGGAATTGACACAAAAATCACTCGATTTTGATGACTAACGAAGAAACTGCCGAAAAACTGCGTACATATAATTAAATAAACACAATTTGCAATTAATTACGAAATTAGTCACCCCTTTAATTCTTTGCAAATTTGTAAAATTTAACCATGTTCATGCAATTTAGATTATGAAAATAATAAGAGGCTCATGATACCACTGTTAGGTTATGATACATATGAATAAACATAAATCATGCGGAAAAACCATAAAGCCAGGAAAGCATATTATTTACACATAATCATTTAGCATAGTTAAGATGCATACACTTTGTTGCGTGCCCTCCCTATCTGCGCCCGAACCGAACAAGAACAAGTCTTTAGGACTCCAAGTGTCGTCCCTCCGTAGATAGTCCACAGCACGTCCAGATCCGCTTTAAGCTTGACCAACTAGAATCGCCCTTAAGGTAGCTTAGGAATTTCGGCTATTTAGGTGCAAGTGTATGGCTGATTTTTCTTCAAAATCTTACCTTTAGAATACTTCAATCGTATCTACAAATTATGACCCTAGGCTCCTATTTATAGAGGTATGGAAAAGGAATTATAATCCTACTAGGATTTGGATTTATTAATTAGAATCCAACTTGAACTCTAAATAATAAATATAATCTTATTAGGATTAGGATTTAATCAATACACGAATTCCGATAGGATTAGGATTCGTAACGAACATGAGCATCGTAAGGCCATGAGCATCGCACCACCCGCGCAGGCCTTGCGGCCCACACGAGCAGCCGTTGCTCGCAGCCCAACAGCACGCCTAGCGTGCGCGCGCCAAGGCCTTGCTGGGCCTGGCCTTGCGCTGGGCCTGGCGAGGCGTGGCAGCTCCATGTTGGGCGCTCGGCTTGCTGGGCGCGGGCCTGGCTTCGTGTTGGGCCTTCGTCTAGCAAGCCTCGTCCGATGCTAATTCGTACGATGCGCTTCCGATTAAATTCCCGGTTCCGGAATTCATTTCTGATACGAACAATATTTAATATTTCCGTTTCCGGAATTAATTTCCGTTTCGAACAAATATTTAATATTTCCGTTTCCGGAATTATTTTCCTATTCCGATAATATTTCCGATTCGGACAATATTTCCGTTTCCGGCAATATTTCCATTTCCGATAATATTTTCCGATACGTACCATGTTTCCGTTTCCGGCAACATCTACGACTTGGATAATATTTATATTTCTGATACGATCCATATTTCCATTTCCGGCAATATCATCGTTTCCGGAGTATTCATTTCTTGCTTGTGACGATCTCAGCTCCCACTGAAACCAAGATCCGTCGATTCCGAATATCCATAGATGGAGTATTTAATGCCATTAAATACTTGATCCGTTTACGTACTATTTGTGTGACCCTACGGGTTCAGTCAAGAGTAAGCTGTGGATTAATATCATTAATTCCACTTGAACTGAAGCGGCCTCTAGCTAGGCATTCAACTCACTTGATCTCACTGAATTATTAACTTGTTAATTAATACTGAACCGCATTTATTAGACTTAATATTATATGCATACTTGGACCAAGGGCATTATTTCCTTCAAGTAGAAATTTTTTCTTGATATTACAGTAAGACGTACTTTTGTTTTTGGTAACAGTCTAAGAGTTAGTTATGTGTTCTTGGGATTCCTCTTCATTGTTGGTTGGTTGTTCGCGTCCTGTTATTTCTTCTCCTTGTGTTGGAGTGTCTCCATAATCCAGAAGGTCCAATTACTCATTCTCCCTTTCATGTAAAAAATGTAGGAATTTGTCATTTGAATGTGTTAAAATAATAGTTGGGTTTGTTTTTTGGGTGTGTATTATTTTGTTAATGTTCTTACAATACTATCCTTCCCTGTTCCTCGGCTGCGTTTGTTAGTTTTGTTGGTTGTTGGTCGTTTCCATCCTGATTCATTTCCGTATTTTGCAATGTTGTTTGTGCTGGCTTCTTTGCCGTCTCATGAATCTTGTGGAGCAAGTATTTTGTTTCTAATGTGAGATCTGTGCCAATCTCCTTCTGACAATGCAATTCCGGTGTTTATCTCTTTGTGTTTACCCCTACCTTGAATACGAAGCTGTTTCCAATTCCATCGTTTGAGTCGATTGTTGACTTTGTCCTCCCCATTAGCCTGTCCATCTTTTGGTTAGTGTTGTGTTGTAATAAGATGGGGAGTTAGTGGGCTATATTATGTTACCTTATTGGACATGTCCACCATTTCTTCAACCTCTACTCCGATTATTTTCTCTGCCTCTTTGTCAAATAAAGTCATTAGGCACCTTGTACTTCCATCGTCTACTTCCACCTTCAGTAAGTATTTGTTTGTTTTTTGTTGTTTAGATTATTTATGTTTTTGGAGTGATGTGTGGTACTATTGTGAGTGTGTTCTGTACCTTGTTTTTGGATATTTGACCTTCACTTGATAGGTACCACAGAACCGGTCAGCATGTATCTTCCTTTTACCGGTGTTGCATGATAAGTATTTCCATTGGGCATCAGTGCGCACATCCATTATTATTCCCCTGCAAGTAAAGACAACCTTTTTTTGGGGGGGGGGGGTGGTTTAATGATTAGTTTGTGCATTGATATGTAACATTTCTTTTTCATTGTGTTGTGTAGGAAACCGTTTACCTCCCCGCTTGGGTCCATGTTGAAGATTTGTTGGATTTTCTCCCTGTTCTTGAACATTTGTTCCTCGAGTGTTTGTTGTTTCCTTGGCTCTAGCCGTCGAGCAGGTGGTGTTGACGCTTCAGACCTGTGAAATTATACTTTGTCAACGCTATGTTGCGTATTGTTTATGGAAAATTGTTTTTTTTTGAAGTTGTTGTAGTTTACCCCTTGTAGAATGGAATTGCCTCTGGTGTTTGAGGGTTGATGTATATTTTTGTAGCGTTTGTTGAACCTAATTGGTAGTTGCCTGCATTTTTTGTAATTTAGTTTATTTTTTTCTTTAGTAGTATGCAATACTGTTGACTTTTGTGTCATCTATAATTACCTCTGTATTGCGTTACTTTTAATGACGTGATCACGACCACAGTTGGGCGTGATTGTTGTTGATTTATGCCTGTTGTTATTAAGTCTGCAGCTGGTCCCCATAATGTTACGCCGACCCTGTTGGATTTGTTTATTGCTTGTTAGTATTCGTTATATTATTAGTTATAGTATTGGTGCGTTAGTCCTAGTCATACTTAAAAATATAAACTATAAGAATTGCTCGCTATTTCTTCGGTTTCTGAGTCATAATCATTGTGTACGAGAGATGGCCGAGTGGTTGAAGGTGTAGCGTTGGAACTGCTATGTAGGCTTTTGTTTATCGAGGGTTCGAATCCCTCTCTTTCCGTACTTTACTTTCACCTAATTGAATTCGCCAACATTTCGAACTGTAACAAATCAAACAACAAGAGAAATACTTTAGAACATAAGAGTTAGATCCTTTTTTTTTTTTATGTATATTTCTTCTATTTCGCATTGTTACTATACCTAAAATACTGGAAATAAAAGAATAGACAAGGAAGGAGTGAAAATCTTTCTGCCAATCTAGGATACAAAAGTTTATGTGCAAAATGTAGTGTAGTTAGGGTAAGGTTGTTACCTCATGTCTTCAATTTATATCCTCATAGGTTTGTCTTCTCTCAGGACCTTGACCGTGTCCTTTTCTTCGACTCCTATTACAAATGAAATGACATCTAATTTGTACAATAATGTGTTAGTATTTGGGGTTATTAATTTTTCTTTCAAATTAGGTAGTAACGGATGTACCAATGCATTAGTCCTTCTTGTTGTTCCTTTCATCCAAGCGATGTAGTGGTAGTACTTCAAACTTGTGCATTGGTATTTCAGCAATGGTCTCCAGTTCTTCTATCACGGTTGTGTGGGGTGTGAATTTGATGATGAGTTCATTGCGAACGACGCAATGGTAGTGGTCATGCTTTCCCACTTCATAATGGTTTATTGTGTATAATTTCCCTTCTATTACATCGTCTTTAAACATTCGTATTGAACCCTTTCTTATTGTTGCTTGGATGGTGGGCCTGTTATCAATACATTAGTATTTTGTATTCCGTAAGCATCCTGTCAATCGTGTTATAATATAAAGTATTATACCTTTTTGTCTATGAATAACATATCCAGTGATGTTGGTTCGACACTTGTATTGAATATTACATCCCAAATTCTTGATGCGCGAATGAGCAAGGGGGTACCACTTTTCGTTTGTTTCAAATCTGCTATCTGCATAGTATGTGTTAGAGGGATGAGTTAGTTTTACGAAGGTGGTTATGAAGTTTTAGTTGTGTAGTGTCTTACCAGTGAATGAATTTGATGGTTGTTGTTTGTTTGTTGTTGTTACCTGCATTTGGCAAAGGGAAATGTGTCATACCAGGGTTGTTGTTGTCTGTTCATATAGGGATTCTTTTTCAGTAACGCCTGGTTTGAATGAGTGCTGTAATTATTAGATTTTAATGTGAGTAATGTGGTTTATAATTGTCTTTTATTACAATTTGTCTTTTTTTTTTTGGAAGGGATTGTTTGTCATTTACGTGTGGTTTGAATGAGTGATGTAACTATTGGTTTTTAATGTTAGTAATTAGTAATGTTAGTAATGTGGTTTGTAATTGTCTTTTATTACTGCAGTGATGGTTTTGGGTGGCTTATCATTTTTAGTTACTGTTTTTTTGAATGACTGCCATATTTTTTATTGGTGTTTAATGTTAGTAATTTGGTTTGTTATTGTCTTTTATTACAGCCGTTTTGTTTTTGGGTGGGTTATCATTGTCAGTTACAATTTTTTTGAATTAATGCCCTATCTATTATTGGTGTTTAATGTGACTAATTTGTTTTGTAATTGTTTTTTATTACTGCAATTTTTTCTTTGGGTGGTTTATCATAGCCGGTTACTTTTTTTTTGCATAACTGACATTTTTAGTGTTGTCCAATTAATATGTTTGACCTGGTTTTGTGTTCATATGTTTGTGTTAATCATTTACACATTATGCATTAATTTGTTGGAATATAAAGAGGTTCAACCCCGTTTGAATAGCTGAAACAAACTTGGTTAAGTTGTTTTTTTTTCTTCTATCTGACTCTGGACGTTCTTATTTGGTATAGGTCCGTCGTTGTATTTTACCTGGTATTTTCCTTGTCTTGCCTGTTATACAAGAGTAGTGTATTAGATCTATAACTGAGAGTACCGAATTGTAGTTAAAGAGTAGGGGTAGTTATTTGGACACCGTTTCAGTTTGAGTATAAGTACCGTAATTAGTTCAGCTCGAGGATATGAGTATCATGTGTTATGGAGTTATATAAGTACTCCAACACAAACAATTTTCACACACTTGTTTTCCGGATGTTTGATCTTGTTTTTCTTCTTCTTGAAGAGTATCTCCAAACCTTTGTACTTCAGCTCTAACACTCTCAGTTTCCGCACAAGCATAGGATGTTTCTTGGTTTCCCAATCTCGTAGCATCTTCCTCAGCCTGTAAATGAGACCTACAGACATATTACTTTGAATTATGTCTAGAGAAAAATCAGTGTTCCCCAAATATTAAACCACAACCACGATATACTCTAATACAACATCTAACACTGAAATTGACATAATCTTAGACGTGTTAACACAATTGTCACAATTCATAATTTAACAACTCCCAGGACTCGACAAACAACATGGATATACTCCAATATTTTCAATTGTTAATTTCAGGCATTACACATGGATGGAATTGGTGGACCACTGATTTTGCCACTGAGTTAGGTTTTAAATTGTCAATTATACAACTCTTAAGTCTCAACCAACAACATGGATATCAACTCCAAGTAAGTATGTACATAGTTGATTTAAAACTCACATGTTTTTGGAAGTTTGCCACCTTCTTGAGTTCAAACTTCACTTGAAATAATTCTCCTTCTTGTTGAGTCAGTTTAAATGCCAAAGCTTCCAACTGTAAGAACAGCGTGTAACTTATATCAAAAGCGTACATCATGTAGCGGATGATATATATAACAACTTGTAGCTCACATTAATAACTTGCAAACAGATTATATCAACTGAGGCTGGGCAATGAAATGAAGTGTGTGAAAATAATAAGCTGATGTATGGGAAATGAATAAGTACAATAAAAACTTATTTTATTACTATTTGTTATTAGTAACTACATATTTCTGATTATCAATTAAAAAAAAGAGTCTACATATTTATGAAGATTTCCTTATACACCACATTCATACTGTTGTTATCGTGGCCCCCTTCTGTGGTTGTTGAGATACATATTGTGATGCCTTCACGGGAAGTCACTTGTGAAATTGCTACATACAATTGGCCATCGCTAAATACAGGTTCTGGCAAGTATACCCCCACGCGTTGAAATGTTTGGCCTTGGCTCTTATTGATTGTAATTGCAAAGCATGTTTCAACAGAAATTGTCTTCTCCTTAAGGTGAATGGCCAATTTGTATCAGACAGAGACATTTCCACCCTACTTATGGCTACCTTTTCCCCCGCATGGGTTCCCGTTACTACTTCTGCCTGGATGACTCTTTTGTCTAATCGTGTGACTATCAGTCTAGTCCCATTACACTAAAGGAAATAATGCCCTTGGTCCAAGTATGCATTCAATGATAAGTCTAATAAATGCGGTTCAGTATTAATTAACAAGTTAATAATTCAGTGAGATCAAGTGAGCTGAATGCCTAGCTAGAGGCCGTTTCAGTTCAAGTGGAATTAATGATATTAATCCACAGCTTACTCTTGACTGAACCCGTAGGGTCACACAAATAGTACGTAAACGGATCAAGTATTTAATGGCATTAAATACTCTATCTATGGATATTCGGAATCGACGGATCTTGGTTTCAGTGGGAGCTGAGATCGTCACAAGCAAGTGAATACTCCGGAAACGATGATATTGCCGGAAACGGAAATATGGATCGCATCGGAAATATAAATATTATCCAAGTCGTAGATGTTGCCGGAAACGGAAACATGGTACGTATCGGAAAATATTATCGGAAATGGAAATATTGCCGGAATCGGAAATATTGTCAGAATCGGAAATATTATCGGAATCGGAAAATAATTCCGGAAACGGAAATATTAAATATTTGTTCGAAACGGAAATTAATTCCGGAATCGAAAATATTAAATATTGTTCGTATCGGAAATGAATTCCGGAACCGGGAATTTAATCGGAAGCGTATCGTACGTGTGTGTGTTTGTGTCCACGCACAATTCCTAAATCTATTAGGATTTGGTCTATGATTAAATTCCTATTCCTAAAAGGATTATTTAATTAATTAGACTCCTTGTAGGATTCCAATTCTCTTTCCAAACCTCTATAAATAAGGGCCTAGGGTCATAATTTATGTACATGGGATTGAAGTATTCTAAGGGTAAGTTTTGAAAGAAAAATAAGCCAAACACTTGCAAACACTTGACCGAATTTCCTAGTAACCTTAAGGGCGATTCTAGTTGGTCTAACTTGAGGCGGATCCGGACGTACTGTGGACTATCTACGGAGGGACGACATTTGGAGTCTTAAAGGCTTGTTCTTGTTCGGTTCGGGCGCAGCTAGGGAGGGCACGCTACAAAGTGTATGCTCCTAAATTATGCTAAATGATTATGTGTAAATAATATGTTTCCTGGCATTAAGGTTTTTCCGCATGATTTATGTTTTGTCATATGTATCATAACCTAACAGTGGTATCACGAGCCTCTTATTATTTTCATAATCCAAATGCATGAACATGGTTAAATTATACAAATTTTCAAGAAATTAAAAGGGGTGATTAATTTTCGTAATTGTTAATTAATTGCAAATTGCGTTTATTTAATTATATGTACGCAGTTTTTCGGCAGAATATTCGTTACTCAACCAAATTGAGTGATTTTTGAGTCAATTCCGCATGTAAAAGGCATTCTAAAATTTTGACAAAAATAGTGTTTTTCGCCGAAACCCAGAATTTCCAAATTCGAAGCCTAACTATGACTTTTCGGAGGTTTTAGTTTTTCGAACGCAAAAGTTTGTAAATTTAAGATGTTAAATTAAATATTTGCGATTCTTGTTGATAAATCTTGAATTTTTGATTGACCTACTGTATATGTTTAACAAGTTTGAATGCCTAACCTTGTTAATTATGCAATCTAATTTGTAATTATGATTAATTTGTTGAAAATTGGAATAATTTAGAATTAATTTGATTTTCATAATTAATTAATAATTTAATTAGATACCTATGATTAAAAACCACCATAAAAATTGTAAATTTGTGTTAAATTTTATATTTTTATGACCTAGACTTGAATCCATGTTAATCGGAAATCAATTAATTAATAAATTTTCGATTTTCGCCCTAAAATTATGAAATTAATATGATTTATTAATTTGTCATTAAATTTGAAAATAAAATTTTAATTTTTATGCGATTCGCTCATATAACTTGCACGCACAAAGTAATGGACGCTACGTGTTACCCTTAAGGGGTGTTGTATAGTGCGGGCATGCGACGACGAGCAAGGGAGCTCGTCGCCCATGCGGTACGAATGCAGCGAGCAAGGCTATGGTGCACGAGCACAAGGCAGCAGCCCTGCCTTGTGTCGTGTGTTATGTGCGATGGGCGAGTGGGCTAGGGCGAGAGCAAGGCAGCGACAGTCGCGTGTGGGCAGCAGGCGAGCTGCACCACGACGCAACTGCCTCGCGCAACGTGCGAAGCCTCGCGCGCAGCGAGCCCAAGCTCGCGTGCGACGAGCGCTACGCCCAGCGACGAACGCTCGCGCGCAGCGAGCGCTTGCTTGCAAGCTACGAGCACTACCTCGATCAACGAGCGCAAGCTCGCGTGCGTCGAGGGCAGGCTCGCGCAGCGAGCCAGAGGCCAAGCGTGCCTCGAGGCGCCTTGCGATGGTGTGCAGGGATGGATACGACGCAGCACATAGGCTGCGCGCACATGGCCAGCGATAGCTGCGTGCGTGTGGCCTATGGCTGTGCGTTGCGTGGTGATGTTGCGTACCTTGTGTTACGATTAGATCGTTTTAAAATTTTAATTTGAAATTTTCAGTTTATGTAATTTTAATTAATTTTAAAATTAATAATTTAAATTGTTTTCTTGGATTTTAATTTTGAATATTATAATTATAATAAATTTCATTTATTCTAATTATTTTACTAAAATTAAAATCATGAATTAATTTAAATACGACTGAAAATAAATAAAATATATGGATTCAATTATAAATTTATATGAGCTTTAAATTTTAATTAAATTTGTATGTTTCCGGTTAGACTAGAAATACATTTTTATGTTTAAAATTAGTAAAGCATATGAATTTATTGGTTTAAATGGGAGCCCTTTTAGTCATAAACTCTTGATTAGGTCTACAAATCCTTAAGGTTAAAACAACTTGATTAGAATTAATAAGGACTGAATAATTTGTAGATTATTGGTGCCCTTGATTAATTGCTGCAAATGTTTATGTGATGCATACAATGTGTTTTAACCAACCAATTATGTGGGCCATTCATGATAATGAATGGGTGAATGGTATATATTGTATATGTACTGTTTTGCAGGTCATGAAGTGACTAGTATGGCCTAAATAGGATAGAAAATATGGTCTGCGTACCATTAATTTGAATGTAATTGGTCTAAAGCACAAAATTTGTTTTTCAATTCAAATAGGGTCTGTGTACCATCAAATAGTTGTAATTAGTTTTAATTATAGCTTATCCTATTTGAAGAAAATGGCGCCTCCCACGGTGAATTTCAAGACGAAGTTCCCATTTTCGAGACGGACTTTGAAGTTGAAGCTTCAAGATGAAGTCGGGCCATACTAGATCACATTTATCTTATGCATGTTTTATGTTATTTATTGCTTTAAATACGTCTTAATTATGCATGAGATTGTGGCTTGATTATGTTGCATGATTAAGGATTTTAGTTCACTTAAAATCTAACCAACATAGTAAGAGCCTTAAGTTCCAAACTTAAAAATTGAGTTAAAAGGTGCCATACCAAAATATACATTTGCTTGGATATCCTTTACATCAATCTAGTAATAGTTTTCGCTCAGCGAGGTGTTACTTATTGGTCCTAAAGGGGCAAGGTACACAAATAATTGTGAGTACACGTTAGTTTTGGTGAAACTCAACGATATAAGTAAGGAGTCCTTTTATGTCGTGGCAAAATCGATAGGTTTACCTAATAAGTTCTTAGACGTACCTATCAACCAAGAGTAGTTTCTAGACTATTAGCAAAAGGCGTTTGCTTACCTAAAAGATTTTAGAATTGAGTCTAAATACATAATGTGCTTAATTCTTCAATGGTTTTAGGATCTTGGAATCATTTTATTCACACCTGCCGGAACATATAACTTGAATAAAATGCTTAATGAACATTGAATTATGCATGTATGCTAGAATTTAAGTTTATTAAGAGAAACTGTGAATGGTTATTTATTTGTTTATTCACAGTCCTGCTTCAAGCAACTATACCTAAATGAACCAAGGGAAGAAACAGTTGCAGAATTTGTTCACCTTGTCAGAAAGGCTGAGATAATACTGGACTGTGAAGCCAAAGATTTACTCAAGGCTAAAGGGAGACCGTTTAAGAAAAGTGGAAAGTCCAAGGGCAATGCTAAATCAAAGCAGGACAAGTCCACATCAAGCTGTCTTTATTGTGATGGAATAGGCCATTACAAAAGAGAATGTCCAAAGCTAAAGGATGATCAGAAGAACGGAACAGTCGTTCCATCTTCAGGTATTTTCGTTATTGTAGACACCTACTTTTGTCCCCATTCCCGAAAGGGAAAGGTTCGATGATGAAAACGTAAATCTCCACTTGACAACGCATCTCCTATAAAATAACGAATCCCGATTCCCCTTTTCATTTCACCCGAAACCTGCTATTTATAGAAACCTGCTATTTATGGAAACCTGCTAAAAATAGTAACTGCCGTAAAGGGTAGCTTCTAAAAGTGGCAAGTCATAAAAGATAGAAACCTGTCATAATTAGGTGTTGCACTCCAACATAAATCCTAAATGAGATAGAAAACTGCGAGAATCCTATTCCTAATATGATTCGGAAATAAGAGTTACGTATTAATTAAAATCCTAACGAGCCTAGAGTTCGTAACGGGCCCAGACGCATTCCGTCATGAAATTGATACGCACTAAAAGACTCGATTAAGTCTCAAACACTACGGATTTCAGGAATCCGAATCTGACTAAGAAAACAGTCCAGACCCTATTTTCAACGCCTGGCTCTGGGCGCCGAAATCTTCGGCGCCCAGGCCTGGGCGCTGAAAATACCTGGGTACGTGTTTTTTCCTAATTCTTTGTGGATTAGAACTCTGCAATTCTATCTTTCCACGAACTCTTCCCTATAAATACAGCCCCAAATTCGACGTAAAAGAAACACAACACACAATTCATATTCTGATTATTGACTCCAACCCTTAGCCTAAGCCTCACGCTGCGAAATTGTTCATGCGTTCTGTCGCAATCGATCCATAAATCGAACAGAACGTATCATGTCCTATAATTTGAGATTCGTTAAATAAAAAGGAGAAATAGCAAAGTCAAAGTGGTTAGTTTTCTGAGAACCGTGACGCACCTCTCAAGGGTGCGTCGTAATGTGTCCCTTTTCGATGATTTAACTGCTTTCCTCGCCCTTTTTATGAACTGTTAAACTAACTAAATCTGATTGTTCTATCACGCCTAACAAATATAATATTTTTGGGAAATTGGATTATCATGCTAGGTCCCTTAATGCTATCTAAATCAGATAATCGCGATCGACTTAGTATTATATGTTGCATATTGCTAAAATCAACTCAGATTAGTTTAATAGTTAACGCATGTCCCTTCAATTATTTATGCTGAGCTAGTAAGGATATCCTGCCTCTGGAGTTATCGACGAGCAAAGTACTCCTCTCGGTAGTTACAGTCCCCCGAACCCTCAATCTCTACCTTGCGGGTGTATGTTGAGAGATCCCCACACCAGGGATCACAAGGGAACCTACGGCCGTCGTGGTCAAACATAATTGCACTCCCTTTATGTCACGATAACCGGGTTTTGTCAGTTTTTCTCATTGTTGTTAAAAACTGAATGACGACTCCTATATTACTAGTCAATTGGGTGTAAACTCACAGGAAATCCAATTACACTTGATTGAATAAAAAAGAAGCGTCACACCCACGAGGGACGAGGTCACGCATTAGCCTCGCGCTTTTTCGACCCCCTCACAGTGGCGACTCCACTGGGGATAGTGAAGGAAATACTCGTGCTTGTAGGTAATCAAAATAGCCGAAGGGTGAAACGATCCTACCCCGCGTTTATTTCCCCATCAAGTTGGGACGACCTGAAAATCAGCATATTAATGTGAACGGGCAGAACCGCATAACGAATCTCGGCTCCCTCGGGAGTTGGGACTAAGGATACCTTTTTTCGCCAATAAGGGGGTGCATACGCCGCGCATGTTGCCCACTCGGTACTTGTGCAGGTAGTACACCTATCCCGAACCCAATCGCTCGCTCATTAGGTCCCTCTCGCCTGCATGCCCCCTTGGCTTGCACTTGCGGGTTGGCCTCTTGAGCGAAATTCGTCTGTTGAAGACACTACCTCGACCGGGGCATGTGTTGGATCTACGATAGAAGCGGTACTAAGCCAGGCGCAAATAACTACCCATAGAAGCCTATCATAAACTATATGACATGTTATTATCGCCTCATGATGAATGTTAGTTATGTGTAGCGAAATATGTGATTGTGTGTGACAAGCTATCCTAGAAAAAACCAACGACCTTAAAAATTTCCCAAACATTCATAGACTAATTTGCCAAAGAGTTATACCGAAATACGTGTTCCGAAAACCCGAATGATCGCCACAAAAAAATGCGACGCTCAGGATGGCCTGTAATGAATCCCACAAACGCTGCAACGCGTAAAGGACGTTATTAGGCAAGCACGCAAAATCGAAGTTGCATAAACAAAAGTAGACGTAAACAGAAAACGAGAATCAGCTAGGGACGCATTTTCAACGCCCCTGGCTGGGCGCCAGAATTTCTCACGCCCCTCGCTGAGCGCTGAAGTTGCTGCTTGGCCTTCTGGTCAGGCGAAGCAGCCTCGGCGCCCGCGCAAAGGAAAATACGTAGCACAAAAAATGTTCGCAAAAAGAATTGCTACGAGGGCGTAAGAAAAGCACTCGATCTCAAAAGCGACTCGTAAAAAAATTAATAACTCTTTGCGTCGTTGTTAGGCCTCCTACGACGACAATGCTCGGCACTAAAAACCGAACATGCTAACAATTATGAATGTATAACGGGCAAGTGTTTCGAAAATCCAAAGAATGACCAAAAAAAAACTAAAAAGTATACCAACAAAAGAAAGAGTGAAAAACCAATAGAGAGAGTCGAAGTCTAGACTAAGTAATGCTTGAAACTTTGGGAACCTAAACTTTATCTTATCTTATGCCTAGGGCTGGTCCTGCCACTTGGTGCCGATCAGGGAATCAACGGTTAGTGCGTCTCGAAGATACATCGCCAACATCAGGTTTAGTGACTCCAAGCTCCGTCCGTCGTCCCTCATTTCAAGGATCTCCGCTTCCCCAACCTCGATTCGCACCTTCAAACATGTCCATCGAAGATTTGCGAGACCAGATGGTCCAAATGACCCAACTTATGGGCCAATTGAAAATGGAAAATGAAGCTTTAGCGGCTGCGCAAGCCAAAAATGACCTCGATAACGAGAAGAGGATTGAAAAAATGGTCCTATAGCAAACCATGGGGAGCAAATACTTCTCCCTCGATCCTGAACCTTTTCCTGGCAAACTACCGGAAAAGTTCAGTTCATCTGACTTACCAAAGTTCAAGGCCACGGACAACCCCCGTGATCATCTACTGAGCTTTGTAAATGCCATGAACTTGAAAGGCGTGGACAAGTCCATGTATTTACCTGCCTTTCCTTTGTCCTTGCAACCTGTGCCGCTCAAATGGTACTATCACCAGGACCCTAAGCTCTTCCCCACTTGGGAAGACTTTGTCAATGTCTTCATCAAGCAATACTCGTCGAACATGGATTTCCAAGTCACCATGCGAGCTGGAAGTTCTCTTCCAAAAGAAAAATGAGGGTTTCACGACCTACTTTGCTAGATGGAGGGACCAGGCGGCTCAGCTAATCAATAGGCCTCCAGAAACAGAATTGGTCCAAAAATTCATTGACAACCTGGACCCGGCTTACAGACAACACCTTAGGTACCTGGGACTTGAAACTTTCAAAAGAGTTTATGATGTGGGAATAAAGATCGAGGACGACCTCGCCAAAACCATACAAAGCAAACCCACATATAAAAACAACACCTATAATCGGGGTAACACATCCCAAGCCCAAGAAGTCCATACTGTAGAAGAGACCCCCGCCCGAAGAAGCCCTGGAAGATGGGTCCGAGACCGAAAGTTTGCCCCACTCGGGTCGACTTTGGTATAAGCCTTTGAAAGATTAACCAATCAAGGAAAGTTGAGACCTATAGGCCCCACCTGTGACCCTCCTGTCAAGGGAAAATATTGGGTCGAAGGTACTTATTGCAAATTCCATCAAGGAAATGGGCATGACACTGAAAACTGCTGGAATCTAAAACATACGATCCAGGACATAATAGAGGATGAAGTGATACCTCTCCCTAACGTTGGCAAACCCAACAACAACAGGAGCCCACTCGGCTCTTGTCACATCTCTCTCGACCAACCAGAGAACTTCGACCCCACAGTGTATATTACACCTCAAGGTGCACCACTCGCTGTGGTCCCTATGGATCAAATCGAGAGAGAAGTGTGCGATGTGTGGGATGATGATGCTGAAGATATTTACCTATCTCAAATGCCGGGCCAGGACCTCTTCACTGAAACTTGGCCCGGGTATGCTCTCATTGATACCACCCCTCAGGAGCCCGAGGTCGACAACCTCACCCGATCCGGAAGAATATACCAACCGGATATTCACCCACCTCCTATGGACGACATCCCGGTAAGGCAAACTCCTGAGAATGGACGGCACGCCACCGTCGCAGAAGTCATTGAATATCCTCTCCTGAAACAACTAAAAAGAACCAAGGCCGAGATTACCATCTGGGATCTCATGTGTACTTCAAAGGAACATCGCGAAAAGCTTATCCGCTCACTCGACCTCATCTCAGTACCTACAGATATCACACCCGACTCATTGGTTAGCCATGTCACGAGAGATGCCGGAGAAAAAGCCATAGTTTTCACTGATAAAGACTTGCCCAAAGAGGGGGGTGCTCACAATAAAGCCCTTTATCTAGTGGTTGGATGCAAAGGATAAAACATCCCCCTAGCGCTCGTAGATAATGGTTCGGCGGTTAATGTCTGCCCATTGCGAACCGCCCATTGCTTGGGGCTAGGAAACGATGACTTCCAAACCTCCACGCAATGGGTACGAGCTTATGATAACTCCCGAAGGCCTGTATTGCTAAAAATCAACCTTACCATACAAACCGGGCCTGTGGCACGCACCACGGAGTTTCAAATAATTGACATCAAGCCCACTTTCAACCTCCTATTGGGGCTATCCTGGCTCCATGACTTAGGAGGTGTGGCTTCTACCTTGCACCAAATGGTTAAACTTAACCATAACGGGGTAATACTAGAAATCCGCACCCCTCCTCTCGACGCCAGTTGTACTATGGTTGGAACGGCCGAAACTGCAGACGACCTTTATAGGTTTCAAATGGAAGAAGCAATCCAGTTCATTGAAGACTATGATCCAGCATTCCTAGACCCGCATGCATCCCGGGTCATCCCTAGAATGCTGCTAGCTCAAGGTTATTTCCCAGGAACCCCATTGGGCATAAGGAAGAAGGAATGCACATTCCATCCTTTTCCCAACAAATCTACTCCCTTTGGTTTAGGCTATGAACCAACGGAGGAAGATATTACTGACCGCCTGTCTGGGCTACGCCTTAACAAAGCCAAACGAACCACCTGAAGGAAATAATGCCCTTGGTCCAAGTATGCATTCAATGTTAAGTCTAATAAATGCGGTTCAGTATTAATTAACAAGTTAATAATTCAGTGAGATCAAGTGAGCTGAATGCCTAGCTAGAGGCCGCTTCAGTTCAAGTGGAATTAATGATATTAATCCACAGCTTACTCTTGACTGAACCCGTAGGGTCACACAAATAGTACGTAAACGGATCAAGTATTTAATGGCATTAAATACTCCATCTATGGATATTCGGAATCGACGGATCTTGGTTTCAGTGGGAGCTGAGATCGTCACAGGCAAGAAAAGAATACTCCGGAAATGATGATATTGCCGGAAACGGAAATATGGATCGTATCGGAAATATAAATATTATCCAAGTCGTAGATGTTGCCGGAAACTGAAACATGGTACGTATCGGAAAATATTATCGGAAATAGAAATATTGCCGGAATCGGAAATATTGCCGGAAACGGAAATATTGTCTGAATCGGAAATATTATCGGAATCGGAAAATTAATCGGAAGCGCGTCGTACGAATTAGCATCGGACGAGCTTGCTAGACGAAGGCCCAGCACGAAGCCAGGCCCACGTCCAGCAAGGGAAACGCGCGCCACAACACGCCAGCCCAAGGCTGCGCCAGGCCCACCGCAAGGCAGGCCCATCGCGCGCCCAAGGCTGCGGCAGTCGTGGGGTGCGTTGCTCGGGCTGTGCGCGCGCGCGCATGGCGCCCCTCGTGGGCTGCTGTGCGTGCGTGTGTGTTTGTGTTCACATACGAAACCTAAAACGTACAGGATTCGTTTAATGATTAAATTCCTAATCCTAAAAGATAAATTAATTAAATAAGAGTTTCACTAGGATTCTAATTTAATTAATTCGTATCCTAGTAGGATTCCAATTCTCTTTCCATACCCCTATAAATATGTGGCCTGGGTTCACAATTTATAACGAGTTTTCAAGTATTCAAAGTGAGTTTTTGAGAGAAAAATTCAGTCACATACCTTGCCTAAAAGTGCCGAAATTATTAGTACCTTAAGGGCGATTCTAGTTGGTCAATCTTAAGGCGGATCCGGACGTGCTGTGGGCTATCTACGGAGGGACGACACTTGGAGTCCTAAAGACTTGTTCTTGTTCGGTTCGGGCGCAGCTAGGGAAGGCACGCAACAAAGAATATGCATCTAAACTATGCTATATGATTATGTGTAAATAATATGTATTCCTGGCTAAATGGTTTTTCCGCATGATTTATGAATTGTCATATGTATCATAACCTCACAGTGGTATCACGAGCCTCTTATTATTTTCATAATCTAAATTGCATAAACATGGTTAAAAATTACAAATTTGCAAGAATTAAAAGGGGTGATTAATTTTCGTAATTGTTAATTAATTGCAAATTGCGTTTATTTAATTATACGTACGCAGTTTTTCGGCAGTTTCTTCGTTACTCATCCAAATCGAGTGATTTTTGTGTCAATTCCGCATGTAAAAGGCATTCTAAAATTTTGACAAAAATAGTGTTTTTCTGCCGAACCCAGAATTCTCAAATTCGAAGCCTAACTATGACTTTTCGAAGGTTTTAGTTTTTCGAATGCAAAATTTCGTAAATTTCAGATGTTAAATTAAATATTTGCGATTCTTGTTGATAAATCTTGAATTTTTGATTGACCTACTGTATATGTTTAACAAGTTTGAATGCCTAGCCTTGTTAATTATGCAATCTAATTTGTAATTATGATTAATTTGTTGAAAATTAGAATAATTTAGAATTAATTTGATTTTCATAATTAATTATAATTTAATTAGATACCTATGATTAAAAACAACCATAAAAATTGTAAATTTATGATAAATTTTAAATTTTTATGACCTAGGCTTGAATCCATGTTAATCGGAAATCAATTGAATAATAAATTTTCGATTTTTCGCCCTAAAATTTTCGATTTTCTTAGATTTTAATTTTGAATATTGTAATTATAATAAATTTTATTTATTCTAATTATTTTACTAAAATTAAAATTATGAATTAATTTAAATACGACTGAAATTAAATTAAACCTTTTGGATTCAATTATAAATTTATATGAGCTTTAAATTTTAATTAAATTTGTATGTTTCCGGTTAGACTAGAAATACATTTTTATGTTTAAAATTAGTAAAGCATATGAATTTATTGGTTTGAGTGGGAGCCCTTTTTAGTCATAAACTCTTGATTAGGCCTACAAATCCTTAATGTTAAAACAACTTGATTAGAATTAATAAGGACTGAATAATTGGTAGATTATTGGTGCCCTTGATTAATTGCTGCAAATGTTTACGTGATGCATAATGTGTTTTACTAACCAGCTATGTGGGCCATTCATGATAATGAATGGGTGAATGGTATATATTGTATATGTACTGTTTTGCAGGTTATGAAGTGACTAGTATGGCCCAAATAGGATAGAAAATATGGTCTGCGTACCATTAATTTGAATGTAATTGGTCTAAAGTACCAAAGTTGTTTTTCAATTCAAATATGGTCTGCGTACCATCAAATAGTTGTAATTAGTTTTAATTATAGCTTATCCTATTTGAAGAAAATGGTGCCTCCCACGGAGATTTTCAAGACGGACTTTGAAGTTGAAGCTTCAAGATGAAGTCGGGCCATACTAGATCACATTTATCTTATGCATGTTTTAAGTTATTTATTTCTTTTAAATATGTCTTAAAATGCATGAGATCAAAAGCTTGATTATGTTGCATGATTAAGGATTTTAGTTCACTTAAAATCTAACCAACATAGTAAGAGCCTTTAGTTCCAAACTTAAAAATTGAGTTATAAGGTGCCATGCCAAAATATACACTTGCTTGGATATCCTTTACATCAATCTAGTAATAGTTTTCGCTCAGCGAGGTGTTACTTATTGGTCCTAAAGGGGCAAGGTACACAAATAATTGTGAGTACATGTTAGTTTTGGTGAAACTCAACGATATAAGTAAGGAGTCCTTTTATGTCGTGGCAAAATCGATAGGTTTACCTAATAAGTTCTTAGACGTACCTATCAACCAAGATTAGTTTCTAGACTATTAGCAAAAGGTTTTTGCTTACCTAAGATGTTTTAGGATTGAGTCGACAAACTGTGCTTAATTCTTCAATGGTTTTAGGATCTTGGAATCATTTTATTCACACCTGCCGGAACACATAACTTGAATAAAATGCTTAATAAACATTGAATTATGCATGTATGCTAGAATTTAAGTTTATTAAGAGAAACTGTGAATGGTTATTTATTTGTTTATTCTTTTCAATTGTAGTTTTTAATATGGCAAACAACAATTCATTCAACATTCGAACAATTCTCGAAAAGGAGAAGTTGAACGGGAAAAACTTCCTTGACTGGCAAAGGAACTTGCAAATAGTTCTTATGCAGGAAGAAAAGGAGTATGTCCTAGAAGAGGCGATGCCCGAAGCCGCAGGCGACGGGGTCACTCAGGCAGCCCTCAATCGTTGGATTGATGCCAACAAGGATGTGAAATGTCTAATGCTCGCCACCATGAGTGCGGATCTGCAGAAAACGTTCATCAACTCAGATGCTTTCACAATCATCAGTGAGTTGAAGAACATGTTCCAAGATCTGGCTCGAGTCGAAAGATTCGAGACTCATAGGCAAATTCTTGAGACCAAGCTTAAGAAAGGCGAGCCCGTAAGTCCACATGTTCTCAAAATGATTGGACTCATTGAGAATATGAGTCGGCTGGATCAGCAATTTTCTCAGGAAATGGCTATAGACACCATCCTCCATTCTCTTCATAGCGGGTATGATCAGTTCAAACTGAACTACAGTATGAATAGTCTGGACAAAACGCTCACTGAGCTTCACGGTATGCTGAAGATCGCTGAAAAGACGCTCAAAAGTGATAAGCAGGATGTGCTTATGGTGCGTGGGGGCAAGTTCAAGAAATCTGGAAAGAAGAGGAATGCTAAGAAAGGTGGCAACAAGGCCAGCCCAACTAAGCAAACTGGCGCCAAATCTGTAAAGAGGAAGGTCAGTCAACCCACTTCTGAATCCGAATGCTTCTACTGCAAGAAGAAGGGGCATTGGAAGAGAGATTGCTTGAAGCTAAAGGAAGATCAGAAGAACGGAACAGTCGTTCCATCTTCAGGTATTTTCGTTATAGACTGTATACTTGCTAATTCAACTTCTTGGATATTAGATACAGGTTGTGGCTCACACTTATGTTCCAATCCACAGGGACTAAGAAGAAGTAGAAAGTTAAGCAAGGGTGAAGTCGACCTACGAGTGGGAAATGGAGCACGGATTGCTGCATTAGCTGTGGGAACTTACTATTTGTCGTTGCCCTCCGGGCTAGTTTTGGAACTGGAAGAGTGTTTCCATGTTCCAAGTCTTACTAAAAACATCATTTCAGTTTCTTGCTTAGATGCTAAGGGATTTTCCTTTTTAATAAAAGACAATAGTTGTTCGTTTTATTTTAAAGAGATGTTTTATGGATCTGCTAGATTAGTCAATGGACTTTATTTATTAGATCACGACAAACAAGTATATAACATAAATACCAAAAAGGCCAAAAAGGATGATTCAGATCTCACCTATCTGTGGCATTGTCGATTAGGCCATATAAACTTGAAACGCTTAGAAAGACTTCAAAAGGAAGGAATTCTAGAACCATTTGACTTAGAGGATTATGGTAAATGCGAATCATGTTTACTTGGCAAAATGACAAAGCAACCTTTCTCTAAAGTTGGAGAAAGAGCAAATGAACTATTGGGTTTAATCCATACAGATGTATGTGGACAAATGAGTACAAATGCTAGAGGTGGTTTCAGCTACTTTATCACTTTCACTGATGACTTCAGTAGGTATGGTTATGTCTACCTAATGAAGCATAAGTCTGAATCCTTTGACAAATTCAAGGAATTCCAGAGTGAAGTAGAGAATAAATTAGGCAAGAAGATTAAGGCACTGCGGTCTGATAGAGGCGGTGAATATCTGAGCTATGAATTTGATGACCATCTGAAAGAATGTGGAATTCTATCAGAATTGACTCCTCCAGGAACACCACAATGGAACGGTGTGTTGGAACGGAGGAACAGAACCTTGCTAGACATGGTCAGGTCAATGATGGGTCAGGCCAAACTTCCATTAGAATTTTGGGGACATGCACTAAATACAGCTGCACTCACTATAAATAGAGCTCCGTCTAAAGCTGTCGAAAAGACTCCATATGAATTATGGTTTGGAAAGCCTCCAAATGTGTCTTTTCTTAAGATTTGGGGATGTGAAGTATACGTCAAACGATTAATTTCAGACAAACTTCATCCAAAATCTGACAAATGTATCCTTGTGGGCTATCCAAAGGAAACAAAGGGGTATTACTTCTACAATACATCTGAGAACAAGGTGTTTGTTGCTCGAGATGTTGTCTTTTTGGAGAAAGATCACATTTCCAAAATGACAAGTGGGAGAAAAGTAGACCTCAGATAATGTTAGCAATCCCTGCATATTACGATTACGAAATATGGCAGATGGATGTCAAAACTGCTTTCTTAAACGGCGTTTTAACAGAAACTGTGTTTATGACACAGCCTGAAGGTTTTGAGGATCCAAAGAATGCTAAAAAGGTATGCAAGCTAAAGAAGTCAATCTACGGATTGAAGCAGGCATCCAGGAGCTGGAATATACGTTTTGATGAAGCAGTCAGTGACTTTGGTTTCATCAAGAATGCAGACGAATCTTGTGTATACAAGAAGGTCAGTGGGAGCAAAATTGCTTTCCTAGTATTATATGTCGACGACATATTACTTATCGGAAATGACATTCCTATGTTGAACTCTGTCAAGATTTGGTTTGGGAAATGTTTTTCGATGAAAGATCTAGGAGAAGCACAGTATATATTGGGCATCAAGATTTACAGAGATAGATCCAAAAAGATGATTGGACTTAGTCAAAGCACTTATATCAATAAGGTGCTTGATAGGTTCAAGATGGCGGACTCCAAGCGAGGCTACCTACCCATGTCTCATGGAATGACTCTAAGCAAGACTCAGTGCCCAAAAACACTTGATGAGCGTAGACGAATGAATGGGATTCCACATGCATCATTGATTGGTTCAATAATGTATGCTATGATATGTACACGCCCGGATGTTGCGTACGCACTCAGTGCTACGAGCAGATACCAGTCAGACCCAGGAGAGGCGCATTGGACTGCTGCCAAGAATATTCTGAAGTACCTGAAAAGGCACAAAGATGACTTCCTGGTCTATGGTGGAGATGATGAATTAATTGTTAAAGGCTATACGGACGCAAGTTTCCAAACCGACAAAGATGATTTCAGATCACAGTCCGGGTTTGTCTTCTGCCTCAACGGAGGAGCAGTACGCTGGAAAAGTGCTAAGCAAAGCACCATTGCGGATTCTACAACTGAAGCGGAGTACATTGCTGCACATGAAGCAGCAAAGGAAGCTATATGGCTAAGGAAGTTCACAGGTGAACTTGGTGTAGTCCCCTCCATTAAAGGACCAATAGCCCTGTATTGTGATAATAACGGAGCTATTGCACAGGCAAAGGAGCCTAGACACCACCAGAGAGTCAAGCATGTACTTCGTAGATTTCACCTTCTACGAGAATTCGTTGAAAGAAAAGAAGTCGAGATAAGCAAAATTGGAACTGATGACAACATATCAGATCCATTGACTAAACCTCTGCCGCAGGCGAAGCACAACTCGCACACTGCAGCTATGGGAATCAAGCATATTGGAGAATGGCTTTGATGTCTCTGTTTAATGTTTTAAAGTTTTAAAGTTTAAATCTTTGTAAAACATTATTGGTTAATCATTCACAATAAATGAAGAGAATTCATTTTTCCCTTCAATTTGACGATATATTCAAGATAGACTGTCAGGACCAGTCCTGTGACTAAGAAATGTCTATCAAGTGAACTTGAATGTCAAAGGTTCAAAATGGTCCCTGGTCGGAGTTTTTTATAAAATTGGACGCATAGAAAACGTTAGACGACTAGAAGCAAGATGACTAGTAGTTCTGTTTCTTGAACTATGTGGACACGGCAATGTCATAATCATTTGCATAGATACTTACTTTGGGAAGACTAGTATCGGACAAGACCTATGAAACTTTACTGTAAGAGATGAAAATCTGTCATAAGTAAATTTCATTAAAATTATTAGACACTAAATCCTCAATACCTGAGTGATTTGAGATTACTTGTTTGAGAACTGGTTGCTTTGACGTTGACCAACCGTCGCACCATAAAAGGAGGCTATAAAGGCAACGCTCAGGTAATCACCTATCAAACGAAGTCTAATCTCAAGATCGCAAGATTGGGATTGTCCTCCCATAAATCGGGATGAGATGCTTAAAAGTTGTACAAGGCCACTCGGAGAGCTAGAAACTGTGAAATGCATGGCCGTGCTCGGATGAATCATAGGCTATGATTATCTGTTTATTTGATCAGTTGAACTCTGAAACCGAGGAACACCTCTGGACATAATAAGGATGACAACTCTTACCTTATGTTCAAGAGCAAGCATCGAGCGACAAATGAATTAGGAAATGCACACTTGTCCCTAAGGACAAGTGGGAGACTGAAGGAAATAATGCCCTTGGTCCAAGTATGCATTCAATGTTAAGTCTAATAAATGCGGTTCAGTATTAATTAACAAGTTAATAATTCAGTGAGATCAAGTGAGCTGAATGCCTAGCTAGAGGCCGCTTCAGTTCAAGTGGAATTAATGATATTAATCCACAGCTTACTCTTGACTGAACCCGTAGGGTCACACAAATAGTACGTAAACGGATCAAGTATTTAATGGCATTAAATACTCCATCTATGGATATTCGGAATCGACGGATCTTGGTTTCAGTGGGAGCTGAGATCGTCACAGGCAAGAAAAGAATACTCCGAAAACGATGATATTGCCGGAAACGGAAATATGGATCGTATCGGAAATATAAATATTATCCAAGTCGTAGATGTTGCCGGAAACGGAAACATGGTACGTATCGGAAAATATTATCGGAAATAGAAATATTGCCGGAATCGGAAATATTACCGGAAACGGAAATATTGTCTGAATCGGAAATATTATCGGAATCGGAAAATTAATCGGAAGCGCGTCGTACGAATTAGCATCGGACGAGCTTGCTAGACGAAGGCCCAGCACGAAGCCAGGCCCACGTCCAGCAAGGGAAACGCGCGCCACAACACGCCAGCCCAAGGCTGCGCCAGGCCCACCGCAAGGCAGGCCCAGCGCGCGCCCAAGGCTGCGGCAGTCGTGGGCTGCGTTGCTCGTGCTGTGCGCGCGCGCGCGCATGGCGCCCCTAGTGGGCTGCTGTGCGTGCGTGTGTGTTTGTGTTCACATACGAAACCTAAAACGTACAGGATTCGTTTAATGATTAAATTCCTAATCCTAAAAGATAAATTAATTAAATAAGAGTTTCACTAGGATTCTAATTTAATTAATTCGTATCCTAGTAGGATTCCAATTCTCTTTCCATACCCCTATAAATATGTGGCCTGGGTTCACAATTTATAACGAGTTTTCAAGTATTCAAAGTGAGTTTTTGAGAGAAAAATTCAGTCACATACCTTGCCTAAAAGTGCCAAAATTATTAGTACCTTAAGGGCGATTCTAGTTGGTCAATCTTAAGGCGGATCCGGACGTGCTGTGGACTATCTACGGAGGGACGACACTTGGAGTCCTAAAGACTTGTTCTTGTTCGGTTCGGGCGCAGCTAGGGAAGGCACGCAACAAAGAGTATGCATCTAAACTATGCTATATGATTATGTGTAAATAATATGTATTCCTGGCTAAATGGTTTTTCCGCATGATTTATGAATTGTCATATGTATCATAACCTCACACCACCCTCCTTCCCCCGTATCAAAGGACCCTTAACGGGATGTTCGTTCGGGAAGGAGAAGAACACCCATGCTGTGATTTCCCTGAACCCTTTGTTCAGGATGGCTTGCTAAAACCCGGATTTGAAATTTTCCATGACTGCCACACCTTGGATGAGGCACCCCACCTCACCAAGACTAAAACAGCTGAAATATTGGACAATCAGGCTCTATGGACATTGTTTAACGAATCGAGGCCTATGGAGAACGAGACTGTGATGACTACCCTAGCTTTACAAGATGAAGGTTTCGATCCAACCCGGTTAATCTCTCCTGCATCAACACTAGAAGAGATCGAGAACGGATGGGTGAAGACATATCAGTGGGTCAATGAAAAAGGAATAGAATTCAAGATGAGTACCGGTGAAGGACCGAAGAGACTAAACCCCAGGCTTGAGCCACATAGAGCACCCGTAGTAAAAAGCGCCTAGTAGTTCTTTAGATTGGTAGAAAAATAATAAAGACTTTAGATGGTCCTAAGACCCCCCAGAATATAGGTCAAGTTTGTTTCAGTGTGTTTTCTTTACTTTCAAATTAATAAAGGCGTAATATTTCTCCTAAATTTTTTTAATTCTAACGCTAAATAAAGCACCAAATGTACTTGCAAAATACAAAAATAAAGAGGCGGCCCACTCTAGGCCCAATAAACGAGGCCCATTCGGTCTTGAAATAGTGCCATGGGAACCAGTTCCCGAAAACCCACAAAATAAACCACACTATCCCATTCATATCCCCAAAACCTAAAAAGCCAACCAGTGTCATCATAAGAGTCAGTCCATGCAACCCAAAGAAATCAAAGGAAATCAAAATCCAAAACAATGCAAATGTTACCAAAAAACAGATTCATAAAACATAATTCCATCATACCCTTCACTAACAACACGCACCTCAACCAACCTCAAAAGCCTACACAAAGATCTTCATAACTTCCGCACCCTAACCCCATTTTCAAAACTGTTTCGAGTCACGAATAGAAAAAATTAATCCGGACAAAAATGCATTTCACGCTAACAGTCAAAAAAGCCTCCAAAATAGCCTCAAAATTGACTTTAAATATGAGCAAAAATCAAGGCACAAAAAAGAAATAAATGCAAGAACATGTGAAGCAAAGCGTCAAAAATTGACCGCCCAAGTCATTTTCAGCGCCCAGGGCTGGGCGCCGAAATTTCTGACGCCCCAGCATGGGCGTTGAAACTCTCTGCTTGCCAAAAATTTTCTTTTCAGAAGTGCTCGTCATTTTATCCGCACACAACGGAAAAATAACGAACACTTGGGGGGTACAGTACGTATCCAAATAGGCTTACCAAGAATATAGCCATACAAATTAGTCGAATTTCGAATTTCATATTTTACGCGACTTATGGCAAAAAAAACCGGCAGATGAAAATAATGATAATACTTCACTCATTTGACCGATTAAGTAATATGCTTCCACCTCAGGGCATATCTACCGAAATCCGGCATACTAGAACTTACTCTAAAGCTAGAACTACGCGCGACTTGATTCTGACAAGATACGTAGGCAATCCTTACCAAGGATTCGATCCAATAAAAAAAAACAAATATTCTTTGTGTAAAAAGTGTTAGACATATAAAAACATAAAAAAGAGGAGAAACAAAAATAAATAAAAATGAAAAATAAAAATACGCCTTTATTGAAAAAATAATAAGAAGGAAAACAAAGTGCTAAGAATAAAAACAAACACAACTGAAATAAATAAAGGGCACCTACACCCTAGCAAGAACTACACTACTCTAGTTCTTCCGAATCATCAAATAAAGTCTTGTAGAGGGCAATGTTCGCAGGATCCACCCCCACAGTCTTCTGCGCTGCTCCAATATCAATCTCCATAAGAACCGGCTCCTGGACACTAACTTCCAAAGATGCCAAGGCTTCAGAAACATTCTCAGTTATAGCCCGCTCAGCCTCAAGGGCACAGACAATGGTGGGAGAAGGATTATTATCATCAACTAGACTAGCCACTGTTTCTACAGGCGGTTTAGCCTTCCTAACCCATACATTGTTCCGGCGACGATCTCCGCGAGAGCCTGCATTTCTTCTAACAACAGCAGGCCCCTTCATGTTAGGCACCTTTTTAGGCCTGAAACTGGAACGGGGAGGAATTTCCTTTCGCTTTCGATCAGGACGAGCTTTCACAGCCTTAATACTATAGGTACGAGGTTTGGCAGAATTAGGACCCTCATACTTAACACGAATACGAGGTATCAAAAGCTCAGCCGGCTCCCCATTACGAGCCTCGGCCCTCACATCTTTATCATCGGAGCTCATCCACAACTTGTAGTTTTCAGAAAGACCCACAAAGCCATTTGTAGCTACGGCCCAACGCGGGAGACCATCATAATACTTAGCCCACGCTAGAACCCGTGTTTGTGAAAAGGCCGCTATCTTAGGTGGTATCGTATCAGAAAAGGGGATAGTCTGCCTTAAACCATATTGACGCATGACTCGGTAAGGGAAAATATAAATGGGACGAGATAGCCCCAACAAGGAAACATAAACCGATACATCAGAACCCCCTATCATAGTAGTCAAACCTCACCATGGTACCACCCACTTAATAGAACAAATGCTATAAGTAAAAAAGGAGGTCCATTCGGCCTCGTCCTGCCTTGGTGCAAGTATTTTCAGTTACCCAAGGCTATAGGGCGATAATGTTTAGGATCGGCAGGAGCTTCCAAAAGTCTAAGCCGTTCCGCAAGCCAAATCTGCAAAAACAGGGTACGATCGAATCAAAAGAATGAAAAGAAAAAAACGGTCCCTGGGGCGCAGTTTCAACGCCCAGGACCAGGCGCCGAAAACTCCAGCGCCCAGCCCTGGGCGCTGAAACTCAGCCCCAGGCAAAAGAAATATATGAAAAAGGGGCGTATGCGTGCGCAAAGAAGAAAATCGATTACCTGCAGTAAAAGTGGGCTTCCCTTAAAATGTTCAGATTTGGCATCCTTCTTCAGCTCATCCGCACTCAGCAAAGTCTCGGCAACAACCAACGGTATAATAGAATAACGCCTTTCCATCTGACTAATCAAGGGGATCAACCTTATGTCACCGAACGCACCATAGTCATTCGACAGCAAATAGTGATTCAACAAGCAAAATACAAGGGCTCGAATATTCAATTTCTGTTCGGTCATATTCTTACTAGGCCTAAAGTGATGTTTTACAAGTTTTGCCAAGTTAACCTTATCGTCTACAACAATTTCAGCAAACATGTTATCATCTAGCCCTAGGAAAGCCCTTATGGTTGTTTTACCCTCTTCAACGGTGCCAGGGGTAACAGGAGTAGCATTAGTAGGATAACCAAGGATCGCAGCAAATTCATCTGGCAAAGTACATATTTCGTTGCCCCGAAAGGCAAAAACATGATGATCGGAGTCCCAAAAGCTTAGGGCAGCATGCAGAAAGTTATAATCAATATTAATTTGTTGTAAGCCTAAAAGTGCCTCTAAGTGGTATTCTTTTAACAAAGCCTTTTCTGTGGGAGTAAGGGCCCGTAGCCAACGCCTAACAGTCCGTTGGAGTGAGAAAGTAGGGATCGACATGGCAAAAGCATCTATACTAATATATTAAAAGGCGTTGAGAAAAATATCTATGTGGCACATAGTACTCTTCCTTTTGCGCCACATCATCCACTCACCAAATCATATGTCATATCATGGACAACCAAAAATCAATACGTACAATGAGATTCGAACTCTAGACCTCAAGTGTGGAGGATAATTCTCATTACCATCTTGACCAACAACCATTTGTGGTTTATCTCTTCACATTAATTTATAAATGAATGTTAACATGAAGTTTACAACAACTAAACTTTTATGTGACTTATTATTTTATATTGCCTATTTTGGAAAAAAATTATAATTAAAGAATTAGGACAACCATGAATAAACATGATGTCATAAGTCTCATAAGCATCAACTACAAAAATGCCTTACATGACTGCATATGTCTAATTTGGTGTTTGTTAATTTTGAATCACTTATTTCCACTAGAAAATAAATTATACAAATTGTATTCTCATGATAAATGACTTAGTGTATTTGTGTAGTTGACGAACTTGATGAATGCTTTCACTTAATGCTATACATGTATCTTATCAAATATTTTGCTCAAGAAAAATCTAAAATTTTAACTATTCAATGTAGCAATCGGGGCATCGCCCGAGCCACACACTAGTTGAGTAATTAAAACACAGCAAAAAGAGAGAAAGGATTTGAGAGTGGTGGAAAATAGGGACGTATCTAGCCCCTATATATAGCTGGACGCACCCAGTGACATCCTGATCCCATTCGGAAACGTGTTAGGAAATCCGAAAGTCAAGAATCACCAGAAAAAGACTTTCAGCGCCCACGGCTGGGCGCTGAAATGTTTAACGCCTAGCCTTGGGCGCTTGAAATGCAGCCCAAGGCCCGGATTTCACAGAACACGGAACAGGAAAGGACTTAAAACCGTGTTGCTAAACACGAGGCCCTGTTGCAAGTAGGATCAAGCCCAAAGCACCTTTAGCTTCCAAATAAGCAAAAAAAAAAAACATTAAAACTTGGTCGAAACTTAGACTTGTCTCAAAAAAAATGCTTATGTACACTTTTCAAATCAAAATAAATATCATGGTCATTCTTCGAAACACCAAATATGTGTGTCGTTAAGTCGTTGGTTTTCCAAATAAAAAATGTTTGTCTGTAAAAGGATTAATCCAGGCCAAGCTAAGACCGGATGTCACCTGAAAACTAAAGTCGCACTCCACGGCTTCGCTAAAGTAGCACACTACTATAAAAGGTCGCTCGCACATACGAGCATGACCCCAAACATGATTACAAGATGCGAAAAACCACCGACGAGCCCCAGTGCTTGGGGGCTCGCGAAAAAATATACTCCAACAAGGAGCGCACGATCAAAATCACATTCCCGGACTACGCCATACATCTCATGTTTTGATATCTCAAAAAAAGGGGGTTCGACCTCAGAGAAAGGTCGTCATTGACACTTGTGCATGGTCCTCTGATCAAAGACCAAGTAGTGGCAAAAATCGAGCCGTAAAGACTAGCTCAAACCGCGAAAGCAGACGGTCGCAAGACAAAGGTCCGTCTGAACACGTTATCAGCCCACGTTCAGGTTACAACTAACTTCGAGCATCCCTCGAAAGAATTCGCTCTTGCAAGAATGAATAAAAAGAAATTCTCGAAAGAAATCACAAAGAACAAAAGAAATAGAACTTGCCCATCTTCGGTTGGCAAGATCGCGTCACAAACCACGCGAGTTCCCAAATCGAAAAAACGAATTCAGGTTCGCTCACCTCCAGTGAGCAGGGCGTCCACCCTTAGCGGACAGGGCTCGCCCACCTTCAGCGGGCGGGGTCTGCGTCACTAGCCGCGCAGGTCCTCAGTTTTCGAAAAAAGAATTTTCCAAAAACAAAATGAAATAGGCTCGCCATCTTCAGCCGGCGGGGTCTACGGCGCAAACCACGTAGGTCCTTATTTTCAAAAAAATAAACACAAAACAAATTTCAAAACAAGATTCGTCCACTTTTTCGGACGGGGCGTCCACCCTTAGCGGAGAGGCTCGCCATCTTCAGCCGGCGGGGTCTACGTCACAAGCCGCGTAGGTCCTTATTTTCAAATATTCAAAAACAACATTCGTCCACTTTTTCGGACGGGGCGTCCACCCTTAGCGGACAGGCTCGCCATCTTTAGCCGGCGGGGTCTACGTCACAAGTCGCGTAGGTCCTTAGTCGCTGCAGCGATAACTTTTTCTGGTTTTCCCTTTTCCAGAAAATTAAAAGGATTGGTTTTCCGTTTTTCCAAAAAAGAGCGATGTGCTGGATTTTCCTTCGTTTTACGTCCCATAAAAACAAGGGGGTTTTCTCGTTTAACTAGCCCTGAAAATGAGAATCTTTAAAAACATTTTTACCTCGTGATTGGGCTTGGCCAGGCCCAATTACACTTTATAGCTTTGATTTCGAAAACATCTGTAGCTATTCCCAATGACAAAGTGAGGGAGTTTCTACGCCTCTTTAGATACTTCCAATGACAAAGTGAGGGAGTATTCTATACTATCCGTTGACAAATCCCAATGACACGTGAGTGATAGGTCGACATTTCAAGTGATGACCCTTAAGTCAAATGTTATCACTCGGGGGCTCGTGAGACCCTCGCAAAACAGGTCACATACACCATTGCTTGTGTGACGCACTCCGTCAAGTACTTTGACCATCGTCTTACTCCAAGACTCAGTCAAAGTGGGGGCTAACTGTAGACACCTACTTTTGTCCCCATTCCCGAAAGGGAAAGGTTCGATGATGAAAACGTAAATCTCCACTTGACAACGCATCTCCTATAAAATAACGAATCCCAATTCCCCTTTTCATTTCACCCGAAACCTGCTATTTATAGAAACCTGCTATTTATGAAAACCTGCTAAAAATAGTAACTGTCGTAAAGTGTAGCTTCTAAAAGTGGCAAGTCATAAAAGATAGAAACCTGTCAGAATTAGGTGTTGCACTCCAACATAAATCCTAAATGAGATAGAAAACTGCGAGAATCCTATTCCTAATATGATTCGGAAATAAGAGTTACGTATTAATTAAAATCCTAACGAGCCTAGAGTTCGTAACGGGCCCAGACGCATTCCGTCATGAAATTGATACGCACTAAAAGACTCGATTAAGTCTCAAACACTACGGATTTCAGGAATCCGAATCTGACTAAGAAAACAGCCCAGACCCTATTTTCAACGCCTGGCTCTGGGCGCCGAAATCTTCGGCGCCCAGGCCTGGGCGCTGAAAATACCTAGGTACGTGTTTTTTCCTAATTCTTTGTGGATTAGAACTCTGCAATTCTATCTTTCCACGAACTCTTCCCTATAAATACAGCCCCAAATTCGACGTGAAAGAAACACAACACACAATTCATATTCTGAGTATTGACTCCAACCCTTAGCCTAAGCCTCACGCTGCGAAATTGTTCACGCGTTCTGTCGCAATCGATCCATAAATCGAACAGAACGTATCATGTCCTATAATTTGAGATTCGTTAAATAAAAAGGAGAAATAACAAAGTCAAAGTGGTTAGTTTTCTGAGAACCGTGACGCACCTCTCAAGGGTGCGTCGTAATGTGTCCCTTTTCGATGATTTAACTGATTTCCTCGCCCTTTTTATGAACTGTTAAACTAACTAAATCTGATTGTTCTATCACGCCTAAAAAATATAATATTTTTGGGAAATTGGATTATCATGCTAGGTCCCTTAATGCTATCTAAATCAGATAATCGCGATCGACTTAGTATTATATGTTGCATATTGCTAAAATCAACTCAGATTAGTTTAATAGTTAACGCATGTCCCTTCAATTATTTATGCTGAGCTAGTAAGGATATCCTGCCTCTGGAGTTATCGACGAGCAAAGTACTCCTCTCGGTAGTTACAGTCCCCCGAACCCTCAATCTCTACCTTGCGGGTGTATGTTGAGAGATCCCCACACCAGGGATTACAAGGGAACCTACGGCCGTCGTGGTCAAACATAATTGCACTCCCTTTATGTCACGATAACCGGGTTTTGTCAGTTTTTCTCATTGTTGTTAAAAACTAAATGGAGACTCCTATATTACTAGTCAATTGGGTGTAAACTCACAGGAAATCCAATTACAATTGATTGAATAAAAAAGAAGCGTCACACCCACGAGGGACGAGGTCACGCATTAGCCTCGCGCTTTTTCGACCCCCTCACAGTTATAGACTGTATACTTGCTAATTCAACTTCTTGGGTATTAGATACAGGTTGTGGCTCACACTTATGTTCCTATCCACAGGGACTAAGAAGAAGTAGAAAGTTAAGCAAGGGAGAAGTCGACCTACGAGTGGGAAATGGAGCACGGATTGCTGCATTAGCTGTAGGAACTTTTTATTTGTCGTTGCCCTCTGGGCTAGTTTTGGAACTGGAAGAGTGTTTCCATGTTCCAAGTCTTACTAAAAACATCATTTCAATTTCTTGCTTGGATGCTAAGGGATTTTCCTTTTTAATAAAAGACAATAGTTGTTCGTTTTATTTTAAAGAGATGTTTTATGGATCTGCTAGATTAGTCAATGGACTTTATTTATTAGATCACGACAAACAAGTTTATAACATAAATACCAAAAAGGCCAAAAAGGATGATTCAGATCTCACCTATCTGTGGCATTGTCGATTATGCCATATTAACTTGAAACGCTTAGAAAGACTTCAAAAGGAAGGAATTCTAGAACCATTTGACTTAGAGGATTATGGTAAATGCGAATAATGTTTACTTGGCAAAATGACAAAGCAACCTTTCTCTAAAGTTGGATAAAGAGCAAATGAACTATTGGGTTTAATCCATACAGATGTATGTGGACCAATGAGTACAAATGCTAGAGGTGGTTTCAGCTACTTTATCACTTTCACTGATGACTTCAGTAGATATGGTTATGTCTACCTAATGGAGCATAAGTCTGAATCCTTTGACAAATTCAAGGAATTTCAGAGTGAAGTAGAGAATCAATTAGGCAAGAAGATTAAGGCACTGCGGTTTGATAGAGGCGGTGAATATCTGAGCTATGAATTTGATGACCATCTGAAAGAATGTGGAATTCTATCAGAATTGACTCCTCCTGGAACACCACAATGGAACGGTGTCTCGGAACGGAGGAACAGAACCTTGCTAGACATGGTTAGGTCAATGATGGGTCAGGCCGAACTTCCATTAGACTTTTGGGGACATGCACTAAATACAGCTGCACTCACTATAAATAGAGCTCCGTCTAAATCTGTCGAAAAGACTCCATATGAGTTATGGTTTGGAAAGCCTCCAAATGTGTCTTTTCTTAAGATTTGGGGATGTGAAGTATACGTCAAACGATTAATTTCAGAAAAACTTCATCCGAAATCTGACAAATGTATCCTTGTGGGCTATCCAAAGGAAACAAAGGGGTATTAATTCTACAATACATCTGTGAACAAGGTGTTTGTTGCTCGAGATGGTATCTTTTTAGAAAAGGATCACATTTCCAAAATGACAAGTGGGAGAAAAGTAGACCTCGAAAAAATTCGAGTCGAACAACAAACTCTAGAGAATGCTCAAGATGACATTCAGGATGAAACTCATAGATCTTTAGAAGAATCTGGTGAGAATCATGGTCAATCTAGAAATGTTACCCTGCGTAGATCGCAAAGATAGATCTCAACCGGAAAGGTACTTAGGTATTTTGACGAACGAGTGCTATGACGTTCTATTACTTGAAAGTGATGAACCTGCGACTTACAAACAAGCTATGACGAGCCCTAGCTCCAAGCAATGGCAAGAAGCCATGCAATCTGAATTAGACTCCATGTCAGAAAACCAAGTATGGGATTTGGTCGATTTGCCAGATGGCTACCAAGCCATTGGAAGCAAATGGGTTTTCAAACTGAAAAAGGACAAGGATGGGAAACTTGAAGTTTTCAAAGCTAGATTGGTTGCAAAAGGTTACAGGCAAGTCCACGGTGTTGATTATGATGAAACCTTTTCACCAGTTGCAATGCTAAAGTCTATTCGGATAATGTTAGCAATCGCTGCATATTACGATTACGAAATATGGCATATGGATGTCAAAACCGCTTTCTTAAACGGCGTTTTAACAGAAACTGTGTTCATGACACAGCCTGAAGGTTTTGAGGATCCAAAGAATGCTAAAAAGGTATGCAAGCTAAAGAAATCAATCTACGAATTGAAGCAGGCATCAAGGAGCTGGAATATACGTTTTGATGAAGCAGTCAAGGACTTTGGTTTCATCAAGAACGCAGACGAATCTTGTGTATACAAGAAGGTCAGTGGGAGCAAAATTGCTTTCCTAGTGTTATATGTCGACGACATATTACGTATCGGAAATGACATTCCTATGTTGAACTCTGTCAAGATTTGGCTCGGGAAATGTTTTTCGATGAAGGATCTAGGAGAAGCACAGTACATATTGGGCATCAAGATTTACAGAGATAGATCTAAAAAGATGATTGGACTTAGTCAAAGCACTTATATCAATAAGGTGCTTGAAAGGTTCAAGATGGAAGACTCCAAGCGAGGCTACCTACCCATGTCTCGTGGAATGACTCTAAGCAAGACTCAGTGCCCAAAAACACTTGATGAGCGTAGACGAATGAATGGGATTCCATATGCATCATTGATTGGTTCAATAATGTATGCTATGATATGTACACGCCCGGATGTTGCGTACGCACTCAGTGCTACGAGCAGATACCAGTCAGACCCAGGAGAGGCACATTGGACTGCTGCCAAGAATATTCTGAAGTACCTGAAAAGGCACAAAGATGACTTCTTGGTCTATGGTGGAGATGATGAATTAATTGTTAAAGGCTATACGGACGCAATTTTCCAAACCGACAAAGATGATTTCAGATCACAGTCTGGGTTTGTCTTCTGCCTCAACGGAGGTGCAGTAAGCTGGAAAAGTGCTAAGCAAAGCACCATTGCGGATTCTACAACTGAAGAGGAGTACATTGCTGCACATGAAGCAGCAAAGGAAGCTATATGGCTAAGGAAGTTCATAGGCGAACTTGGTGTAGTCCCCTCCATTAAAGGACCAATAGCCCTGTATTGTGATAATAACGGAGCTATTGCACATGCAAAGGAGCCTAAACACCACCAAAGAGTCAAGCATGTACTTCATAGATTTCACCTTCTACGAGAGTTCGTTGAAAGAAAAGAATTCGAGATAAGCAAGATTGGAACTGATGAAAACATATCAGATCCATTGACTAAACCTCTGCCGCAGGCGAAGCACAACTCGCACACTGCAGCTATGGGAATCAAGCATATTGGAGAATGGCTTTGATGTCCTTATTTAATGTTTTAAAAGTTTTAGAGTTTAATTCTTTGTAAAACATTATTGGTTAATCATTCACAATAAATAAATAGAATTAATTTTTCCATTTAATTTGTGGTTTATTAAATGATTAGTCCCTTCAATTTGACGATATATTCAAGATAGACTGTCAGGACCAGTCCTGTGACTAAGAAATGTCTATCAAGTGAACTTGAATGTCAAAGGTTCAAAATGGTCCCTGGTCGGAGTTTTTTATAAAATTGGACGCATAGAAAACGTTAGACGACTAGAAGCAAGATGACTAGTAGTTCTGTTTCTTGAACTATGTGGACATGGCAATGTCATAATCATTTGCATAGATACTTACTTTGGGAAGACTAGTATCGGACAGACCTATGAAACTTTACTGTAAGAGATGAAAATCTGTCATAAGTAAATTTCATTAAAATTATTAGACACTAAATCCTCAATACCTGAGTGATTTGAGATTACTTGTTTGAGAACTGGTTGCTTTGACGTTGACCAACCGTCGCACCGTAAAAGGAGACTATAAAGGCAACGCTCAGGTAATCACCTATCAAACGAAGTCAAATCTCAAGATCGCAAGATTGGGATTGTCCTCCCATAAATCGGGATGAGATGCAAAAAGTTGTACAAGGCCACTCGGAGAACTAGAAACTGTAAAATGCATGGCCGTGCTCAGATGAATCATAGTCTATGATTATTTGTTTATTTGATCAGTTGAACTCTGAAACCGAGAAACACCTCTGGACATAATAAGGATGACAACTCTTACCTTATGTTCAAGAGCAAGCATCGAGCGACAAAGGAATTAGGTAATGCACACTTGTCCCAAAGGACAAGTGGGAGACTGAAGGAAATAATGCCCTTGGTCCAAGTATGCATTCAATGATAAGTCTAATAAATGCGGTTCAGTATTAATTAACAAGTTAATAATTCAGTGAGATCAAGTGAGCTGAATGCCTAGCTAGAGGCCGTTTCAGTTCAAGTGGAATTAATGATATTAATCCACAACTTACTCTTGACTGAACCCGTAGGGTCACACAAATAGTACGTAAACGGATCAAGTATTTAATGGCATTAAATTCTCTATCTATGGATATTCGGAATCGACGGATCTTGGTTTCAGTGGGGGCTGAGATCGTCACAAGCAAGTGAATACTCCGGAAACGATGATATTGCCGGAAACGGAAATATGGATCGCATCGGAAATATAAATATTATCCAAGTCGTAGATGTTGCCGGAAACGGAAACATGGTACGTATCGGAAAATATTATCGGAAATGGAAATATTGCCGGAATCGGAAATATTGCCGGAAACGGAAATATTGTCAGAATCGGAAATATTATCGGAATCGGAAAATACTTTCGGAAACGGAAATATTAAATATTTGTTCGAAACGGAAATTAATTCCGGAATCGAAAATATTAAATATTGTTCATATCGGAAATGAATTCCGGAACCGGGAATTTAATCGGAAGCGTATCGTACGAATTAGCATCGGACGAGGCCAGCCGGACGAAGGCCTAGCACGAAGCCGGGCCATCGCCCAGCAAGCAAGACGCACGCCAACACGCACAGCCCATAGCAGCGCCAGGCCCACCGCAAGGCAGGCCCAGCGCGCCAAGGCGTGGCTGCGTAGCGTGGGCCAAGCGCACGCACGCGTGGGCGCCCTCGTGGCTCCGTGCGTGTGTGTGTTTGTGTCCATGCACAATTCCTAAATCTATTAGGATTTGGTGTATGATTAAATTCCTATTCCTAAAAGGATTATTTAATTAATTAGAGTCCTTGTAGGATTCTAAGTTTAATTAAATCGTATCCTACTAGGATTCCAATTCCCTTTCCAAACCTCTATAAATAAGGGCCTAGGGTCATAATTTATGTACATGGGATTGAAGTATTCTAAGGGTAAGTTTTGAAAGAAAAATAAGGCAAACACTTGCAAACACTTAGGTATGATGAGCCTCGCCTTCTCTATTAGGTGGGCCAGATCAGATCCCTGGTCAATATTACAGCAAGAGCTTTCATTGAGTTTTATAGGGATTTTGAACCTGGAATGTGCTGTACGTCCTCCTGGCAGAAGCAATGTTGCATACCCGATGAAGCCACAACAAGGACTATGTGATTTTCAGAGCATAGCTTGGATATTAATGTTCTTCACAAATAAGTTTTTCCTGTTCCTGCACTTCCATATACAAAAAATACACCGCCTTCTCTTTGGTATACTTCTTGTAGTATGTTGTCGAATACTTGTTTCTGCTCGGCATTTAGACCTCTTTGAAGGTCATTTGTTTGTTGCGCCAATGTGGATGTGTCGTAATTCAACTCCTCCATTACCATCCGATTACCAGTGTCTTGAATTAATGCAACATCAGGGAGTGGGATTCCCCCAAATTCTTTGAGGCTTATGTTTCCTCTTTTTAAGATTTGATCAATCTCATAGAGAGAGTAGTTATGGATTTCTTCATCAGTTAGGCACAAGTCATGAATACCTAGATGTCGTGTTTAGCGGTAAAGGATGTCATCGGAGAGAGTCTGCCAGTGCTTCTCCCAAAGGTTTTTTGGGTCTGACACCTCACAAAATAGTAGGATTGTTACGAAGAGCTTTCTGAGTTGTGGTGCGGTGGACCATATTGCAGCTGTAGTTAGTGCCTCGTGCCACTCGTTGTCCTTGGCAAGTAATCCCAGTATATAACATGCTTATTTGTAAGTGGGGAGAATTATTCCATTGGATCACCGTGCGAATGTCTTGAAAGCAGGTTGGGCCTGTTACAATGTTGAGGAGCATCCTCAAATAGTATTTCTCACCGGAGGTAGGATGGGCAAAGTAAATTCTCCCAATTTTTGTCTTCTTTGACTTCCTTTTTTTTCCAAACCTTTAGATCTTTCTTCCATGACCACTTTGTTGGAAAGTCGGCATACGTGAGCTGTCTAGCCTCTAGATACATCTTGTTTGCCTCAAACCACTATGTTAAGCTTGTTTTTCTTGTTCTTGCTCTTTGAAGTACTATGTCTAGTGGTTCGTTTTCATTGAAGATCACTTGTTGTTCATCTTCTAGATGGTAGGTTAAACGCTCAACTGAGGGGTACTTGTATTGAATGTCAAAGGAATAAATTTCTCCAGCAAGCTTCTGATGCTGACACGTACCTACAATTTTTTGTAGGAAGCAACAGGGTCAGAATGTTGTTTTTTGGCAAGCGTGAGTGAAATGAAAGTATGTTAATCATATGAATATTTTAAGCAGTAATTTAAGGTGTGTTAACTAATCAGTGGTTGGTAAGTGTCGAGTTTTGTTTCTATTTTGTATAGCTCACTGGAAATGAAACTGATAAATTGAAACAAATATACGTACCTACAATTTAGGTAGGAAGCAATTTCATGAACTACTTGCTCCTGCCCATTCTGTACATCCCCCCACCCCCCCCCCCCCCCCCCCGAGGGTCTTTGTGCTTCTTCAATGACTGCAAGTGCCATATCTGGGCCCTTATTCATGTACCTGAACATGTATTTCAGAGACTTGTCTTTGTTGCACCACTCTACATTAATATGTGCTCCGTACTTCACCAATAGGTCCACACTAGGGGGGATGATGAATATGTTGTCTATTGTCTGTCCATTTTTTGTAGCTGTTCGCCCATCATCAAGCCTCCTATATAGTGGGAAACCCTCATCTGTTACTTTGGTTCCGGTGTTGAATTCTTTTGGATAGTGTTTGGAGCATTTTCCGTCTTCGATGCATGGGCATTTCGGGTTCATATCCCCACAGGGCCCATGAACCATAAGTTGGACGTCTAGGTCATATGCAAGGGGTTCGGTCTCTTTGTCTGAAAGTTCTGCTGAAATTAGCCGATCAATGTCTTCTATGTTGTCAATCTTGGCCTCTGGATGTAGAAATAGAAGATTTTTGGCATGGGGTAGACCACTCTTTTGGAATTCAATTGTGTAAATTACTGCAAAATTAAACAAATCTTGTTATGTACGTAAACGTTTGTATTTCCTTTATTTACCATTGTGTTGGTGTTCATACCTGCAATTGCCCTTCCAAAGTGTTCATTTATTCTTATATCTCTCATTAATTCATCAAGCTTGATCTTAAATACACTAGCAATTATGTCCGGTCGTTCTTCTGGTCGCTGCCCTGGAATGGCTGCCACATAATCTATTATTTCGCTCCATGTTGGATTACATGTGAACGTGATGAAAAGGTCAGGTGGCCCGGCCCAACGACAAATGGCCATTGCATCCTGGTAGTTTTGCATCATCTACCTAGGCCTTCCTGTAATTGAGGATGGTAATACTATACGCTCCCCTACTGAAGCTGGTGTTGTATCCCCTCGAGAAAATACAGGGCCGTCCTCGGTAATTTGGAGGCTCTGTGCTAAAATATAAATATTGGGCCCTTATAAATTTTTACGGACAATTATTTAATGTAAAACACATAATTATTATATTAATATTTTTTAATTTTTCAAAAATATAGAGTCAAATTAATAATATGGTTTAACGTTTTATGTGTGATGGTTTGTGAAAATTTATGTAAAAGTTTGATGGACATGAAAAAAGCAAATAAAAAAAGGGTCAGAGAAGAATTGAACCCTGGTCATTGCTACCACACTTATAATTCCTAACCAATTGGGATAAATATTACATAATATATAATAAAGCAGCTGTTAAATATATAATATTTGTTTCAGGGGGTTTAACCAAGATAATTTCTATGGCGGTTATGCACAAACTCCCTCCCAACCCGTGCTCTTCTAAAGCACCGCCATATGCTGGAAATCGAGGACTGCCCATGGTGCCCTGGAGTTTCAGAAACCATGCACCACGCCCTTTTTGCTTGCCAAGCGGTACGTGACTTGTGGAGGGAGTGTGACTGTGAGGACCTAGTATGTGAGGATGAAAATGCAGATTTCAAAGACATACTTGAAAAGTGGCAGAAACTGGATGCCTCCGTGAGAAAACGTGGAGCAGCGTTGCTATGGTGGACTTGGAATAGGCGCAATGATAAAGTCTTTAATAATAAAGACATCCCACATTTGCTGGTCCGCGAAAGAGTGAATCGGCTCGTCGAGGAACAAGGAAAGTATAGCAATCGCATCTACAACCGTATAAGCAACACCTCCCCAATCAGCCCCAGGACTTGGAAACCCCCTCCTTCTGGTTTTGTCAAGGTTAATTGCGATGCTTCGCTGAGCGAACAAGGGTGGATTGGCCTAGGGGCAACAGCAAGAGACTCACAAGGAGCTATAATCTTTGCAGGAACTCGAAGAGTCAGAGGGAGATGGCCTCCAGAAATCGCAGAATGCAAAGCAATTCTCTTCGCAGTCAAACTCGCCAAGAGGTATGGACTAAACAAAGTGATAGTTGAGTCTGATAACCAGTCAATAATCTCACGCCTCACTAAGTGGACTACCTACTTCTCGGATTTAGATGGTGTTCTAGATGATATTCTGTTTCTCAGCTCCTCCTTTGAATTTGTTGCTTGGTCTCATGTTAAAAGAGACGGGAACTTTGTTGCCCACCATCTAGCTAGATTATTGCCGTTCGGAATCGAACAAGTTTGGGAGTATTCTTATCCTGTGAATATATCCCCATATGTACTCATGGACTCTTTAGCCATTGATTAATGAAGCACTAATCTTTCCCCTCAAAAAAAAAAAACCAAGATAATTTCTTTTTCGGCCCCTAAAATTTTGTGGCCCGATGCTGGAGGTCCGCCTGGACCTCCCTTTAGCCGGCCCTGAGAAAATGCATCTGTCAACCCACGTAGTACTTCTTTTCTTATTGTACCTTGGTTGAAGCGTACATAATCTAGTCTAACTTCTTGAATGCAGGTCAATGCATCCACCATGAATTGTTGGCGTAATCTCCCACAAAGTATGAGAGTCATTGCTTCCTCACACAGACGATAAGCATAATACTCTCTCATAGTGACTATGGTTTTTTTCTTCCTAGATGTCGTCTCTGCATCTGTATGTGGGATGTCAATTCTGTAGCCATCCTCTCCATAAGGGAACAACAGAGGATATTGCAAGGACATGAAACTGGGGTGATTTTCGGATATCCTTCATAGCCCATACCCTCTTTCTTCAATGATAACATCTCTACAGTTTTTTTCTGTGTCACCGCTCCCTATAATTACCGCTGCGAGCTCCTGTGTAGTTGGAAGGTTGTATTGTCTCCCATCTTTCGAACACGTACCAATTAAGCGTACTCGAACATTTGTCATGTCATCCTCCACAAATATCTCCCTTTCCATTCTAAACACCTTTGCAAGTTCATTGTTTTCGTAAAGCATTTTTGCAAGGCCTTCGACTATTTCGGGGTCGAGGTCAGTTGTGGATTCATTTGTGACGGAGTTGATTCTGTTGGAGACTTCGTTTTCAGTGTCGTAAATGTACAGTTGGGTGAATCTTGGTTGCTCACCAAGGGAGGGAAGTAATGAGCCCATCTTGTGGTAGTTTTGCTCGTGTAGGCGGAAGACATATGGGCCGGGCCCTCTGTTAATACTCATATCTACCCTTCCTCCCATTGATGTGAATGCAAAGATAGAGTTGTATTCCCTTATGTTCTCCTTGAACTTGTTATTCCGAGATCCCCCTTCCGGGTTTAGGAGGTTCCATAACAATTGTGGAGGTTATTTAAGCTTCGGAACCTGCACCTTCCCCCTTTGGCAACAAATGCTAAACTTTGGGTTGTCAACTGAGCCAACACTTTTCACTCTTTCCTCAATCCATACTCTTGCAGAGCAATGGGAACATCTTTCTTTAGGTCCACCAAAGTTCCATGTTGTGTTGTACTTCCCTGTTGTTATGATATTTAGTTTAAGATAGTTTTGTATGGCCATAATTCAACAAATGTAAGAAGCATGTGAAGAGGAGTGGGCTTACGTTGATGTTGTAGCGTTGGACTTGTGCTTTGACTTATGTTGCTACTGTTGATGCTTTCCATAGCCGTTACATCTGCTGGGGAAAAGGTATTTTGAGTTGTTTCTTTATGATATTTTGATTAGTAATATAGATGAAAATTATATTATACCTGTAGTGGTATTGAGGTATACTGCTGTTCTTTGGATGCTACATTCACTGGTCACTGTTGTTGATCTTTGTCTGCGACGCGATGAGGATGAAGATTCAGCATTGTTAGCCCTCCTTTTGCGACAATATGCGTGAGACTGGGATGACCCTGGTGAAAATGCAAGAGTGAAATGTGAACAACAATGTGTGCTAATAAATGACAGTGGAACGTGTACAACTGTACAATAAATTAGCTGAAATGATTTTACAGTGAGTTGAATACTTTGTATTCTAACCTCTATTTACTATGGACATTGGTGTTTGTTGGTTGTGGTCGTTATTTTCTTGGAGTGCTATCGCGACCCTTGTTTTGTTGTCTCTTTGCATAATAATATATCGGCGTGAAAGTCTTGCTTGTCTTGCCTTTTCTTTGTCGACCTCCATGTCAATTGCTTTTGTATGAGTACCTGAGTAATAAAACAAAGAAGTTTATCTATTCGGAATCTTGCCCTAAAACAATAAGATAGTACACTGAAAATAAGGTGACATACTTATGAAAGCCTGTAATAGTGTCATCAATATATACGTATAAACCATACATATGTGTATTTCTATAATACAGTTCTATGTTATACGGGAGGCAGTAAAGAGACATGTAGTATAAAAGACATGGCGTAAGTAAAATCCAATGAAAGTTATAATATCTTTACGTAACCAAGTATCCACCAACCAAATTAAATGTCTGGTGAAGAACAAACATCGTAGGACACAACGGGGAGGGGTACTTCACACTATACTATTTGATTTTTGTAAAGTCACCAAGAATGAAAGGTTGCCCAATTTATTGGGTGTCCTAACTTCTTAATCTTCTGTAGTATCCCTACAAGTTCTTTATTTTTGTTGTACACATCCTCATATCCATGGTTCATTGTCTCTAAGGTCAACTCGGCCTGAACTCGTTTAATGTCTGCAATTCTCCGTTTCTTCCTCTCATGGCGGATGCCTGTTAGGTAGAAATCTTCTACATCAAACAGGTAAAATTGTTTCGGCTTTTGTATTGCAAGATGTGCGGCTTTCTCAGTGGGGGACTTCAATTCCTTTGATGATTTGCAACGAATTTTGATGGGTGAAGCTTGTTTATGTGGTGCAAATTTGATGGTTGCTACATATCTTTGTCGCCGTTGGTTATGGTATTGTCTGTATAGTGGTTGTGGGAGATCATACCACATGATGATATGGGATAGAAGAGTAGTGAAACATATAGTGAAGACCGTCTTCTGGTTGCTCATGTAGTCCTCTGTCATTTCTAAAGAAAGACAAATGAAAATTCCCTACTTTTTAACACAAATATTGAACATGTGTTGGTTTTTATATCCTTCAGACGCAATGCCCAGTGGTAACAGAATGTCAACTACCAGAATAGAATTGTAGACCAAAAAAATCCATGAAATTGTGAACATGGTATCAACAAAATAAAAAGTACCTCAAGCACCTTCAGTAGAGTGTCAAGCACTGGTTTTGGCCATCCACAATCTGCAAATAGAAATGGAAGAATTTTAGTAGTTACCACTACAAACTTTGGGAAAAAGGTAATACCCCCACCAAACTGAAGTTCACCAAAGAAAACACAAGTGTTGGCACTCATGTCATTAGGATATAGTGTAGGTTGAGCCGAGCCTATCTAACAGTAGGCATCCTCAGATCCTTACACTATACCGGGAATGGTAGATGACTAAGTTGTTAGGAGATAACTCACCCAAATTGATGACTTTGATACAGGGGATTTAGTAAATCACTACCTGTTTATGCCAAATTTCGTATGGACGACCTTTGGTTGGGACATAGACGACTAGATAAAATAAAGTATGCAAATGACAGGAAATAAATGACAGAAAATAAAGAGAGACAAGACAAGAGATGGTGACGCGGAAAACCCGAAAGGGATAAAAACCGCGGGTGGCAATGAGTCCACCAATCCACTATGTTATCGGCATAAATAGCCTAGGTGAGTACAAGTACAATGTATATTTGCGTGTATATAAATATGGCTAATGGCAATGCTTAAGTAGAATGTAATATAGGATCATAAGTGGATGAGGATTATCGGAGAAGGTGATTGGTAATGGGCGACTGATGTTTCCAAGGTTTGTTTCATGGCGGATGATACCTCGTGGAAGGATATGTATTATGAGAAAGTGCATTATTTGAGAGATAGATCAGGTTCATATCATTAGGAGAATGGTCTTTTGTTGAGGTTAGTATAGATAGACGTGGGTAATGATAATTGGGTGTGTAATGGAATGTCTATATGGAAATTAGGAGAGGTAGGTTTATTATCTTCAGTTGCTGCTAGGCTATAGGTATCGTGGGGGAATTGCAATAGTTGGTTTAGCTCTTGGGATATATTTTGGCGGAGGAAGTAGACAGCAGTAGTAAAGGTTCTGTCGTAGCCTTTTTCTTCCTAGAGTCTTACTTGGTGAGGCTATTTATACAGAAGTGTAGGTCAGATAAATGTGTTAGCAACTGCCTCCATGATCTTTTCAACTGCCTCCATGATCTCCTCAAATAATTCCTTGATATTCTCTAACTGCTTTGACCTTGACTCAGCCACAACGACTCCCTAAAAGTAGGAGTTAACTGGTACGATCTGATTCACGTTGACCCGTTCATGCCGTCGACCTCACGTCAAACGACCCATAACAATAGCCCCCATTTTCCTAATTGTAGCAAGCCGGAAGTTAGGAAAATAATCTTCAAAGCTTGTCACCATCTTCGTTTGTTATCGACGCTAATCTGTCACTGTCTTCGGCTTGTCCGTCATCTTTCGTACTTAGCCTTGTTCAATGACGTCGCCACCTGGTGTCATCCACGATTTCTGACAGCACTCGATGTCATCATGCGTATATTGGTGTCTTCATGTCGACGTTGGTGTCCTCAGCTTAATTAGATGTAAACCTGACATCTTGTGAAAGAATTGTTTCTCTTAACGAGCGTAAGACAATAGGATGTAGTTCTTAAAAACCTGTGCGAAAACATGTTGAGACATAACGTCAGTTAGGTATCTAGCGTCATGGCCAACTTTTGTATCTTCGTCCGTAGTTTGATGTTTGCGGGCGTTACGGCCAACTGTTGTACCTTAGTATGTCATTTGACGTTTGCAGGCGTCATGGCCAACTGTTGTATCTTAGTACGTCGTCTGATGTTTACAGGCGTCATGGCCAACTGTTGTATCTTAGTCTGTCGTCTGATGTTTACGGGCGTCATGGCCAACTGTTGTATCTTAGTTTGTTGTCTGATGTTTACAGGCGTGCCTCTATTGTCGCTGTTGTGTGACATCTACCGTATGAAGGCGGTATAAGCCTCTTCATTTGTTCGTAGTCATGCGAAGAATTTAGAGAAGGAAGTTGCGTCGAGTGTGCGTATGGTTGAATCGTTTTAGATGGTTGCAATGTCATGTGAGGATAGGTAGCAGACGACTGAGTTGAAGTTACAGGTGAATGAAGTGGATGGTTCGAAGCAACCTTATGACGAATTTCAAGAAGAGTCGAAGGGTTGTGAGGTTTCCTATAACACGAGGACAAGGGATAAGATGTTTGGATGGCGCAATCTATGGAAGGAGACTTTAGCCTATGGGATATTCAGAACAACAGTTTAAGTAGGACATGAGCATTCTGGGTCGGCTTTGTTTGTCGTCAGTGTTGAGGGGGAAAGACGTGTGTTTCTCTGTTTTGTATTTGGCGATTGGTTAGGAGTTTGGACAAGCGTCGAGGGTGCATACACGTCGTTAGCTTAAAATGTTGTTTACGTTGTCTCTGTTGTTCGCTGTGGAATAGATGACACCTGTGAGGTACTCAAAGCACGAAGTTATGTGCACATAAATAGAACCTGCGTCGTCTGTAGTGGTCGCGCTTAGAAGCGACATGTCGTCGTTGGGATCCAATAAGTTTAAGGGTCATGACCATGGAGACGTTGTCGCTTGTAGTTGATAGCGTCGTTCGTTGATGTCGTCTTCTGATGATGTCGTTCGTTGCTGTTGTCGTTGGTGATATCGTCAACAAGTGATCTGTAGAGAATAGAAAAGGTAGAGGTGGACGTTCGCTTGATGCGATGTTAGCGTCGATTTTCAAATAAATAAGATGAAACATAAATATAATATAATTGCGTTTGGAAGGATATATTCAATGCGACAGATAACAAAAACTGAAATTGAACTTTAATCGCAGTGTAGTGAAAAATGTAATAAATTAATTAACGCACGAAGTAAGTGTTAGATATTACTTAATATGGGCTCGTGTAACGAAATTACGTCGTGTCGCTGACTGTCCCTTGATGACGATTCTACAATCAACAGCATTCTCCTGATGTCGTGGCACCTCTCGTCGCCGATCTTGTTTTCGTTCCTGAGATCATTGTCATCGCTTGTATCATCGTCGTCACATCTGGCGTCGTCCCGTCACGTTAAATGAGATTGACGCATCGCTAGTCTTGACACTATCCATTCCAACGTTGGTCGACTTATTGGTTGATCCTCGCAATGTGGCACAAGAAGGAGCATATGGTTAATGTGAATTCCTTATACTGTCTTAAGTGGACTTTTTCTTAACGTCTTTGGTAAAATCATTTGACAAACTTACATTACAATATGTCGTAAATTCAAATACATGTGAACTCTTTATAAATTACCTTTCTTGTTAATCGGTTGACGTCTTATCACTTGTCGTCTTTGGGAAACCCAATGACTTCTCTTTATCCGCCTATTTCGACATGTGATAGTGGTTGAGCCCCAGTGTCCGTACATTTGTCTTAGCGTCATACCTGTTACCAAAATCTTACGACAAGATCATCATGAAAATAAATTGTATCACATCGTCAGTTAAATTTCAAAGTTGTAACAAGTATATTAAACTGAACAGGAGTATGTACTATCTTGCCCCCCTGTGGCGGCTTTAGGAAGATATCATGACTGAAGTCGGCCACAGATATGATGACGTTCGTTTATATTTGACGTCGTACATGCGTGTCAGCATGATGCAACCTCTAAACGTCATGTCAAGTCAAATTACCTCAAAACGATTTGATAAAATGGTTTAGTCATTAGAGAAATTGAGACATTCATGGTGCGATGCAAAAATTTATTAGTTAACTTGATGAACGTTGAATACGAGACATATTAATACAAGAGAACAACAATGAATGAATTGAAATGAGAAAGTGTGTGAAAAATAGTTTAGAAGTTACTCATGTGTCATCATGGTCATTGATGATGATTATTCGACATTCCGATTTCCTTAGCTTTCTCGGTAGTCTGGTGGCGTCGTGTCATCGGTCATTGCCATCTCGTGGCGTCGGGGCATACCGTCATGATCAAGGTAATCTGTTGTCATTAATATACATACTAACGCGTATAGTCGCGGCATGTCGTTAGTAAATGAAAAATAGTTATCACGGATGATATATGAGAAAATTTCAATAGGATATGAGGTGTTAGTTTATAAAATTTTGACGTCACTAATAAATGAATTAAGTCACTCATACCATTCGATTGTGTTGATGACCCTCACGATCTGCGATGTACGTGGCAGCGACAATACGTGTATATTATAAATAAAAGATAACTCACTTCGAAAGTATGTTCGTACCTTTAGCCCCCATTGATATTCATGTATCAATCAACGATCTGTTGGCGAACTTACGAAGAAATATATTGTTAAAATAAAGATGTTCGATAATTACTTCTACGTACCATGTTTAACGCCAAGAAACTTCTTGTCGTCATAGGGGTAACCAGAATGGTCGCGTCCTGCTGTCGTGACTTGCTGTCGTGGCGTCATGTTGTATCGTCGTGACCTCATGTCGTGTCGTGACCTCGTGTAACACTTCTAACGTTGGTCGCCTGCTTTACTCACGACCTTGCCAAGCGACACGTCAGTACCTGTAGACAAGACAGTACCTTGTCACCTGCATTCTAACGTCGGTCGCCTGATGTACTCATGACCTAGCCAAGCGACACGTCAATACCTGTAGACAAGACAATACTTGGCGACACGACATGATCAAACGACAAGTGGTGACGATGTTAGTACAAAAAGTAGGATAACAACGTATAGCATATATTTCAAAGTGCTTTTGAAAATTAAAACAAGCAAAGTATACTGTATAAAAAGAAAATCAAGTATACTATATGAAAATTAAATGAGATAGAGTATACTATATGCTCCCCTGTGGCGACTTCAGGACAACTACAAATTCTCCTATTTGATACTTGGACTGAAGTTAGCCACAAAATCTAGTGTTGCCGACAATTTGTTGCTGAATCTCCATTTGTCGCCTTCGTTTTTGGAGACGTCGTCGACTGATGTGGAGGTGACGTCGGACGAAACTATGTTGACGTCATGTCATTGGTGGATGACGTCACGTGTTCGCATCTGTTTTAGTGACAACAAGGACTAGAAACAATATTAGTTTAAATTAAAATCACTGGGGTTGAGTTTTATACCATACTTCTCGCGACGTCAAGTGATCAAATCGTCTCGAGATCTTATCAAGGTACGAGACAACTCATATTGTATCTTGTTTGTGGTGACATCTGCATGATGGTCCGTGACGTCTATTTTCGATGTCATCAAGCGTTGGTGTCGTTGTTGTCACGATATGCATCATCTAGGTTGAATTCGACCACTGCAACGCATCACTTCTAGCGATGACACCTGCTGATGTCGACACCTGATCTGGCGACGACATGTACCCTGACGTCATACCATATTCCATCGACCAACGAGCCTGGCGACGACACCTGACCTGCTGACGACACTTGACCCGTCGACGACGCCTGACCGTCGACGAAACCTGATCCGTCGGCGACACCTGACCCGTCGGCGACACCTGACCCGTCGACGACGCCTGACCCGTCGACGACGCCTGACCCGTCGACGACACCTAACCTGTCGCCGACACCTGACCCGCCGACGACACTTGACCCGCGACGACACCTGACCCGTCGACGACACCTGTCATGTCGACGACATGTGCCCTGACGCAGCTCCATCTCATGGTGGCGACACAGTATGACAACAATCCCTCGCCTGGCGGTAACTTTATTGGTGAGCCCAAGTGGGTCGAATATTGTGTTTGGGAGGATATTTGTGGATATGTGTTTGAAGATAAATCTAGCCATCTCCCCACAGACGGCGCCAAACTGTTTATGCCAAATTTCGTATGGACGACCTTTGGTTGGGACATAGACGACTAGATAAAATAAAGTATGCAAATGACAGGAAATAAATGACAGAAAATAAAGAGAGACAAGACAAGAGATGGTGACGCGGAAAACCCGAAAGGGATAAAAACCGCGGGTGGCAATGAGTCCACCAATCCACTATGTTATCGGCATAAATAGCCTAGGTGAGTACAAGTACAATGTATATTTGCGTGTATATAAATATGGCTAATGGCAATGCTTAAGTAGAATGTAATATAGGATCATAAGTGGATGAGGATTATCGGAGAAGGTGATTGGTAATGGGCGACTGATGTTTCCAAGGTTTGTTTCATGGCGGATGATACCTCGTGGAAGGATATGTATTATGAGAAAGTGCATTATTTGAGAGATAGATCAGGTTCATATCATTAGGAGAATGGTCTTTTGTTGAGGTTAGTATAGATAGACGTGGGTAATGATAATTGGGTGTGTAATGGAATGTCTATATGGAAATTAGGAGAGGTAGGTTTATTATCTTCAGTTGCTGCTAGGCTATAGGTATCGTGGGGGAATTGCAATAGTTGGTTTAGCTCTTGGGATATATTTTGGCGGAGGAAGTAGACAGCAGTAGTAAAGGTTCTGTCGTAGCCTTTTTCTTCCTAGAGTCTTACCTGGTGAGGCTATTTATACAGAAGTGTAGGTCAGATAAATGTGTTAGCAACTGCCTCCATGATCTTTTCAACTGCCTCCATGATCTCCTCAAATAATTCCTTGATATTCTCTAACTGCTTTGACCTTGACTCAGCCACAACGACTCCCTAAAAGTAGGAGTTAACTGGTACGATCTGATTCACGTTGACCCGTTCATGCCGTCGACCTCACGTCATACAAAACGACCCATAACACTACCCACTTTGATATGGGTGAATTTATAGGGATGATTATACGACTCAGTACTGACCCCTTCACCTGTCAGCTACGTCATTCAATTCCTAGATTCCATTGTCATTTTTGAACTTGTAATTATTTCAGTTGTTCCAACAGTTACAAAAAATATGAGCAATTCATATCCTCTGTAGTCAATGATCGTATCTTCAGCTTTAGATCATCTCAATCAGTAATCAGTTACACACTGAATTTGGGGAATAATAGTAATAGCAATAGTAATTGATAACTGTTAATTTATTTACGCATTGGTACTATAATGAGTGTAGATGTAAATTGAACAACACTCAAAACGTCAATGAAAGAAGCATAACAGTCAAGCTAATGACTGTAATTCGATTGCATACCATTCCAACAAAAGAACCGAAAAACCGCAGGCATTCAATTGGGATTTTCAATTTGTGCAATTTAAGATAATAGAGTGTTAATCAACCCAGAAATAAATGAATTTAATTTACAAAGTAAAGGATTACCGTTACGGATGAGTAGACGCTAAACTGTAACTACAGGCGGTCGGATTCCTAATGACCTCCATGCCGTCGATTAACCAACCCGGAGAAACTTGACAATGGTGGGTTGTTCTTCCTACAACCGATGACATAGTCTCCATTTCCAACAGTTCGTAATTAAAATTTCATTGGTTCTTTAGGTAGAAGGAAATATTTAGATACTATGTAATGGCGGAATTGGCAATATGATGTTCGGGGTTCAGTGGTAAGGTAACCTACAAATCCTTTTGGATGACAAAACAAAAGGAGGTGGTGGGTTCGATACTGCGATGTAGCATTTTTAGTGTCGGGCATGATTTCAAAGGACAACCCCCATGTCATCGCTTATGTGGCAACATGTCATGTTAGTGTAAGATGACACATGGCGGCGTAGCATGATATGTCTGAGAGATTTATTAATAGGATAGATATTATCAAAAATGGAAATACTACCACAATCAGAAATATTACCGAAAACGGAAATATTTTCAAAAATGAAAATATTATCGGAGAGGGACATATTGCCGGAAACGGAAATATTGTTGGAATTGGAAATATTGCCAAAAATGGAAATATTGTCGGAGTCTGAAATATTGTCGGAAACGGATGTATTGTCCGAATCGGAAACACAAAGCTTGATCCATGGGCCGGAAGCACGGGTCGAAGGGAGAAGCACGAAAGTCGGCCAAGGGCCAGTGCATAGGCTAGCACAAGCCAGACCAACGCCCACAGTGCAGCTCTCCAAGGCAGCTTCCCATCGCAAGCAACAACGCCAACCCGCAAGCAAGCAGGACAGTGTGTCGCGCGCATGGGGCAACGCCACATGGGCCTTGCGCTAAGGCGTAGCTGCCACAGTTACTCTAGTGCCAAGGAAACTTTCTATGCAAGTTATTTGGGCCACAAGCAACTGGATTTTTGTTGAAATTTGGATTTTAAGTATTAGTTTCCTAATCTAACTAAAGTTGCTAGTTTCCTAGATCTACCCTAATTCTAGTTTCCTAATCCTAATACAATTGGGTTATGGAAATATTAGAATATTCCGTACACTATAAATATGAGACTGGGGTGAAATATTAATAACATACTTTCATACACACATTCCACACTTGTGAATTCTGACTTTGCCAATCACCTAAAAGTGAGATCCCGAAATCCTAAAACCTTAGACTGGAATTCTAGTTGGTCGAATTTAAGGCGGATCTTAACGTGTTATGGACTATCTACGGGGGGGGGGGGGGGGCTCTAGACTTGTTCTTGTTCGGTTCGGGAACATCTAAGGGAAGGCACGCATCACAGACTATATGTATTCCAAACGATTGTATCTCTAATGATAAATCTCGACCATAACCAACTTACATATTACCCCTAAGTCACGTACAAATTTAATTAATTATCCCTAATGATAAATCCAAACTTTACCTAATCATGCAACACATTTTCCCTAATTCGATGACGATTCCAATTAATTAGGCCCTAATTCGAGCACGATTGTAAATAACAGAAAACACAAGACCTAAATTTAATCCTAACATATTATAGCCCCATCTCGATCTGTTGAATCAATCGTAATTCTAGATTCAAAAGCATAGAAATGTCAGGAGGAATAAACCCTAATTTGATATCTACCACAAAACACAGACAACAAAAAACCAACATTAAAAGAAACCAAAAATTGCAAGAAATGAGTACCTCAGTTTTGATATATTTAGCCTTTGAATTATATGAGCATGAATTTGACGATAGAGAGTTGTCAGACATGTGGAACGAGATGAATCATTTCAATCAGCTCAAGTGAATAATCTAATCAATTTATCTCCCACATGCCTGACTGTTTTCCATCACCAGGAAATCGAACCCAGTAACCCAGATTAATCAACAAGAACACGATGAAGAAGAAGGGAGACATAAACCACACCGTCTCAGAGAGATGTTACCAACCATGTTCATAGAAGGAGAAAGAGAAAATCAAGAGAATTAGGTGGTTTATCCCTTGAAGATTAAAGGTTCAAGAAAATGAGAGCCGAAGAAAGGACGAAGACAAAGAAGAAAGAACCAAAGAGCATCTAGAGAGGAAAGGCACTAGAGGAGAGAAAGAGGAAAAGGGGAGAGCATGCCAAATTTTTTGTTTGGGTTAGGTTGAGTTCTTTGGGTTTAATCAAATGAACGGGGTCATCGAGACATCAAGTGATCGGGTTACATGAAGTTGTTCGGGTTAGAAAAAATGGAACTCGAATTTTTCGGGCTTAAAAAGGAAAAAGAAAATATAACAAGTTTTTGGGTGAGGTTTAGAAAAGAATGCAAACAAAATGCTAAAAGGTGCAAAGGAAAATGAATGTAAAAGGTAGGGAAAAAAGGGTGAATCAAAAGTGGAAAAAAGGAAAAATGGGAAATAAAAAAAAAAGAAAAAAAACGAAAGAGGAGAAACAATGTTTTATACATATGGGGCTATTGTGCCCATGTGGATGCTTATGTGAAGATACCATTTATTGATGAATAGTACCCTTCAACCATCTCTTTTAGGGGTTTATAGATATATGGATCATAATCTCCTTATATATATTTTTTTTAAATCATGATTTATTGATTAAGGTTCTTTTTTAGATATTTCTGTTTGTTTTTGGATTTTTCTATTGCTCGTTTTTCATAAAACTAAATTCACTTAACTTACTTTTATAGAATTTAAATTATTTCTATTAAACTTCACTTGTTTTAACAAATCAGGGCCTTAAGTTGAACCAAAGAAGTACTTCATACTTAGAAATTAAGGGTCAACGCATTTGAAAACAAGTAATATTAGAGTATATTATACGTCAAACAAAAGGTATATTAAAGTAGACATTTATTAGCTTGATCTTGTAACCCCCCTTTGACTTAATATTTCATGATTTTGATATGTATCTCAGAGGATACACTATTTAGCTTTTAATAAATTTTGGTTGATTTTTTAAATTTCTTTCCATTTTCAAGCGTGTATTGAAAATTATTTATCTTTATTTATAAACTTCATTCGAATATAAAATGCAAAGGTCGTGGTGTGAAAATAACTTGATTTTCAACTAGCTAATTAAAAGAGGTTATATCCATTGAAAAAAGATCGATATCAAGGAATAACAAATATGGCCAATTTTCTAATTACTCACATCATCATGATCGTCTTTCTTATTTTCCTACTTGTGACGAGTTCAAGTGTAAGTTTTTCTTTCATAAAAAAACTTATAATTATAATTATTGTGATTTAAATCCAACTTGATATAAACATATTTTTCAGGCCGGTGGAGAAGGATCTGTTCCAATTGAAGGTATCATGTCTTCTTATTCCCATGATCAAAAAATTCATTTTTTTCTTTTTGTTTGTTGTATAACCAAGGTGTCCACCGCCGACAACAGTAAAAAACTGGATTATATATGTATGTTTTTTATAAATATTTTGCAGAGTGTCCGAATGAATGTGCAAGGAGGTGTGCTCAAGCTTCATCGCAAGACATGTGTATCAAATATTGCAACATTTGTTGTGATAAATGTTTATGTGTCCCATCTGGAACTTTTGGTCATAAGGAAGAATGTCCATGCTACGATAATTGGAAGACGCACAAAGGCACCCCTAAATGTCCATAGGATCGATTTATAATTAGTGTTATGGCGTAATGTTTTCCTAATTAGAATAAATAAAAGAAGCTAGTTTCTTCTTATTTCTTTGATATTTCTAAATCAAACTATTAGAGCAACCACAATGGTTACAAATTAGGACTAGCTTAGTTTTTATTTATTTTAAAGTTAGCTTAACTTCTAGTCTTTTGTTGCTTGTGTTATCCCAAAATCTCCTATATCTTCAAGCATACATTAGCTCCAAGATTGACACCATGCATGTTTTTGGGGTTTCCTACTCGTCACCAGGGATATAAGTCGTACAACCTTTTGACAAATAAAATTATCATATCAAGGCATGTTACATTTGTTGAAAATAATTTCTCATTCAAGAGTCTATAGCATTCCAAGAAAATCAATACGAATTCTTGTTTTCTTCATAACATTACCCTCTCATTACTCATCTAAAGCCCAACTTGTCTAGATTCTTGTTGGCCCAACTCATTATGTGAAGCCCAACTTCACTACCTCTGTCCATCCCAGCTTATTCTGGTTCCCTTGTGGCCAATTTGTTCGACTTTCCTCTCCCTCAATTGAGCATTGTAATAGCAAGCCCTGGTTTTAAGCAAGTTTTATAAAAGCCTTATTATTATAATAAGCTTAGTTATCTTTGTAAATAATTTTAATAAAATTAAGTTTAAGATTAACAAATAAGTATGTAAAGCTACTGATTACTATGGTTGACACGCCACACAAAAATATTATGATTATGAAGTAAAATTATAGTGAGCCTTTTTTTTAACCTCATGGCTTCGTGTCTTGTTGGGAATGTCCCAATAAGTTACCTTGCTTTGATGTCACAAAATCATGCTCCATCATCGTTGCATCTTTCGATATTCAAATCAAACAATCAGGAAATTGATTAAATATGAAAACTCATCTAACTCTCACTAATTAATGTTATTTCCTCTATTGTCGTCGTTTCTGTTCCCTCAAATATCTCCATGATAAATTCATTGTTAGCCTATTTTTTCTGCATAAAAATTGAAGATCTCTTCGAAATACACATTTTTGACTCAAGAATCACTCAATTTGAAGTTGTATTCTTGGAGATGCTCGTGTACAACCGCCAGTTGTTGCTCGCTACGTGTCATTGGCCGAAACCATTAGATTTTCTAATGGCACTCTAGCTACTTTTGTAATATGTACGTGACACCTAATATGTACCTGGCACCTAATTATTTATCTAATGGAACTCTACTTTTGTTACTCAAAAATAAATTAGAAATCTTATTTTTCATTGGCCGAAACCATTAGATTTTCTACGTGGCTCTCTATCAGCAAATATGCCTCCTTTATTTATGCTCCCTTCCCAAATGTTTTTCCCATTTTCCTTTGACACACTTGCCAATGCACATTTTACATTGGTAATATCTCTAATTACGTGTTATTAAATTTTTTAAAAGTTTCATATTGTTAAAGTACTCATTGAGACGAATCAAACAAGACAACACATGACTATATTTTTTTCTTATATATTGAACATAATTCAAAAATGATTTTCTTCCATTGTGAATAGTGCCAAGATTCCAAATGGGAATAACATTAAGGAACGGAGGGAGTATTATATTATATTATATTAATTAATTAATTAAAATATCTACGCGACACCAAATTATTTATCTACGTTGCACTCGACTTTTTAATTTAAAAATAAATTAGAAATCTTATTTTTCATTGGCCGGAACCATTAGATATTCTATGAAGCACTCTAAAAGCTCAACAAATATGTATGATTTAAGTATATATTAGATTAGTATTTATTTTATTATGTTTATAATTTAATTATTTGTTTGGTAAAATAGGATTTTATTAATCAACAAATAAACGTTTAGTACAAACTTCATACAACCACAACAACGAAATCTGAAACAAGCTCCAGAACAAACAGAACAAACCACCAAAACAAAACTAAGATAATACACTATAAATCTTAGGCTTTAGGAAGCATTTCGCATGAACTGAATTTCTTTCACTACATTAGCAGGGTCTCGAAAATGTGTCTAAAATTTCCTCATGTTTCTTTCTTTCCACAATACATACATAGTAGTAGCAAGAGTCTTTCTATAGAGTTGCCGACGAGCTGCCATAGGACGAAACCGATTAACAACAATCTGTAGTTCCATATCCCAATATTTTCAATCAAAGAATAGGTGATTGACTAATTTGTTTTCTATCGATCACAGGCTACATTGCAAACTACAATGCACACCAATCTTAATCAAGTTATCACAAGTTACCATTCTATTCATAATGGTTAACCACATTATTAAAACACACCTAGGAGCAACAAGATTGTTACAAATAAGCTTTCTCCAACCCACATTAGGAATATCACCCCTTAACTGATTATAGACACACCTGACAAAAAAAATGCATTTGATGAAGAAGAGCACAACCACAAGGAAAGCTATTTAAGCACTCTACATAACTCATAATTTTCCTTACCACCCAAGAAGCTTGAGATGGAACAATAATGGTGGTAAGGTTTCTCCCGTTGATGTAATATTAACTAACCCATTTGACCCAAACTTTATCTTTCTTTTGGGCCAAATTCTAAAGAAGCTTGCAGAGTTCAGCCTTATTCCAGGTCTTAATGCACATTAAGTTCCACCCACTTGCAACCTTTGGTTAGCAAAGAGTCTCCCACGCAACAAGAGCTCGTTTTGAAGCACCCGTCTTCCTATTTTACAAAAAAGTCCGACAAGCTGCTTGAATTAATTTTAGGACTTTTTGGGGATAAGGAACACTTGGAACCAATAGCTTTGAATCCCAAATAACATAGATTTTACCAACTGAATTCTGCCAGCATATGAGAGTAACTTAGCAGACCGACTTTCAATTCATTGCAGGATCTTCCGTATGAGGGGTTGACATTAGACGACAATAAGATTTTTAGTAGACAAAGGAACCCCAAGGTACCTAAAAGGAAGATCTCCTTTTGAGAAATTTAACAGAGTAATAATGTCATCTTGTATATGTGAGGGGGTCGAAAAAGCACGAGGCTAATGCGTGACCTCGTCCCTCGTGGGTGTGACGATTCTTTTATTCAATCAAGTGTAATTGGATTTCCTGTGAGTATACACCCAATTGACTAGTAATATAGGAGTCGCCATTCAGTTTTTAACGACAATGAGAAAAACTGACAAAACCCAGTTATCGTGACATAAAGGGAGTGCAATTATGTTTGACCACGATGGCCGTAGGTTCCCTTGTGATCCCTGGTGTGGGGATCTCTCAACATACACCCACAAGGTAGAGATTGAGGGTTCGGGGGACTGTAACTACCGAGAGGAGTACTTCGCTCGTCGATAACTCCAGAGGCAGGATATCCTTACTAGCTCAGCATAAATATTAACTATTAAACTAATCTGAGTTGATTTTAGCAATATGCAACATATAATACTAGATCGATTGTGATTACCTGATTTAAATAGTATTAAGGGACCTAGCATGATAATCCAATTTCCCAAAAATATTATATTTGTTAGGCGTGATAGAACAATCAGATTTAGTTAGTTTAACAGTTCATAAAAAGGGCAAGGAAATCAATTAAATCATCGAAAAGGGACACATTATGACGCACCCTTGAGAGGTGCGTCACGGTTCTCAGAAAACTAACCACTTTGACTTTGCTATTTCTCCTTTTTATTTAACGAATCTCAAATTATGGGACAGGATACGTTCTGTTCGATTTATGGATCGATTGCGATAGAACGCGTGAACAATTTCGCAGCGTGAGGCTTAGGCTAAGGGTTGGAGTCAATACTCAGAATATGAATTGTGTGTTGTGTGTGTTCTTTTCACGTCGAACTTAGGGGTCTATTTATAGGAAAAAGTGGCTTAGAAAGATAGTTATTCAAGAATTTGGATACGAAACGGATTAGGAAAAGAATCCGTCCCAGGTATTTTCGGCGCCCAGCTCTGGGCGTCAAAGATTTCGGCGCCCAGGGCTGGGCGTTGAAAATAGGGTATGGCAGAATTCTTTATCAGATTGGACTCTAGAGTACGGAGTTCATTAAGAGACTTAATCCGAGTTATTTGGTGCATATCAATTTACGACGGAATGCGTCTGGGCCCTATACGAACTCTAGGTTCGTTATGAGTTTAATTAATACGTTAACTCTTTTATCGAACTGCGATAGGAATAGAATTCCTTTTACAATTTCTATCTCTTTTAGGATTTATGTTGGAGTGCAACACCTAATTCTGACAGGTTTCTATCTTTTTATTCTTACTACTTTCAGCAACTACCCTTTACGGCAGTTACTATTTTTAGCAGGTTTCCATAAATAGCAGTTTTCTATAAATATCAGGTTTCGGGTGAAATGAAAAGGGGAATTGAGATTCGTTTATTTTAAGGAGATGCGTTGTCAAGTGGAGATTTATGTTTTCATCATCGAACCTTTCCCTTTCGGGAATGGGGACAAAAGTAGGTGTCTACAGTTAGCCCCCACTTTGACTGAGTCTTGGAGTAAGACGATGGTCAAAGTATTAGACGGAGTGCATCACACAAGCCATGGTGTATGTGACCTGTTTTGCGAGAGTCTCACGAGCCCCCGAGTGATAACATTTGACTTAAGGGTCATCACTTAAAATGTCGACATATCCCTCACGTGTCATTGGGATTTGTCAACGGATAGTATAGAATACTCCCTCACTTTGTCATTGGAAGTATCTAAAGAGGCGTAGAAACTCTCTCACTTTGTCATTGGGAGTAGCTACAGATGTTTTCGAAATCAAAGCTATAAAGTGTAATTGGGCCTGGCCAAGCCCAATCACGAGGTAAAAATGTTTTTAAAGATTCTCATTTTCAGGGCTAGCTAAACGAGAAAACCCCCTTGTTTTTATGGGACGTAAAACGGAGGAAAATCCAGCACATCACTCTTTTTTTGGAAAAAACGGAAAACCAATCCTTTTAATTTTTGGAAAAGGGAAAACCAGAAAAAGTTATCGCTGCAGCGACTAAGGACCTATGCGACTTGTGACGTAGACCCCGCCGGCTAAAGATGGCGAGCCTGTCCGCTAAGAGTGGACACCCCGTCCGATAGAAGTGGACGAATCTGTTTTTGAAATTTGAAAATAAGGACCTACGCGGTTTGTGACGTAGACCCCGCCGGCTAAAGATGGCGAACCTGTCCGCTAAGGGTGGACGCCCCGTCCGATAGAAGTGGACGAATCTATTTTGAAATTTGTTTGTGCTTTTTGAAAATAAGGACCTACGTGGTTTGTGACGTAGACCCTGCCGGCTGAAGATGGCGAACCTGTTCGCTAAGGGTGGACACCCCGTCTGATAGAAGTGGATGAATCTATTTTGAAATTTGTTTTGTGTTTTTGAAAATAAGGACCTACGTGGTTTGTGACGTAGACCCCGCCGGCTGAAGATGGCGAGCCTGTTTCATTTTGTTTTTGAAGATTCTATTTTTCGAAAACTGAGGACCAGCGCGGCTAGTGACGCAGACCCCGCCTGCTGAGGGTGGGCGAGCCCTGTCCGCTAAGGGTGGACGTCCCTGAATTCGTTTTTTTTTGATTTGGGATTCGCGTGCCGCGATCTTGCCCGATTGAGGTGGCAAGTCCCTATTTCATTTTTTTCTTGAGAATTTCTTTTTATTTATTCTTGTAGGAGCGAATTCTTCCGAGGGATGCTCGGGTTTAGTTGCAACCTGAATGTGGGTTGACAATGTGTTTAGATGGACCATAGTCTCGTGGTCATCTTCTTTCGTGGTTTTGAGCTAGTCTTTTCGGCTCAATTCTGCCACTACCTGGGTCCTTGATTAGGAGACTATGTATAAGTGTCAATGGCGACCCTTGTTTTGAGGTCGTAAACCGGTTTTATTTTTTGAGACATCCAAACACGGGACTTCGTACAGCGTAGTCTGGGAATATTGTTTTAACTTTGCATAATATATATTTTATTTCGAGCCCCCAAGCATTCGTGCTTGACGGTCATTTCTTGTCAAAGAGGTTCCTTGGGGATACGCATTCTGTAATGTCTTGATCGTGTTTTGGGATCGTGCTCGTAAGTGCGAGCTATATTTGTAGTGGTGTGCTATTCTTGACAAAGTCGTGAGGTGCAACTTTCAGTAAGGAAATCGGTAATTTTTGAGTCAAATGAATATGGCAGGGCCCTATAGAAGTCAGAGAGGGTCTGGGATCATTTTCGGCGCCCAAGCCTGGGCGTTAAAGATTTCGGCGCCCAGCTGGGCGCTGAAAATAATTCTTGGCGAGCTTTTTTGATGACACAGTTGGCCTCTTGGAAGTTCTATGTATTCTCTTCTCTTTTGTTTTTTCTTTATTTTTAGAACGTGATGATTTTCTTGAGAAGCCGTAGACGATTGGTGGACTACGGTGCTTGTCGCTTTGGGGCGGTTATTTTAAGGAACTGTTGCTCTTAAGGCGTACAGTTATTGCGATAGTTGGGCGAGTTTATATGGCCCGAGGAACATACCTTGAGGCGTAAGACTTTGACCGCTCTTGTTGTTGTATATTTTTCCTTTTGAACGCGTTCGTGAATATTCGATACTTAGAATGATGATATGTATGTGTGAACGAGCGTTCATAGAATAGCCGTTGTGTGCGGTCCATTAATCAGTTTGCTTGAATCATTTTTTTTTGAGCAATGACTGATTTTGAATACTTTGCTTAGAAGCTTGATAGGGTTCAGGCCCATTCATGAAGTGGGCTCAAACATCGTGCCCTTTCGATTGTTCAAACATTTGCTTCGGGACCCCTTTTTTTTTATTATGGTTGTTTCGTAGCTGGGAGCCCCCAAGTATGCATGTTGGGATGCTTTCTTTTGGCGTACGATTTTGTAGGTTCTTTTGAGAAAGATGCTTTGGGGTTCCGCTCGTGTAGGTGCGAGCCATCCCTTTCGTGGTAGGTAATATTTTGCTACCTTTAATCCTTAATGTAGAAGTCGTGTGGCTTGCATTTTGAATTTGGGTGATAAGTAATCTTTGCCTCTTTTACACATGCTCATTGGTCGTGCTCGCATTAGTGCAATATGCCTTACTCTCCTTTTTTTTAGACTTGTACCGTGGGATGGTTTAACTTATGGTGCGACGTAGGCTTGTGTGGCCTAACAGGTGTCTTAGAACATTTCTCCAGGTGTTGGGGTATCATTATTATTTTTTCGCATGGGAGTACTTCATCACGCCTCGTTCAGGTGCTCGAACAAGTGTAACACCTTTTGCGTGGGTTTGCACGGCTTATTATTTCGTTCGATGCGAGGATTCATAGGTGTTTCTTTCTTATTTTTATATCTGGGCAAAACTTGACTAGCAGAAAGATTCAGCACCCAGGCTGGGGCGTTAAAGATATCGGCGCGAAGTTCTGGGCGTTTGAAAATGATTTCTGGGTATATTTTGACAGTTCTTATCCTTGATTTTTTTCTTTCGCTTTTGCTTTGGAACGAGGTAGACTGTGTAACGGGTGTTTGTAGGGCAATCGTTAGGTGCAGTAGTTTGATCGGAGTTTTGGTGACTCGCGATTTTCAGTTACCCTTGTTAGTGAGGTGACTTTACATATTCTAAGTAGTGCTTTAGAATTTGGTAGGGGTTGTAGCCATTCTAAGGTTCGTTTTACACGATTAAAGCTTAGGATTGTGCCCCTATGATGTATGTATAGCATTAGCGTCGAGAATTTGTGGTAAAATCGTCATTTCGAGAATTTTTAGAGTGTTTTTCTCAAGCCTCCAATTGTAGCTACAGGATTGGCTTGGTGCTATAATGCTTTGCATACGTTTTTATGCATTCATGGTGACACGGATCATGAATAGTTTGAACCAGACTCGTTTAGTGCGAGGTATGTTCGAGTAGTGATCTGCTACTTCTCTTGTAAATGTCGTATCGTGCGACATTGCCATGGTCAAGGTAGTCACATGTCGAAGTGTGCCTTGACCAAAAGCTAGGTGCCTTTCTTTACCCATAATCATATTTAAAAATCTTTTTGACTCACTTGCAACGTCGAGATAAACGCATACTTAGCTTAAACCAACGACACTTTATTATGTTCGAAGAAGTCTTTAAAAATCATTTGAAAAATTATTTAAAATCCGAGTCCTACTGTGTACAATCCGAGGTGTCCTAAGTGGGTTGACTTATAGAAGGGTTCGTACAGGATTACATGAGTGAATCAAAATACCGTTATGTTTTTTGGAATGCTGTCTAAGGATTTGCTGGAAGCCAGGGTGCAGGCGCCAAGATTTTACTTGTGCCCGTGCGGCACATGCTTTGGGCTTTTAGGGCCATCTTTTCCAGAATTGCGGGAATATAAACCGTTTTCAAATTGACTTAGATTTACTTGGTGTATGTCTGTACAAAAGGTCAAGGTATACTTAATTCTTTCCCTAGCTCTTTCATTTCAATTTTTAGCCCCCAGTTGCTGTTATGTCTTCCCATTAATGATGCTTTCAGATTTCGATTTTAGATGCCTGTGTCATATGTCTGAGTGGGGTGAGCCTTGGTTAAGTGCCAAGTCCTATTGACAATGTCTGATTTTTTTTCAAAGGGGATTCACAAGCATTTGAATTACCATGAACGGGTGCCCTGAGGTCGAGGGAACGATTGGGCGACGCCGTAGAACAATCTTTTTCATTGCAAGCTTACTGCCTTTACTACTTGTTGGCGATCATGACTGTGTCTAGTGGTGAAAGAAGGTCTTTAAGCGAACGACTATGTCTAGTGGTGAAAGAAGGTCTTTAAGCGAACAACTATGTTTAGTGGTGAAAGAAGGTCTTTAAGTGAGTTAGTTCGCTTTAGGAGGGTCAAGTCGAGTACTTTAGAGGTCATGGACGCTTGCGCTAGCCCCTATTCAATTGAGGCAAAGCGATCTTTTGAGTCTTGGCTAAGTGCCTAGGAGTGTGAGTGCTCCTTCTGGCAAGGGTACGTGCCCTTATTATTTTTCGATGTGTGCTCATTAATTCTGGCATTTTGATGACTTGGATTCTTCCTTTGACTTATATTTTTCTTTCGACTTGGATTGCAAGTAATTAAATTTCAATAAGGGACTTACATTTTTATTCTTGTTTTTCTATAGGCTTTAATATTGGTTGGACCGAATCATGGATTGCCTACGTATACGCCTTAAATAGATTTAATTTGGAATCAGGTCTTGCGTAGTTCTTAGCCTAGAAAATGGTTTCTTAGAATGCCGATTTTAAACAAGTACGTTCCGAGGTGGAAACATATTATTTGAAATGGTAGAATAAGTGAAGTTTATTATTATTTAAATCTGCTGCCAAAAATTTGTTTTATATTTTTTTTGAGTACATGTATTTTTTGGTGGTACGTATATCTGAATACGTGCTGTACCCCTCCAAGTGTTCGTTATTTTTCCGTGCATGTGCGGATAAAATGACGAGCACTTCTGGACAAAATTTTAGCAAGCAGAGAGATTCAGCGCCCAGGCTGGGGCGTCAAAGATTTCGGCGCCTAGTTGTGGGCGCTGAAAATGACTTCTGGGCGGATCTTTTTTTTGGTGCGCTAGATGCTTCTTTTCTTTTTAAACGAATTTTTTAAAGGCGCTTTGCAAAGTTTGCTTTTTTATTATTTATAATTTTTTTGTACTTTTCATTTGTTTTCTTTTTTATTCGTGACTCAAGACGGTTTGAAAGATGGGTTGAATGAGGTAGGATAATTTGTATAGGTAAGCACGAGGATTATATCTGCTAGGACTCACAATTTGCAGCCTCAAGCTAGTGTCATGAGTTTACATCAACCAAGGCCGATGAGTAGCATGGGGACGGCTCAAGGGTATATCAACAGGATGTATCCAAACAAGTTATATGGTCATTATGCTAACGGTGGTGTAATAGTGGGTTTGGGCTTTGGAAATAACGGGTATGACACACGTGTCAATGGCCGTGCGTGGTTTGCGGTTGATAACAAGTTCAAGAACGAGAGTCGAGGTAATGGTTTCTTGGGTTATGGCAATGAGAACATGGATGAGCTGGACAGGGACCCCAGAGCGAAGGCGTCTAAGAGCATAAGGATTGGAAAGGGTAGATATCGTAGAATCTTATGATTTGGATTGGTTGACTCGATTCTTTTCCTTCGTTTACTTGGGTAAATGTTGCACTTTGGGAGGTACGGGATAAGTATTCCATGGCTCGCTTTTTTCATTCTCCCTTTTCTTTTTCTCTTTTTTTATTTTTGCTTGGGATTTCTCCCCAACATAAATCCTTCCAATTTTTTTATTTGGGCTAAAAGGTAGATGGTTGTGGTCTTTGAGTCACGAGGCGAGACTGAGTGAGCCTCGTTTGGTAGGCCTATAGTGGACCTTTAATTTTAGTAGGCCTAGGGTGGACTTTTAATTTTAGTAGGCCTAGGGTGGACCTTTTAATTGTCTTTCTTTGCAAGCGTATTTAGTCGCTTCTTAAAATGTGCAAATAGCGTTGATTCAAAATGTTGTTTTTACCTTATTGAAATTTAACGAAAGAATTGGATCGAAAATAATTTTTTGCTTCTTTTTAGATTCCAGTTTCTGGGATTTAACTGGAAGTTGTGATTTAGACTCGAACTTTCATTAATCTTTCTGATTATAACCCGTGTATGAATACAAGGAGGTGGCCTAGACTCAAAATGATGATGTGGCGTAAGCCTATAATACTTGACCAAGCGACTCTCGGACTTAGGTTAATTGGACCATAACTTTAGTTGGTTGACACTTTAAATTTTAACCCTTGGGTGTTCATTTGTCATGAGCCATTTTGTTTAATGTTGGCAAGGTAGTTAATTGGAGAGATCGAATTTTTATTTTTGCAAGACTAGAATCATTAGTGCGGCTTCTCTCTTAGTGTGTATTGCTTTACCCCAATGGTAGCCTTATGGTATGCCGATTTGGGTATTTTCATGGTTGGTCATGTTGCATTCATGGAAAATCTTTTAGTCCGTACTTAGTAGTATTTCAAGGAGCGAGTGACTCGAGAGGACTATGATAGTCGTGACCCAATGTGATTATAAGCCTTGGGGCCATTAATTTTTTTCTTTGCCAATGGTATTAACACCTTAGGTTCACTTTGGGGGTTGTGCGACTATGGGGAAATGATTTTCAGAATGTGACTGTATCCATTTTGCAAATACTATAATATATTATTTTTATTGGTGAGAGAGGGTATTGAGGCCGTGGATTCTTAGCAAGGGATGACAATTACATATGAGTGCTCATTGATTTAAATGTTAGGAAGGGAGACTCAATATGGTTTAACCTTTTAACTTGCAGAACGACACCAAGCATTAGGACCGATTCTATGGATAAGACAACTAAGACTTTAGGATTCAGATTGTACTTTGGCATAGCCTAGTCTAGACTCGGATTTTATTTTCATTTGAACATTATTTTTTCTTTGAAAACTTTGATCGAACATCATTTTTTGAAAACTTTGCCCATGTGACATTCAAGGTTATTTTAATTAGCATGCTCAGTTTTGGTGCCGAGCATTGTCGTCGTAGGAGGCCTAACAAAGACACAAAGAGTTATTTATTTTTTATTTTTTTAGTCGCTTTTAGAATCGAGTGCTTTTTCATACGCCCCTGCAGCAATTTTTACGAAAAGTTTTTTTTTGCTACGTTTTTCAGGCGCGGGCACCGAGGCTGCTGTGCCTGACCAAAAGGCTAGGCAGCAACTTCAGCGCCCAGCAGTGGGCGTGAGAAATTTTGGCGCCCAGCCAGGGGCGTTGAAAATGCGTCCCTGGTTGGTTCTCGTTTTCTGTTTGCGTATACTTTTGTTTTTGCGACTTTAATTTTGCGTGCTTGCCTTATAACGTCCTTTACGCGTTGTGCAGCGTTTGTGGGATTCGTTACAGGCCATCCCGAGCGTCGCTTATTTTTGTGGCGATCGTTCGGGTTTGTGGAACACGTATTTTGGTATAACTCTTTGGCCAATTGGTTTATGAATGTTTGGGTAATTTTTTTTAAGGTCGTTGGTTTTCTAACATTGTTTGTCTAGCGTTATTCGTACGCACAATCATAACATAGTCACATAGTTCGCTACACATAACTACATTACAAACATGGATATGAAAATTAAATATGTCACGTAGTTTATGATAGGCTTCTATGGGTAGTATTTGCGCCTGGCTTGGTACCGCTTCTATCGTAGATCCAACACATGCCCCGGTCGAGGTAGTGTCTTCAACAGACGATTTTCACTCAAGAGGCCAACCCGCAAGTGCAAGCCAAGGGGGCATGCAGGCGAGAGGGACCTAATGAGCGAGCGATTGGGTTTGGGATAGGTGTACTACCTGCACAAGTACCGAGTGGGCAACATGCGCGGCGTATGAACCCCCCTATTGGCGGAAAAAGGTATCCTTAGTCCCAACTCCCGAGGGAGCCGAGATTCGTTATGCGGTTCTGCCCGTTCACATTAATATGTTGATTTTCAGGTCGTCCCAACTTGATGGGGAAATAAACGCGGGGTAGGATCGTTTCACCCTTCGGCTATTTTGATTACCTACAAGCACGAGTATTTCCTTCACTATCCCCAGTGGAGTCGCCACTGTGAGGGGGTCGAAAAAGCACGAGGCTAATGCGTGACCTCGTCCCTCGTGGGTATGACGATTCTTTTATTCAATCAAGTGTAATTGGATTTCCTGTGAGTATACACCCAATTGACTAGTAATATAGGAGTCGCCATTCAGTTTTTAACGACAATGAGAAAAACTGACAAAACCCGGTTATCGTGACATAAAGGGAGTGCAATTATGTTTGACCACGATGGCCGTAGGTTCCCTTGTGATCCCTGGTGTGGGGATCTCTCAACATACACCCGCAAGGTAGAGATTGAGGGTTCGGGGGACTGTAACTACCGAGAGGAGTACTTCGCTCGTCGATAACTCCAGAGGCAGGATATCCTTACTAGCTCAGAATAAATAATTGAAGGGACATGCGTTTACTATTAAACTAATCTGAGTTGATTTTAGCAATATGCAACTACTAGATCGATTGTGATTATCTGATTTAAATAGTATTAAGGGACCTAGCATGATAATCCAATTTCCCAAAAATATTATATTTGTTAGGTGTGATAGAACAATCAGATTTAGTTAGTTTAACAGTTCATAAAAAAGGCGAGGAAAGCAATTAAATCATCGAAAAGGGACACATTATGACGCACCCTTGAGAGGTGCGTCACGGTTCTCAGAAAACTAACCACTTTGACTTTGCTATTTCTCCTTTTTATTTAACGAATCTCAAATTATGGGACAGGATACGTTCTGTTCGATTTATGGATCGATTGGGACAGAATGCGTGAACAATTTTGCAGCGTGAGGCTTAGGCTAAGGGTTGGAGTCAATACTCAGAATATGAATTGTGTGTTGTGTGTGTTCTTTTCACGTCGAACTTAGGGGTCTATTTATAGGAAAAAGTGGCGTAGAAAGATAGTTTTTCAGGAATTTGAATACGAAACGGATTAGGAAAAGAATCCTTCCCAGGTATTTTCGGCGCCCAGCTCTGGGCGTCAAAGATTTCGGCGCCCAGGGTTGGGCGTTGAAAATAGGGTCTGGCGGAATTCTTTGTCAGATTGGACTCTAGAGTACGGAGTTCATTAAGAGACTTAATCCGAGTTATTTGGTGCATATCAATTGATGACGGAATGCGTCTGGGCCCTTTACGAACTCTAGGTTCGTTATGAGTTTAATTAATACGTTAACTCTTTTATCGAACTGCGATAGGAATAGAATTCCTTTTACAATTTCTATCTCTTTTAGGATTTATGTTGGAGTGCAACACCTAATTCTGACAGGTTTCTATCTTTTTATTCTTACTACTTTTAGCAACTACCCTTTACGACAGTTACTATTTTTAGCAGGTTTCCATAAATAGCAGTTTCCTATAAATATCAGGTTTCGGGTGAAATGAAAAGGGGAATTGAGATTCGTTTATTTTAAGGAGATGCGTTGTCAAGTGGAGATTTATGTTTTCATCATCGAACCTTTCCCTTTCGGGAATAGGGACAAAAGTGGGTGTCTACAGTATATGACGAGGAACACCACCAAAATAGATGGAGCTTTTGGAATGGTTAGCTTTCAAACGAGAGGATTCAGAGAAAATAGAAAAAGCATTGAGCATGTGCCTCACTGAATCAATATCACCTCTTGAAAATAACAGAAGATCATCCGCAAAGCATACATGAGTCAAGTCGAGTTTCTTACACCTAGGGTGAAATCTGAACTATGTGTTTGTTTTCAAACCCATGACACACCTGTTAAGATATTCCATACTTAAAACAAATAAGTATGGTGAGATTGTATCTCCTTGTCGAATCCCCCTCTTTGCTCTAATAGGTTCAGTGAGCTCCGTGTTTACATTGAAAGAATAAGAGACGGAAGTTAAACAAGCCATAATCCAAGTAACAAACCTAGTAGGAAAACCAAACTCCAGAAGCAACTGTTTAAACAATTACCATTCTACATAGTAATAAGCCTTTGGTAGATCGATCTTGATCATGCATCTAGGAGATAAATTCTTTCTCCCATAACCCTTAATCAGTTCATGACTCAGCAGAATATTATCAGAAATGACTCGCCCTTTGACAAAAGTCGATTGCCAGGCCCTAACAAGACTAGATAAAACATCTTCACGTCTGTTAGCTAGAACTTTAGAGATGATTTTATAGAGTACAACACAAAAACCAATATGTAACACCCTGATAATTCCTTATATTTATAATTCCATTTTTCGACTAATATAAAAGAATTACCAAGATATTACCGCCATCGTGATGATGGCTAAGGCTATTTACCAGAATTACGCAGCAGAAATTAACTAACATTCAAATCATAATAAATAGTTAATGGTATGAATACAATGTCGGAACCGTTACGGCCCAAAACAAAAACCGTTAAAATCCATTAACTAATAGTTAAATATTTGGTTTACTCATGACTGGAATATAAAATAGAGTTTATAAAATACTGAAGTAGAAAACATAAACTCTCAACACAATCCCATGATAACTTCTTCCCAAGTTATCTCTAACAACCTGTTTATTTAAAATCTACTCCCCAACAATGCAAATTCAATGTTGGATCATCATAGGGTCATTAAGGCGAAGGCCATGACCGAAAGACATGAAGCACGAAGTCAGCAAAAGCTGAGTACGAACAAGCTAGAATAACATTCTATCTTAACATGCTTCAGTCGAAATAATAATAATCCAAATGCAAAATCCATTTAATAAACAAGTAATAATGGAGACAAGACTCGACACTTGACACGACTCTTGACTCACAGATTAATAAGAATTAGCTTCGGACGGGTAAAAGAAAATATCCATAAAAGGAAAGATAAAGGTGTTGGGATCCCTTCAAGCACCAAATTAAATAAAGGTCGGACTCCTACCGATAGTCGGGCCATACCGACGGAATTCCAGTGCATAAAAGCATAAAAACAAAAGAATGAAACAACGTCTTATATCATTCAAGGAATACAAGTTTTCCGGAAAGACTTCCCCCATTGTTCATACTCAAGGTATATACGTTCCAAGAGTTTTGAAGCGAATTCAGGTTACACTTTACGTTAATTAATGTTTTATGTTCAAGGCAACTCAAGACTCAACACAAGGCATACATACAAGCAATTAAACAATGACACTTTATTTTAATCCTTTAGGACTTGTGATAAAACATAGGATTCAAGTGATATTAGTCCCATTGTTCCTTCTCAAACACTGTTGAGATAACCCAACATTGCCAGTTAACAAGCGGGGGTGTGCCCATAGAACGAATAGTCTTTAGTTCAATTCACATAAACTTCCAAAACATATTCTTGTGAGGTTATGATACACATGAACAACATAAATCATGCGGAAAAACCATAATGTCAGGAATCATATTAATTGCACATAATCATATAATTAGTCTAGGATGCATACACGTAGCGTGCCCTCCCTAGCTGCGCCCGAACCGAACAAGAACAAGTCTTTAGGACTTCAAGTGTCGTCCCTCCGTAGATAGTCCACAGCACGTCCGGATCCGCCTTAAGATTGACCAACTAGAATCGCCCTTAAGGTACTATTATTTTCGGCTAAAATAGGCAAGGTTTATGGCTGATTTTTCTGCTTAAAAATCCTAGCTTTTTAATATTTGAATACTTATTAAACTCGTCTATAAATTTGTGACCCTAGGCACATATTTATAGAGTCATGGAAAAGGATTTAGAATCCTATTAGAATACCAATTTATTTAATTAGAATCCTTTTGAAACTCTATTAAATAATTTCTATTTTCTAGGATTAGGATTTAATCATAGCACGAATTCCGATAGCTTTAGGATTCGTATAGCACACGACCGCACACGAGCACGAGCACCGCACAGCCCGCGCACGCCTCGCGGCCCACGCGAGCTGCACGGCTCGCAGCCCATTTGCTCGCAGCCCACTTTGCTCGCGCGCGCCATTCTTTGCTGGGCCTGGCCTTGCGCTGGGCCTGGCGAGGCTTTGGCGTGTGTGTTTGATGCGCATGGCTTGCTGGGCGCGGGCCTGGCTTCGTGCTGGGCCTTCGTCTAGCAAGTCTCGTCCGATGCTAATTCGTACGATGCGCTTCCGATTAAATTCCCGATTCCGGAATTCATTTCCGATACGAACAATATTTAACATTTCCGATTCCGGAATTAATTTCCGTTTCGAACAAATATTTAATATTTCCGTTTCCGGAATTATTTTCCGATTCCGATAATATTTCCGATCCTGACAATATTTCCGTTTCCGGCAACATTTCCGATTCCGGCAATATTTCCATTTCCGATAATATTTTCCGATACGTACCATGTTTTCGTTTCCGGCAACATCTACGACTTGGGTAATATTTAAATTTCTGATACGATCCATATTTCCGTTTCCGGCAATATCATCGTTTCCGGAGTATTCATTTACTTGCCTTTGACGATTTCAGCTCCCGCTGAAACCAAGATCCGTCGATTCCGAATATCCATAGATGGAGTATTTAATGCCATTAAATACTTGATCCGTTTACGTACTATTTGTGTGACCCTACGGGTTCAATCAAGAGTAAGCTGTGGATTAATATCATTAATTCCACTTGAACTGAAGAGGCCTCTAGCTAGGCATTCAGCTCACTTGATCTCACTGAATTGTTAACTTGTTAATTAATACTGAACCGCATTTATTAGACTTAACATTAAATGCATACTTGGACCAAGGGCATTATTTCCTTCAGTCTCCCACTTGTCCTTGGGGACAAGTGTGCATTTCCTAATTCCTTTGTCGCTCGATGCTTGCTCTTGAACATAAGGTAAGAGTTGTCATCCTTATTATGTCCAGAGGTGTTTCTCGGTTTCAGAGTTCAACTGATAAAATAAACAGATAATCATATCATATGATTCATCTGAGTACGGCCATGCATTTTACAGTTTCTAGCTCTCCGAGTGGCCTTGTACAACTTTTAGCATCTCATCCCAATTTATGGGAGGACGATCCCAATCTTGCGATCTTGAGATTAGACTTCGTTTGATAGGTGATTACCTGAGCGTTGCCTTTATAGCCTCCTTTTACGGTGCGACGGTTGGTCAACGTCAAAGTAAGCAGTTCTCAAACAAGTAATCTCAAATCACTCAGGTATTGAGGATTAGTGTCTAATAATTTTAATGAAATTTACTTATGACAGATTTTCATCTCTTACATTAAAGTTTCATAGGTCTGTCCGATACTAGTCTTCCCAAAGTAAGTATCTATTCAAATGATTACGACATTGCCATGTCCACATAGTTCAAGAAACAGAACTACTAGTCATCTTGCATTCTAGTCGTCTAACGTTTTCTATGCGTCCATCTTTATAGAAAACTCCGACCAGGGACCATTTTCAACTTTTGATAGACATTTCTTAGTCACAGGACTGGTCCTGACAGTCTATCTTGAATATATCGTAAATTTGAAGGGACTCATCATTTAATAAACCAAAATGAATTCTATTCATTTATTGTGAATGATTAACCAATAATGTTTTACAAAGCATTAAACTCTAAAAATTTAAAACATTAAACAAGGACATCAAATCCATTCTCCAATATGCTTGATTCCCATAGCTGCAGTGTGCGAGTTGTGCTTCGCCGGCGGCAGAGGTTTAGTCAATGGATCTGAGATGTTGTCATCAGTTCCAATCTTGCTTATCTCGACTTCTTTTCTTTCAACAAACTCTCGTAGAAGGTGAAATCTACGAAGTACATGCTTGACTCTCTGGTGGTGTCTAGGCTCCTTTGCCTGTGCAATATCTCCATTATTATCACAATACAGAGCTATTGGTCCTTTAATGGAGGGGACTACACCAAGTTCACCTATGAACTTCCTTAGCCATATAGCTTCCTTTGCTGCTTCATGTGCAGCAACTGTTAGGTTATGATACATATGAAAAAACACAAATCATGTGGAAAACCTTAATGCCAGGAAACATATTATTTACACATAATCATTAGCATAATTTAGGTGCATACACTTTGTAGCGTGCCCTACCTAGCTGCGCCCGAACCGAACAAGAACAAGTATTTAGGACTCTAAGTGTCGTCCCTCCGTAGAAAGTCCACAGCACGTCCAGATCCGCCTTAAGATTGACCAACTAGAATCGCCCTTAAGGTACTATAATTTTCGGCTAATTATGGGCAAGAATGTGACAGATTTTTCTGCTCAAAAATCACTGTTTTATTGTATGAATACTTGTTGAAAAAACTCGTATACAAATTTATGGCCCTAGGCATATATTTATAGAACCTTGGAAAGGATTTCAAATCCTGTTAGAATACTAATTAATTAATTAGAATCCTATTAGAACTCTAAATAATTAATTTAATCTTTTAGGATTAGGATTTAATCTATGCACGAATTCCGATAGCTTTAGGATTCGTATAGCACACACATACGTAGCGCACGAGCACCGCACGCCCATGCGCAAGCTTCGTGGCCCACGTTGAGTGCACATTGCTGAGGCCCACTGCTCGCAGCCCATCGCTGAGCGCGCGCGCCAAGCCTTGGCTTGGCCTGGCCTTGTGCTGGGCCTGGTCGAGGCCTTGGCGTGTTGTTGGATGCGTGTGGTGCATTTCCTAATTCCTTTGTCGCTCAATGCTTGCTCTTGAACATAAGGTAAGAGTTGTCATCCTTATTATGCCCAGAGGTGTTTCTCGGTTTCAGAGTTCAACTGATAAAATAAACAGATAATCATATCATATGATTCATCTGAGCACGGCCATGCATTTTACAGTTTCTAGCTCTCCGAGTGGCCTTGTACAACTTTTAGCATCTCATCCCGATTTATGGGAGGACGATCCCAATCTTGCGATCTTGAGATTAGACTTCGTTTGATAGGTGATTACCTGAGCGTTGCCTTTATAGCCTCCTTTTACGGTGCGACGGTTGGTCAACGTCAAAGTAAGCAGTTCTCAAACAAGTAATCTCAAATCACTCAGGTATTGAGGATTAGTGTCTAATAATTTTAATAAAATTTACTTATGACAGATTTTCATCTCTTATAGTAAAGTTTCATAGGTCTGTCCGATACTAGTCTTCCCAAAGTAAGTATCTATGCAAATGATTACGACATTGCCATGTCCACATAGTTCAAGAAACAGAACTACTAGTCATCTTGCATTCTAGTCGTCTAACGTTTTCTATGCGTCCATCTCTATAGAAAACTCCGACCAGGGACCATTTTCAACTTTTGACATTCAAGTTCACTTAATAGACATTTCTTAGTCATAGGACTGGTCCTGACAGTCTATCTTGAATATATTGTCAAATTGAAGGGACTCATCATTTAATACTAAACCAAGATTAAATGGAATATGAAAATACATTTCATATATGATAAATGTTCAACCCCAATGTTTTACAACCATGGGCCTCAAACCCATCTTTAAAACAGTACGTTCATGGAATTCAAAGCTATATAAGCTTGATTTCCAGTGCTACAATGTGAGTGTTGCTTCTCACTTGTTGCATAGGTTTAGTTATCATGCTTTGCCAATCTTAATATTCTTTTCATCGAATGTTCTTCGAGATAGGATGATAAGATCTTTTGAGTTTGTTTATTATGTGACCTAGTCTTTCTTACTTCGATAGTGGTTCTACGCATTTTACAATGAAGAACCATCAAGTCAGCAGACATGTGATCCACCCAGGTTCAGTGAAGAACTCTTTAACGTAAACAACCCTGTTTTATTGCTTCTTAGGCAATAATTACTTTTACTTCAACTGTTTAGGTTGCTAGTGATGTTTTGTTTGGATTTACTTATCCAAGCAGTTCACAGATACGTGAAAGACTTTCCAGCTGAATCTTAGAACATAAAATTTAATATTTAATTTCCCACGCAACAACTCATGGTCTCCAATTCATGTTGTCATTTCAAAACACGATGCTCTATTGCTCATCCTTGCCAATGGTTAACTCCAAAGGGATCTTTCTTGATCCTTTACCAGTGTTTATGCGTGTAGCATCAATATTTAGCATATCTTTATTTCCTTAAATCAAGAACTACTCTTATGTACCTTTTTAATTACCATAAGTTTTTCTTGATCTCAATCTAGTTGATCTTCACTTAGATCAATAGAGATTGGTATATGTTCGTCATGCCTAAAGTCATACGATACGTTTTTGGTGATCCTCATATTATATCATACATGATAAATTCTTTTGCAGAATAATTCTCAATTGAATTCTATTCATGTAGCTTTAGCTCATCTAGTTTCAGTAGATACTAAATCCAGCTAAATTCTTTGACATATAATATAAGTTAAGAATCTTACTTAGATCCTTTGATGTTTAACTTAGTAAATGCTTATACATAGTTCAAACATCCTTTACTTAGATTTATTCATATGGGTCGAATATTTCCAATGGAGTCTTTCGTGTTTGATTTAGTAAATGCCATTACTTAATCCAAAACAATATAATAACATCTTTGTAAATAGATCTTAATACCCAGTATGTACTAAGTTTCTCCTTGGTCCATCATTGATGAATAATTTCAAATCTAAGTCATTAGCATTTGAATGTTATTTTCACAATAGAGAGAAATGTGTGTGATACACATAAGAACAATTAAGTTTTATGTACTCCCACTAAACTTCTTATATATCTATAAGAATCGTGTACATTTTATGAAACTAAAATACTTATTAGCTTTACTAAAATACATTTCTAATTCCCAATTGCTTGCTTAAATCTGTACTTAGATTTCATAAGCTAGCTTTCATTTTCAAGCATTTATTTGGATCCACAAATCCTATGACATACCATGTACATAGTTTATTCCAACATTTGATTGAGGAATTGTTTTGTCATCCAATTGCCATATGTACCAATATGCAATCATTGCTTGATTTATAGACTTGAGCATTACGATTATGCATGAGGTTTCAACACAATCCACGCTGTGAATTTGCTTGTAACCTTTAGCAACTAATCTAGCTTTGTGTGTGAACACAATTTCATGTTTAATGGTTTTTATCCTTAAAAAAACTTGCAACCAATAGGTGTGAAACTATTCTTGCAAATCAACAAAATTTTAATGTTGTCATCAAAACATTGAGTATGTTTTATGGCCTCTAACCATTTAAAACATTTGAGTCTATATATGGCCTCTAACCATTTTAGGGAAACTGGGTTTCGTCATAGCTTTCTTACAGGTCACAAACTCATTAATCTACATAATAATAGTTTGACTGCAAGTTGTAGGTTTCTTCACTATCTAATAGAAGAATCACATAACTTCAGTGACCTGAACTCCATGTTTCTTCACTATCTAATAAAAGAATCTCATAGTTTCAGTGATTTGAACTCTATGCCTACTTGGGTATAGAACATCAAATAATAGAATATCAATAGCCACTTGAAAGTCCTTTGAATATTATGTTCTCCTTGAAGCACTTGTAAAGTCTTCTAAGAGATGTCTATTCTTTAAAGCCACTTCTAAAGTCCTTAAAGAATAAGTTCGGATTTTCTGAAGCACTTCGAAAAGCCTCCGGAATGTCCGTTTATGTTTGTTGTTCGCCTCGAAGACTATCGAGGTCTATTTTATCCCACTTGTCATTTTGGAAACGGATCTCCAAAAGGACATTATTTCGAGCAAACAAACATTATGTTCTCAAAATTTCGTGGTAGAAACAATACCCTTGTGTCTCATTTGAATAAATCACAATGAAACATATATCTATACTTGGGCCTTAGTTTGTTGAATAACAAACACTAAGCTCCCACTGAGTTTAGGAACTCTTTAGATATATTATGAAAAGATATTCTGGAATTACTTTTCAATAGCTTTGACGAATTTGGTTTAGTTTGGTGGTAGTTGAGCATTTTGTTTAGAAATTATAGGAAAATTCTTTATGATTCATCATTGATCGAATCAAGTACTAATTGACTTCGATCATTCCAACTTAGATATGCCATATCTTATGGAGCTAGATTGTGAATTTACTACACACAATCATTGATGATCATTCTTGACTTCAGTAATCATCAACATGATCTAACCTAGATCTTTATGATTTCTTGCCAAGTGGGATTTATATATCTGAATCTTTGAACTGGCCAAATAGATTTAAACTTATATCACTTTGAGTAAATAAACCAATATTCACTCAAATCTAGGTGAAATAATAAAGTCATAAAATCTCTTTCTTTAGCTTTAAACTCTATCGTCTAGGCGTTCTAACAATAGTTCATATCTTTTGTTACTTTCAACAAGTAAGACTAGCTTGTCTTGAATTGATCTAGAAATCAATCAACTTTCAAAAGTCCATCAAAATAGAGCTTATGAATGTTAACTTGTTGATATGGTCTAAGCAACAATGCCAAAGATTAGTGGAACTCAAATCAAGGGGTTGATTTGAACCTAGTAAAGTTTTTATTGTTAAAGAGTTGTTTGTTTTAATCAAGCATATTGACTCAACCCGTAAATGACCATTTCATTCAAATAAACAAACAAACATTGTTTTTGTTCTTCTGAATGTGAGTCTTTCTGTGTTTGCAAACAGAAATTTAGGTATGCTGATTGTGGAACAAAATAGCCATTAAGTTACAGCCTTTGAAAGGACTTAAAACAAACTAGATGACCCTACAACTAATGTAGCATTGCCATGCTTCATTTCCCACTTGTAGGCCATTAGTGTAGCCTAGCTTTCATTGTTTGAGTTATTACCGAAGTAAGAACCTCAAGCGGTATATGATACCAAGGAAGTTTGATTGCTATGTCACTTCTCTTTAAATATAAACTTATAGGTAGAAACAGAATTGTAAATTCCTTTCATTTGTTCGTTTGTTTTCCTATTTCTTGTACCTTTTCTAATAGCCTTAAGAATTGAATTCTCTAGTGTTGACTTTTATACTTTGTTTAGACATGTCCAATGTCATTCCTACAAAGTTCTTACCATTTATGTTGAATATTTTTGTTTCAACTAGATGATCTTACCAGAAGCTTCTAAAGTTCTCTAAGCATCGATCTATTCGAATGTCTAGGGTCTAGATCTAGACTCATTCGAGAATTAAATGGAAAAAGATTTTAGGTTGTTAACCATTGGTAAAGCTGAGCGTTTAAACTCAATGTTTTATGATCTCAAAACTACAGTGTATTTTGAATTCACAAGCACCAATCGGCTTGCCATTCGACTTTGATACTTGAAAACAACCATAAAAGTCGCTAAAAGAAAAGTACATTTTATATTGCTCATTTTCTCTCATTTCCCTGAATCGTTCTTGGATTCACTACCAATCGAGGAAATTTACTGTTACCTTTCTAAAAGGATTTACTGCAGTGCAAGATATTTAATTATAAACAATAATTAAAATATACATTGAAGCATGCAAAGTCTAAACATTTATCATGAGTAATAACTTGAAAATTAAAGCAATCATGCAATTTAAACAAGTCATTAGCATTTTATTCGAATTTATTGTTCCGGTAGTTGTGAATAAAATGATTCCAAGATCCTTAAATCATTGAAGAATTAAGCACATTATATATTTTGACTCAATTCTAAAATATTTTAGGTAAGCAAAATCCTTTTCCTAATAGTCTAAGAACTTATTAGGTAAACCTATCGATTTTGCCACGACATAAAAGGACTCCTTACTTATATCGTTGAGTTTCACCAAAACTAACATGTACTCACAATTATTTGTGTACCTTACCCCTTTAGGATCAATAAGTAACACCTCGCTGAGCGTAAAACTATTACTAGATTGATGTAAAGGTTATCCAAGTAAGTGTTATTTTGGCATGGCACCTTTTAACTCAATTTTTAAAGTTTGGAACTTAAGGCTCTTACTATGTTGGTTAGATTTTAAGTGAACTAAAATCCTTAATCATGCAACATAATCAAGCCATAATCTCATGCATAATTAAGACATATTTAAAGCAATAAATAACTTAAAGCATGCATAAGATAAATGTGATCTAGTATGGCCAGACTTCATCTTGAAGCTTCAACTTCAAAGTCCGTCTTGAAAATGGATTGGAAACTCCGTCTTGAATTTCTCCATGGGAGGCTCCATTTTCTTCAAATAGGATAAGCTATAATTAAACTAATTACAACTATTTGAGGGTACGCATACCATATTTGAATTGAAAAACAAATTTGGTGCATTAGACCAATTACATTCAAATTAATGGTACGCAGACCATATTTTCTATCCTATTTTGGCCATACTAGTCACTTTCAATAACCTGCAAAACAGTACATATACTATATATACCATTCACCCATTCATTATCATGAATGGCCCACATAGCTGGTTAGTAAAACATGTTATAATGCATCACATAAATATTTGCAGCAATTAATCAAGGGCACCAATAATCTACCAATTATTCAGTCCTTATTAATTCTAATCAAGTTGTTTTACTTAAAGGATTTGTAGACCTAATCAAGAGTTTATGACTAAAGGCTCCCACTTAAACCAATAACTTTATATGCTTTACTAATTTCAAACATAAAAATGTATTTCTAGTCCAACCGGAAACATACAAGTTTAACTAAAATTTAAAGCTCATATAAAATTATAATCGAATCCATATATTTATTTTATTTTCAGTTGAATTAAATGAATTTAAATTAATTCAAGGTTTAATTTTAGTAAAATAATTAGTATAAATTAAAATTTATAATAATTATAATAATCAAAATTAAATTCCGAGAAAACAATTGAAATTATTAATTTTAAAGTTAATTAAAATTATTTCCGAATTGAAAATCCAAATTAAAACCAAAACGTGTCAATCGTCGCAAGACGAGGCACTTGGGCTTGCGCCCAAGCCCCATCGAGCCACGAGGCCGCATCGCCCCTCGACTGACCGTTGCACAAGGTATGAGTAGCAGCAGCCACGCGCAAACGCAGCAAGCCAAGCCACGCTTGCGCGCAGCCAGCTGCTCGCCCGCATCGCATCGCAGCGGCTCTCCCTCGCGAGGCATCGCTCGCTGCACGCGAGGCAGTGCGCGCTGTGGCGCAGCTTGCTTGCTGCCCGCACGCGACTGCTCGCAGTGCCTTGACCATCGCCCATCGCTCATCGCTCATCGCTCATCGCCCATCGCATAGCACACACGGCCAGCACCATTGCCTCGCGCGCGCACCATGCTATGTTGCTCGCTGCATTCGTACCGCACGGGCGACGAGCTCCCTTGCTCGTCGTCGCGTGCCCGCACTATACAGCACCCCTTAAGGGTAGCACGTAGCGATCATTGCTTTGTGCGTGCAACACTCATGAGCGATTTTCATAAAAATTTAAAATTTTTAATTTAAAATTAACGACAAATTAATAAATCATATTAATTTCATAATTTTAGGGCGAAAAATCGAAAATTTATTAATCAATTAATTTCCGATTCACATGGATTCAAATCTAGGTCATAAAAATTTAAAATTTATCATAAATTAACAATTTTTATGGTGGTTTTTAATCATGGATACCTAATTAAATCGTCAATTAATTATTAAAATCAAATCAAATTCTAAATTATTCGAATTTCAACAAATTAATTACAATTACAAATTAGGTTGTATAATTAACAAGCTTAGGCATTCAATTTGTTAAACATATATAGTAGGTCAATCAAAAATTCAAGATTTAACAACAAGAATCGCAAATATTCAATTTAACATCTTAAATTTACATACTTTTGCGTTCGAAAAACTAAAACCTCCGAAAAGTCATAGTTAGGCTTCGAATTTGGGAATTCTGGGTTCGGCCGAAAAATTGTGTTTTTGTCAAAATTTTAGAATGCCTTTTACATACAAAATTGACACAAATATCACTCGATTTCGTTGAGAAACGAAGAAACTGCCGAAAAACTGCGTACATATAATTAAATAAACGCAATTTGCAATTAATTAACAATTACGAAAATTAATCACCCCTTTTTAATTCTTTGCAAATTTGTAAAATTTAACCATGTTTAAGCAATTATAGATCATGCAATTAATAAGGAGCTCGTGATACCACTGTGAGGTTATGATACATATGAACAACATAAATCATGCGGAAAAACCTTAATGCCAGGAAACATATTATTTACACATAATCATTTAGCATAATTTAGGTGCATACACTTTGTAGCGTTCCCTCCCTAGCTGTGCCCGAACCGAACAAGAACAAGTATTTAGGACTCCAAGTGTCGTCCCTCCGTAGAAAATCCACAGCATGTCCGGATCCGCCTTAAGATTGACCAACTAGAATCGCCCTTAAGGTACTATAATTTTTGGCTAATTATGGGCAAGAATGTGACAGATTTTTCTGCTCAAAAATCATTGTTTAATTGTATGAATACTTGTTGAAAAAACTCGTATATAAATTTATGACCCTAGGCATATATTTATAGAACCTTGGAAAGGATTTCGAATCCTGGTAGAATACTAATTAATTAATTAGAATCCTATTAGAACTCTAAATAATTAATTTAATCTTTTAGGATTAGGATTTAATCTATGCACGAATTCAAATAGCTTTAGGATTCGTATAACAAATATTTAATATTTCCGTTTCCGGAATTATTTTCCGATTCCGATAATATTTCCGATTCTGACAATATTTCCGTTTCCGACAATAATTCCGATTCCGGTAATATCTCCATTTCCGATAATATTTTCCGATACGTACCATGTTTCCGTTTCCGGCAACATCTACGATTTGGATAATATTTATATTTCCGATACGATCCATATTTCCGTTTCCGACAATATCATCGTTTCCGGAGTATTCATTTACTTTCCTTTGACGATCTCAGCTCCCACTGAAACCAAGATCCGTCGATTCCGAATATCCATAGATGGAGTATTTAATGCCATTAAATACTTGATCCGTTTACGTACTATTTGTGTGGCCCTACGGGTTCACTCAAGAGTAAGCTGTGGATTAATATCATTAATTCCACTCGAACTGAAGCGGCCTCTAGCTAGGCATTCAGATCACTTGATCTCACTGAATTATTAACTTGTTAATAAATACTGAACCGCATTTATTAGACTTAACATTAAATGCATACTTGGACCAAGGGCATTATTTCCTTCAGCAATGTACTCCGCTTCATTTGTAGAATCCGCAATGGTGCTGAGTAATCTCAAATCACTCAGGTATTGAGGATTAGTGTCTAATAATTTTAATGAAATTTACTTATGACAGATTTTCATCTCTTACATTAAAGTTTCATAGGTCTGTCCGATACTAGTCTTCCCAAAGTAATTATCTATTCAAATGATTACGACATTGCCATGTCCACATAGTTCAAGAAACAGAACTACTAGTCATCTTGCATTCTAGTCGTCTAACGTTTTCTATGCGTCCATCTTTATAGAAAACTCCGACCAGGGACCATTTTCAACTTTTGATAGACATTTCTTAGTCACAGGACTGGTCCTGACAGTCTATCTTGAATATATCGTCAATTTGAAGGGACTCATCATTTAATAAACCAAAATGAATTCTATTCATTTATTGTGAATGATTAACCAATAATGTTTTACAAAGCATTAAACTCTAAAAATTTAAAACATTAAACAAGGACATCAAATCCATTCTCCAATATGCTTGATTCCCATAGCTGCAGTGTGCGAGTTGTGCTTCGCCGGCGGCAGAGGTTTAGTCAATGGATCTGAGATGTTGTCATCAGTTCCAATCTTGCTTATCTCGACTTCTTTTCTTTCAACAAACTCTCGTAGAAGGTGAAATCTACGAAGTACATGCTTGACTCTCTGGTGGTGTCTAGGCTCCTTTGCCTGTGCAATATCTCCATTATTATCACAATACAGAGCTATTGGTCCTTTAATGGAGGGGACTACACCAAGTTCACCTATGAACTTCCTTAGCCATATAGCTTCCTTTGCTGCTTCATGTGCAGCAATTGTTAGGATATGATACATATGAAAAAACACAAATCATGTGGAAAACCTTAATGCCAGGAAACATATTATTTACACATAATCATTAGCATAATTTAGGTGCATACACTTTGTAGCGTGCCCTACCTAGCTGCGCCCGAACCGAACAAGAACAAGTATTTAGGACTCTAAGTGTCGTCCCTCCGTAGAAAGTCCACAGCACGTCCGCATCCGCCTTAAGATTGACCAACTAGAATCGCCCTTAAGGTACTATAATTTTCGGCTAATTATGGGCAAGAATGTGACAGATTTTTCTGCTCAAAAATCACTGTTTTATTGTATGAATACTTGTTGAAAAAACTCGTATATAAATTTATGGCCCTAGGCATATATTTATAGAACCTTGGAAAGGATTTCAAATCCTGTTAGAATACTAATTAATTAATTAGAATCCTATTAGAACTCTAAATAATTAATTTAATCTTTTAGGATTAGGATTTAATCTATGCACGAATTCCGATAGCTTTAGGATTCGTATAGCACACACATACGTAGCGCACGAGCACCGCACGCCCATGCACAAGCTTCGTGGCCCACGTTGAGTGCACATTGCTGAGGCCCACTGCTCGCAGCCCATCGCTGAGCGCGCGCGCCAAGCCTTGGCTTGGCCTGGCCTTGTGTTGGGCCTGGTCGAGGCCTTGGCGTGTTGTTGGATGCGTGTGGTGCATTTCCTAATTCCTTTGTCGCTCGATGCTTGCTCTTGAACATAAGGTAAGAGTTGTCATCCTTATTATGCCCAGAGGTGTTTCTCGGTTTCAGAGTTCAACTGATAAAATAAACAGATAATCATATCATATGATTCATCTGAGCACGGCCATGCATTTTACAGTTTCTAGCTCTCCGAGTGGCCTTGTACAACTTTTAGCATCTCATCCCGATTTATGGGAGGACGATCCCAATCTTGCGATCTTGAGATTAGACTTCGTTTGATAGGTGATTACCTGAGCGTTGCCTTTATAGCCTCCTTTTACGGTGCGACGGTTGGTCAACGTCAAAGTAAGCAGTTCTCAAACAAGTAATCTCAAATCACTCAGGTATTGAGGATTAGTGTCTAATAATTTTAATGAAATTTACTTATGACAGATTTTCATCTCTTATAGTAAAGTTTCATAGGTCTGTCCGATACTAGTCTTCCCAAAGTAAGTATCTATGCAAATGATTACGACATTGCCATGTCCACATAGTTCAAGAAACAGAACTACTAGTCATCTTGCATTCTAGTCGTCTAACGTTTTCTATGCGTCCATCTCTATAGAAAACTCCGACCAGGGACCATTTTCAACTTTTGACATTCAAGTTCACTTAATAGACATTTCTTAGTCATAGGACTGGTCCTGACATTCTATCTTGAATATATTGTCAAATTGAAGGGACTCATCATTTAATACTAAACCAAGATTAAATGGAATATGAAAATACATTTCATATATGATAAATGTTCAACCCCAATGTTTTACAACCATGGGCCTCAAACCCATCTTTAAAACAGTACGTTCATGGAATTCAAAGCTATATAAGCTTGATTTCCAGTGCTACAATGTGAGTGTTGCTTCTCACTTGTTGCATAGGTTTAGTTATCATGCTTTGCCAATCTTAATATTCTTTTCATCGAATGTTCTTCGAGATAGGATGATAAGATCTTTTGAGTTTGTTTATTATGTGACCTAGTCTTTCTTACTTCGATAGTGGTTCTACGCATTTTACAATGAAGAACCATCAAGTCAGCAGACATGTGATCCACCCAGGTTCAGTGAAGAACTCTTTAACGTAAACAACCCTGTTTTATTGATTCTTAGGCAATAATTACTTTTACTTCAACTGTTTAGGTTGCTAGTGATGTTTTGTTTGGATTTACTTATCCAAGCAGTTCACAGATACGTGAAAGACTTTCCAGCTGAATCTTAGAACATAAAAATTAATATTTAATTTCCCACGCAACAACTCATGGTCTCCAATTCATGTTGTCATTTCAAAACACGATGCTCTATTGCTCATCCTTGCCAATGGTTAACTCCAAAGGGATCTTTCTTGATCCTTTACCAGTGTTTATGCGTGTAGCATCAATATTTAGCATATCTTTATTTCCTTAAATCAAGAACTACTCTTATGTACCTTTTTAATTACCATAAGTTTTTCTTGATCTCAATCTAGTTGATCTTCACTTAGATCAATAGAGATTGGTATATGTTCGTCATGCCTAAAGTCATACGATACGTTTTTGGCGATCCTCATATTATATCATACATGATAAATTCTTTTGCAGAATAATTCTCAATTGAATTCTATTCATGTAGCTTTAGCTCATCTAGTTTCAGTAGATACTAAATCCAGCTAAATTCTTTGACATATAATATAAGTTAAGAATCTTACTTAGATCCTTTGATGTTTAACTTAGTAAATGCTTATACATAGTTCAAACATCCTTTACTTAGATTTATTCATATGGGTCGAATATTTCCAATGGAGTCTTTCGTGTTTGATTTAGTAAATGCCATTACTTAATCCAAAACAATATAATAACATCTTTGTAAATAGATCTTAATACCCAGTATGTACTAAGTTTCTCCTTGGTCCATCATTGATGAATAATTTCAAATCTAAGTCATTAGCGTTTGAATGTTATTTTCACAATAGAGAGAAATGTGTGTGATACACATAAGAACAATTAAGTTTTATGTACTCCCACTAAACTTCTTATATATCTATAAGAATCGTGTACATTTTATGAAACTAAAATACTTATTAGCTTTACTAAAATACATTTCTAATTCCCAATTGCTTGCTTAAATCTGTACTTAGATTTCATAAGCTAGCTTTCATTTTCAAGCATTTATTTGGATCCACAAATCCTATGACATACCATGTACATAGTTTATTCCAACATTTGATTGAGGAATTGTTTTGTCATCCAATTGCCATATGTACCAATATGCAATCATTACTTGATTTATAGACTTGAGCATTACGATTATGCATGAGGTTTCAACACAATCCACGCTGTGAATTTGCTTGTAACCTTTAGCAACTAATCTAGCTTTGTGTGTGAACACAATTTCATGTTTAATGGTTTTTATCCTTAAAAAAACTTGCAACCAATAGGTGTGAAACTATTCTTGCAAATCAACAAAATTTCAATGTTGTCATCAAAACATTGAGTATGTTTTATGGCCTCTAACCATTTAAAACATTTGAGTCTATATATGGCCTCTAACCATTTTAGGGAAACTGGGTTTCGTCATAGCTTTCTTACAGGTCACAAACTCATTAATCTACATAATAATAGTTTGACTGCAAGTTGTAGGTTTCTTCACTATCTAATAGAAGAATCACATAACTTCAGTGACCTGAACTCCATGTTTCTTCACTATCTAATAAAAGAATCTCATAGTTTCAGTGATTTGAACTCTATGCCTACTTGGGTATAGAACATCAAATAATAGAATATCAATAGCCACTTGAAAGTCCTTTGAATATTATGTTCTCCTTGAAGCACTTGTAAAGTCTTCTAAGAGATGTCTATTCTTTAAAGCCACTTCTAAAGTCCTTAAAGAATAAGTTCGGATTTTCTGAAGCACTTCGAAAAGCCTCCGGAATGTCCGTTTATGTTTGTTGTTCGCCTCGAAGACTATCGAGGTCTATTTTCTCCCACTTGTCATTTTGGAAACGGATCTCCAAAAGGACATTATTTCGAGCAAACAAACATTATGTTCTCAAAATTTCGTGGTAGAAACAATACCCTTGTGTCTCATTTGAATAAATCACAATGAAACATATATCTATACTTGGGCCTTAGTTTGTTGAATAACAAACACTAAGCTCCCACTGAGTTTAGGAACTCTTTAGATATATCATGAAAAGATATTCTGGAATTACTTTTCAATAGCTTTGACGAATTTGGTTTAGTTTGGTGGTAGTTGAGCATTTTGTTTAGAAATTATAGGAAAATTCTTTATGATTCATCATTGATCGAATCAAGTACTAATTGACTTCGATCATTCCAACTTAGATATGCCATATCTTATGGAGCTAGATTGTGAATTTACTACACACAATCATTGATGATCATTCTTGACTTCAGTAATCATCAACATGATCTAACCTAGATCTTTATGATTTCTTGCCAAGTGGGATTTATATATCTGAATCTTTGAACTGGCCAAATAGATTTAAACTTATATCACTTTGAGTAAATAAACCAATATTCACTCAAATCTAGGTGAAATAATAAAGTCATAAAATCTCTTTCTTTAGCTTTGAACTCTATCGTCTAGGCGTTCTAACAATAGTTCATATCTTTTGTTACTTTCAACAAGTAAGACTAGCTTGTCTTGAATTGATCTAGAAATCAATCAACTTTCAAAAGTCCATCAAAATAGAGCTTATGAATGTTAACTTGTTGATATGGTCTAAGCAACAATGCCAAAGATTAGTGGAACTCAAATCAAGGGGTTGATTTGAACCTAGTAAAGTTTTTATTGTTAAAGAGTTGTTTGTTTTAATCAAGCATATTGACTCAACCCGTAAAGGACCATTTCATTCAAATAAACAAACAAACATTGTTTTTGTTCTTCTGAATGTGAGTCTTTCTGTGTTTGCAAACAGAAATTTAGGTATGCTGATTGTGGAACAAAATAGCCATTAAGTTACAGCCTTTGAAAGGACTTAAAACAAACTAGATGACCCTACAACTAATGTAGCATTGCCATGCTTCATTTCCCACTTGTAGGCCATTAGTGTAGCCTAGCTTTCATTGTTTGAGTTATTACCGAAGTAAGAACCTCAAGCGGTATATGATACCAAGGAAGTTTGATTGCTATGTCACTTCTCTTTAAATATAAACTTATAGGTAGAAACAGAATTGTAAATTCCTTTCATTTGTTCGTTTGTTTTCCTATTTCTTGTACCTTTTCTAATAGCCTTAAGAATTGAATTCTCTAGTGTTGACTTTTATACTTTGTTTAGACATGTCCAATGTCATTCCTACAAAGTTCTTACCATTTATGTTGAATATTTTTGTTTCAACTAGATGATCTTACCAGAAGCTTCTAAAGTTCTCTAAGCATCGATCTATTCGAATGTCTAGGGTCTAGATCTAGACTCATTCGAGAATTAAATGGAAAAAGATTTTAGGTTGTTAACCATTGGTAAAGCTGAGCGTTTAAACTCAATGTTTTATGATCTCAAAACTACAGTGTATTTTGAATTCACAAGCACCAATCGGCTTGCCATTCGACTTTGATACTTGAAAACAACCATAAAAGTCGCTAAAAGAAAAGTACATTTTATATTGCTCATTTTCTCTCATTTCCCTGAATCGTTCTTGGATTCACTACCAATCGAGGAAATTTACTGTTACCTTTCTAAAAGGATTTACTGCAGTGCAAGATATTTAATTATAAACAATAATTAAAATATACATTGAAGCATGCAAAGTCTAAACATTTATCATGAGTAATAACTTGAAAATTAAAGCAATCATGCAATTTAAACAAGTCATTAGCATTTTATTCGAATTTATTGTTCCGGTAGTTGTGAATAAAATGATTCCAAGATCCTTAAATCATTGAAGAATTAAGCACATTATATATTTTGACTCAATTCTAAAATATTTTAGGTAAGCAAAATCCTTTTCCTAATAGTCTAAGAACTTATTAGGTAAACCTATCGATTTTGCCACGACATAAAAGGACTCCTTACTTATATCGTTGAGTTTCACCAAAACTAACATGTACTCACAATTATTTGTGTACCTTACCCCTTTAGGATCAATAAGTAACACCTCGCTGAGCGTAAAACTATTACTAGATTGATGTAAAGGTTATCCAAGTAAGTGTTATTTTGGCATGGCACCTTTTAACTCAATTTTTAAAGTTTGGAACTTAAGGCTCTTACTATGTTGGTTAGATTTTAAGTGAACTAAAATCCTTAATCATGCAACATAATCAAGCCATAATCTCATGCATAATTAAGACATATTTAAAGCAATAAATAACTTAAAGCATGCATAAGATAAATGTGATCTAGTATGGCCAGACTTCATCTTGAAGCTTCAACTTCAAAGTCCGTCTTGAAAATGGATTGGAAACTCCGTCTTGAATTTCTCCATGGGAGGCTCCATTTTCTTCAAATAGGATAAGCTATAATTAAACTAATTACAACTATTTGAGGGTACGCATACCATATTTGAATTGAAAAACAAATTTGGTGCATTAGACCAATTACATTCAATTTAATAGTACGCAGACCATATTTTCTATCCTATTTTGGCCATACTAGTCACTTTCAATAACCTGCAAAACAGTACATATACTATATATACCATTCACCCATTCATTATCATGAATGGCCCACATAGCTGGTTAGTAAAACATGTTATAATGCATCACATAAATATTTGCAGCAATTAATCAAGGGCACCAATAATCTACCAATTATTCAGTCCTTATTAATTCTAATCAAGTTGTTTTACTTAAAGGATTTGTAGACCTAATCAAGAGTTTATGACTAAAGGCTCCCACTTAAACCAATAACTTTATATGCTTTACTAATTTCAAACATAAAAATGTATTTCTAGTCCAACCGGAAACATACAAGTTTAACTAAAATTTAAAGCTCATATAAAATTATAATCGAATCCATATATTTATTTTATTTTCAGTTGAATTAAATGAATTTAAATTAATTCAAGGTTTAATTTTAGTAAAATAATTAGTATAAATTAAAATTTATAATAATTATAATAATCAAAATTAAATTCCGAGAAAACAATTGAAATTATTAATTTTAAAGTTAATTAAAATTATTTCCGAATTGAAAATCCAAATTAAAACCAAAACGTGTCAATCGTCGCAAGACGAGGCACTTGGGCTTGCGCCCAAGCCCCATCGAGCCACGAGGCCGCATCGCCCCTCGACTGACCGTTGCACAAGGTATGAGTAGCAGCAGCCACGCGCAAACGCAGCAAGCCAAGCCACGCTTGCGCGCAGCCAGCTGCTCGCCCGCATCGCATCGCAGCGGCTCTCCCTCGCGAGGCATCGCTCGCTGCACGCGAGCCATCGCTCGCTGCGCGAGGCAGTGCGCGCTGTGGCGCAGCTTGCTTGCTGCCCGCACGCGACTGCTCGCAGTGCCTTGACCATCGCCCATCGCTCATCGCTCATCGCTCATCGCCCATCGCATAGCACACACGGCCAGCACCATTGCCTCGCGCGCGCACCATGCTATGTTGCTCGCTGCATTCGTACCGCACGGGCGACGAGCTCCCTTGCTCGTCGTCGCGTGCCCGCACTATACAGCACCCCTTAAGGGTAGCACGTAGCGATCATTGCTTTGTGCGTGCAACACTCATGAGCGATTTTCATAAAAATTTAAAATTTTTAATTTAAAATTAACGACAAATTAATAAATCATATTAATTTCATAATTTTAGGGCGAAAAATCGAAAATTTATTAATCAATTAATTTCCGATTCACATGGATTCAAATCTAGGTCATAAAAATTTAAAATTTATCATAAATTAACAATTTTTATGGTGGTTTTTAATCATGGATACCTAATTAAATCGTCAATTAATTATTAAAATCAAATCAAATTCTAAATTATTCGAATTTCAACAAATTAATTACAATTACAAATTAGGTTGTATAATTAACAAGCTTAGGCATTCAATTTGTTAAACATATATAGTAGGTCAATCAAAAATTCAAGATTTAACAACAAGAATCGCAAATATTCAATTTAACATCTTAAATTTACATACTTTTGCGTTCGAAAAACTAAAACCTCCGAAAAGTCATAGTTAGGCTTCGAATTTGGGAATTCTGGGTTCGGCCGAAAAATTGTGTTTTTGTCAAAATTTTAGAATGCCTTTTACATACAAAATTGACACAAATATCACTCGATTTCGTTGAGAAACGAAGAAACTGCCGAAAAACTGCGTACATATAATTAAATAAACGCAATTTGCAATTAATTAACAATTACGAAAATTAATCACCCCTTTTTAATTCTTTGCAAATTTGTAAAATTTAACCATGTTTAAGCAATTATAGATCATGCAATTAATAAGGAGCTCGTGATACCACTGTGAGGTTATGATACATATGAACAACATAAATCATGCGGAAAAACCTTAATGCCAGGAAACATATTATTTACACATAATCATTTAGCATAATTTAGGTGCATACACTTTGTAGCGTTCCCTCCCTAGCTGTGCCCGAACCGAACAAGAACAAGTATTTAGGACTCCAAGTGTCGTCCCTCCGTAGAAAATCCACAGCATGTCCGGATCCGCCTTAAGATTGACCAACTAGAATCGCCCTTAAGGTACTATAATTTTCGGCTAATTACGGGCAAGAATGTGACAGATTTTTCTGCTCAAAAATCATTGTTTTATTGTATGAATACTTGTTGAAAAAACTCGTATATAAATTTATGACCCTAGGCATATATTTATAGAACCTTGGAAAGGATTTCGAATCCTGGTAGAATACTAATTAATTAATTAGAATCCTATTAGAACTCTAAATAATTAATTTAATCTTTTAGGATTAGGATTTAATCTATGCACGAATTCCGATAGCTTTAGGATTCGTATAACAAATATTTAATATTTCCGTTTCCGGAATTATTTTCCGATTCCGATAATATTTCCGATTCTGACAATATTTCCGTTTCCGACAATAATTCCGATTCCGGTAATATCTCCATTTCCGATAATATTTTCCGATACGTACCATGTTTCCGTTTCCGGCAACATCTACGATTTGGATAATATTTATATTTCCGATACGATCCATATTTCCGTTTCCGACAATATCATCGTTTCCGGAGTATTCATTTACTTTCCTTTGACGATCTCAGCTCCCACTGAAACCAAGATCCGTCGATTCCGAATATCCATAGATGGAGTATTTAATGCCATTAAATACTTGATCCGTTTACGTACTAATTGTGTGGCCCTACGGGTTCACTCAAGAGTAAGCTGTGGATTAATATCATTAATTCCACTCGAACTGAAGCGGCCTCTAGCTAGGCATTCAGATCACTTGATCTCACTGAATTATTAACTTGTTAATAAATACTGAACCGCATTTATTAGACTTAACATTAAATGCATACTTGGACCAAGGGCATTATTTCCTTCAGCAATGTACTCCGCTTCATTTGTAGAATCCGCAATGGTGCTGCTTAGCACTTTTCCAGCTTACTGTACCTCCGTTGAGGCAGAAGACAAACCCAGACTGTGATCTGAAATCATCTTTGTTGGTTTGGAAACTTGCGTCCGTATAGCCTTTAACAATTAATTCATCATCTCCACCATAGACCAGGAAATCATCTTTGTGCCTTTTCAGGTACTTCAGAATATTCTTGGCAGCAGTCCAATGTGCCTCTCCTGGCCCTGACTGGTATCTGCTCGTAGCACTGAGTGCATACGCAACATCCGGGCGTGTACATATCATAGCATACATTATTGAACCAATCAATGATGCATATGGAATCCCACTCATTCGTCTGCGCTCATAAAGTGTTTTTGGGCACTGAGTCTTGCTTAGAGTCATTCCATGAGACATGGGTAGTGATATGTTCATATTTTATGGTGTTTTTACCCCCGTCCCTTAGTACTTTTTGATCTCAAATGAGCTTTTCGGAGCGATTTTTAGTACTAATGTGCTCCTTATAGTGTGTTTGTAGTTTCAGGTTCATCATTGAAGGAATTAGCATATTTTTGTCCCTTTCCTACTCATTTGAATCAATACAAGAGATTATGTACTTTCGAGAGCACAAACATTAAGTTGGAAGAGTTTGAAAGCAAAGCGAATAACGAAAGAAGTAGAAAAATGACTGTAGTCCACTATTTTAATCATAACTCAAGTTCTATAACTCTAAATGAAGTCATTACAGTTGGGTTGGATTCTATATTTCAATAGTTTTCCAACGAGTGGTCACTCGCCTAATTCCGACGAATAACGAAGGAGATATGACGTTTTGAAGATAGAGAATCGTGCAGTTTCAATGCGCGCCCGATCGGGCTGGCTTAGCCCGATCCGGATCGGGCGGCCATCCTGCGAGTTATATGGAGCTTTTCTCATCCGCCCGATCAGGCGGAATTCCGCCCGATCGGGCAGAATTTCGCCCGATCGACCTGTTTGTCGAGCAGAATTCCCGATCGGGCGGCGTTTCGCCCGATCGGGCGACGTCAACCTGATGCCGTTTTTCGCGAGTTTATTTTCCGGTTTTTTAGTGTTATTTTGGGCAAACTATAAATACTAAGCCCTATTATTTTAGTTGATGTCTTATTTTCTAGTACCTTAATTTATTTCTTAGTTTTTATTCTCTCTCTAAACTTTTGTTAATTACTTTTATTATTCAATTCAAGTTTCAAGCTTTAAATTTCATCCTTTTTTCTTCAATTTGGTATTTCTTATTTCTTTCCTTCGTTATTTAATTTTAATTATGTTTTCATTAATCATGTTTGCTTTGTTTAAATTAAAATTAAATATGTGTGAGCAGTTTATATTCTAGGGTTTTGGGAATCCATGAATTAATATGAAGGGATGATTGAATGTTGGTTGATTGTTGGTATTGTGGTTAATTCCTATTGATTGATTTCATTTACTATGCGATTAAATTTGTGCAGGTTTAATTGTATTAGTCTAGCAATATCAAGTTAAGATTCGAGAGATGCAATTTGATGTTTAGGCTTGTTTCAATAGGTAGAATTGGAATTAATACGTAGCGAGAGCCCGTTAATTTTAAGTCTATGATTAGTATCGATTCGAGAGAGCATGCTAGTCTAATTAACTGCTTTATTGATTATTATTGATTGTTTATCATCCTGGATTGTTGTTCATTGGTGAACCTATGCCCTAGACCTTTAAATTTTGATTTATTCCTATTTTATTATCGTCGTAGTTTTAATATGAAAACCAACCAAAATCTTGTTCGCAGTAGTCTAGACCTTAGATTTAGTAATAGAAAGAACGCCTGTTTCCCTGTGGATTCGATCCCTACTTCCCTTACTATCTTGTTAGTGGACTTAGGTTTATTTTTGATTAGGCGATACGACTTGAGCCTGTCAAGTAGGTAGATTCGCTTGGAGTCTGCCATCTTAAACCTTTCAAGCACCTTATTGATATAAGTGCTCTGACTAAGTCCAGTCATCTTTTTAGATCTATCTCTGTAAATCTTGATGCCCAGTATGTACTGTGCTTCTCCTAGATCCTTCATCAAAAAACATTTCCCAAGCCAAATCTTGACAGAGTTCAACATAGGAATGTCATTTTCGATAAGTAATATGTCGTCGACATATAATACTAGAAAAGAAATTTTGCTCCCACTGACCTTCTTGTATACACACGATTCGTCTGCGTTCTTGATGAAACCAAAGTCACTGACTACTTCATCAAAACGTATATTCCAGCTCCTTGATGCCTGCTTCAATCCGTAGATTGATTTCTTCAGCTTGCATACCTTTTTAGCATTTTTGGATCCTCAAAACCTTCAGGCTGTGTCATAAACACAGTTTCTATTAAAACGCCGTTTAAGAAAGCGGTTTTGACATCCACCTGCCATATTTCATAATCGTAATATGCAGCGATTGCTAACATTATTCGAATAGACTTTAGCATTGCAACTGGTGAAAAGGTTTCATCGTAATCCACACCGTGGATTTGCCTGTATCCTTTTGCAACCAATCTAGCTTTGAAAACTTCAAGTTTCCCATCCTTGTCCTTTTTCAGTTTGAAAACCCATTTGCTTCCTATGGCTTGGTATCCATCTGGCAAATCGACCAAATCCCAAACTTGGTTTTCAGACATGGTGTCTAATTCAGATTGCATGGCTTCATGCCATTGCTTGGAGCTAGGGCTCGTCATAGCTTGCTTGTAAGTTGCAGGTGCATCACTTTCAAGTAATAGAACGTCATAGCTCTCGTTCGTCAAAATACCTAAGTATCTTTCCGGTTGAGATCTATATCTCTACGATCTACGCGGGGTTACATTTCTAGATGGTCCATGATTCTCACCAGATACTTCTAAAGATCTCTGAGTTTCATCCTGAATGTCATCTTGAGCATTCTCTAGATTTTGTTGTTCGACTCGAATTTCTTCGAGGTCTATTTTTCTCCCACTTGTCGTTTTGGAAATGTGATCCTTTTCCAAAAAGATACCATCTCGAGCAACAAACACCTTGTTCTCAGATGTATTGTAGAAGTAATACCCCTTTGTTTCCTTTGGATAGACCACAAGGATACATTTGTCAGATTTTGGATGAAGTTTTTCTGAAATTAATCGTTTGACGTATACTTCACATCCCCAAATCTTAAGAAAAGACACATTTGGAGGCTTTCCAAACCATAACTCATATGGAGTCTTTTCAACAGCTTTAGACGGAGCTCTATTTATAGTGAGTGCAGCTGTATTTAGTGCATGTCCCCAAAATTCTATTGGAAATTCGGCCTGACCCATCATTGATCTAACCATGTCTAGCAAGGTTCTGTTCCTCCGTTCCGACACACCGTTCCATTGTGGTATTCCAGGAGGAGTCAATTCTGATAGAATTCCACATTCTTTCAGATGGTCATCAAATTCATAGCTCTGATATTCACCGCCTCTATCAGACCGCCTCTGTATGGATTAAACCCAATAGTTCCGTTGCTCTTTCTCCAACTTTAGAGAAAGGTTGCTTTGTCATTTTGCCAAGTAAACATGATTCGCAGTACTTACCATAATCCTCTAAGTCAAATGGTTCTAGAATTCCTTCCTTTTGAAGTCTTTCTATGCGTTTCAAGTTAACATGGCCTAATCGACAATGCCACAGATAGGTGAGATCTGAATCATCCTTTTTGGCCTTTTTGGTATTTATGTTATAAACTTGTTTGTCGTGATCTAATAAATAAAGTCCATTGACTAATCTAGCAGATCCATAAAATATCTCTTTAAAATAAAACGAACAACTATTGTTTTTTATTAAAAAGGAAAATCCCTTAGCATCCAAGCAAGAAACAGAAATGATGTTTTTAGTAAGATTTGGAACATGGAAACACTTTTCTAGTTCCAAAACTAGCCCAGAGGGCAATGACAAATAATAAGTTCCTACAGCTAATGCAGCAATCCGTGCTCCATTTCCCACTCGTAGGTCGACTTCACCCTTGCTTAACCTTCTACTTCTTCTTAGTCCCTGTGGATTGGAACATAAGTGTGAGCCACAACCTGTATCTAATACCCAAGAAGTTGAATTAGCAAGTATACAGTCACTTTCAATAACCTGCAAAACAGTACATATACAAAATATACCATTCACCCATTCATTATCATGAATGTCCCACATAGCTATTTAGTAAAACACATTGTAATGCATCACATAAATATTTGCAGCAATTAATCAAGGGCACCAATAATCTACTACTTATTCAGTCCTTATTAATTTTAATCAAGTTGTTTTAACCTTAAAGTATTTGTAGACCTAATCAAGAGTTTATGACTAAAAATGCTCCCACTTAAACCAATAACTTTATATGCTTTACTAATTTTAAACATAAAAATGTATTTCTAGTCTAACCGGAAACATACAAATTTAATTAAAATTTAAAGCTCATATAAAATTATAATCGAATCCATTAATTTAATTTATTTTCAGTTGAATTAAACGAATTTAAATTAATTCAAGGTTTAATTTTAGTAAAATAATTATTGGTAATTAAAATTTATAATAATTATAATAATCAAAATTAAATCCCGAGAAAACAATTTAAATTATTCATTTTAAAATTAATTAAAAAAATTTCCGAACTGAAAATTCAAAATTAAAACCAAAACGTGTCAATCGTCGCAAGACGAGGCACTTGGGCTTGCGCCCAAGCCCCATCGAGCCACGGGGCCGCATCGCCCCTCGACTGACCGTTGCACAAGGCACGAGTAGCAGCAGCAACGCGCAAATGCAGCAAGCCAAGCCACGCTTGCGCGCAGCCTGCTCGTCCGCATCGCATCGCAGCAGCTCTCCCTCGCGAGGCATCGCTCGCTGCACGCGAGCCATCGCTCGCTGGCGCGAGGCAGTGCGCTCTGTGGCGCAGCACGCTTGCTGCCCACACGCGACTGCTCGCAGTGCCTTGCCTATCGCCCATCGCTCATCGCCCATCGCATAGCACACACGGCCAGCACCATTGCCTCGCGCACGCACCATGCTATGTTGCTCGCTGCATTCGTACCGCATGGGCGACGAGCTCCCTTGCTCGTCGTCGCGTGCCCGCACTATACAACACCCCTTAAGGGTAACACGTAGCGTCCTTTGCTTTATGCGTGCAACATTTATGATCGTTTTTCATAAAAATTTAAAATTTTTAATTCAAAATTAATGACAAATTAATAAACCATATTAATTTCATAATTTTAGGGAGAAAAATCGAAAATTCATTAATTACTTAATTTCCGATTAACATGGATTCAAATCTAGGTAATAAAAATTTAAAATTTATCATAAATAACAATTTTTATGGTGGATTTTAATCATGGATACCTAATTAAAACATTAATTAATTATGAAAATCAAGTCAATTCTAAATTATTCGAATTTCAACAAATTAATAATAATTACAAATTAGGTTGTATAATTAACAAGTCTAGGCATTCAAATTTGTTAAACATATACAGTAGGTCAATAAAAAATTCAAGATTTATCAACAAGAATCGCAAATATTCAATTTAACATCTTAAATTTACAAACTTTTGCGTTCGAAAAACTAAAACCTCCGAAATTTTTTGAATGCCTTTTACATGCGGAATTGACACAAAAATCACTCGATTTGGTTTAGTAACGAAGAAACTGCCGAAAAACTGAGTACATATAATAAAATAAACGCAATTTGCAATTAATTAACAATTACGAAAATTAATCACCCCTTTTTAATTCTTTGCAAATTTGTAAAATTTAACCATGTTTAAGCAATTATAGATCATGCAATTAATAAGGAGCTCGTGATACCACTGTGAGGTTATGATACATATGAACAACATAAATCATGCGGAAAAACCTTAATGCCAGGAATCATATTAATTGCACATAATCATATAATTAGTCTAGGATGCATACACTTTGTAGCGTTCCCTCCCTAGCTACGCCCGAACCGAACAAGAACAAGTCTTTAGGACTCCAAGTGTCGTGCCTCCGTAGATAGTCCACAGCACGTCCGGATCCGCCTTAAGATTGACCAACTAGAATCGTCCTTAAGGTACTATTATTTTCGGCTAAAATAGGCAAGGTTTATGGCTGATTTTTCTGCTTAAAAATCCTAGCTTTTTAATGTTTGAATACTTATTAAACTCGTCTATAAATTTGTGACCCTAGACACATATTTATAGAGTCATGGAAAAGGATTTAGAATCCTATTAGAATACCAATTTATTTAATTAGAATCCTTTTGGAACTCTATTAAATAATTTCTATCTTATAGAATTAGGATTTAATCATAGCACGAATTCCGATAGCTTTAGTATTCGTATAGCACACGACCGCACACGAGCACGAGCACCGCACAGCCCGCGCAAGCCTCGCGGCCCACGCGAGCTGCACGGCTCGCAGCCCATTTGCTCGCAGCCCACTTTTCTCGCGCGCGCCATGCCTTGCTGGGCCTGGCGAGGCTTTGGCGTGTGTGTTTGATGCGCATGGCTTGCTGGGCGCGGGCCTAGCTTCGTGCTGGGCCTTCGTCTAGCAAGTCTCGTCCGATGCTAATTCGTACGATGCGCTTCCGATTAAATTCCCGATTTCGGAATTCATTTCCGATACGAACACTATTTAAAATTTCCGATTCCGTAATTGATTTCCGTTTCGAACAAATATTTAATATTTCCGTTTCCGTAATTATTTTCCGATTCCGATAATATTTCCGATTCTGACAATATTTCCGTTTCCGGCAATATTTCTATTTCCGATAATATTTTCCGATACGTACCATGTTTCCGTTTCCGGCAACATCTACGACTTGGATAATATTTATATTTCCGATACGATCCATATTTCCGTTTCCGGCAATATCATCGTTTCCGGAGTATTCATTTACTTGCCTTTGACGATCTCAGCTCCCACTGAAACCAAGATCCGTCGATTCCGAATATCCATAGATGGAGTATTTAATTCCATTAAATACTTGATCCGTTTACGTACTATTTGTGTGACTCTACGGGTTCAATCAAGAGTAAGCTGTGGATTAATATCATTAATTCCACTTGAACTGAAGAGGCCTCTAGCTAGGCATTCAGCTCACTTGATCTCACTCAATTATTAACTTGTTAATTAATATTGAACCGCATTTATTAGACTTAACATTAAATGCATACTTGGACCAAGGGCATTATTTCCTTCAATTCTACTCGGCGGTGGAATAAATAATGCACTGCGGCATATCCACTAGGCTCAAAGTATGATAGACATCCCGTACAATAGCATAACCATAAAAACTTGCAAGCGAAACACTCATACATGCATATTAATTGAACAACATGCTTGACATAATTCAACGATTTTAAAAGATCACAACATGATTGTTCACAAGAGCTTCATAAAGAAAAAATAAATCATAACTGATGAATCATATTTATATAGGGTATTCTAGGCTCATTTAGGTTGCATTTCTAGGTATTTGTCTCATTTTAGTTGCATTTAGAGTCATAATTGCATAATTCGTCGTTATTGTACTCTATTACGCTCCGTTTGTGTTTTCTTTGATATTTCAGGTGATTTTACAATCATTTGGGTTCTTTCGGAGTGTTTGGAGTTGGGTCGAATGATCACCGGATGGTTTGATTCGGAGACGAAGTGTTTGATCGAAGAATTAAACTTTTCGGGGATGATTAGCTCGATGTATCGCTTATACATAGGCTCGCAGGATCCCTCGTTGGCTCGCAAGACCCCTCGTTGGCCCGCTACATCTCTCGTTGTGCTTCGTCGCTTCATGGTTGCTTGGCATTGTGCTAGCTCCATCGTTGCCCCATTGCCTCATCATTGCCTGCGCGCCCCTCACTAGGCCAGCGAGGGATAGTGCGCGAGATCCCTCGCTGCCTCGTTGCTTCGTCGCCTTGTCTTGCTGCACTTCACTTGGCCAGAGAGGGATGGTGCGCGAGATCACTCGCTGCCTCGTTGCTTCGTCGCCTTGTCTAGCTGCACTTCACTCGGCCAGCGAGAGATGGCTCGCTAGCTCCCTCGCTGCCTTGCCTCACCCCTTGTTCTACCTTGCTACATGTCATTGGGCTAGCGAGGGATGGTGCGCGAGATCCCTCGCTGCCCATGCCTCGCCATCTCTCTTTCCGTGTGCGTGGCTTGTGCTCGGGTTTGGCTGCCACGTCATCGCTTCATCGACCAATCATCGACGACTTTTATCTTTATTTTCTTATTTATTTATTTATTTTATTTTAGAAAATAGGGAGCATATAAATACTCAAGGGAATTAATTTATTTCCCTCATGTTATATTTTCCTTAGAATTCTTTTAAACACTTAGTTTTATTTTTGTCTCTTCATATTATTTAGCCCTAGTACACTCCATTCGATCGATCAATATAGAGGTATTTTTCATAATTCTTCTTGATTTGAATTATTGTTTTCTATTATTGTGCATTATGAATTTCATTATTATTTCATATTTCATGTTCGTTAGTCTAGTCATGAGCGAGTAGTTTTATTCTAGGGCTAAGTAAGGGAAGCCATGTTTATACCATGATTGTTATGCATTAAAGTTTGTTAATTTATAGATTATGCTTGAGTAATTCCAATTGATTTGTTATTAATTGTTGATTCATGTAATTGGCCAATATCGTGGATTGATTATCTAGCTAATAGGAATTAGAATTGAAAGATCATATTCTTAGAGGCTTTGTGCAATTGGCAATTCTGATTATGTTAGCGACCGTACTGCATATGTTGGATTGAAAGTGTTAAGACCCGACCGTAGGATGAACATATACTTTAATTACTCGGCCTAGCCTTTTCATTGTCGAATTGATTTGTGTTCTTGGATTGGTATAAGCATGGTGAACCGAACAGACGCCCTAGACCTTTAATTCATTGATAAATTACGCATTTTTATTATAGCTTTAGTTTTACTAGTTAATACTCAAAATCAACTTTCGTTATTGAAATAGTTTGTATAATTGGGCAAAAACTAATAGAACTTGTCTCCCTGTGGGATCGACCCATATTTGCTAAGTATCTGCTAACAACAGACACCGTGCACTTGCGGTATCACTTTTTAATTCATCATGTTTTTGGCGCCGTTGCCGGGGAGACGGCTAGATTCTATTAGTTTTAGTTTGATTATTTGAACTGTTTCCATTGTCTCATTGGAACTCTCAGTTCCAATTGAGGCAAATCTCACTGCGTTTTATTTCGTTGTTGTTTATGCCCAGGTCTGCCAGAACGGGTACCTTGGTTCCTCCCGATCCCGGTCTTGGAAAGACCCTTCGTCAACTAAAAAAGCAACAGAAAAAGAAGAAGCAGTCAGGGTCCCAAGACTCACAGACTCCACCGAGTCACACGATGTCTAAATCCCTGAAATCATATGGGGTTCCTTCCTCGAATAGTGTTTCGACTGGGCTTACAATGCCAACTATTGATGCAGTCAACTTTGAGATCAAGCCCGCTCTAATCTCCATGGTCTCACAAAGTCAATATGGTGGCCATCCATCTGAGGAACCCACTAACCATTTGCAGAGGTTCAACCAACTATGTGGTACTATCAAGCATCAAGGGTCACTCAAGACCAAATCAAAGTCATGTTTTTTGGTTTTAGCCTTCGTGATAAGGCTCAGACTTGGTTGAATGATGTCAAGGAGACAGAGTGGAGTGTTAGTTTACAGGCCTTTCTAGAAGAATTCTTTCCACCCACCAAGACTACTGAAATAAGGCATAAGCTGACTACATTCACTCAAGAACCTGGTGAATCACTTCGAGAAGCCTGGGATAGATTCAAGACTTTGCAGCGGTCGTGTCCGCATCACAACATTGAAAAATGGTTCTTGGTTCAGATTTTCAACCATGGTTTGCAAAATGAAACAAAGAACACGGTTGATTCTGCTGCTGGGGGTGTTTTTCTTGACAAAGAAGTGGATGCAGGTTATGATTTTCTTGCCAATTTAGCTGCCAACCATTACAGCACCACCAGAACCACATCTAAGAAGGGAAAATTGGATGTCGATGCTTATGCTCTATTGTCCTCACAAGTGGCAGCCTTGAACCTGAAGATCGATTCTTTGAAGGCTCCTCAGTCTGGTACTCCCCCAATGAGTATCAATGCTATATCTAGTGTAGCTCCAGTGACAACTTCCTACTGCGAAGTATGTGGCATCCAAGGTCACTTTGGTCATGAGTGCTCTTATAGTTTGCAGGATACTACGCAATTGGAGCAAGTGAATGCTTTTCAACAAAGACAACCCAATGACCCATATTCCAATTCATTTAATCTGGGTTGGAGGAACCATCCAAATTTCTCATATCGGGGCAACAATGGTCAGAATCCTCAGCCCCAAGAACAATGGTCGCAACCACAGTTCCATCCACCTCAACCACATGTTGCTAGGCCTCCATTTCAACAAGGAGCCTCACATAATGCTCCCCCGGGGTTTAATAGTGTAGGGGAATACAGTTAAACATAATAACATGTGCGGAACAATCCCCAAAGCCAGGAAACATGTATAAAGCACAGATTAAGCATACTTACATTCGAAGCGTGTTTTCCACAATAATCCGTCAACGAACACAAACAAAGAACTCCAATTGTCGTTCCTCTACTTGGTTCACTGACACGATCGGATCCGTCTTGATAATCGTAGCTTAGACAATTGATCAAGATATTTTGCCTTTTGGGAAGAACTCACTTTGGAGGCACAGAGAGAATTAGGGTTCTCTGTGTCTCTAGGGGTTTGAGTAATCTGAATTGTGATTGCAGTAAGTTGAAATTAGGTCATAAGGTTATTTACATAACTTTACTAACCGACCAAGCTCGAAGGCAAGGCCGGCTAGCAAGCCACGCGTGAGACAAGCACAGCGCGCTGGGCCATGGGCCTCGCTGTTGTGGCTGTGTCGCTGCACAGGCCCGCGCACACACGCACAGCTCCGCTCGGCCATGGGCCAGCGCTACCGTGTTGCCTTGGCCTTTGCTTGCTCGCCTAGCGCGCGCCCAAGGGCCTCGAGTGCTTCGTGCACTCGGCTTGTGGGCCGCTCTTCGTATTCGCGTTTAATATATTTCCGATATATTATTTATCGTTTCGTATACGACGAATCACCGTCGTACGATACGATTATTCGTTTCGCCTAGCTTACGAATATTCGCGATATGATATACGATTCCAATGCAAGGTCGTATCGTATAATACGTTTCCAACTTAAATCCCGAAAAGCTATTAAATGAATTTCCGATTCATTTAATCCGGTGATCTGTTACGTATCATTGGTGTGACCTTGTAGGTTCAGTCAAGAGTAAGTTGTGAGTTCAATATCCATTAGAACTCACTGATCTGAAGCATTGCTCCAGCTAGCTGTTCCGATCACTTGATCTCACTGAATTAATTGTTCGCAATTGATCTGAACCTTGGTATTAGACTTAATGCACCTTGGGTGAAGGACATATTTCCTTCAATCTCCCACTTGTCATTCAGACAAGTGTGCATCCATATTCCTTTGTCGCTTAGTGTTACTTACTGAAATAAGGTAAGATCCAAGCCATCCTTATTAGGTCCAGAAGTGTTTCTCGGATTACAGAGTTGAACTGTCAAACTTTTGCAGAAGGTTAACCCTAACCATTCTGAGCACGGCCATGCATTTTACAGTATCTAACTCTCCGAGAGGCCTTGTTACACAACAACACCATATCCTATCAAAGATAGGAGGACAATCCATTCTTGCAATCTATGAACACTCACTTTGATTCATAGTACGCCCAATAAATGCTTTTATAGCCTCCTTTTACGGTGCGACGTTTAGCTAGTATCAAAGCGAACTAATTCTCAAACGAGCAGACATAATCGCTCATGTTCTGAGGAACGGTTTCTAATCACCATTAATGAGAACTACCTATGACATGACTTTAATCTCTTAAAGCGTTCTCATGGTCAATCCGATACAAGATCCAATAAGTATCTATGCAAAAGATTCTGACATCCAGTCACTCTAGTTCAAGAAACAGAACTAAGTAATCTACTTGCAATCTAATCTTCATTAGTCATTGGTCGTCCACCTTTCAATGACCTGGATTAGGGATCCTTTGTGACTTCAATATTCAAGTTCACTTATGGGTGTTTCTTTGCCAAAGAATCCATCTTGACATCCCATTTGAATGATTTGAATCACATGGACTTATCATTTAATTCTAAACCACAATTAAATGAATATGAAATAATAAATTTCATAAATATAAAATGGTTAAACCAATTGTTTTAAACATAGATCTAACAGATGTTCTAAAACAATACTTAGAAAATCAAATCCATTCTCCAACATGCTTGATTCCCATGGTTGCTACATGTGCGTTGTGTTTCACTTGTGGCAACGGTTTAGTCAATGGATCCGCGACGTTGTCGTCAGTTCCAACCTTGCAAATCTCGATTTCCTTTCTTTCAACGATCTCTCGAAGTATATGAAATCGCCGCAGTACGTGCTTGGACTTCTGGTGGCTCCTAGGCTCCTTTGCCTGGGCAATGGCTCCGCTATTGTCACAATACAAAGCCACTGGTCCTTTAATGGAGGGGACAACACCAAGTTCTTCGATGAACTTCCGAATCCAAACAGCTTCCTTTGCTGCTTCTGAGGCGGCAATGTACTCGGCTTCAGTTGTAGAATCCGCAATAGTGTTTTGCTTAGCACTTTTCCAGCTTACTGCTCCGCCGTTGAGGCAGAACACAAACCCAGACTGTGATCTGAAATCATCTCTGCCGGTTTGAAAGCTTGCGTCCGTATATCCCTTAACAATCAACTCATATGTACCACCATAAACCAGAAACTGATCCTTGGTCCTTTTTAGGTACTTTAGGATGTTCTTGGCAGCAGTCCAATGCGCCTCACCTGGCTCTGACTGGTACCTGCTCGTTGCACTGAGTGCGAACGAAACATCTGGCCTTGTACAAATCATAGCATACATGATGGATCCAATAGCCGAAGCGTATGGAATTCCACTCATCTTTCTACGCTCAATAGATGTTTTGGGACACTGATTCTTGCTTAGATATATGCCATGTGACATGGGTAGATGGCCTCTCTTGGCTTCCATCATATTGAACCTAGCTAGCACTTTGTCAATGTAAGTGCTTTGGCTTAGTACAATCATCCTTTTAGATCTATCCCTATAGATCTTGATGCCCAATATGTATTGTGCCTCTCCTAAGTCCTTCATTGAGAAACACTTCCCGAGCCAAGTCTTTACAGACTCCAACATAGGAATGTCGTTTCCAATAAGCAGTATGTCGTCAACATACAAGACTAGGAATGAAATTTTACTCCCACTGACCTTCTTGTATACACAAGATTCGTCCTGATACTTGATGAAGCCAAACTTATTGACTGCTTCATCAAATCGTTTATTCCAACTCCTTGATGCCTGCTTTAGTCCGTAGATGGACTTCTTAAGCTTGCATACCTTTCCTTGGTTCTTTTGATCGACAAAACCCTCCGGCTGTGTCATGAACCAAGTCTCTTCAAGAACACCGTTCAAGAAGGCAGTTTTGACATCCATTTGCCATATTTCAAAGTCATGAAAAGCGGCAATCGCAAGGATTATCCGAATAGACTTAAGAATCGCGACTGGAGAAAAGGTTTCATCGTAGTCAACGCCGTGAACTTGCCTATAACCTTTTGCTACAAATCTAGCCTTGTATATGTATACAATTCCATCTTTGTCTTTCTTCAATTTGAATACCCATTTGCATCCGATAGGTGTGAACCCATCCGGCAAATCAACCAAATCCCAGACTTTATTTTCAGACATGGAGTCTATTTCAGATTGCATGGCCTCTAACCATTTAATGGAGATTGTGCTTGTCATAGCTTGCTTGTAAGTCAAAGGTTCATCACTATCTAATATGAGAACGTCTAAGTTTTCAGTCAAGAGGACGCCTGCCCATTTGTCCGGCTGAAAAATAGTTCTATTTGACCTACGAGGGGCAACAACGTTTTGAGGAACTACTCCCACTGGCTCTTCTAAAGACCTTGGAGGTTCATCAACTTGAACTGCTTCTAAAGAGTTCTGAGTTCGTTGTTCGTCTCTAATCTCTTCGAGGTCTATTATTCTCCCACTTGTCAATTTGGAAATATGATTTCTTTCCAAAAAGACACTGTCACGAGCAACGAATACCTTATTGTCTGACTTGTTGTAGAAGTAATACCCCATAGTTTCTTTTGGATACCCAACGAAGAAACATTTGTCAGATTTAGGTTGTAGTTTGTCCGAAATTAATCGCTTGACATGTGCTTCGCAACCCCAAATCTTCAGAAAAGACAACTTTGGAAGTTTCCCAGTCTATAATTCGTATAGAGTCTTTTCAACAGCTTTTGACGGAGCACGATTCAGTGTGAGTGCTGCAGTTTGCAACGCATGTCCCCAGAACTGTAAAGGAAGTTCAGCCTGACCCATCATTGACCTGACCATATCGAGTAAGGTCCTGTTTCTCCGTTCCGACACTCCATTCCATTGAGGTGTCCCCGGAGCAGTCAATTCAGAAAGAATACCGCATTTTTTTCGATGGTCATCAAACTCGTGGCTAAGATATTCACCTCCTCGATCCGATCTTAGAGCTTTGATTTTCTTGCCATGTTGATTCTCTACTTCATTTTGAAATTCTCGGAATTTCTCAAACGATTCAGACTTGTGCTTCATTAAGTAAATATAGCCATACCTACTGAAGTCGTCCGTAAACGTTATGAAATAGCTAAACTCACCTCTAGCTTTCGTACTCATAGGCCCACATACGTCCGTATGTATTAGCCCTAGTAGTTCGCTTGCTCTTTCTCCCACCTTTGAGAAAGGTTGCTTTGTCATTTTGCCAAGTAAACAAGATTCGCATTGATCAATCTTCTCTAAGTCGAATGATTCTAGAATTCCTTTCCGTTGAAGTAATTCCATGCGCTTTATGTTTATATGGCCTAACCGACAATGCCACAGAAATGTGAGATTCGAATCACCAGTTTTAGCCTTTTTGGTATTTATGTTATAAATGTGTTTGCTCGTATCTAGCACGTAAAGACCATTTTCTTGTTGTGCTGAACCATAAAACATTCCATTCAAAGCAAAAGAACAACTATTGTCTTTAAATTGAAAACTAAAACCTTTAGAATCCAAACTTGAAACGGAAATGATGTTTCTGGTGATACTAGGAACATAGTAACAGTTTTCTAGTTCCAAAACAAACCCACTAGGCAAAGAAATAAAATAAGATCCTACGGCTAATGCAGCAATCCGTGCTCCATTTCCCACGCGTAGATCCATCTCGCCTTTATCAAGCTTTCTACTTCTCCTTAGTCCCTGTGGATTGGAACATAAGTGTGAGCCACAACCAGTATCTAATACCCAAGAAGTAGAATTAGCAAGATTACAATGTATAACATACATACCTGAAGGAGAAGCAACGTTTCCGTCCTTCTTCTCTTCCTTTAATTTGGGGCAATCTCGCTTGTAATGACCAATTTCATTACAATTGAAGCATTGCGATGTAGATGGAGAACGATCCTTCTTCATCTTCTTCTTGGATGGCGCCACTTGCCTTCCTGGAGTAGATGGAGATGCACCCTTGTTTTGGATCTTCCCCGGAACCTTTTTCTTGATTTTCTTACTCTTTACTTTTAGTGATGCTTGCTTATCACTTACAAAGTCCAATTCGTACTGATGAAGCAAGTAAATTAGTTCACTAAGAGTATTCTCCCTTTTCTTGGAAAAATAGAGTAGTTTGAATTTCTTATAACCAGGGTGAAGAGAATTCAAAAGTATTCCCGCAGTTGCAGAATCTGGGAATGGATCACCAAGTAACTCAAGCCGGTTGAGAAGCCCAACCATTTTCTTTGAGTTCTGATTGGTGTCCGTTCCGTCATTTCAAGAGCAATGACCCTTTCCCTTGCTTTTTGTCTTTCGACGTCAAAGCAACAACCCAGTGGTGCGTTAAGCTTTAGATCCTCAAATGAATTTACCAATTCAAAAACATTTTGGTGGACATGTTGACCACTATGTTGGAATCTACCACGACATATATCCCTAAGATGCCTTAGGAGTGCCCATGGCTCGTATGCAACGAACCTTGCACTCCAATCATTGGGGATAGAGCCAAGAATAAGATCCATCACTAGCGATACGTGGCTTGCCCACGTATAGTGCTTTTCCGGAGTCATATCCTTTGAGTAATAGCTGGGGATGGGATGGTCAACTACATATTCAATGTTGTTCCACCTGAGGACTTGCCGAAGCTTCCTCTCCCAATCAAGAAAGTTTGATAGGTTCAATTTTACATCCAGAATTTCAGTTACTTTGAGTTGTGTTTTGATTGCGGCCATTTTGATTACTACAATCGAAAAGAATTTCCAATAAATAACCATTCATACAATTCAATAACTTTGAAATAAAAGCAAAAAACATGCAATCATTAAAGCTATTAAAACATTTCATTCATGCAAAAGTAAAAACATGGTCCAAAATGAATGAAACGATTCCAAGAACCCAAAAGTCCTAAATCCTTAAGCAGCTTTAGCATGTCTTAAGTAGTTTAAGATTTTAGGTAAGCAAAACCTATTGCTAGTAATCTCCAAATTACTATTGGTTAATAAATTAATGCCATAATTTATCCCATTGCCACAACTTAATGCCATTGTTGTTTGAGTTGTAACCACAATCAACGTGCTCCTTTAGGACGCCTTACCACCTAAGTCAACTAAAATAGCACCGCGCTTTAGCGTAAACCTACTATCTTAGATCCCTAGATTTTTGTAAGTGTTGATTTGGAAGGCAATTTTTAAAACTCAATATTACTTGGACGTAGTTATTTCTATGTTGGTTCGATTATTTAGTGAACTTAAAACTAATCGATTCATAGGAAACAACCTGTTCATACAAATCATACATACATTCATACATTCACGCATAATATATATATTAAATTGCATAAATAATTGGTGATCTAGTATGGCCCAAAACTTCTTGTCTTGAAGCATCCAATCTTCATCACCTCCTTGTTAGCTTGGCATCGTCTTGAATCTTCGTTCAAATGCTAACTTAAAGTTCTAAACTAGAAATACTTGAAAATAATAAATTACATCAAAATTTCCATGGTACGCAGACCATATTTAAAACTTTACATTCAAAGATAGAACGGTGCGCAGACCGTATTTAACTATCCTAAATTTGGACATACTAGTCACTTGGAGTACCTGCATTGCATAAAATATATATTCTACGCATTCACCAATTCGTATGCTAAAACGAATGGCCCATGTAAATATGCAAGTATTTACGTGAATTAATTAAAATTCACGTTCACATAAACGCGTCCTAAAAGATTAATGAATTTCCAAATTATTAATCCTTAGACTTTATTCTAATTAAAATTGAATTTAATTAAAATAATGCGACCTACGAACAATTAAAATAATTATTTCATTTTAATTTCATTTAGTGGCTCCCACTCAAACCAACAATTATTCCGGATAATTAATTATGAAATATTAAATTAAAACTCGCGGCCTGGCCCAAGCAAATAAAATATTAAATTAAATATTCCGTTAGCCCAAATTAATGCAAATATACGAAGCCCAACTAATTAAATGATTCAAAAAAAAAAGTTCAATTAAACGGCCTAGGCTTGCGCCCAGCCCGTCGTGCGAGAGGCCCAAGAGCACACGAGCACTGCCCGCGCGCCCCAGCCCATCGTGCGAGAGGCCCAGGAGCACACGAGCACTGCCCGCGCGCCCCAGCCCATCGTGCGAGAGGCCCAGGAGCACACGAGCACTGCTCGCGCACCCCGCCCCATCGCTCGCGCCCCATCGCTAGCTGCCCTTGCGCTGCGTGTGTGTTGTGCGTCGAGTGTGCTGGACGTCGCAAGCCTTGTGCTTGCTTCGTCGCAGCCCCGCAAGCAACATGCCTGCCCCTGCCTTGCCTAGCGTGCACGAGGCACGCAGCCTTGTGCTGCTGCCTGTGTTGCATGGCGCGACGAGCACAATGGCCTCGTATGGCTCGACGAGCCATACTTCCATCATGCCCATGTTCGTGTTTTTGTTTCGTAATACGGACCAACATAATTAAAATTAAATTTAATTCACGAACTTGCATTAATTTTATTTTTCAAAAAAGGTTACGATTAAATTTTTGAAAAACAACGATTTTTAACGATTTAATAAACTTTAACGACAATCCAATTTTGTAAAATTAATAAATCAAGGGCGAACAATATTCAAACTTTTAAGAACGATCGAATCAACTTTAAAGTTTGAACTTTTAATTAATAAAATCCGAAACTTTATATCGTTCATAAACAATTAAATTTCAGATTATTAATAATTTGGTTTAAGTGCGATTAAAATTAACGAAAGCATTCAAAATTTTAATCCATTAATTTTTAAAATTAGCCACTGACCCATGAAATCATACCCCCTTCCCCAATTAACCGAATTATTAATCCAAAATTAATTAAAATTCAATTAGGGTTGTAAATTTTACGAATTGGGGAAAGGCACAATTAGGGTTTATACTTATCGGAAAAATCTGAAATTTTTACCATAGATCAATCATGTACCCAGCAACATTGTGTCAAAATTACAAGCAATTACGAGTAGCTTAGGTCGACCTTTTAATTGAATTACTGTCCGACACATTTAATTTTTAATAAAAAATTAACAAAAACGCCCATGCTTCGAGGCCTGTTTTCGCAATTCTATTCACATGAGTTGATCTTAGAAAATCGTTTTCTATCATATTAGGGTTTTAAAAATCGAAAAAGCGAATATTTTTGATTTCGGAACTGCCAATTTCGCAATTAATCCCATAATTCGAAAAAATTCCGAAAAATCAACAAAAATTCCAAAAATTTCGACAATGCATAAACAATAATAATCATGCTAATTCATGCTTTGAATACATAAGGCTCATGATACTACTGTAGGGGAATACAGTTAAACATAATAACATGTGCGGAACAATCCCCAAAGCCAGGAAACATGTATAAAGCACAGATTAAGCATACTTACATTCGAAGCGTGTTTTCCACAATAATCCGTCAACGAACACGAACAAAGAACTCCAATTGTCGTTCCTCTACTTGGTTCACTGACACGATCAGATCCGTCTTGATAATCGTAGCTTAGACAATTGATCAAGATATTTTGCCTTTTGGGAAGAACTCACTTTGGAGGCACAGAGAGAATTAGGGTTCTCTGTGTCTCTAGGGTTGTGAGTACGTAATCTGAATTGTGATTGCAGTAAGATGGAAATTAGGTCATAAGGTTATTTACATAACCTTACAAACCGACCAAGCCCGAAGGCAAGGCCGGCCAGCAAGCCACGCGAGAGACAAGCACAGCGCGCTGGGCCATGGGCCTCGCTGCTGTGGCTGTGTCGCTGCACAGGCCCGCGCACACACGCGCAGCTCTGCTCGGCCATGGGCCAGCGCTGCCGTGTTGCCTTGGCCATTGCTTGCTCGCCTAGCGCGCGCCCATGGGCCTCGAGTGCTTCGCGCACTCGGCTCGTGGGCCGCTGTTCGTATTCGCGTTTAATATATTTCCGATATATTATTTATCGTTTCGTATACGACGAATCACCGTCGTACGATACGATTTATTCGTTTCGCCTAGCTTACGAATATTCGCGATATGATATACGATTCCGATGCAAGGTCGTATCGTATAATACGTTTCCAACTTAAATCCCGAAAAGCTATTAAATGAATTTCCGATTCATTTAATTCGGTGATCTGTTACGTGTCATTGGTGTGACCTTGTAGGTTCAGTCAAGAGTAAGTTGTGAGTTCAATATCCATTAGAACCCACTGATCGGAAGCATTGCTCCAGCTAGCTGTTCCAATCACTTGATCTCACTGAATTAATTGTTCGCAATTAATCTGAACCTTGGTATTAGACTTAATGCACCTTGGGTGAAGGACATATTTCCTTCTAATAGGCCCCCGCACCAAGGCTATCAACAACAAGCCCCTCAGACCAGTGCTACTCCAGAGCCTAACATGGGGTGATCTGTATAAGCTCATTGCAAATATGCAGAAGACCGCAGAGATAGCCCAAAAGAACCATGATGAGAGCATCAAAGAGTTGAAGAATCAGAATAGAATGTTGGAGAATCAAGTTGCTCAACTTGCTGACACTCTATCTCAAAGGCAACCGGGTACACTACCAGGGCAACCTACTCCGCCCCAGAACAGAGAAAGTGCCAATGCTATCACTCTTAGAAGTGGCATTAAATATAATAGACCCCCGATGCCCACTGATGATGCAACTCTTGCAAAGGGGAACAAAGATGGACCAGAGAAAGCAATTGATGTAGAGCCTCAAGTCCCGGAAGTTGATAATGCTGATGATGTTGGCGCAAATAAGGGGAATGAGAAGATTTCTGATTCTCTCCCTATTGTGCCTAAGCTGCCTTTCCCTCACCGGATGCAGAAAACTAAGGTCGATCAACAGCTTGGTAAGTTCTTGGCAATGGTCAAGAATCTTGAGGTAACGGTCCCTTTTACTGATTTAATTAATATCTCAAGTTCCTGTTTATGCAAAATTTTTGAAAGAGATGATCACTAAGAAAAGGGATTATGGTGGTGTGGAGAGAGTCTCTCTAACTTAAGAGTATAGTGTCATATTGCAAAATACGTCTCCACCCAAACTTAAGGATCCGGGTAGTTTTTCCATCCCCTGTCATGTAGGTGCATTGTTCATTGATAAAGCATTGTGTGATTTAGGTGCAAGTGTGTCTGTCATGCCCCTTTCTGTCTGTAATAGGTTGAATATGGGAAAACTAAAATTATGGCAGATCGTTCTATAAAGTATCCCTTGGGTATTTTGGAGGAAGTTCCTGTCCGGGTAGGGAAATTCTACATTCCTGTTGATTTTGTGGTGCTAGATATGGAGGAGGATAGTCAAATTTCCATAATTTTGGGTAGGCCATTTTTATGTACTGCAGGTGCTGTTATTGATGTCAAGTCTAGGTCTCTTACTTTGAGTGTTGGTGATGATACTGTTACTTTTAATCTAACCAATGCTGTGAAGTCTCCTATGCTTGAGAATACTTGTTGCAGGATTGATATTGTAGAAGACATTTCTCTAGACAACATTCCTAGAATGTTGTATGATGATCTATTGCTGGCGACTCTCACCTTGGAAGCCCAGAAAGGAGAAGGAGATTGTGAGATTGATTCCTTTATCTCGGATTTAGATGGAATTGAAGCTGAGAAGGTCGATGGTTTTGAGGTATTGGAAACTGTATGCTTTATTTCCGAGCCACATGTAACGAAGGTAGAACAAAAACCATTACGATCTTACCTTAAATATGCATTTCTTGATGATAATGAGGATTTTCCTGTGATCGTTAATGCTGCACTCGATGATAGCCAGCTTTCTAAGCTTCTGACCGTGCTCCGTATGCACAAAAGGCAATCGGGTATAGCATTGACGATCTCAAGGGCATTAGTCTTGACTTTTGTATGCATAGAATTAATTTGGAAGCAGATCACCGCCCTCGCATCCAGCCACAACGTCGTTTGAATCTTAATATGCAAGATGTGGTGAGAAAAGAGGTAGTGAAACTACTTAAAGCGGGCATCATATATCCCATTTCAGATTCTAAATGGGTGAGTCTGGTGCAAGTCGTTCCCAAGAAGGGGGGGACAACGGTTGTTAAGAATGATAAGGATGAGCTTATCCCCACTCGTGTTGTTACATGTTGGCGTATGTGTATAGATTATCGAATGTTGAATACGGCCACCTTGAAGGATCACTTTCCCCTCCCCTTTATTGATCAGATGCTAGAAAGATTAGCAAAACACAACTTTTTCTGTTACTTGGATGGATACTCGGGTTTCTTTCAGATTCCCATTCACCCAGACGACCAGGAGAAGACGACGTTCACTTGTCCTTATGGAACTTTTGCATACCGCAGAATGTCGTTTGGTTTGTGTAACGCCCCTGCTACATTTCAAAGGTTTATGATGGCCATTTTTTCTGACTTCATCGAGGATATCATGGAGGTATTTATGGATGATTTTAGTGTTTATGGTTATGACTTTGATGTATGTTTGCATAATCTTTCTAAAGTGCTTAAACGTTATTCTGAAGTGAATTTGGTATTGAACTGGGAAAAGTGCCACTTTATGGTCAATGAAGGAGTGGTACTTGGTCATCTTATTACTGAGCGTGGCATCCAAGTTGACCGAGCAAAAATTGAGGTGATTGAGAAACTTCCCCCTCCCGTGAATGTCAAGGGAGTGAGGAGTTTTCTCGGTCATGCGGTTTTCTATCGCCGTTTCATAAAAGATTTTTCTAAAATTGCAAAACCCCTTACTCAATTATTGCTCAAGGATGCCACATTTGAGTTCACTGATGCTTGTTTGGAGTCTTTTGACAGGATTAAGAAAGCATTGATAACTGCTCCAATCATTCAGCCTCCGGATTGGGATTTGCCGTTCGAAATTATGTGCGATGCGAGTGATTATGCTGTTGGAGCAGTGCTTGGCCAAAGAAAGAACAAGGTGTTGCATGCCATCTATTATGCAAGCAAAACCTTGGATGGAGCTCAGATGAATTATGCTACTACTGAGAAAGAGCTCCTTGCGGTTGTTTATGCTCTTGACAAATTTCGAACGTATCTTGTTGGTTCGAAAGTCATTGTACACACTGATCATGCCGCTCTGAAGTATCTGTTGGCCAAGAAAGAGGCCAAACCGAGACTTATTAGATGGATTCTTCTTCTCCAGGAGTTTGATTTGGAGATTCGGGATAAGAAGGGTGCTGAGAATGCTGTTGCAGATCATCTCTCTCGGTTGAAATTTTAATCTAGCACAGACGGGCCTATCAATGATTTATTTCCTGACGATCATCTATTCTCTGTGTCTACTCAATCCACATGGTATGCGGACTTTGCGAACTATTGTGTTTGTGGCTCCCATCCCCCGGAGTTGACATATCAACAACGTAAGAGATTCTACCATGATCCTAAGCGGTATTTTGGGGATGATCCACATTTGTATCGGAAGTGTGCCGATGGTATGTTTCGTAGGTGTGTAGCGGATTGGGATACCCACGGGGTTCTTAAGCATTGCCACATTTTACCTTCTAGTGGTCATCTTGGTGCTATTTCGACCGGCCATCGAACTCTTCAAAGTGGTTTCTATTGGCCTTCTATATTCAAGGATGCTCGTTTCTTTTGCAATGCATGTGACGAATGTCAACGAACGGGCAACGTTTCGAAAAGGCAAGAGCTACCACAGACTGGAAATCTTGAGGTTGAGCCATTTGATGTATGGGGCATCGATTTTATGGGACCGTTCCCTTCTTCATGTGGGAATCGGTACATCCTGGTTGTCGTTGATTATGTTACAAAGTGGGTGGAAGCTATTGCATCGCCAACCAACGACTCTAACGTCGTTGAGAAGCTTTTCAAGAAATTCATCTTTCCGCGCTTTGGAGTCCCACGTGTCGTGATTAGTGATGGGGGTTCCTATTTTCATCAACGGACTTTTAAGGCTCTCCTGAAGAAGCACGGAGTTACTCAAAAGGTTGGCATGGCTTATCATCCTCAAACGAGTGGCCAAGTTGAAGTTTCAAATCGACAGATCAAGAGAATTCTCGAAAAATTGGTCAACAAGTCTCGAAAAGATTGGTCGTTGAAGTTGGATGACACATTGTGGGCGCTGCACACGGCCTACAAGACTCCGTTAGGGACAACTCCGTATCGGTTGGTGCATGGCAAAGTTTGTCATTTACCAGTTGAAATGGAATATCTCTCTAATTGGGCCGTCAAGGAGATCAATATGGATTTAGAAGCGGCCGGTGAAGCGAGACTTCTTCAATTGAATGAGTTAGATGAACTTCGGTTTGAAGCTTACGAGAAGCATAGACTCTACAAGGAGCAAACAAAGAAGTTTCATGATAAGATGATCCAAAAACGAGAGTTCAACATCGGTGATAAGGTCTTGCTTTACAATTCACGATTACGGCTTTTTCCAGGAAAGCTTAAGTCTAGATGGTCCGGACCATTTACTATCACCGAACTCAAGGAACATGGAGCTATTGAGGTTGCTAGTGAAAATGGCACCAAGTTCAAAGTGAACGGTCAACGTTTGAAGCTATACACTGAAGGAGCGTTTATTGGAAAATCGGAGATGATCTATCTCTCCGATCCACCCACCGACGCTTGACTATTGAGGTTTGGAGTCAAGCTAATGACTTAAAACGAGCGCTTATGGGGAGGCAACCCGATTTCTAACTCTTTTTCTTTTCAATTTTTTTCATTTATTTCTATTTTTAATCTAATTTATTTTATTTATTTGGTTATTTTACATAAAAAAAAGGTATATAAACAACAAAAGAACAAAAATATTTTATTTTCGAGTTCACTTGAATTCACATTTTTATTTTTATTTTTTTTAGATAAGTTTTTCGTTCATCGTATTTATTCATTTATTTTTGCGTGTTTTAACTTTACTAACGATTCTAATTTTGAGCTTAGTGGTTTTTGAATTTTTTTTTTAGGATGTGTAGGTGCACGATCAAGCTATTTCGAGAAATTTTAATGCATCGACAAGCCGCAAATGGATCAACAAGCTGGCGAAACCCAGCGCCTACCCAGCGTGCGCGCAGGCCTGAATACACTCCAAGCAATAGCCACTGCCTTGCCCGCTGGCAATCCAGCGTGGGCGCTGGATTCATCGCGCACCATGAGCATCTCATCGAGAGAGCACTCGCAAGCCAGCGAGCGTTGCTCTGCGCTACGCCCTTGCGAGCCAGCCCGCACTCGCGCCAGCAGCACTCTCCGCTCTTCTATTGCATGTCTCACGTAAGCTCGAGCCCTTGTTTCAGCGAGAGAGCACTCGCCCCAGCGGGGGATGCCTCGCCTAGCCTTGCCAACTCCACCTGCTGTTTCACCCACAAGCCCAACCAACATAATCTCCCTTCACAATCTCTTGCCTCACACAACAGCCCACCCCCACCTCTCTCTCACCCTCGCGCACCAACACTCTCCATCACCCACCATCACCCCGCCTACCAACTTCCACCACCGCAATTAACCACCGGCGACCACCTCCGTTGCCGGCGCCGCCCCTCGCCCAGCCAGTAACCCCAATTTCTCCATCTTTTCCATACTTTAAAATCATAAACCCTGGACTTAATCAATTTGGGGCTTTTTGTTTCTCATGGTTGGAGTTCGAATTGGTTGAATTGTGAACTTCATAAGGGTCAAAGGAGAAGGTTTACATCAATTTCATGCTCTATTCATCACCAAGTTGGTAGTAAGATTCGAATTTCTCCCTCTCTTTTACTCTGACATTATTCAAGATTTCTATGCTTATGGTTGAATTGAATTATATGAATTACTTGATTGTCTATTGAAACTGACTGAGGGACAAATTACTTCATTGTGGATTCTGAATTTCATTGATTTTGACTATTGCTTGGATCATTGGAGTTTTGATTTACTTGGATTATTGGCATTGTTGATTGCGGTGACACTTATCACAGATTTCATACACCATGACACCACCAAGACGCTCAAATTCTAAGCGTAATGCCACTAAACCAACTGCACCCAAACCTGCCACATTCAAAAATCTACCCACCCCAAAACCCCCACCACCAAAAGTCACCCCACCCATATTACCACCACCCTTACAAGCCCCCACACCCATTAGCCCACCACCACCACCACATCTAAATCCTGAGCTTCGCCAACAAACCTTGCTAGCCGCCTTGCACAAAAGACCAGTTCGTTCTACACTTTTCTACTACATAGATGCGGTTACCAAGTTGGGACTTCATTCTAGTATTGTCGAACTTCTTTCTGGTTCGTCTTGGGAGAAATTTCTTGGTATTACTGAGCTTACTTTTGCAGATTACACTTATGAATTCCTAGCTTCCTTTGAGTTTAAAGGAGAGCCCTCAAAGTTATATTTTAAACTTGGTGGTGTAGCTCGTGAATTGACTGTCGATGAGGTAAATGATATATTTGGATAGGAGAAAGGATGCATAACTGATTCATACGGGTTCACCACCTTTTTGGATGACAAGATAACTAAGGATGATACGCCTTGTGATCTCTCCCACTTTGGTTTCGAATAACTGGAAAAAAGGATTGGAATCCCGGCCATAGCAAGTGTGGCTCGATCATCAATCCATCCCTCAGATTACTCCATCGGGTGATTAAAAGTGTCTTCTACCCTAAAAAAGAGATGAATCAAGTCACCACATCTGACCTCAGACACTTATTGGCTTTCACTATTGAAAGGCATCCGGACCTTCCTACGATTGATTATGGTTCTTTCTTGGTCTCAGCCTTTCATACTGCTCTTAACAGAGATGTTGGGGATATCCATTGTGGCGGTTTTATCACTTGTATTGCCAAGCATTTCGGGTTGTCAACTGAGGGTAAGAAGTCGGTTTCATCGAAAAACTATTTGCTTGACATTAAGGCATTGGGTCGTTTTGGTTGGCTCAAAGAGACAGGAGATCGTTATGTTTGGAACGTGAAACGAGGGGGACACCGTCTGGCCGACTCCCCTTATGCTTATCTTCCGTGTTCTCGGGAAGATCTCACTACCTCGGGATGTTTGACATTCTCACCTGACTTTCGACGATCGGGAAGCCGGACGGCAGACTCCGCGCGTCCACCCCCGGACCCTCAGTGAGTACTCCTGCATCTCACATTGCTGCTACCCCCGAGGGTCCAGCATCACCTACTCCTGTTACCGGCTCTGTACCACTTGAGCACCAGTTAGGAGCCCTTGTTTCGCTTTGCGAAACTTTTCATACTGCTGTCTTTGAGCGTCTCTCTTCTCTTGACGACCAGGTTGCCTCTTTGCGACAGGATGTTTCCACCATTCTTGCACGGCTTTCAGCTCTTGCCCCGACTCTTGCTGAGTGAGTCGTTCCTTTTCTCTTTCCCTAGCATTACTATGTATTGTCGCAGTGGGGTCACTGCATCTTCTAGCTTGGGGGGGGGGGGATATCCTATCCTTAATTGCTTTCTTAGTGTATGTTTTATCGCTTTCATAGGTGTTGTACGCTTTGTACCATCGATTAGGGGTGGGAGTTTACGTGCAACGAAAAAAATGTACTTCTTTCCTAGTATTATTGATTAGTTTAGTGGTTTTTCTTTACTTGCATTCATACTTCTTTATACCCTGAATAGTGTATTTGACTTTCAAACCATGTTCGGACTTTATTTGACTCTCTGGAGCTTCTCTTGAACTTAGCTATGATTCTGAAATTCAGTCAGTTGTGCTATACATTGATAACTGCTTGGCATTGTGTGAACCAATTGAATGGTATGCGGTAAGATGTTGGTCTCGTGTCAAGAATAGCTAGCCAATTACCTTGTAGGTCACCTTACTATGTGTTTGTGTGATTGATGTGACTTGTTATCGTATGATTCTGGCTTGAGATTCCTTAGTAGTTTAGTTGTAACCCACGCATGCCGCGTATGACAGAGGCCATTCTCTTAGGAAGCCTTCAGACGAATTTAGAAACATCAGTTCCTGCCTTTCATACCCATGTTGTAGCCTTGTCCGTTTATTCTTTTAACTCCACAAATTGAGCCCTATTAGCCCCGTTGGTTACTTGTCCCGAGTCTAGCTTGGGGTTGCTTCGGTGTTCGTAATGGTTTCATTGATGTTGATTGATTGGCACACTAAGCCAATAGTTCGTGGTTCGAGGCTATGGTTGGATATGTGGTTTGGAGATGGTGCATATTATTGTTGGCACCCAAGCTTGTAATAGTTAGCATTAGATTTATTTATTTCATTTCGTTTTCATTATTTTGTTTCAATTTCATTAAAAAAAATTAAAAAAAATAGAAAAAAATAGAAAAAAAAAGAAAAAAAAAGAGAAAAATCAAAGAAAAAAAAAATGTATGTTCTTTGTTTTTGTATATAGTTTGAAGGCAAGGAAAGGGGATTGAAGAAAGATCATTTGATATTATATTATGTTCTTCCCCTTGGTTATAATTTAGTTGATTGTTCGGATTTCATGGTTCAATGGAGTTGGATTTTCGGCATTATCACGCCGACGCATATAGTTCACCTTTGCTCCCCAAGTTGGACCTGACTCTCACGTTTTCCCAAATTATATCCTACCCTTCCTTTTTACGTAGCCCCATCACAAGCTTATTATACAGACCTCTTGATCGGCATGTTTGTTTTGTGATTGAGCGAAAATTGTTTCTTGCTATTGTGATCTTACCCCGCGTTGCATCATATATTCATATTCTACAAGGTATGCGGCGACGACTAGCTTGATTGAGAACAGTTTGTGGCTAAGCTTGGTTGTTTCAATTGTGGATCATGATGCTTTGTGGTTCTATTTGTATCCAAGCTAAATTTCTGTCTTAATAGCTTTGTTTAATTGTTTGCCCGAGAGTTGAGTAGGTTTGTTCAGGTTCAATGAAAGTCATGTGCGTCTCATTTCTCTGTCTTCGGTCTAGTGTTGCTTGGGGACAAGCAACAGTTTAGCCTGGGGGAATTTGATGAATCATATTTATATAGGGTATTCTAGGCTCATTTAGGTTGCATTTCTAGGCATTTGTCTCATTTTAGTTGCATTTAGAGTCATAATTGCATAAGTCGTCGTTATTGTACTCTGTTACGCTCCGTTTGTGTTTTCTTTGATATTTTACAGGTGATTTTACAATCATTTGGGTTCTTTCGGAGTGTTTGGAGGTGGGTCGAATGATCACCGGATGGTTTGAGTCGGAGACGAAGTGTTTGATCGAAGAATTGAACTTTTCGGGGATGATTAGCTCAATGTATCGCTTGTGCATAGGCTCGCAGGATCCCTTGTTGGCTCGCTAGACCCCTCGTTGGCCCGCTACATCTCTCGTTGTGCTTCGTCGCTTCATGGTTGCTTGGCATTGTGCTAGCTCCATCGGTGCCCCATTGCCTCATCATTGCCTGCGCGCCCCTCACTAGGCCAGCGAGGGATGGTACGCGATATCCCTCGATGCATCGTTGCTTCGTCGCCTTGTCTTGCTGCACTTCACTTGGCCAACGAGGGATGGTGCGCGATATCCCTCGCTGCCACGTTGCTTCGTCGCCTTGTCTTGCTGCACTTCACTCGGCCAGCGAGGGATGGCTCGCTAGCTCCCTCGCTGCCTTGCCTCGCCCCTTGCTCTACCTTGCTACATGTCATTGGGCCAGCGAGGGATGGTGCGCGAGATCCCTCGTTGCCCATGCCTCGCCATCTCTCTTTCCATGTGCGTGGCTTGTGCTCGGGTTTGGCTGCCACGTCATCGCTTCATCGACCAATCATCGACGACTTTTATCTTTATTTTCTTATTTATTTATTTATTTAATTTTAGAAAATAGGGAGCATATAAATACTCAAGGGAATTAATTTATTTTCCTCATGTTATATTTTCCTTAGAATTCTTTTAAACACGTAGTTTTATTTTTCTCTCTTCGTATTATTTAGCCCTAGTACACTCCATTCGATCGATCAATATAGAGGTATTTTTTATAATTCTTCTTTCTTTGAATTATTGTTTTCTATTATTGTGCATTATGAATTTCATTATTATTTCATATTTCATGTTCGTTAGTCTAGTCATGAGCGAGTAGTTTTATTCTAGGGCTAAGTAAGGGAAGCCATGTTTATACCATGATTGTTATGCATTAAAGTTTGTTAATTTATAGATTATGCTTGAGTAATTCCAATTGATTTGTTATGAACTGTTGATTCATGTAATTGGCCAATATCGTGGATTGATTATCTAGCTAATAGGAATTAGAATTGAAAGATCATATTCTTAGAGGCTTTGTGCAATTGGCAATTCTGATTATGTTAGCGACCGTACTGCATATGTTGGATTGAAAGTGTTAAGACCCGACCGTAGGATTAACATATACTTTAATTACTCGGCCTAGCCTATTCATTGTCGAATTGATTTGTGTTCTTGGATTGGTATAAGCATGATGAACCGAACAGACGCCCTAGACCTTTAATTCATTGATAAATTACGCATATTTATTATTGCTTTAGTTTTACTAGTTAACACTCAAAATCAACTTTCGTGATTGAAATAGTTTGTATAATTGGGCAAAAACTAATAGAACTTGTCTCCCTGTGGGATCGACCCGTATTTGCTAAGTATCTGCTAACAACAGACACCGTGCACTTGCGGTATCACTTTTTAATTCATCAATGACATGCTTGTTCACACATCAAACATGAATTCACAACACTTCAAGTTCACATGATTCACAATTAATAAACATCACATAATCCTCATGGAATAGGTGGTCACCCTAGACATGTACGTACCTTGAATACTTAAGTACGGGGGCCACTTTGCAAATCACGACTCAAAGCTAGAAATCACCTCTTATAATTCAAATAAAGAAACTTAATTATTATCCATGTTTACTAAATTTCCAGCAACTATTATAGATTCTAAAACCTTTGTTTTGATTATAAAGTAATCGTTCATTAGTAAATTAATAGTCTTAATTGGTCAATTAAAGTCCTAGTACAAAAAACATTGACTTTTGGCCTTTAAAATCATTAAAAATCAACACTTTAAGGCTTTATTTTAAATCTGAAAATTGGGTTTGATTTCTATAATTTCAATCATCATTAAATTATGTAAATCAATTGCCTAATAAGTTGGGATTAAAACCCTAGTAATTAACAATCAAAAAAACCATGTTTTGATAATAAAAATTGACACTTTATTATTTTAATAAATCTGAAAATTATAACTCTTCTAATTAAAATCAATCTCATGAATTCAAATACGAAAAACATCATAATACGATGTTCATAACTGTTTCCAACAGTTTAAATAATCAAAATCAATAATAATAAAATAATAATTTAAATACGGAATTGAAAAAGGGATAAAAAGTATACGGAGTATTTGGGACAACAATACACGGAGTATTTGGGACAACAATACACGGAGTATTTGGGACAACAATACACAACACACACGAGTACCGTGTGTGTGTGCGGGCAGCAAGGGAACAACAGCAGCGCGCGCAGGAGCGCGGGGGCAAGGGACGAGTGAGCAGCGAGGGCGAGGGCTTGGTTGGCGCACACTCGTCGACCACAACAGCAACGCACAACAAAAATAATTGGCTGTGCCGTGGCGCGACGCGAAAGAGAGGGACGAGGGGTGCGTGAGCCATGAAGGGAGAGAGACGAGGGGTGCGTGCATGAGGCACGGCACTCGACAAGCACAACGAGGGCTGGGCGCGGCACACATGAGCAAGGCAAGGCACGAGGCACGAGTGTGCTCGTGCTTGCGGGTGAGGCCGGACGAAGAGAGAGAGAGCCGAAAGAGAGGAGAGGAGAGAGAGTTTATGAGATTTTGAGGGGATCAAGAGAAGGGGAGGGTTATATTTATAGGTTTCTAGTCCTCATGGGCTTAGGTTTTAGGAATTTGAGTTGGGCTTATAATTGGGTTTAATTAGAATTAATTACTAGCAAGCCTAGTTAGGTTTACCAACGGAATTGGATTTGGCTCGAAATATAATTAAAATAGTTTTGAAATACGACCCAACCATTCCCGAATAAATAAATTCATTTAATTTATTTAATAAAAATCCGATTTTCATAATAATTAATAAGTAAATTATTTAAAATAAAATACATTTAAATCATATTAAATGTAATTATTCATGTCCTTTATAAATACATTAAAGTATATTGATAAATTCCGAAAAATATGAGGTATTACACAATAGGCCTATACTCTTTTACTTGACTAGCATTAGGAACCTTCGGTAATAACGAAACTATTAGGTTATGAACAACATAATGTCATGCGGAAAAACTATAAATGCCAGAATCCAAATTAAATGCACATAATCATTTAGCATAATTTAGTGAACACACTTTGTGATGCGTGTCTTCCCTTGTTGCTCCCGAACGGAACAAGAATAAGATAGAACGTCAAACGTCGTCCCTCCGTAGAAAGTCCACAGCATGTTCGGATCTGCCTTAGATCGTACCAACTAGGATATAAAATAAGGTTTTATGATTTCGCAATTTTCACTTTTAGGTGATAGGCAAAGTGTATTGAGTTGTGTTTCAATTGATGTGTTTATTCATGACCATAGGCCATGTACTTATAGGAAATAGGAAAAACCCTAGGAGCCAAAACCCTAGAACTTTTTAGGAAAGTTTTAGGAATTTACCAAAACCCAAAACCCTAAACAACTAGGGTTGGCCGTTTGCTTTCAAGGCAAGCAAACTGACTAATCGTTGCCTTGTGTACACGGCCCAACTGTGCTGGCCAAGCACAAGCTAGCAGCGCTGGCCCGCGAGCAAGGCGCAACAGTGATGGCCCATGCGCGCTGGTCAGCAGTGCTGGCCTTGTGACTGGCGCGTTGTGCTACGACCCATGAGCGATGGGCCATTGCCTCGTGCAATGGTATGTCGCTCGTTTCGTGCTCTGATTCGTTTTTCCGATTCCGAAATTTATTTTCGATTCGAACAATATTTACGTTTCCAAAAATATTTATGATTCCGATAATATTTTCGATTCCGATAATATTTCCGTTTTCGGTAATATTTCCGATTCCGACAATATTTCTATTTCCGATAATATTTCCGATACGAACCATATTTCCGTTTCCGGTAATATCTTCAACTTCGATAATATTTATATTTCCGTTATGAACCATATTTCCGTTTCAGGTAATACCTTCATTTCCGGCAAGTATATTCTTTCTTTGCCTTTTGACAGTTTGTTTAGCTCCCACTGAAACCAACATCTGTCATTTCCGAATATCCATAATTTGACTATTTAATAAATATAATATTCACCTAAATACTTGATCTGTTCACGTACTATTTGTGTGACCCTACGGGTTTAGTCAAGAGTAAGTTGTGGCATTAATGACGTTAATTCCACATGAAATGAAGCGGCCTCTAGCTAGGCATTCAGAACACTTGATCTCACTGAATAATTAACTTGCTTAATTAATACTTAACCACATGTATTAGACTTAGCATTAAATGCAGACTTGGACCAAGGGTACTATTCCCTTCAGTCTCCTACTTGTCCTTAGGGACAAGTGTGCATTTCCTAATTCCTTTGTAGCTTGATGCCTTCTCATGAACATAAGGTAAGACAGATCATCCTGATTATGTTCAGTGGTATTTCACAGTGTCAGAGTTCAACTGGTCAAATAAACAGATAATCATAGCCTATGATTCATCTGAGCACGAGCATGCATTTTATAGTTTCTAGCTCTCCGGGTGGCCTTATACAACTTCTGGCATCTCTTCCCGATTTACGGGAGGACAATCCCAATCTTGTGATCTTGAGTTTAGACTTCGTTTGATTGGTGATTACCCGAACGCTGCCGTTATGGTTTCCTTTTACGGTGCGACGGTTGACAGCGTCAAAGTAACCAGTTCTCAAACAAGTAAGCTCAAATCACTCAGGTATTGAGGATTAGTGTCTAATAAGATAATGAAATTTACTTATGATAAATTTTCATCTCTTACATTAAAGTTTCATAGGTCTTGTCCGATACTAGTCTTGTCATGTAATTATATATGCAAATGATTACGACATTTCCATGTTCACATAGTTCAAGGTATTACCGTCTACCCTGCTTAAAAGAAGTTTCGTCCCGAAACTTGGGCACGAAAATCACAATTTGAAAATCAAAACTTGAGGCTTTAATGCGTTTTCTTTCAAAAATTTTAGTTGATGTACTCTTTAAGTTATTTAACATGACAATATTAAGTGAAACTTCACTGAAAAGCACTTAATTAGGCACAAAATAAGGGAAAATAAGGTAAAAAGCGCGAAATTCTACCGCACTCTACCCCCGTTAAAGAAAATGAGTTACGGCCCCGTAACTCAACTAACCTCGCGAAAAAGCTCGGTATATTTCTTTCTCATTTCTTCCTCGGCTTCCCATGTAGCTTCTTCAGATTCTTGGTTAAACCATAACACTTTGATAATCTTAACATCCTTAGTCCGCGTACTACGCACTTTGCTATCTAGGATTTTGATTGGTCTTTCCTCAAAGGTTAAGATTTGGTCCAATTCTTCTCCGGTTGTAACACATGCGACTTATCTAGGACATAATTTCTCACTTGAGACATATGGAACACATTGTACACTCTATGCAAAACCATGGGTAAGCTAGTCTATATTCCACCTTTCCTATCCCGTTCTAGGAATTCATATGGGCCGATATACTTTGGGCTTAACTTTCCTTTCTTCCCAAATCTCATTACACCCTTCATTGGTGAAACCTTAAGTAACAGTTTGTCACCTATTTGGAACTCTTTATCCCTACGTTTCAAGTTTACATAACTCTTTTGACTATCTTGCGCGGCTTGAATTTTGGATTGGATAGTCCTAACTTGGTTCATTGTGTCCTCTATCATTTGGGGACCTAATACAACTGTAATAGCCCGTTTTTAAGCAGCTCTTAATTAATTGATAATAATATTTATTAGCTTAACTATATATCTTAAATATGTGTCTTAAACTATTTGAGAAAATGGGTTTAAGGAATACAAATTTAAGATAAAGATTTATTAGTGTTTTAAAGATATTTGGTATTTTATTAAATCTTATTATTTTGGGTTAATGCAAAAGACTATTTTAGCCTTGAGTCTTAGTCATCCTTCCTCCCTCCTCTTGCATACGTGTCAACCAAAGAGGAAGACACCAATCTTATTGCTGTCAACTCCTCCTTGTTCCATGTTTAAGGAGTTAGTTCCTCCATTTGTGAACCCAATTAGAAGACCCAAAATCCATCTCATCTTCTCCTTCTCTAGCTGGCATTTCTCAAACGTCGGTCCTTTTAGATTGAATTAATCCATCTTTCTCTCATGTTTAGCCAATTCTTTCTTCATGAAAGTTGTAGCCCTTGAAAAATTAACCAATTTAGGTCCAAGAATCACTCAATTTGGAGCATAATTCTAGGAGATATGCCCTTCTGAAACTGAGTGTTGCTGCTGTTGTTGTGATGACAGCACCAGATTCATCTTCTCTTATTTAAACAATCTTCTGATCATTTTGGGGTTATGTTCTCTGAATAAGAATTGTGTATCTCTTCGTCCTGGTGAATTTAAGCTCAAGAATTACTAAAATCGGAACCATGAGCTAAGAGATACGGTATTCTGAAGCTGACGATTGTTGTTGCCAACGTGTTGTTGTTGTTGCTCCTCTTCCTTGTTACTTCTCACTTCCCCAATTTCTTGGTTTTGTTGTTGGCTTCTAAAGGGCAAGGTAAATTGATGGCAATTGAGAAATGAGATTTTTGGAGGTTAGGTGTGACGATTGAAGGTACACATTGTCCATCCACTTTGATGAGAATTTTATGGCTTGTGCTAATTATCTTTATTTTAAGAATGTGATTTACGTATAACAATATGAATTTCGATTTAAGTTTTACTTATACTATTGTGATTTGGAAAGCCTAAATATGATGTGAATATGAACATTTTTTGAATTTCAGTGAGTTTAATAATTTTTGTTTTAGTTTATATATCCCAATTGAATTAAACATGTGGATTGTGAAAGCTCGATTTTTGAGACTTGAAATTTTGATTGTGAGACGTGTGAAGATTTGGTAGCAAGATTTATGAAAATTTGGTTACGTATATGGAGAATGTGACCAATTTGAGATTTGTAAAGATACATATACTTGTTAAGAATGATATGGGTTGTAATGTGATCGGAATTCAATACTCTAAGTCGGCTTATGTTAGCTTCATCATATTTAGTACATTTAGAGAAATACAATTGAATATCATTCTTGGTAATCAAGTTATAGATATGACAAATTTTGAAATAAGGTACGGAGTACATGATTAGGGAACTATGAGTGTGACTCACATATATATTAACCTATGTTAGGATTAGTAAGGTTCAGCAAGAACTATTGTTTGAATCGTAAGCGACAAATATATTTCCTTTGTATTCTTTTGCTTTTCTTGAACTACTATTTGAGCCATATAATTTTATAATAAGATCTACAAATTATTTTTTATGAGATTACTATTTTCTTTATTTATGTTATGATTAAAGTTATCGCTAAACGATGGTTTCACCAATATACCAGTAATTGTATGATTTTAGTTCGAATATGACGAAAATAATTGGTTATAATGAAAAACACTTTTGAAATAAGTTTTATGATTGGGTAATCATAGGAAGTAAACTAATTGATCTTCTAGAATCTAGTTTTTGAACTACTCAATATATTCAGTATTTTTAATTAATTACTTGATTTTCCGAATTATGAAGTATGACCTATATTTAGCAAGTTATCCTTTATCGAGTTGGGAAGCTCAACATTTTATTAAATTATTTCGTTTGAGATCTTTATATGGTTTTCTGTAAAAATTAGGTTGAATTTGAAATACCAAGTTTATTCTTTGAATAAGATGAATTAATATAAATAAGTTATATTTCAATACGATTAAATTGTGGATATATATATATATATTATTTTATACTTTATCCCTAATGATAATTTGTTATAAGATCTATGTGATAGAGTTTTGTACGTAACCATGTGAGATTGAGCATGAAATTAAGTTTGACGAGTACGGATTGAGCTATTAAGCTTGTTTGGGTATAGTATTTTATTGAGAAGTTAGATTCATTTAGGATTACTTATAAGTGATCAGACTTTATGAAGATTACGCATTAGAAGGATATGAGCTTATTATGCTATGGTGATTATAAACTAAAAGTTTGGAGACTGTGGTTTTTGAACCCGTCTCTATTCGTGTTCTCTTCCCCCGATTAGTATATATGTTTAAAAAATGTAATGTGTCTAATTTTGCTAGAAGTAGCAAATATTGTGAAGCTTGTCAACGTGTGTGATTTGAAATGTAAATAATTTGCTAGAAAAAGCAAATATCTCTTAAGTCATTGATTTTGTGCAAGCTTTGAATTATAAAGGATTTCTAAGAAATACATGTTTGATATTATTATTTGATATTATTTCCAAAATAAATTATCGAGAGCAATCCGTATTTGAGTTCATTGTTTTCAAAAGGAATATATATGTGTGATTTGGATGTGAGCCTCAACATGAGATTTTGTTCATGTTGTATTAGGGAATGGAGAATTAGTCTTAGTTGAGTTGTGCTAGTTGTTTAAGCTCGGGTAGACTCTGAGATACGATTTGAGAATATGTGATGGATTCATTCTCAAAACAGATGAGATTAGTTATGCTGAAAAATGGATGACTTCTGAATATATAAATCGTACGATCTTTGGAAAACACCTGGTGACTGAGTACAAACCATTGCTTGATTTATTTATCTATTATAAACATCAAAGTTGTGTTCAATGTTTCACGTGCTTTAAAATTATTGCAATTTGATTCTGATTGTAATTTGAATATGATTTGATTCATATTGAATCAGTTTTATCTTTGAAATAAATAAATAACGAAATTATATTTTAAGCCACTAAAATGAGTTTCAGGTTGGGCAATGTGTACTCGATTTCTCTGACTTTGTTATTTGAACCTGTCCTGGTGGAGGCAGAATCCTTTTTAGTAATTTTGCAGGTATTGTGTAAGCTTGGATGTGGATTACAGATGTGATTGAGGAAGGAATAATTTTGCTGAAATGTTATGAGGCCACCAGAGATTATGATAGGTTAAGATCTCTTGTGTATTTATAGTTGATTATAAGGATTAATTCAGGTTTTGTTTTGTAAATTGAATTCTAAGCGCAATTAGTGAGAAATAAGTAATTCTAAATAGCAGCTCAAAAGTGTGGGCTGTTACAACAACGGTTTCAGTAATGTCACACCAACATAAGGGACTTTTGCATTTTCGCCCATACAAGGCTTCAAAAATGGTGCCATTCCAATGCTGGCATGATAGCTATTATTGTATGAAAACTCGCAGATCTAGGCTATCTTCCCATCCACCTTGGAAATTTATCACACAAGCTTTAAGCATATCTTCTAGGGTTTGGATAGTCCTTTCGGTTTGTCCATCTGTGGCTGGATGGAACGTTGTACTCATTTTCAATGTCATACCAAAGTTCTTCTGTACACTCTTCTAGAAATTCGAAAGGAACCTAGAATCTCTATCTGATACGATATCCTTTGGAACTTCATGTAGTCTCACTACATACTTGATGTAGGCTTTGGCAAGTTATTCCATTTTCTAGGTTTCTTTCATTGGTATAAACACTGCCGACTTAGTCAACCTATCTACTACTACCCAAATGCTATCACTTCCACTTTTCGACTTGGGTAAACAAGTGACGACATCCATTGAGATACAGTCGCATTTCCAACTTGGAATTTCTAAGGGTTGGACCTTTCTCTGAGGTCTCCTATGCTCAATCTTAACCTTTTGACAAGTCAAACATCTTGTGACGAATCCAGCCACTTCATTCTTCATCTTTGGCCACCAATAGATCTTCTTCAAATCCTTATACAACTTGCATGTCACCACCCGGGTGAACAGACGGCGTATTGTGATCTTCTCTCATAAACTTCTCCTTTAGATCACCACACTTTTTAGGCACACACCACCATCCTTTGTACCTCAAACTTCCATCATCGTGGATCTTAAAATCCGTTTCCTTTCCTTGCAAAATCTTTTCCTTTATTCTCTCTAGCTTAACATCTCCAGCCTGATTCTCTTTGATCTCATCAAACACTGACGGTTGGATAGTTAAGGCATTCATCATTCCTTCTAGACATTCTCCATTCACTATCTCTAGATTCAATCGCTGCATGTCCTTGCACATCTCGTTAGCAACTACTAACGCATTCACACTATGACTTGATTTCCTACTCAAGGCATCTACAACTGCATTGGCTTTTCCCTCATGGTATTTAATATCCAAATCATAATCCTTGATTAATTCTAACCACCTTATTTGACGCATATTCAAATCCTTCTGTGTGAAAATGTACTTCAAACTCTTATGATCCGTGAATATCTTACATTTCACAACATACATGCAGTGTCTCCATATCTTCAATGCAAACACTATGGCAGCTAGTTCTAAGTCGTGGGTAGGGTAATTGGATTCATAAGGTTTTAACTATTTTGATGCATACGCAATCACCTTCCCGTTCTACATCAAAACACACCCTAGACAATTCTTAGATGCGTCACTATACACATCATAAGTACCACTTTCATCTGGAATAGTTAACACCGGCGCGGTTGTCAATAGCTTCTTCAAAGCTTGGAATGCTTCTTCACACTGCTCATTCCACTCAAACTTTGCTTTCTTTTTCATCAAAGTTGCCATTGGTTTGGAGATTCTAGAAAAGTCTTGCACAAAATGTCTATAATAATCCCTAAACCAAGAAAACTCCGAATATTGGTGACACTCTTAGGTGTAGGCCACTCAGTAAAAGCTCTTATCTTTGCAGGATCCACTGCAACTCCTTCGTTAGACACAAAATGTCCCAAAAATGCAACCTTCTCCATCCAAAATTCACACTTCGATAATTTGGCGTACAACTGGTTGTCTCTCAAGGTACTCAACACTGACCTTAAGTGTTCAGCATGATCTTCCTCACTCTTTGAATACACAAGAATATCATCTAGAAAAACCACTACAAACTTTTCCAAGAATGCACGGAATACTCGGTTCATTAAGTCCATAAAAATTGTAGGTGCATTGGTTAACCCAAAAGGCATAAAAGTGAACTCATAATGACCGTATCTAGTCCTGAATGCAGTCTTTGGTATATCGTGCTCCGCGATTCTCAACTGATGATAACCTAATCGCAAATCAATCTTTAAAAATATTCCTGATCCTTTCAATTGGTCAAATAGATCATTTATCCTAGGCAAAGGATACTTATTCTTGATTGTGACTTTGTTGAGCTCCCTGTAATCTATACAAAGTCTCATGCTTCTGTCTTTCTTCTTCACAAACAAGACTGTCGCTCCCCAAGGCGATGCCCTTGGTCTAATATATCCTTTCTCCAGTAAATCCTCGAGCTGACCTTTCAATTCACTCAACTCTGCTGGAGCCATTCGGTATGGGGCTTTTGAAATAGGTGCAATTCCAGGTATTAACTCTACGGTAAAGTCAATAGGTCGGTTGGGCGACATTCTCGGGATCTCTTTCGGAAACACGTCCAGGAATTCATTTACTACTGTAACATCCTCAGGTTGATCCTTCATTACATGCTCTAGGTTTCTCACATTGCATAAGAAAACAGGGTTCCCTTTACTGACTAGTTTCACGAGTTCCATTGCCGTGATGATTCCTACACTTCTAGGCTTCCCAAAATGACGATAGGATACTACCTTCCCTAAGCTAGACTTCAAGTGAATCTTCTGTTTCTCACAATCAATCTTGACTTTGAACATCGCCAACCAATCCATTCCCAAGATTACGTCTAGATCTCCTAACTCAAACTTGATTACGTTAGATAAGAATACGGTTTTGGCTATGGTGAAAGGCACGTCTCTATGGACCTTGGTACACTTCACTATCTCACCGGTTGGTATCACTATGGGTACTTCGATTCCTTCAGTTTCTTTCAAGCCTAACTTCACTAAGATACCCTTTGATATAAACGAATCAGTCGCACCAGAATCAAATAGTACTTTAACTAAAATGGAGTTAATAGAAAAAGTACCGGCTATGACGTCAGACGAGGTTTCAGCTTCCTGCCTAGTGATTACATTTAGCTTTCTTTGGGCAACTCCCTTGCTATAGCCACCTCCATTGGCATTTCCATTGGTGTTTCGGTTCCCATTCTGCTGATAGCTTCCCCCAGACTTTCCATTACTTTGGCCATTATTGTTGTTGTTACCGTTTTGGTAACCTTTTTGGTTTCCACCATTATTTCCATTGTTTCCTCCATTCTGGTTTTGGTTATTTCGGTTGTTGTTCTGGCGGTTGACCTGGTTGGGTTTCCCATTCTTAGCCCAACACTCAAATTCTCTATGGAATATCTTCTTACAGAACCTATAAGGCCTTGTTCTTTAGAGCAGAACTGAACTGAACTGAACTGAACTGAACTGAATGCTCCTGAACTGAACTGAACTGAACTGAACTGAAGTGAAGTGAACTGAATGCTCCTGAACTGAACTGAACTGAACTGAACTGAACTGAACTGAACTGAACTGGACTTAACTTAACTTAACAGAATATATTACCGAAATAAATAATAAATAATAAATAATAAATAATAAATAATACTAATTAATAAAAATAATAATAAATTATATTAATTATTAATAAATATTTAGTTATAAATAATAATAATAATAATAATAATAATAATAATAAGTAATATAATAATATAAGTATAAATAATAATTAATATAATAATATAATAATATAAATATAAATAATAAGTAATACAATAATATAAATAATAGTATAATTAATATTAATAATATTAATAATATAATTAATATTAATAATATAATTAAAATAAATTAAATTAAATTAAATTAAATTGAATTGAATTGAATTAAACTGAATTAAACTGAACTGAATTTAATGCTCCTGAACTTAACTGAACTGAACTGAACTGAATGCTCCTGAACTGAACTGAACTGAACTAAACTAAACTGAACTGAACTGAACTGAACTGAATGCTCCTGAATTGAACTGAACTGAACTGAACAGAACTGAACTGCCAAATAAGTCCTGAAGCTGAAATTAAGCCAAAAAGAACAGGGACTAAATGATTGGGTTTCCATCACAATCTTTCTGGGGTGATTATTATGACAACGTCTGCACTCATAAACACTTGTTCCATTCCCTGCAGACTGGTTCCTATTCCCATTGTTGTTGTGGAAGTGTTCATGTTTCCACCGTAGTTCCCTTTGAACGGGAAGTGATTGTTCCCCTTATTCTTCTTAAAATTCCCTTGATTCTGTTGGCCACCACCCTGATTATGGTTACCAACATCCTTCCTCTTTTCACCAACTCCATTCCTCCTTTGTTGTAGTCCATACAGATGGGCAACTTTTCCGTACAGGGTGTCGAGAGAGGTAAAGGTTTCTCCAGCAAGCATCATTTTCAAATCCATAGTTAGTCCACTCTCGAACCTTTGAGCTCTGAGCTCCTCCGTTGCTAACACATCAGGTGCAAATCTAGACAGCTCTATGAACTTGGAATAATATTCCGTTACAGACATCTCTTCCATCCTTAGCTCGATGAACTCTTGGGCTTTCTGCTTTTTCAGATATGGCGGATAGAACTTATTCCTTAAGGCAACCTTAAACAACTCCCATCCAAAATTAGGTGTAGCTCTCAAGGTTTCTTCACATCTCTGCCACCATAGATCAGCTTCTCCCCTAAGGTAATATACAACACTATTAACCTTAAGGTTTTCCTGATAATTCACATCCACTATAAGCTTATCGAACTCTCTTAACCAGTTCTCAAGTATACTTGGGTCAATTTTCCCTTGGTACAGAGGAGGCTTACTCTGGGTCACCTTCTTAAACATTTCCCCAGTTGGATCGAACCCTGGGTTATTTCTATTATGCGCTAAGTTCTGCACTACTTCAGCTAATTTCCTAACCACATTAGCAATCTCTTGGGTAGTCATGTCCCTTCTCCTGAATAAACAAATGACTAACTTTAAAGACTGGGTTGGACACGACCTTACTAAACTATTTCTCTTAACCAAACAAGTCAAAACAATAGCACAAATATTCACAAAATTTCGGACTATAATGGGAAAAGTGGCGCCTAGCTTTGGGCCAATTCCCGCTTTCGTTCGCATCACAAAATTTAAGTGGTAATGAATTTAACCACCGTACAAGAAAAATTTAATTGAAAAATAACATAAAATCCCTTTGCGATAACCACTCAACTTAAACTTAAAACTTAGATTAAGGGTAACGAAAGGAATCTAAAGCTTTTATTACTTTAATGATAGAATACTACATCCTTTGGATAGTACTTTATTCGCTAAACCATAAAAATGAATTATTAAAACCATAAATAGTAGCTTGCTACTTTATTATTCAACTAAAACAAGTACTAACTATTACAATTGAAAATTTGTAGCTATTCTACTAGGCAACCTACCTTACAGATTTGAGGAGAACGGTCTTGATCTTCAAAATCATCCATGTCTTCTTCAGGATCAGAATCATATTCCATGTCTCCATTATTTTGCTGTAGCACATTGTTCACTTCATCATTGGCTTCAGGCTCATCCTCAGTATCACTAGCAATCTCAATAGTGGGTTCACGAATGATAGGGTTAGGATTCTCAATCTCAACAACATCGTCATCACTATCCTCATTCATAGGGGTCTCCACATCACTATCAAATTACATGTGGTTGACATTTTCCACCATTTTACCATCCTCAAAACATTGCTTTACAAGCTCTAGAATAGTGGTCATGATCTCCATATCATACCTCCATCTACCATCAGGAGTTCCATACTTAAAGTAATTAGGAATTCCACTGTCGGAATGCATATCATGAAATCGATTCTTAAGCTATATGTATGGGTTCTTATGAGGCAAACAATCAAATAACCATCTCAGCCATAACATCCTTATTCCTTTGTTGAGGCAAATTTTGGATCGTAAACGAACTCAATCTTCTTCACATAAATGTGTGGGGTCTCACAATCTAACTTCTCTAGGTGTCCTAGGTTAGCGAACTTCGAAATCAACATCTTAAGTCCTGAAAACACACAACTTAAAATCTTACTAATGCGTTCCAAAGCAAAAAAAGTTCGTGGAGCCATACAATTTCAATGCACATATATATGCTTAATCATAAATCATGATGCAATTAATCACATAACGCAACATAAAACATGATTAAACTTAAATACATAAGCACACAATCAATTCTTAACACATAACACTTAATTAAATGCATAATTAAATTAAAATGCCCTTCTTAATCTACCATTTTCTCACTTAGAAATAAATAATAATGTTTGAAATTAATTTAATAAATAACTTCAAATTTAAACGAAATTATTAAAATTAAAATCAAAAATTAAAATTAAAATCGAAAATTAAAATTAAAATAATTAATCGTATAATTTAATTAATTAATTCGAATTTTTCCGAAAATAAATAAATAATTAAATAGTTACATAAATTACTAAATAAATAATTAAATTATTAATTCGAATTTTTTATTGAAAAATCGGAAATTCCGAGAAAAGAAGAAAAAAATTCAAATTTTTTGAAGATAATTCGAATTAAATTCAGATAAAAATAAAATTAAATCAATAAAATTTCAAATATTTTAAATCGATTGGTATTTGACTTTTCCAAATATTGAGTACTCAAAAATAACGTTTTTGACTTTAGGAAAATGAATTTTATAAAATCCTAAAGTTCCGCAAATCCTACTCAAAGAGTATGAATTACTATCAAGTAGTTTTTAAATCGTAGTTTAAGGAATTACCCCTTTGCACTATTATTTAATGCAATGTAGCTCTCAAACTAGAGCTCTGCAAATACCACTTTGTAACACCCTGATAATTCCTTATATTTATAATTCCATTTTTCGACTAATATAAAAGAATTACCAAGATATTACCTGAAGGAAATAATGCCCTTGGTCCAAGTCTGCATTTAATGCTAAGTCTAATAAATGCGCTTCATTATTAATTAACAAGTTAATAATTCAGTGAGATCAAGAGAACTGAATGCCTAGCTAGCGACCGCTTTAGTTCAAGTGGAATTAATAATATTAATCCACAACTTACTCTTGACTGAACCCGAAGTACGTGAACGGATCAAGTATTTAAGTGAATATATTATTCATTAAGTACTCCATTTATGATGATTCGAAAAGACGGATCTTGGTTCCAGTGGGAGCTGAAATTGTCAAAAGGCAGAGTAAATAAATACTCCAGAAATGAAGATATTCCCGAAAACGGAAATATGGTTCATAACGGAAATTTAAATATTATCCAAGTCGTAGATGTTTCCGGAAAAGGAAACATGGTTCGTATCGGAAAATATTATCGGAAATAGAAATATTGCCAGAAACGGAAATATTATCGGAATCGGAAATATTGTCCGAAAAGGAAATTATTTTCGGAATTGGAAATATTAACGGAAACGTAAATATTTGTTCGAAGCGGGAATGGATTGCGGAATCGGAAAACGAATCGGAAGCTCGACGAGCGACAAGCCGGCAAGCGAGCCGCCCATCGCTCGACAAGAAAAAGGCCAAGCGCATAGCACTAAGCACGAAGCCCAGCGCCAGCGCCCAACCGATGGGCCTGCAGCGCTGTGGGCCGCGAGCAGCAACGCAAGGAAGCAGCAGCGAGCAGCCCGCCAAGCCACGAGAAGCAAGCCAAGGAAGCAGCAGTAGCCCGCCAAGGCCAGACTGCAGCGCGCTGGGCCTTTGGCCAGCTGCGGCTGCGGTTGGGCCTAGGCAGGCACGCGCCAGTGTGGCCCATTGTGGCTGCGTTGGTTGCTTCGTCTTGGGCTCCAAGAAAAGTCCGATTACTTAGTTGCCAAGTAAGTTTGGGATTAAGTATTAGTTTTCCTAATCCTACTAGAATTGGATTAATTAAGAGTTTAATTATTGTTACAATTCTAATTGGATGAGAATTTCAATCCTATTAGGGTTGGTAATTCTTTTCCTAGCAAGCCTCAAACTCCTTATTTTCTACCATATAAATATGAGGCTAGGCCCTCATAATTATATACATCAAAACAATTTTCTTTACTTACATTTTTTCAAGGGAGAACATAATAGCCTAACCCGAATACATAAAACCTTAAGTAAAATCCTAGTTGGTTGAACCTAAGGAGGATCCGAACGTGTTGTGGACTTTCTACGGAGGGGCATCATTTGGGGCTCTAAAGACTTATTCTTGTTGGGTTCGGGAGCAGCTAGGGAAGGCACGCATCACATTGTATGTAACCTAAATTATGCTAATTGACTATGTGGCAATTAATTATGGCTTTATGGTTTTTCCGCATGAATTATATTATTGTATTATTCATAACCCAACAGTGGTATCACGAGCCTCAGCTCTAATTAATTCCATAATTAATTATAGTTAACATGGATTAAATTTTATAAATTTGCAATGAATTAAAAGGGTGATTAATTTCGTGAATGTAATTGATTGCAATTTCGTGCGATTATTTGATTATATGTTCGCAGGATCTTTCGGCAGTTTAGTCAATAATGGTCGAAATCTTATGTTTTTATAGTGAATTTCGCATGCAAACGAAGTTTTAAAATTTTGACAAAAATCAAAGATTTGATGCCGAACCCTGAATTTCCAAATTCGAAGCCTAACTATGACTTTTCGGAGGTTTTAGTTTTTCGACTGCATAATTTGTAATTTTTATGATGTTAAATTAAATATTTGCGAATCTTGTATGTAAATCTTGAATTTATGATTGACCTACTGTAATTGTTTAACAATTTTAAGGTCTAATTTTGTTAATTATACAACTAATTTGTAATTATAATTAATTTGTTGAATTTTAAATAATTTAGAATTTGTTTTGATTTTCATAATTAATTGATAATTTATTTATAGGATCCTATGATTAAAAACCACCATAAAAGTTGTTAAAATTGAAATATTTTAATATTTTATGACCTAGATTTTAATCCCTAAGAAATCATGTAATCGGAAATTAACTTGAATAATAAATTTTCGATTTTTCGCCTAAATTTAGTGAAATTAATATGGATTATTAATTTTTCGTTAAATTTAAATATAAAAGTTTTGATTTTTATGAATCGTTCATGATCTTGCACGCACGAAGCAATGGAAGCTAAGTGTTACCCTTAAGGGGTATTGCATTGTGCGGGCATGCGACGACGAGCAAGGGAGCTCGTCGCCCATGTGGTACGAGGCAGCGAGCAAATGCACGAGCAAGCGCGCGCGGTCACAACGCCTGTGCAGTGTGTGATGTGTGAGTGATCAAGCAAGGCGAAAGGGCAACACTGCACACGCCCAACAGTGCTGGCGTCTAGGCAGCGTGCAATGGCTTTCGAGCCATGCGCGTCTGCCAACCCACATTGTGCGCAGCAAGCGATGACGACGACGCATCGATGGATACCCTCGTGCCATGCGAGCAAACCAAGCAAGAAAGCAGCGACATCCATCGATGGTGTCGAGCCAATAGGCGCTGGCGAGGGCCTGGTTGTGCGATGGCCTCGGCCATGTGTGCGGTCGGCTCTTGCGACGCTGCAAGCCTTGGCGAGGCATGGGCCTTGCGCCCATGTGCCTTGCCTTGGCCAATTAACTTGTTTCGTTTTGTTTTAATTTTCAGTTGAAAAACGATTTTAATTAAATTTAATTTCGTAATTTAATTTTTCTCGGAATTTAATTTTGATTAATTTAATTATTATAATTTGTTTTATACTAATTATTTTAATAAAATAAAAACCTTGGTAAAATTATAATTAATTAATTTTAATCAACTGAAAATAATAAAAGGGATTTAAATTATTTTATGTGAGCTTTGAATATTAATTAAATTTGTAAGTTTCCGGTTGAACTAGGAAATACAATTTTATGTTTGAAATTTGTAAAGCATGTAAATTCTTGGTTTTAGTGGGAGCTTTTAGTCATTAAACTCTTGATTAGGTCTTTATTCCTTTAAGGTTAAAACAACCCGATTATAAGTAATAAGGTTGAATAATTTGTAGATTGTTGGAACCTTTGATTAGTTGCTGCAAATGTTTATGTGATGCATGATTTTTCTACTAACCTGCTATATGGGCCATTCATTGATAAATGAATGGATGAATGGTATATTGTAAATGTACTATTTTGCAGGTTGTGGAAAGTGACTAGTATGGCCAAAATAGGATAGTAAATATGGTCTGCGTACCATTAATTTGAAGGTAAAATTGGTCTAATGCACCAAAGTTTTTATTTAAATATGGTATGCTTACCATCAAATAGTTGTAATTAGTTTTAATTATAGCATATCCTATTTGACGAAAATGGCGCCTCCCATGGTGAAATTCAAGACGAAGTTTCCAAACCATTTTCAAGACGGAGTTTGAAGTTGAAGCTTTAAGATGAAGTCGGGCCATACTAGATCACATTTAAATCTTGTGCATGTTTTAAGATATTTATTGCTTTAAATATGTCTTGATATTATGCATGAGATTGTATCTTGATTATGTTGCATGATTAAGGATTTTAGTTCACTTAAAATCTAACCAACATAGTAAGACCCCTAAGTTCCAAACTATAAAATTGAGTTAAAAGGTGTCATTCCAAAATAACGCTTACTTGGATAACTTTTACATCAATCTAGTAACAGTTTTCCGCCATAGCGAGGTGTTACTTATTGATTCTAAAGGGGTAAGGTACACAATGATTGTGAGTACATGTTAGTTTTGGTAAAACTCAACGATATAAGTAAGAAGTCCTTTTATGTCGTGGCAAAAGGGATAGGTTTACCAAATAAGTTCTTAGACGTACCCATCAACCAAAATTAGTTTCTAGACTATTGGCAAAGGATTTGCTTACCTAAAATATTTTAGAATTCAGTCAAAATACATAATGTGCTTAATTCTTCAATAATTTAAGGATCTTGGATTCATTTTATTCACACCTGATGGAACACAAAAACCCGAATTAAATTCTTAATAAATTTTGAATTATGCATGTATTCTAGAATTTAAGTTTATTAAGAGAATGTATGAATGGTTATTTATTTGTTTATTCTTTTTAATTGTAGTTTTAACTATGGCAAACAACAATCAAAACATCATCAAGGGTTCTGAACTTATGACCAAGTTGAACCTAGCAAATTTTCTTAAATGGCAAGCTAAGTTGTTTGAAGTAGTGAAACTCAATAGCATTGAGTATGCACTGTTCTACTCCATGCCAAGCTATTATGCAAGAGACATGACTCCTGAAAGATACGCCGCATGGGAAGCGGATCTCAACAAGGTCATGAGTCTCATGCTGAGCTACATCCCTGACGATTGGCATAGAAGGTTTGTAGCTTACGAACCATATATGCTTCTCAAGCATCTAAGGGATATCTGTAGTGGAAGCACGGAGGAAAGAGACCTAAATGTCCATGAATTGATTGAATCAATGAAAGGGCTAAAGGTTGATCTTCATAACAGATGTTTCAGGCAAGAAGTCCAGGAAACACATGTTCAAGTCCTTCTCTCTAAACAAAGAGTTGGTAAACCACTTAGGGATCATGTGAACTACATGTTATCATTGTTTGATCACTTGAGTCTGCTAGGTTCACCAATAAGCGAAATGATGGATGTCTCCATCTTACTCAATTCACTTCATGATGGATTTAGATGCTTCAAGCAGTTCTATATGAGTGTGTTAGGTTATGACAAATATAAATCGTATATTTCATGCGGAAAAACCATAAAGCCAGGAATCCAAATTAATTGCCACATAGTCAATTAACATAATTTAGGATACATACATGTGATGTGTGCCTTCCCTAGCTGCTCCCGAACCGAACAAGAACAAGTTTAGGACTCCAAATGTCGCCCCTGCGTAGATAGTCCACAGCACGTTCAGATCCGCCTTAGATTCAACCAACTAGGATATTCTCTAAGGTATTATGTTTATTCGGAAAGCTTAATTATTAATTTAGGCAAATTATTAAATTCTTACTTGAACTTAATCTATATGAATACTTATTGAATTGTTGTATAATTTGTGATTATGAACCACGTATTTATAGGGTGGAAATAACGGAATTAGAATCCTACTAGGATTCCAATAACTAAATCCATTAGGATTCTAGTTGAATTAAATCTTTAGAATTTAATGTTTAATCAAACACCTAAGTGTTTTAGATTTAACAATAAAATTCAATTCGAGTAGAATAAGAAAACGATATCACGAAATCCTAAACGACCAAGGACTTGGTCGTACAAAGCCTGGCAGCCACGCAGCCCACAAGGGGATCTGGTGCTCGGCTCGGCCCAAGGCTGAGTGCTGGCAGCACGCGGCCCATCGTTGGGCGCTGCTCGCTGGGCCTGCCTCACTCGCTTAAGCGCTGGGCCTGCCTTGCTGCTTGCTTGCGCGCGCGGGCTTTGTTGGGCCTGGCTTCGTGCTGGGCCTTGCGTATATCAAGCTCATCCGTCGATCGTTTCGTTCGTCGCGCTTCCGATTCGTTTTCCGATTCCGAAATTCATTTCCGATTCCGGAATTTATTTCCGATTCCGACAATATTTCCGATTCCGGTAATAGTTCCGTTTCCGGTAATATTTCCGATTCCGACAATATTTCTATTTCCGATAATATTTTACGATACTGTAATACCCCGAATTTTAAAATTCGATTAATTATGTTTAATTATTTTTATTTAATTTAAAAACGTTTTAAATCCTATTTTCGAACTTTATTTTAATTAACGAAGCTTTATTTCTCTTGAAATTTTAAGATTGTTACACGATTTACTTTTCGGATTTTATAATTTAATTTTTATATTTACGAGCTTAACGACCTTTTTAATCTTAATTATTTTTTTTGGATTTTTGATAATTTCGAAACGTTCTCATTTTATTCGAAAAACTAAATTTGTTTTTTGTTAACGATATTTTTAATAAAAGATAATTTCGAAACTTAGTTTTAATTAAACATTTCTATTCTAATTAATTTCCTAAAAATAGAAACCAATTTCCATTTCTCTTCTTCTTCCTCCTCTCCACGTATGTTTCCACTCCCTTTCCTTCAAATCTGTCTACATTCATGCCTTGGAGACCAAAGACTTCTCCTTTTTCATCACTCTACCTATTTACAAAATCAGATTTTTCAATCCAATTTCAATAAACCAACAAAACACAAATTCAATTCCACTCTCTTTATTCAATCTATGATTCAGACCACCACCACCAACGACCATCATCTTCCACCACCATAACCACTACTGTCGACCACCACCAACCGCCCAGCACCACTCGAATGCCACTGTCCACCACCACAACACCTCCCTTATTTCTCCCCTGCGTCTTGGTCACCCACCTCCCCTGCCTCTCTCTTTCTTTGCCCCTTGCTGCACCACCGACACCACACCACCACACTCCAAACACCTTCATCAACCAATAAACCAACCCCTGTCCCTAAATACTCCGGCGAGTCGCAGCTACCACCACCTAGAAACACCCCCCTGAACTCCCCTTCTTTCCCCTCCTCGGTTCGAACCTCTCTCCCCTTCCTTGCTTTTTCGCCGCCGCGAAACCACACCACCACCATCGCCTTACCGGTGCGGTTCCGCGCCTTTGCGCCGTCCAGAACCCGAGCGCAGCCCCACCTTCTCTCTCTCCTCTCCTTCCTCTGTTTCGAGCCTCCTTCCCCTGCTTCCCCTGTTCTTCGTACCCAACTTCAAAAAGGGACGAGTTCCAGTAATTTAGAACTTTGTTCTTTATTTCTCAAATTAATTAAGACAAATCCCTTTGTTTTGGCCCAATATCCCAATGTAAGCTCCATTCTTTCTAAGCACTCATGTTAATCAATTGTTATTTATTTTAATAGAGATTTATATTTGAGATTTATATTTTGACTGAAATTTTGATGTAAATAATATTTTCGTTAATTTATTAAATTTAAATAATAACCGATTTATGAAATATATATATTTTTTTATTTAAATGACGTTTAATAAATTTTGAAATATTATATTTTTATTAAATTAATTATTTCAAAATTCACTACCTGTAAATTTATTATTTATAAAATATTAGTTTTTAAAGTATTTATCGTTTTAATACTAATTCAATAATTTGATACTTTGAAAGAAATCGAACTCGAAGCTCATGAAGAACGAACCAACGAAAAGGCTTAGCAAATCGTGGAATTGAGGTAACGGTTGTTGCTAGTACCCGCACTCCCTTCGAAATGTATTTATGAATGATGTTATGAATGATTGATGCTTTATGATTTGCGGGATTACAAGTATGATTTAGCTGAATTATTTTATAATAATGCAACTTTATGCAAAGTATTGATTTAATGAATTATTATTCCTGAAAGAAATGATTTTATGAAATAACGAGATTTAATGGTTTTATTGAACTACCCTGAATGAATGAGATTTTTCCTGATTAATGTTCCATTAAAAGAAATGTAAACATGATAAATGAAAGTGTAAGAACTAGTCAAGTTCCCCTGTTATGGAGCCCAGGCCCCCCTTGATAAGAAGCACTGGCTTCCCCTAATATAGAACCAAGGTTCCCCCTGAGAAGAAGCACTGGCTTCCCCTGTTATGGAGCCCAGGTTCCCCCTGTTATGAAGCACTGGCTTCCCCTGTTCGTAGGAGACGTCCTACCATGTTTTCCTGTAAAGTCCTGACGACCAGAATAATACTGTTAAAAGGAAAAAGATACCTGAAATGATGTTCCTGAAATGATGTTCCTGAAATGATATTCCTTAAATGTTATTCCTGAAATGATGTTACTAAAATGATGTTTGTGAAATGATGATTTATTAAATGTTTTACTATATTCTATTCTCCCTGTTTATTAAATAAAATGAATTGAAATGATGTTACGATGCTAGGGTAACTCGTTACTGAGTCTTTGGCTCACCGTTTTGTTTTCTGTTTTAGGTACTGATGGGGACCACGGAAACGAGTAGTGGCGAGGATTTCACTATAGCAATGTTCATCTAAGTTAATGTTAAGTTGTAACAAGATTCTTGATTAAGTTACGTACTTTTATTAAGGAATTAAAAATGATTATTATGTTAATTTGGAGTTTTAATAGTAATTAATATGATGGTTGCCTTGTAATTCCCAAAAGGGAGTTACGACAGTAATGTCCCGACCGAATTAGGATGTTTCCGCTGCTAAGTATGCTTTAATAAGTGATTTAGAGGTCGGGACGTTACAGTTTGGTATTCAGAGTAAAGAATCTGGACCATAAGTGCTAAACCTTACGGGTTTTGCGCATAGTAGAATTCAGTAGGCTTTAAGCAAAGAGTTTTAAGGAATAAGTTAAAAAGAATATGTTAAAATCATGTTAAGTTAAAATGAAATGAGTGTGAGCGTAGGAACTCGCGGGATAAAAGGGATTCATTTCTCATGTTATTATGTTTTCCTGATTGAATATGTTATGCGAAATATCGATTATCGAGGTTACTAACGAACGAAGCTCTCAAGGGCAACATTCACGATGGCGCCAAAGATAATATTATTTTAATTTTGCTCTTTCTCTTTGGATCCGAATTTCCCTTGTTTTCATGTTTATCATGTCATGTTATGAGTTTCCTACACTAGATATACTAGGAAAGCATTACTGATTTCTTGGAAGAAGTTAAGTTAAGCAAACTCAAAGATTTTGCTAATATGAATTGTTTTGAGTAATTTTTATGGTTATGAAATCTTTAAGCATAGTATAAATGTTAGAGCACAAAATGAGCTCAAGGTTGTATTTCATGAGTGGTTGATCACTAATTAAGTTGAGGTTATTCTAAGTTTAAAGTGTGAATGAAATTGATTCTAGGGTTACCTTCCCATGTTATCCATGATGAATATTTCGGTGTTTATAAGTACACAAGTCTAGTACCTGAAAAATGATTGATATGCCTCTATTAAGGAAGCTAAGAAGTTATACATGAATGAACCCCATGAGTTATGGTAAAAGACCCGTTTGAGTTGAAACATGAATAAGATCTTGAGGATTTTATCAAAAGGAGTTATCAAGAATTAGTTATAAAAAAGGTTGAATGATAGAGTATCGAAAGAGCATGAGTTTGTATTTTGTAAGTGGCAAATCAACAAATAAATCAAGGTTTAAAGCATTGAAGTTAAGATTGAAATCGATTCTTAGTTTACTTTTCTGCATCATTTGTAAGGATTATTTTTATGTATTTATTTGAAAGGATGCTTGATTATCTCCATAAAGAAAGCTAAGAGAAATAATTTTACGGTTTTGCAAAATGTTATGTTGAAAACATGATTTATGGTGAAAATATAGAATTGAGTTTGCAGATAAAGCTTTGAGGAACTTACCAAAATAAGTTATCAAGAATTAGTTGATGATATCAATGAATGTTATGAAGTTCGAAAAGAATTATGAATGATTGAGGAATGCAATGGAGTTAAGAAAAGAAATCGACGAAATGACATGTCTGTAAAAACCAGGTAGTATGAACTAAGTTTCTGGAACCTAGATTGTTTCTGATAAAGGCACGTGTGATGGCTTAGAATTATCCGCCAAAACCCAAGGTTTGTCGACTTAAAATACTAAGGATAAGTAACGAAGTCGTATGTCTAATGATGTAGTTCCTGTCACGTGATTGGACTCGAACCCCTGCAACGAACGTAGTCAACGAAGTTGTTTGACGCATAAGAAAAGATCAAAGATCGAAATCAAAACGAATCGAGTAACAAAATTCTACGACGAGATTCCTGCAACAAAGAGGCCAATAGCAAATGAAAGTGAAATGTCTCTAATTATTCGCCCATGAACGATATGATGTATGAATGACTATGTTTTCGATAAATGATTATGTTATGGTCAACCATGCTCGTGTGTTAGATCAAATGATTATGAATGTTATGGTTATGTTGAATATGGAATTTTCAATTTATGAATTATGTCTATATGATATGGATTATGTTTATGCTGACATGATTATATTGGTAATGTAATTGTTATACATGGAAGCCGTCTACGATGGAAGTTCTCCTGAGAGTACGAGATTGATATAATAAATAACCTTTACAAATTATTTGAGTATTGCAATTGGTAGATAAATATTTATTTTCATTACATATACATATATTTTCAGAATTATAATTTTGCATTAAAAGTTACTATTTTCGGTAGAAAATATTTTCAAACAGGATATCACAAAGTAAAATGGGAGTCTAGTCTAAGCTAACAAGTTTGCCCCTTTTTCGTTCTTTGTTCCTCGATCCTATTTTATGAAGTAAAGTGGAGATACGAAAGACGATGGCGGAATGTAATTGACCTTAATGACGATTAAGGATCAATATATAAATTTTGCCCCTTTTGTGTTCTCTACTCTTCGATTCTAGGTCTCCAGTTGAAGCGGAGTCCTAAAAGATGATTGCGGAATGAAGGCTAGACACTGTAAGAATTGAAATTGTGAGATCTTGGTTTTAAAATAAAACATCATACTTTTATTCGAGCGTTTTCAGTTTTCAACAATCATTTTATAAATCTAATTTTCAAGTTTCGAGGACGAAACTTTTTCTAAGCGGGTAAGAGTGTAATACCCCGAATTTTAAAACTCGATTAATTATGCTTAATTATTTTTTATTTAATTTAAAAACGTTTTAAATCCTATTTTCGAACTTTATTTTAGTTAACGAAGCTTTTTTCTCTTGAAATTTTAAGATTGTTACACGATTTACTTTTCGGATTTTATAATTTAATTTTTATTTTACGGGCTTAACGACCTTTTTAATCTTAGTTATTTTTTCTGGATTTTTGATAATTTCGAAACGTTCTTATTTTACTCGAAAAACTAAATTTATTTTTCGTTAACGATATTTTTAATAAAAGATTATTACGAAACTTAGTTTTAATTAAACATTTTATTCTAATTAATTTCCTAAAAATAGAAACCAATTTTCAGAATTTTGGCCTAATCTTGTAAAATTACGAAAATGCCCTTGAAAGAGAAAAATTCCATTTCTCCTCTTCTTCCTCCTCTCCACGTATGTTTCCACTCCCTTTCCTTCAAATCTGTCTATATTCATGCCTTGGAGACCAAGGACTTCTCCTTGTTCATCACTCTACCTATTTACAAAATCAGATGTTTCAATCCAATTTCAATAAACCAACAAAACAAAAATTCAATTCCACTCTCTTTATTAAATCTATGATTCAGACCACCACCACCAACGACCATCATCTTCCACCACCATAACCACTACTGTCGACCACCACCAACCGCCCAGCACCTCGACTGCCATTGTCCACCACCGCAACACCTCCCTTATTTCTCCCCTGCTTCTCGGTCACCCACCTCCACTGCCTCTCTCTTTCTTTGCCCCTTGCTACACCACCAACCCCACACCACCACACTCCAACCACCTTCATCAACCAATAAACCAACCCCTGTCCCTAAATACCCCGGCGAGTCGCAGCTACCACCACCCAGAAACACCGCCTCGAACTCCCCTTCTTTCCCCTCCTCGGTTCGAACCTCTCTCCCCTTCCTTGTTGTTTTGCCGCCGCGAAACCACACCACCACCATCGCCTTAGCGGCGCGGTTCCGCGCCTTTGTGCCGTCCACAACCCGAGCGCGACCCCACCTTCTCTCTCTCCTCTCTCTCCTCTCCTTTCTCTGTTTCGAGCCTCCCTCCGCTGCTTCACCTAATCTTCGTACCCAACTTCAAAAAGGGACGAGTTCCAGTAATTTGGAACTTTGTTCTTTATTTCTCAAATTAAGCCCAACCCTTTTGTTTTGGCCCAATATCCCAAAGTAAGCTCCATTCTTTCTAAGCACTCATGTTAATTAATTGTTATTTATTTTAATAGAGATTTAAATTTCAGATTTAAATTTTGAATGAAAATCTGATGTAATTAATATTTTCGTTAATTTATGAAATTTAAATAATGTAAACCGATTGATGGAATATATATATATATATTTGATTTAATTGACGTTTAATAAAATTTTGAAAGATTATATTTTTATTAAATTAATTATTTCAAATTCACTACCTATAAATTTATTATTTATAAAATATTAGTTTTAAAAGTATTTATCGTTTTAATACTAATTCAATAATTTGATACTTTGAAAGAAATCGAATTCGGAGCTCAGGAATAACGAACCAATGAAAAGTTTTAGCAAATCATGGAATTGAGGTAACGGTTATTGCTAGTACCCGCAGTCCCTTCGAAATGTATTTATGAATGATGTTATGAATGATTGATGTGTTATGATTTGCGGGATTACAAGTATGATTTAGTTGAATTGTTTTATGATAATGCAGCTTTATGCAAAATATTTATTTAATGAATTATTATTCCTAAAAGAAATGATTTTATGAAATAACGAGATTTAATGGTTTTATTGAACTACCCTAAACGAATGAGATTTTTCCTGATTAATGTTCCATTAAACGAAATGTAAACATGATAAATGAAAGTGTAAGAAGTGGTCAAGTTCCCCTGTTATGGAGTCCAGGCTCCCCCCGATAAGAAGCACTGGCTTCCCCTGATATGGAACCAAGGTTCCCCCTGATAAGAAGCACTGGCTTCCCCTGTTATGGAGCCCAGGCTCCCCCTGTTATGAAGCACTGGCTTCCCCTGTGCGTAGGAGACGTCCTACCATGTTTTCCTGTAAAGTCCTAACGACCATAATAATACTGGTAAAAGGAAAAAAATTCCTGAAATGATGTTCCTGAATTAATGTTCCTGAAATGATATTCCTTAAATGTTATTAGTGAAATGACGTTCCTAAAATAATGTTTCTGAAATGATGATTTATTAAATGTTTTACTATATTCTATTCTCCCTGTTTATTAAATAAAATGAATTGAAATGATGTTACGATGTTAGGGTAACTCGTTACTGAGTCTTCGGCTCACCGTTTTGTTTTCTGTTTTAGGTACTGCTGGGGACCACGGAAACGAGTAGTGGCGAGGATTTCACTATAGCAATGTTCACCTAAGTTAATGTTAAGTTGTAACAAGATTCTTGATTAAGTTACGTACTTTTATTAAGGAATAAAAAATGATTATTATGTTAATTTGGAGTTTTAATAGTAATTAATATGATGGTTGCCTTGTAATTCCCTAAAGGGAGTTACAGCAGTAATGTCCCGACTTAATTAGGTTATTTCCGCTGCTAAGTATGCTTTAATAAGTGATTTAGACGGATATTCATCATGGATAACACGGGAAGGTAACCCTAGAATCAATTTCATTCTAACTTTCGCCCTCAATTCTTCACACTGCGCCCATTCTTGTATCCCGTGAACAAAGTTGAACAACCGATCCTTCTCATTCATGTCTCGGATGTCCAACATGCAGGCCGAGTATTCCTTCACATAGCCGCGTATAAAGCCCTTGTGGCGGATCTCCTGCAGCTTCATTCTTGCAACAAACTCGGTGTTCTCGGGGTAGAACTGATCTTTGAGTTCCTTCTTGAACTCTTCCCAGGTGTCTATCTTCAGTTTCCCCTCTTCGATGTCGGCGTGCTTGGTGCGCCACCACAGCTTCACATCATCCGACAAGTGCATGGTCGCGGTATCCACTTTTGGATTATCACTCAGCTGACAAATTCTGAAGTACTGCTCCATATCGAAGAGGAAGTTATCAACTTCCTTTGAATCTCTCGCACCATTGTAGTTTCGAGGTTTCGGAGGTTTGATCTTCATCGCACCACCTCCACTCGAGTCAATCCTTGCAGCGCGCATAAGTGTCGCGCATTTATCTTGGGCATCTTCAGCTTACCCTTTTATGAAGCTCAGCTGCTCATGCAATTCTTCTCTTTCTTGCATGAGCTCGTCGACCGCGTTCTCGAGTCGCTCTATTTCTTTGGCTTGGCCAATCACAATTTCCTCGAGTCGGGTCCAGGTTTCTGACTTTCCCTCTAGCCAGGCTAGTCTTTCTTCGATTGATTCCATCTCAAATTGCTTGCTTGGGTCTCTCGATGCCTAGGTTTGAACCTTGGCTCTGATACCAACTGTCACAGTCCGAGTGTTTTGACACCGGATCCGTGCGGCGCGCTCTTGCCTATGGGGCGGCAAGGGCGCAAGCCTTGTGCGGAAAGTGAATCCCAAGGCTCATGGCACGAGTGGGTGTTTTCTTTAGAATGGGCACTCTTGCCTATTGGCGACAAGAGCGAGGGTCGAGGGTCGATCGGGGCGCTTGTGTGCGCACAGCAGGCACAAGCGGGACCGACGGCGAGAGTGTATCTGTTTTGCAAGGGACTTTGATGGGTCTTGGAAAGCTTAAAAGCATGCAACAACACAATATCTATAAAGGCTAGCAACAAAACATGAATAAAGCAAAGGCAAATTCTGATGAGAGGTATTGGTTCATACCCCTCATAGAGGTTTATTTTGAATTAGCAAAATCTTCCCAGTGAACACTGGAATTATAGTAACATAATAATTCTGCCTAAAGCCTAGAAAACTATTAGAAAGATCCTAGAAAGCAATAAAAAGGAGAAATACAAGTAAAGGAAGGTTGGATTCTAACATCCTCCCCCACTTAAGCTGTCGACGCCCTCGTCGACTTACAAGAGTTACAAAAGATGAAAGAAAAAGCTCCTATTCTAAACTTTGTAGTCTTCTCTACGCCTTTGGTTGATGGCAGTTGCTGGAGTCTTCTTGAATCTTGTTGTGTGTTGATAGGCTGTTGAGTCTTGTGAATCCAAGTCTTTCTTGTTTCTGGTTTCTGGCTCGGAGCGGCTTGGCATGAGCTTGTATCTTGTTTCTTGTTTCTGATGCGAGGGGGTATCTAAGATGTCTCCTTTCTGATTGGCTCCATCACTCGCATTGCCGAAAGGTATCAACCCTTCTCTTTTGTTTTTGTGGGAGTACCTGTACTTCGAACTAGGCAACCTTCTCCACCTGCTACAAGCAAGGAATTCAAGTGAGGCATCACAACTGCTTTGCTAGCGCGGAGGAACTCCAATCCAAGTACAAGGTTGAAGTCGTCCATGTTGACGGCAGTGAAGTTTATTTTTCCTTCCCAGTCTCCCAACTTTGCTTCCACCTGTTCTGCCACACCGAGAATCGGTTTGGCTTTGGAGTTGACGGATTTCATGCTACCGCCTCCTTTCTTGAGTAAAAACCCCAATCTTCGGGCTTCTTTTTCAGACACAAAGTTGTAAGAGGCGTCGGTGTCTACCATAGCTCGAGCATTCCTCCCGTTTACCACGAGGTCCACGTACATCATGTTTGTGGATTCCTCTCTTGTCTTTGGGGCCTCTTTCCCCATTGCAAACATCATGCAGACGGAACTCATTCTACGGGGTTCATCGTCCTCACTGCATGCTTCCTCTTCTGTCTCTTTTGGGGTTTCTGTTAGGTTATGATACATATGAACAACATAAATCATGCAGAAAAACCTTAATGCCAGGAATCATATTAATTGCACATAATCATATAATTAGTCTAGGATGCATACACTTTGTAGCGTGCCTTCCCTAGCTGCGCCCGAACCGAACAAAAACAAGTCTTTAGGACTCCAAGTGTCGTCCCTCCTTAGAAAGTCCACAGCACGTCCGGATCCGCCTTAAGCTTGACCAACTAGAATCGCCCTTAAGGTACTTAGAATTTTCAGCTAATATGTGGCAAGTGTTTGGCTGATTTTTGCTTGAAAATCTTACCTTTGAATACTTGAATTCTCTTCCATAAATTGTGAACCTAGGCACATATTTATAGAGTCATGGAAAGGGATTTAGAATCCTATTAGGATACCAATTAGTTTAATTAGAATCTCATTAAAACTCTATTAAACAAATGCTATCTATTAGGATTAGGATTTAATCATAGAACGAATTCCATTAGCTTTAGGATTCGTATTGAACACAAGAGTTGCACGAGCACGAGCACGAGCCGCACAGCCCGCGCAAGCCTTACGGCCCACGCGAGATGCACAGCCCGCAGCCCACGAGTTCGCGCGCGCCATGGCCTTGCTGGGCTTTAGGATTCCATTAGCTTTAGGATTCGTATTGAACACAAGAGTTGCACGAGCACGAGAACTAGCCGCACAGCCCGCGCAAGCCTTGCGGCCCACGCGAGATGCACAGCCCGCAGCCCACGAGTTCGCGCGCGCCATGGCCTTGCTGGGCTTGGCCTTGCGCTGGGCCTGGCGAGGCTTTGGCAGCGTTGTGTTGGGCGCTTGGCTTGCTGGATGCGGGCCTGGCTTCGTGCTGGGCCTTCGCCTAGCATGTCTCGTCCGATGCTAATGAAGGAAATAATGCCCTTGGTCCAAGTATGCATTCAATGATAAGTATAATAAATGCGGTTCAGTATTAATTAACAAGTTAATAATTCAGTGAGATCAAGTGAGCTGAATGCCTAGCTAGAGGCCGCTTCAGTTCAAGTGGAATTAATGATATTAATCCACAACTTACTCTTGACTGAACCCGCAGGGTCACACAAATAGTACGTAAACGGATCAAGTATTTAATGGCATTAAATACTCTATCTATGGATATTCGGAATCGACGGATCTTGGTTTCAGTGGGAGCTGAGATCGTCACAAGCAAGTGAATACTCCGGAAACGATGATATTGCCGGAAACGGAAATATGGATCGTATCGGAAATATAAATATTATCCAAGTCGTAGATGTTGCCGGAAACGGAAACATGGTACGTATCGGAAAATATTATTGGAAATGGAAATATTGCCGGAATCGGAAATATTGCCGGAAACAGAAATATTGTCAGAATCGGAAATATTATCGGAATCGGCAAATAGTTCCGGAAACGGAAATATTGAATATTTGTTCGAAATGGAAATTAATTCCGGAATAGGAAATATTAAATATTGTTCGTATCGGAAATGAATTCCGGAACCGGGAATTTAATCGGAAGCGTACCGTACGAATAAGCATCGGACGAGGCCTGCCGGACGAAGGCCCAGCGCGAAGCCAGGCCATCGCCCAGCAAGCAAGACGTGCGCCAACGCCCAGCCCAAGGCAGCGCCAGGCCCACCGCAAGGCAGGCCCATCGCGCCAAGGTGTGGCTGCGTAGCGTGGGCTGCGTGGGCTGAGCGCACGCGTGCGGGCGCCCTCGTGGCTCCGTGCGTGTGTGTGTTTGTGTCCATTCACAATTCCTAAATCTATTAGGATTTGGTGTATGATTAAATTCCTATTCCTAAAAGGATTATTTAATTAATTAGAGTCCTTGTAGGATTCTAAGTTTAATTAAATCGTATCCTACTAGGATTCCAATTCCCTTTCCAAACCTCTATAAATAAGGGCCTAGGGTCATAATTTATGGACATGGGATTGAAGTATTCTAAGGGTAAGTTTTGAAAGAAAAATAAGCCAAACACTTGCAAACACTTAACCGAATTTCCTAGTAACCTTAAGGGCGATTCTAGTTGGTCTAACTTGAGGCGGATCCGGACGTACTGTGGACTATCTACGGAGGGACGACATTTGGAGTCCTAAAGACTTGTTCTTGTTCGGTTCGGGCGCAGCTAGGGAGGGCACGCTACAAAGTGTATGCTCCTAAATTATGCTAAATGATTATGTGTAAATAATATGTTTCCTGGCATTAAGGTTTTTCCGCATGATTTATGTTTTGTCATATGTATCATAACCTATCAGTGGTATCACGAGCCTCTTATTATTTTCATAATCTAAATTGCATAAACATGGTTAAATATTACAAATTTGCAAGAATTAAAAGGGGTGATTAATTTTCGTAATTGTTAATTAATTGCAAATTGCGTTTATTTCATTATATGTACGCAGTTTTTCGGCAGTTTTTTCGTTACTCATCCAAATCGAGTGATTTTTGTGTCAATTCCGCATGTAAAAGAAATTCTAAAATTTTGACAAAAACAATGTTTTTCGGCCGAACCCAGAATTCTCAAATTCGAAGCCTAACTATGACTTTTCGGAGGTTTTAGGTTTTCGAACGCAAAAGTTTGTAAATTTAAAATGTTAAATTAAATATTTGCGATTCTTGTTGATAAATCTTGAATTTTTGATTGACCTACTGTATATGTTTAACAAGTTTGAATGCCTAGCTTTGTTAATTATGCAATCTAATTTGTAATTATAATTAATTTGTTGAAAATTCGAATAATTTAGAATTGATTTGATTTTCATAATTAATTAATAATTTAATTAGATACCTATGATTAAAAACCACCATAAAAATTGTTAATTTGTGTTAAATTTTAAATTTTTATGACCTAGACTTGAATCCATGTTAATCGGAAATTAATTAATTAATAAATTTTCGTTTTTTCGCCCTAAAATTATGAAATTAATATGATTTATTAATTTGTCATTAATTTTAAAAATAAAATTTTAATTTTTATGCGATTCTCTCATATAACTTGCACGCACAAAGCAATGGACGCTACGTGTTACCCTTAAGGGGTGTTGTATAGTGCGGGCATGCGACGACGAGCAAGGGAGCTCGTCACCCATGCGGTACGAATGCAGCAAGCAAGGCTATGGTGCACGAGCACAAGGCAGCAGCCCTGCCTTGTGTCGTGTGCTATGTGCGATGGGCGAGTGGGCAAGGGCGAGAGCAAGGCAGCGACAGTCGCGTGTGGGCAGCAGGCGAGCTGCGCCACGACGCAACTGCCGCACGAAACGTGCGAAGCCTCGCGCGCAGCGAGCGCAAGCTCGCGTGCGACGAACGCTCGCGCGCAGCGAGCGCAAGATCGCGTGCGTCAAGGGCAGGCGCGCGCAGCGAGCCAGAGGCCAAGCGTGCCTCGAGGCGCCTTGCGATGGTGTGCAGCGATGGATGCGACGCAGCACATAGACTGCGCGCACATGGCCAGCGATGGCTTCGTGCGTGTGGCCTATGGCTGTGCGTAGCGTGGTGATGTTGCGTACCTTGTGTTACGATTAAATCGTTTTAAAATTTTAATTTGAAATTTTCAGTTTATGTAATTTTAATTAATTTTAAAATTAATAATTTAAATTCTTTTCTTGGATTTTAATTTTGAATATTATAATTATAAAAAATTTCATTTATTCTAATTATTTTACTAAAATTAAAATCATGAATTAATTTAAACACGACTGAAAATAAATTAAATATGTTGATTCAATTATAAATTTATATGAGCTTTAAATTTTAATTAAATTTGTATGTTTCCGGTTAGACTAGAAATACATTTTTATGTTTAAAATTAGTAAAGCATATGAATTTATTGGTTTAAGTGGGAGCCCTTTTAGTCATAAACTCTTGATTAGGTCTACAAATCCTTAAGGTTAAAACAACTTGATTAGAATTAATAATGACTGAATAATTTGTAGATTATTGGTGCCCTTGATTAATTCCTGGAAATATTTATGTGATGCATAACGTGTTTTACTAACCAGCTATGTGGGCCATTCATGATAATGAATGGGTGAATGGTATATATTGTATATGTACTGTTTTGCAGGTTATAAAGTGACTAGTATGGCCCAAATAGGATAGAAAATATGGTCTGCGTACCATTAATTTGAATGTAATTGGTCTAAAGTACCAAAATTGTTTTTCAATTCAAATATGGTCTGCGTACCATCAAATAGTTGTAATTAGTTTAATTATAGCTTATCCTATTTGAAGAAAATGGCGCCTCCCACGGAGATTTTCAAGACGGACTTTGAAATTGAAGCTTCAAGATGAAGTCGGGCCATACTAGATCACATTTATCTTATGCATGCTTTAAGTTATTTATTGCTTTAAATATGTCTTAAATATGCATGAGATCAAAGCTTGATTATGTTGCATGATTAAGGATTTTAGTTCACTTAAAATCTAACCAACATAGTAAGAGCCTTAAGTTCCAAACTTAAAAATTGAGTTAAAAGGTGCCATGCCAAAATAACACTTACTTGGATATCCTTTACATCAATCTTAGTAATAGTTTTCCGCCATAGCGAGGTGTTACTTATCGATACTAAAGGGGTAAGGTACACAAATAATTGTGAGTACATGTTAGTTTTGGTGTAACTCAACGATATAAGTAAGGAGTCCTTTTATGTCGTGGCAAAATCGATAGGTTTACCTAATAAGCTCTTAGACGTACCTATCAACCAAGAGTAGTTTCTAGACTATAAGAAAAAGGCTTTTGGTTACCTAAAGTATTTTAGAATTGAGTCAAACATAATGTGCTTAATTCTTCAATGATTTTAGGGTCTTGGAATCATTTTATTCACCCCTGCCGGAACAATAAATTCGAACAAAATGCTAATAACTTGTTTAAATTGCATGATTGCTTTAATTTTCAAGTTATTACTCATGATAAATGTTTAGACTTTGCATGCTTCAATATATGTTTTAATTATTGTTTATAGTTAAATACTTTGCACTGCAATAAATCCTTTTAGAAAGGTAACAATAAATTTCCTCGATTGGTAGTGAATCTAAGAACGATTCACGGAAATAAGAGAAAATAAGCAATTTAAAATGTACGTTTCTTTTAGCGACTTTTATGGTTGTTTTCGAATATCAAAATCGAATGGCGAACCGATTGGTGCTTGTGGATTCAAAAAAATAGAATGTAGTTTTGAGATCATAAAGCATTAAGTTTAAACGCTCAGCTTTACCAATGGTTAACAACCTAATATCTTCGTCCATTTAATTCTCGAATGAGTCTAGTCCCTAGACATTCGAATAGATCGATGCTTAGAGAACTTTAGAAGCTTCTGGTAAGATCATCTAGTTGAAAAGAATGGTAAGAACTTTGTTAAAGTGACATTGGACATGTCTAAACAAAGTATAAAAGTCAACACTAAAGAATTCTATTCTTAAGGCTATTAGAAAGGGTACAAGAAATAGGAAAACAAGGAACAAATGGAAGAAGTTTACGATTCCGTTTCTACCTATAAGTTCATAGAGAAGTGTGTTAGGTTATGATACATATGACAATTCATAAATCATGCGGAAACAACCATTAAGCCAGGAATACATATTTTTTACACATAATCATTTAGCATAGTTTAGAAGCATACTCTTTGTTGTGTGCCTTCCCTAGCTGCGCCCGAACCGAACAAGAACAAGTCTTTAGGACTCCAAGTGTCGTCCCTCCGTAGATAGTCCACAGCACGTCCGGATCCGCCTTAAGATTGACCAACTAGAATCGCCCTTAAGGTACTAATAATTTCGGCACTTTTAGGCAAGGTATGTGACTGAATTTTTCTCTCAAAAACTCACTTTGAATACTTGAAAACTCGTTATAAATTGTGAACCCAGGCCACATATTTATAGGGGTATGGAAAGAGAATTGGAATCCTACTAGGATACAAATTAATTAAATTAGAATCCTAGTGAAACTCTTATTTAATTAATTTATCAAATAGGATTAGGAATTTAATCATTAAACGAATCCTGTACGTTTTAGGTTTCGTATGTGAACACAAACACACACGCACGCACAGCAGCCCACGAGGGGCGCCATGCGCGCGCGCGCACAGCCCGAGCAACGCAGCCCACGACTGCCGCAGCCTTGGGCGCGCGCTAGGCCTGCCTTGCGGTGGGCCTGGCGCAGCCTTGGGCTGGCGTGTTGTGGCGCGCGTTTCCCTTGCTGGACGTGGGCCTGGCTTCGTGCTGGGCCTTCGTCTAGCAAGCTCGTCCGATGCTAATTCGTACGACGCGCTTCCGATTAATTTTCCGATTCCGGAATTCATTTCCGATACGAACAATATTTAACATTTTCGATTCCGGAATTAATTTCCGTTTCGAACAAATATTTAATATTTCCGTTTCCGGAATTATTTTCCGATTCCGATAATATTTCCGATTCAGACAATATTTCCGTTTTCGGCAATATTTCCGATTCCGGCAATATTTCTATTTCCGATAATATTTTCCGATACGTACCATGTTTCCGTTTCCGGCAACATCTACGACTTGGATAATATTTATATTTCCGATACGATCCATATTTCCGTTTCCGGCAATATCATCGTTTCCGGAGTATTCATTTGCTTGCCTTTGACGATCTCAGCTCCCACTGGAACCAAGATCCGTCGATTCCGAATATCCATAGATGGATCGGAGTATTTAATGCCATTAAATACTTGATCCGTTCACGTACTATTTGTGTGACCCTACGGGTTCAGTCAAGAGTAAGCTGTGGATTAATATCAGTAATTCCACTTGAACTGAAGCGGCCTCTAGCCAGGCATTCAGCTCACTTGATCTCACTGAATTATTAACTTGTTAATTAATACTGAACCGCATTTATTAGACTTAACATTGAATGCATACTTGGACCAAGGGCATTATTTCCTTCAGTCTCCCACTTGTCCTTAGGGACAAGTGTGCATTTCCTAATTCCATTGTCGCTCAATGCTTGCTCTTGAACATAAGGTAAGAGTTGTCATCCTTATTATGTCCAGAGGTGTTCCTCGGTTTCAGAGTTCAACTGATCAAATAAACAGATAATCATAGCCTATGATTCATCCGAGCACGGCCATGCATTTCACAGTTTCTAGCTCTCCGAGTGGCCTTGTACAACTTTTAAGCATCTCATCCCGATTTATGGGAGGACAATCCCAATCTTGCGATCTTGAGATTAGACTTCGTTTGATAGGTGATTATCTGAGCGTTGCCTTTATAGCCTCCTTTTACGGTGCGACGGTTGGTCAACGTCAAAGCAACCAGTTCTCAAACAAGTAATCTCAAATCACTCAGGTATTGAGGATTTAGTGTCTAATAATTTTAATGAAATTTACTTATGACAGATTTTCATCTCTTACAGTAAAGTTTCATAGGTCTTGTCCGATACTAGTCTTCCCAAAGTAAGTATCTATGCAAATGATTATGACATTGCCATGTCCACATAGTTCAAGAAACAGAACTACTAGTCATCTTGCATTCTAATCGTCTAACGTTTTCTATGCGTCCAATTTTATAGAAAACTCCGACTAGGGACCATTTTCAACCTTTGACATTCAAGTTCACTTGATAGACATTTCTTAGTCACAGGACTGGTCCTGACAGTCTATCTTGAATATATCGTCAAATTTGAAGGGACTCATCATTTAATACTAAACCAAGATTAAATGGAATATGAAAATACATTTCATATATGATAAATGTTCAACCCCAATGTTTTATAACCATGGGCCTCAAACCCATCTTCTAAAACAATTCATGGAATTCAAAGCTATTCTTGATTTCCAGTGCTACAACGTGAGTGTTGCTTCTCACTTGTTGCATAGGTTTAGTTATCATGCTTTGCCAATCTTAATATCCTTTTCATCGAATGTTCTTCGAGATATGATGATAAGATCTTTTCGAGTTTGTTTATTATGTGATCTAGTCTTTCTTACTTCAATGGTGGTTTTACTCATTTTGCAATGAAGAATTATCAAGTTAGCAGACGTTTTTCTTGCTTCAAGAGTGGTTCTACGCATTTTTCAATGAAGAACCATCAAGCCAGCAGATAGGTGATCTACCCAAGTTCAGTGAAGAACTTTAAACAACCCTGTTTTATTGCTTCTTAGGCAATAATTACTTTTACTTCAACTGTATAGGTTGCTAGTGATGCTTTGTTTGGATTTACCTATCCAGGCAGTTCATAGATATGTGGAAGATTCTCCAACTATATCTTAGAACATAGAAATTATTATTTTAATTTCCCACGCAACAACTCATGGTCTCCAACCCATGTTGCCATTTTCAAAACACGATGCTCTATAGCTCGTCCTTATCAATGGTTAACTCCAAAGGGTCTTGCTTGATCCTTTGCCAGTGTTTATGCGTGTAGCATCAATATTTAGCATATCTTTATTTCCTTGAATCAAGAACTATTCCTATGTACCTTTTCAAGTACCATAAGTATTCTTGATCTCAATCTAGTTGATCTTTACTTAGATCAATAGAGATTGGTATATGTTCGTCATGGCTAAAGTCATACGATACATTTTTGGCGATCCTCATATTATATCATACATGATAAATTCTTTTGCAGAATAATTCCCAATTGAATTCTATTCATGTAACTTTAGCTTATCTAGTTTCAGTAGATACTAAATTCAGCTAAATTCTTTGACATATAATATAGGTTAAGAATCTTATTTAGATCCTTTGATGTTTAACTTAGTAAATGCTTATACATAGTTCAAACATCCTTTACTTAGATTTATTCACATGGGTCGAATATCTCCAATGGAGACTTTCGTGTTTGATTTAGTAAATGCCATTACTTAATCCAAAACAATATCATAAGATCTTTGTAAATAGATCTTAATACCCAGTATGTACTAAGTTTCGCCATGGTCCATCATTGATGAATAATTTCAAATCTAAGTCATTAGCATTTGAATGTTGTTTCACAATAGAGAGATATGTGTGTAATACACATAGGACCAATTAAGTTTTAAGTACTCCCACTAAACTTCTTATATATCTATAAGAATCATGTATATTTTATGAAACTAAAATGCTTATTATCTTCACTTAAAATACAGTTCCAATTCCCAATTGCTTGCTTAAATCTGTACTTAGATTTTATAAGCTAGCTTTCCTTTTCAAGCATTTATTTGGATCCACAAATTCTATGACATACCATGTACATATTATATTCCAACATTTGATTGAGGAATACGTTTTGTCATCCAATTGCCATATGTACCAATATGCAATCATTGCTTGAATTATAGACTTAAGCATTACGATTTTGCATGAGGTTTCAACACAATCCATGCCATGAATTTGCTTTTAACCTTTAGCAACTAATCTAGCTTTGTGTGTGAACACAATTCCATGTTTGATGGTTTTTATCCTTAAAACAAACTTGCAACCAATAGGTGTGAAACTATTCTTGCAAATTAACAAAATTTCAATTTTGTCATCAAAACATTGAGTATGTTTTATGGCCTTTAACCAATTAAACATATAGTCTATATATGGCCTCTAACCATTTTAGGGAATCTGGGTTTCGTCATAGCTTTCTTACAAGTCACAAACTCATTAATCTACATGATAATAGTTTGACTGCAAGTTGTAGGTTTCTTCACTATCTAATAGAAGAATCTCATAGTTTCATTGACCAGAACTCTATGTTTCTTTACTATCTAATAGAAGAATCTCATAGTTCCAGTGACTTGAACTCTATGCCTACTTGGGTATAGAACATCAAACAATAGAATATCAACAGGCACTTTGAGAGTCCTTTGAATATTCTATTCTCCTTGAAGCACTTGTAAAGTCTTCTAAGAGATGTCTATTCTTTAAAGCCACTTCTAAAGTCCTTAAAGAATAAGTTCGGATTTTCTGAAGCACTTCGAAAAGCCTCCGGAATGTCCGTTTATGTTTGTTGTTCGCCTCGAAGACTTTCGAGGTCTATTTTCTCCCACTTGTCATTTTGGAAACGAATCTCCAAAAGGACATTATTTCGAGCAAACAAACATTATGTTCTCAAAAATTCGTGGTAGAAACAATACCCTTGTGTCTCATTTGAATAAATCACAATGAAACATATATCTAGACTTGGGCCTTAGTTTGTTGAATAACAAACACTAAGCTCCCACTGAGTTTAGCAACTCTTTAGATATATATAATTGAAAAGATATCCTGAAATTACTTTTCAATAGCTTTGACGAATTTGGTTTAGTTTGGTGGTAGTTGAGCATTTTGTTTTAGAAATTATAGGAAAAGTCTTTATGATTCATCATTGATCGAATCAAGTACTAATTGACTTCGATTATTCCAACTACGATATGCCATATCTTATGGACCTAGATTGTGAAATTACAACACACAATCATTGATGATCATATTTGGTCTCAAGTAATCATCAACATGATCTAACCTAGATGTTTATGATTTCTTGCCAAGTGGATTTTATACTTCTGAATCTTGGAACTACCCAAACAGATTCAACTTATATCATATTTGAGTCAATAAACCTATATTCACTCAAATCCATGTGAAATAATAAAGTCATAAAATCTTTCTTTAGCTTTGAACTCTATCGTCTAGGCGTTCTAACAATAGTTCATATCTTTTGTTACTTTCAACAAGTAAGACTAGCTTGTCTTAAGTTGATCTAGAAATCAACCAACTTTCAAAAGTCCATTAAAATAGAGCTTTTGAATGTTAACTTGTTGATATGGTCTAAGCAACAATGCCAAAGATTAGTGGAACTCAAATCAAGGGGTTGATTTGAACCTAGTAAAGTTCTTTAAAGAGTTGTTTGTTTTAATCAAGCATATTGACTCATTCCGTAAATGACCATTTCATTCAAATAAACAAACAAACAAGCATTGTTTTTGTTCTTCTGAATGTGAGTCTTTCTGTGTTTGAAGCAGAAATTTAGGTATGCTGGTTATGGAACAAAATAGCCATTTAGTTCCAGCCTTTGAAAGGACTTAAAACAAACTAGATGACCCTACAACTAATGTAGCATTGCCATGCTTCATTTCCCACTTGTAGGTCATTAGTGTATCCTAGCTTCCATTGTTTGAGTTATTACCGAAGTAAGAACCTCAAGCGGTATATGATACCAAGGAAGTTTGATTGCTAGGTCACTTCTCTTTAAACATAAATTTATAGTTAGAAACGGAATCGTAAATTCCTTTCATTTGTTCCTCGTTTTCCTATTTCTTGTACCCTTTCTTATAGTCTTAAGAATTGAATTCTTTAGTGTTGACTTTTATACTTTGTTAGACATGTCCAATGTCACCAACAAGGTTCTTTACCATTTTAATTTATGTTGAATATTTTGTTTCAACTAGATGATCTTACCAGAAGCTTCTAAAGTTCTCTAAGCATCGATCTATTCGAATGTCTAGGGACTAGACTCATTCGAGAATTAAATGGACAAAGATATTAGGTTGTTTAACCATTGGTAAAGCTGAGCGTATTAAACTCAATGCTTTATGATCTCAAAACTACATTGTATTTTGAATTCACAAGCACCAATTGGTTTGCCATTCGATTTTGATATTCGAAAACAACCATAAAAGTCGCTAAAAGAAACGTACATTTTAAATTGCTCACTTTCTCTCATTTCCGTGAATCGTTCTTGGATTCACTACCAATCGAGGAAATTTACTGTTACCTTTCTAAAAGGATTTATTGCAGTGCAAGATATTTAATTATAAACAATAATTAAAACATACATTGAAGCATGCAAAGTCTAAACATTTATCATGAATAATAACTTGAAAATCAAAGCAATCATGCAATTTCAACAAGTTATTAGCATTTTATTCGAATTTATTGTTCCGGTAGGTGTGAATAAAATGATTCCAAGATCCTAAAATCATTGAAGAACTAAGCACAGTTTGTCGACTTAATCCTAAAACATCTTAGGTAAGCAAAAGCCTTTTGCTAATAGTCTAGAAACTACTCTTGGTTGATAGGTACGTCTAAGAACTTATTAGGTAAACCTATCGATTTTGCCACGACATAAAAGGACTCCTTACTTATATCGTTGAGTTTCACCAAAACTAACATGTACTCACAATTATTTTTGTATCTTGCCCCTTTAGGACCAATAAGTAACACCTCGCTGAGCGAAAACTATTACTAGATTGATGTAAAGGATATCCAAGCAAGTGTATATTTTGGCATGGCACCTTTTAACTCAATTTTTAAGTTTGGAACTTAAGGCTCTTACTATGTTGGTTAGATTTTAAGTGAACTAAAAATCCTTAATCATGCAACATAATCAAGCTTTTGATCTCATGCATTTTAAGACATATTTAAAAGCAATAAATAACTTAAAACATGCATAAGATAAGTGTGATCTAGTATGGCCCGACTTCATCTTGAAGCTTTAACTTCAAAGTCCGTCTTGAAAATCTCCGTGGGAGGCACCATTTTCTTCAAATAGGATAAGCTATAATTAAAACTAATTACAACTATTTGATGGTACGCAGACCATATTTGAATTGAAAAACGACTTTGGTACTTTAGACCAATTACATTCAAATTAATGGTACGCAGACCATATTTTCTATCCTATTTGGGCCATACTAGTCACTTCATAACCTGCAAAACAGTACATATACAATATATACCATTCACCCATTCATTATCATGAATGGCCCACATAGCTGGTTAGTAAAACACATTATGCATCACGTAAACATTTGCAGCAATTAATCAAGGGCACCAATAATCTACCAATTATTCAGTCCTTATTAATTCTAATCAAGTTGTTTTAACCTTAAGGTTTTGTAGACCTAATCAAGAGTTTATGACTAAAAGGGCTCCCACTTAAACCAATAAATTCACATGCTTTACTAATTTTAAACATAAAAATGTATTTCTAGTCTAACCGGAAACATACAAATTTAATTAAAATTTAAAGCTCATATAAATTTATAATTGAATCCACAAAGTTTAATTTAATTTCAGTCGTATTTAAATTAATTCATGATTTTAATTTTAGTAAAATAATTAGAATAAATAAAATTTATTATAATTAGAATATTCAAAATTAAAATCCAAGAAAATAATTTAAATTATTAATTTTAAAATTAATTAAAATTACGTAAACTGAAAATTTCAAATTAAAATTTCAAAACGATCTAATCGTAACGCAACAACCTTACGCATCGCACGCCCATGGGCCACACGCACACAGCCATCGCTGGCCATGTGCGCGCAGCCCATGCGCTGCGTCGCATAGATGCTGCTTCTACCCTTCGCAAGCCATCGCGCGAGCTGGTGCTCGCTACGCGCGCGCCAACGCTCGATGCACGCGAGCCATCGCTCGCTGCGTTCGCTCGCTGGTGCTCGCTGCACGCGGGCCAGCGCTCGCTTCGTGCGCTCGCCAGCGCATGCTGTGCGCGCTCGCTAGCGCTCGCTTGGTGCGAGCCAGCGCTCGCTGCGCGCGGCATCGACGCTGGGCGCAGCACTCGTGGCACGCGAGCTTGCGCTCGCTGCGCGCGAGGCTGCGCGCGCTTGCGCGAGGCAGTGCGCGTTGTGGCGCAGCTCGCTTGCTTCCCACACGCGACTGCCGTGCCTTGCCTTCGCCCATGCCCATTCGTCCATTGCTCATAGCCCACGACACAAGGCAGGGCTGCTGCCTTGTGCTCGTGCACCATGCCCTTGCTCATTGCATTCGTGCCGCATGGGCGTCGAGCTCCCTTCCTCGTCGTCACATGCCCGCACTATACAACACCCCTTAAGGGTAACACTTAGCGTCCATTGCTTTGTGCGTGCAAGTTATATGAACGAATCGCATAAAATTTAAAAAATTTATACTTAAAATTAATGACAAATTAATAAATAATATTAATTTCATAATTTTAGGGCGAAAAATCGAAAATTTATTATTCAATTGATTTCCGATTAACATGGATTCAAGTCTAGGTCATAAAAATTTAAAATTTATCATAAATTTACAATTTTTATGGTGGTTTTTAATCATAGGTATCTAATTAAATTATAATTAATTATGAAAATCAAATTAATTCTAAATTATTCTAATTTTCAACAAATTAATCATAATTACAAATTAGATTGCATAATTAACAAGGCTAGGCATTCAAACTTGTTAAACATATACAGTAGGTCAATCAAAAATTCAAGATTTACCAACAAGAATTGCAAATATTTAATTTAACATCTTAAATTTACGAAATTTTGCATTCGAAAAACTAAAACCTTCGAAAAGTCATAGTTAGGCTTCGAATTTGAGAATTCTGGGTTCGGCCGAAAATACTAATTTTTGTCAAAATTTTAGAATGCCTTTTACATGCGGAATTGACACAAAAATCACTCATTTTGGATGAGTAACGAAGAAACTGCCGAAAAACTGCGTATGTATAATTAAATAAACGCAATTTGCAATTAATTAACAATTACGAAAATTAATCACCCCTTTTAATTCTTGCAAATTTGTAATATTTAATCATGTTTATGCAATTTAGATTATGAAAATAATAAGAGGCTCGTGATACCACTGTTAGGTTATGATACATATGACAATTCATAAATCATGCGGAAACAACCATTAAGCCAGGAATACATATTATTTACACATAATCATTTAGCATAGTTTAGAAGCATACTCTTTGTTGCGTGCCTTCCCTAGCTGCGCCCGAACCGAACAAGAACAAGTCTTTAGGACTCCAAGTGTCGTCCCTCCGTAGATAGTCCACAGCACGTCCGGATCCGCCTTAAGATTGACCAACTAGAATCGCCCTTAAGGTACTAATAATTTCGGCACTTTTAGGAAAGGTATGTGACTGAATTTTTCTCTCAAAAACTCACTTTGAATACTTGAAAACTCGTTATAAATTGTGAACCCAGGCCACATATTTATAGGGGTATGGAAAGAGAATTGGAATCCTACTAGCTAGGATACGAATTAATTAAATTAGAATCCTAGTGAAACTCTTATTTAATTAATTTATCAAATAGGATTAGGAATTTAATCATTAAACGAATCCTGTACGTTTTAGGTTTCGTATGTGAACACAAACACACACGCACGCACAGCAGCCCACGAGGGGCGCCATGCGGGCGCGCGCACAGCCCGAGCAACGCAACCCACGACTGCCGCAGCCTTGGGCGCGCGCTGGGCCTGGCGCAGCCTTGTGCTGGCGTGTTGTGGCGCGCGTTTCCCTTGCTGGACGTGGGCCTGGCTTCGTGCTGGGCCTTCGTCTAGCAAGCTCGTCCGATGCTAATTCGTACGACGCGCTTCCGATTAATTTTCCGATTCCGGAATTCATTTCCGATACGAACAATATTTAACATTTCCGATTCCGGAATTAATTTCCGTTTCGAACAAATATTTAATATTTCCGTTTCCGGAATTATTTTCCGATTCCGATAATATTTCCGATTCAGACAATATTTCCGTTTCCGGCAATATTTCCGATTCCGGCAATATTTCTATTTCCGATAATATTTTCCGATACGTACCATGTTTCCGTTTCCGGCAACATCTACGACTTGGATAATATTTATATTTCCGATACGATCCATATTTCCGTTTCCGGCAATATCATCGTTTCCGGAGTATTCATTTGCTTGCCTTTGACGATCTCAGCTCCCACTGGAACCAAGATCCGTCGATTCCGAATATCCATAGATGGAGTATTTAATGCCATTAAATACTTGATCCTTTTACGTACTATTTGTGTGACCCTACGGGTTCAGTCAAGAGTAAGCTGTGGATTAATATCATTAATTCCACTTGAACTGAAGCGGCCTCTAGCCAGGCATTCAGCTCACTTGATCTCACTGAATTATTAACTTGTTAATTAATACTGAACCGCATTTATTAGACTTAACATTGAATGCATACTTGGACCAAGGGCATTATTTCCTTCAAAGTGTCCTAGCAATCAAACTTCCTTGGTATGATATACCGTTTGAGGTTCTTACTTCGGTAATAACTCAAACAATGGAAGCTAGGATACACTAATGGCCTACAAGTGGGAAATGAAGCATGGAAATGCTACATTAGTTGTAGGGTCATCTAGTTTGTTTTAAAGTCCTTTCAAAGGCTGGAACTTAATGGCTATTTTGTTCCATAATCAGCATACCTAAATTTCTGTTTTCAAACACAGAAAGACTCACATTCAAGAAAAACAAAAACAATGTTTGTTTGTTTATTTGAATGAAATGGTCAATTACGGGTTGAGTCAATATGCTTGATTAAAACAAACAACTCTTTAACAATAAAAACTTTACTAGGTTCAAATCAATCTCTTGATTTGAGTTCCACAAATCTTTGGCATTGTTACTTAGACCATATCAACAAGTTAACATTCAAAAGCTCTATTTTAATGGACTTTTGAAAGTTGGTTGATTTCTAGATCAAATTAAGACAAGCTAGTCTTACTTGTTGAAAGTAACAAAGAATATGAACTATTGTTAGAATGCCTAGACAATATAGTTCAAAGCTAAAGAACGATTTTATGACTTTATTATTTCACATGGATTTGAGTGAATATAGGTTCGTTCACTTAAATGTGACATAAGTTTGAATCTGTTTGGCTAGTTTAAAGATTCAGAAGTATAAATCCCACTTGGAAAGAAATCATAAAGATCTAGGTTAGATCATGTTGATGATTACTTAAGTCAAGAATGATCATCAATGATTGTGTGTAGTAAAATTCACAATCTACTCCATAAGATATGGCATATCTAAGTTGGAATGATCGAAGTCGATTAGTAATTGATTCGATCAATGATGGATCATAAAGACTTTTCCTATAATTTATAAAACAAAATTCTCAACTACCACCAAACTAAACCAAATTCGTCAAAGCTATTGAAAAGTAATTTCAAGATATCTTTTCGATAATATATATCTAAAGAGTTGCCAAACTCAGTGGGAGCTTAGTGTTTGCTTTTCGACAAACTAAGGCCCAAGTATAGATATATGTTTCATTGTGATTTATTCAAATTAGACACAAGGGTATTGTTTCTACCACGAATTTTTGAGAACATAATGTTTGTTTGCTCGAAATAATGTCCTTTTGGAGATTCGTTTCCAAAATGACAAGTGGGAGAAAATAGACCTCGAAAGTCTTCGAGGCGAACAACAAACATAAACGGACATTCCGGAGGCTTTTCGAAGTTCTTTAGAAAATCCGAACACGTATTCTTTAAGGACTTTAGAAGTGGCTTTAAAGAATAGACATCTCTTCAAGGAGAACAGAATATTCAAAGGACTTTCAAGTGGCTATTGATATTCTATTTGTTTGATGTTCTATACCCAAGTAGGCATGGAGTTAAAGTCATTCAAACTATGAGATTCTTCTATTAGATAGTGAAGAATCATGGAGTTCAAATCACTGAAGCTATGCGATTCTTCTATTAGATAGTGAAGAAACCTACAACTTGCAGTCAAACTATTATCATGTAGATTAATGAGTTTTTGACTAGCAAGAAAGCTATGACGAAATATAGATTCCCTAAAATGGTTAGAGGCCATATATAGACTCAAATGTTTTAATTGGTTAAAGGCCATAAAAACATACTCAATGTTTTGATGACAAAATTGAAATTTTGTTGATTTGCAAGAATAGTTTCATACCTATTGATTGCAAGTTTGTTTTAAGGATAAAAACCATCAAACATGGAATTGTGTTCACACACAAAGCTAGATTAGTTGCTAAAGGTTACAAGCAAATTCACGACGTAGATTGTGTTGAAGCCTCATGCAAAATCGTAATGCTTAAGTCTATAATTCAAGCAATGATTGCATATAGGTACATATGGCAATTGGATGACAAAACGTATTCCTCAATCAAATGTTGGAAGAAAACTATGTACATGGCATGTCATAGGATTTGTGGATCCAAATAAATGCTTGAAAAGGAATGCTAGCTTATGAAATCTAAGTACAGATTTAAGCAAGCAATTGGGAATTGGAACTGTTTTTTAGTGAAGCTAATAAACATTTTAGTTTCATAAAATATACATGATTCTTATAGATGTATAAGAAGTTTAGTGGGAGTACATAAAAACTTAATTGGTCCTATGTGTATCACACACATATCTCTCTATTGTGAAATAACATTCAAATGCTAATGACTTAGATTTGAAATTATTCATCAATGATGGACCAAGGCGAAACTTAGTACATACTGGGTATTAAGATCTATTTACAAAGATCTTATATTAATGTTTTGTATTAAGTAATGGCATTTACTACATCAAACACGAAAGACTCCATTGGAGATATTCGACCCATGAGAATAAATCTAAGTAAAGAATGTTTGAACTATGTATAAGCATTTACTAAGTTAAACGTCAAAGGATCTAAGTAAGATTCTTAACCTATATTATATGTCAAAGAATTTAGCTGGATTTAGTATCTACTGAAACTAGATGAGCTAAAGTTACATGAATAGAATTCAATTGGGAATTATTCTGCAAAAGAATTTATCATGTATGATATAATATGAGGACCGCCAAAAACGTATCGTATGACTTTAGGCATGACGAACATATACCAATCTCTATTGATCTAAGTGAAGATCAACTAGATTGAGGTCAAGAATACTTATGGTACTTGAAAAAGTACATAGGAATAGTTCTTGATTCAAGGAAATAAAGATATTCTAAATATTGATGCTACACGCATAAATACTGGCAAAGGATCAAGCAAGACCCTTTGGAGTTAACCATTGATAAGGACGAGCTATAGAGCATCGTGTTTAGAAATGGCAACATGGATTGGAGACCATGAGTTGTTGCGTGGGATATTAAAATATTAATATTCTAAGATACAGCTGCAAAGTATTCCACATATCTGTGAACTGCTTGGATAAGTAATTCCAAACAAAGCATCACTAGCAACCTATAAAGTTGAAGTAAAAGTACTTATTGCCTAAGAAGCAATAAAACAGGGTTGTTTATGTTAAAGAGTTCTTCACTGAACTTGGGTAGATCACATGTCTGCTGGCTTGATGGTTCTTCATTGAAAAATGCGTAGAACCACTCTTGAAGCAATAAAAGACTAGATCACAAAATAAACATACTCAAAAGATCTTTTCATCTATCTCGAAGAACATTCGATGAAAAGGATATTAAGATTGGCAAAGCACGATAACTAAACCTATGCAACAAGTGAGAAACAACACTCACATTGTGGCACTGGAAATCAAGCATAGCTTTGAATTCCATGAATTGTTTTAAAGATGGGTTTGAAGCCCATGGTTGTAAAACATTGGGGTTGAACATTTATCATATATGAAATGTATTTTCATATTCCATTTAATCTTAGTTTAGTATTAAATGATGAGTCCCTTCAATTTGACGATATATTCAAGATAGACTGCTAGGAGCAGTCCTGTGACTAAGAAATGTCTATCAAGTGAACTTGAATGTCAAAGGTTGAAAATGGTCCCTGGTCGGAGTTTTCTATAAAAATGGACGCATAGAAAACGTTAGACGACTAGAATGCAAGATGACTAGTAGTTCCGTTTCTTGAACTATGTGGACATGGCAATGTCATAATCATTTGCGTAGATACTTACTTCGGGAAGACTAGTATCGGACATACCTATGAAACTTTACTGTAAGAGATGAAAATCTGTCATAAGTAAATTTCATTAAAATTATTAGACACTAAATCCTCAATACCTGAGTGATTTGAGATTACTTGTTTGAGAACTGGTTGCTTTGATGTTGACCAACCGTCGCACCGTAAAAGGAGGCTATAAAGGCAACGCTCAGGTAATCACCTATCAAACGAAGTCTAATCTCAAGATCGCAAGATTGGGATTGTCCTCCCATAAATCGGGATGAGATGCTAAAAGTTGTACAAGGCCACTCGGAGAGCTAGAAACTGTAAAATGCATGGCCGTGCTCGGATGAATCATAGGCTATGATTATCTGTTTATTTGATCAATTGAACTCTGAAACCGAGAAACACCTTTGGACATAATAAGGATGACAACTCTTACCTTATGTTCAAGAGCAAGCATCGAGCGACAAAGGAATTAGGAAATGCACACTTGTCCCTAAGGACAAGTGGGAGACTGAAGGAAATAATGCCCTTGGTCCAAGTATTCATTCAATGATAAGTCTAATAAATGCGGTTCAGTATTAATTAACAAGTTAATAATTCAGTGAGATCAAGTGAGCTGAATGCCTAGCTAGAGGCTGCTTCAGTTCAAGTGGAATTAATGATATTAATCCACAGCTTACTCTTGACTAAACCCGTAGGGTCACACAAATAGTACGTAAACGGATCAAGTATTTAATGGCATTAAATACTCTATCTATGGATATTCGGAATCGACGGATCTTGGTTTCAGTGGGAGCTGAGATCGTCACAAGCAAGTGAATACTCCGGAAACGATGATATTGCCGGAAACGGAAATATGGATCGTATCGGAAATATAAATATTATCCAAGTCGTAGATGTTGCCGGAAACGGAAACATGGTACGTATCGGAAAATATTATTGGAAATGGAAATATTGCAGGAATCGGAAATATTGCCGGAAACGGAAATATTGTCAGAATCGGAAATATTATCGGAATCGGAAAATAGTTCCGGAAACGGAAATATTAAATATTTGTTCGAAACGGAAATTAATTCCGGAATCGGAAATATTAAATATTGTTCGTATCGGAAATGAATTCCGGAACCGAGAATTTAATCGGAAGCGTATCGTACGAATAAGCATCGGACGAGGCCTGCCGGACGAAGGCCCAGCACGAAGCCAGGCCATCGCCCAGCAAGCAAGACGCGCGCCAACGCCCAGCCCAAGGCAGCGCCAGGCCCACCGCAAGGTGTGCCTGCGAAGCGTGGGCTGCGTGGGCCGAGCGCACGCGTGCGGGCGCCCTCGTGGCTCCGTGCGTGTGTGTGTTTGTGTCCATGCACAATTTCTAAATCTATTAGGATTTGGTGTAGGATTAAATTCCTATTCCTAAAAGGATTATTTAATTAATTAGAGTCCTTGTAGGATTCTAAGTTTAATTAAATCGTATCCTACTAGGATTCCAATTCCCTTTCCAAACCTCTATAAATAAGGGCCTAGGGTCATAATTTATGGACATGGGATTGAAGTATTCTAAGGGTAAGTTTTGAAATAAAAATAAGCCAAACACTTGCAAACACTTAACCGAATTTCCTAGAAACCTTAAGGGCGATTCTAGTTGGTCTAACTTGAGGCGGATCCGGACGTACTGTGGACTATCTACGGAGGGACGACATTTGGAGTCCTAAAGACTTGTTCTTGTTCGGTTCGGGCGCAGCTAGGGAGGGCACGCTACAAAGTGTATGCTCCTAAATTATGCTAAATGATTATGTGTAAATAATATGTTTCCTGGCATTAAGGTTTTTCCGCATGATTTATGTTTTGTCATGTGTATCATAACCTATCAGGTAATTCGTACGATGCGCTTCCGATTAAATTCCCGATTCTGGAATTCATTTCCGATACGAACAATATTTAACATTTTCGATTCCGGAATTAATTTCCGTTTCGAACAAATATTTAATATTTCCGTTTCCGGGATTATTTTCCGATTCCAATAATATTTCCGATTCTGACAATATTTCCGTTTCCGGCAATATTTCAGATTCCGACAATATTTCCATTTCCGATAATATTTTCCGATACGTACCATGTTTCCGTTTCCGGCAACATCTACGACTTGGATAATATTTATATTTCCGATACGATCCATATTTCCGTTTTCGGCAATATCATCGTTTCCGGAGTATTCATTGTTTGCCTTTGACGATCTTAGCTCCCACTGAAACCAAGATCCGTCGATTCCGAATATCCATAGATGGAGTATTTAATGCCATTAAATACTTGATCCGTTTACGTACTATTTGTGTGACCTTACGGGTTCAGTCAAGAGTAAGCTGTGGATTAATATCATTAATTCCACTTGAACTGAAGCTTTGAAATAAAGTCATAAAACCTTTCTTTAGCTTTGAATTCTATTGTCTAGGCGTTCTTACAATAGTTCATATCTTTTGTTACTTTCAACATGTAAGACTAACTCGTCTTGAATGATCTAGAAATCAATCAACTTTCAAAAGTCCATCAAAATAGAGCTTTAGAACGTTAACTTGTTGATATGGTCTAAGCAACAATGTCAAAGATTAGTGGAACTCAAATCAAGAGATTGATTTGAACCTAATGAAGCATATTGACTCAACCCGTAAATGACAATTTTCATTCAAATAAACAAACAAACAAGCATTGTTTTTGTTCTTCTGAATGTGAGTCTTTCTGTGTTTGAAAACAGAAATTTAGGTATATATGCTGATTGTGGAACGAAATAGCCATTAAGTTCCAGCCTTGAAAGGACTTAAAACAAACTAGATGACACTACAACTAATGTAGCATTGCCATGCTTCATTTACCACTTGTAGGTCATTAGTGTTGCCTAACTTCCATTGTTTGAGTTATTACCGAAGTATAAACCTCAAGCGGTATATGATACCAAGGAAGTTTGATTGCTAGGACACTTTTCTTTAAACATAAACTTATAGGTAGAAACAGAATCGTAAATTCCTTTCATTTGTTCCTTGTTTTCCTATTTCTTGTACTTTTTCTAATAGCCTTAAGAATTGAATTCTCTAGTGTTGACTTTTATACTTTGTTAGACATGTCTAATGTCACTCAAACAAAGTTCTTACCATTTTATTTATGTTAAATATTTTGCTTCAACTAGATGATCTTACCAGAAGCTTCTAAAGTTCTCTGACCATCGATCTATTCGAATGTCTAGGGACTAGACCCATTCGAGAACTAAATGGACAAAGATATAAAGTTGTTAACCATTGGTAAAGCTGAGTGTTTAAACTCAATGCTTTATGATCTCAAAACTACATTGTAATTTGAATTCACAAGCACCAATCGGTTTGCCATTCGACTTTGATATTCGAAAACAACCATAAAAGTCACTATAAGAAACGTACATTTAAATTGCTCACTTTCTCTCATTTCCGTGAATCGTTCTTGGATTCACTACCAATCGAGGAAATTTACTGTTACCTTACTAAAAGTATTTACTGCAGTGCAAGATATTTAATTATAAACAATAATTAAAACATACATTGAAGCATGCAAAGCCTAAATATTTATCATGAGTAATAACTTGAAAATTAAAGCATTCATGCAATTTTAACAAGTCATTAGCATTTTATTCGAATTTATTGTTCCGGCAGGTGTGAATAAAATGATTCCAAGATCCTTAAATCATTGAAGAATTAAGCACATTATGTATTTTGACTCAATTCTAAAATATTTTAGGTAAGCAAAAGCCTTTTGCTAATAGTCTAGAAACTACTCTTGGTTGATAGGTACGTCTAAGAACTTATTAGGTAAACCTATCGAATTTGCCATGACATAAAAGGACTCCTTACTTATATCGTTGAGTTTCACCAAAACTAACATGTAATCACAATTATTTGTGTACCTTACCCCTTTATAATCAATAAGTAACACCTCGCTATGGCGGAAAACTATTACTAAGATTGATGTAAAGGTTATCCAAGTAAGTGTTATTTTGGCATGGCACCTTTTAACTCAATTTTTAAGTTTGGAACTTAAGGCTCTTACTATGTTGGTTAGATTTTAAGTGAACTAAAATCCTTAATCATGCAACATAATCAAGCCACAATCTCATGCATAATTAAGACAAATTTTTAAGAGTAATAAATAACTTAAAGCATGCATAAGATAAATGTGATCTAGTTTGGCCCGACTTCATCTTGAAGCTTCAACTTCAAAGTCCATCTTGAAAATGGATTGGAAACTCCCTCTTGAATTTCACCGTGGGTGGCGCCATTTTCTTCAAATAGGATCAGCTATAATTAAACTAATTACAACTATTTGATGGTACGCAGACCATATTTAAAAGCAATAAAATTTGGTACTTTAGACCAATATTACATTCAAATTAATGGTACGCATACCATATTTTCTATCCTATTTGGGCGATACTAGTCACTTTCAATAATCTGCAAAACAGTACATATACAATATATACCATTCACCCATTCATTATCATGAATGGCCCACATAGCTGGTTAGTAAAACACATTGTAATGCATCACATAAATATTTGCAGCAATTAATCAAGGGCACCAATAATCTACCAATTATTCAGTCATTATTAATTCTAATCAAGTTGTTTTAACCTTAAAGGATTTGTAGACCTAATCAAGAGTTTATGACTAAAAATGCTCCCACTTAAACCAATAACTTTATATGCTTTACTAATTTTAAACATAAAAATGTATTTCTAGTCTAACCGGAAACATACAAGTTTAATTAAAATTTAAAGCTCATATAAAATTATAATCGAATCCATTTATTTAATTTATTTTCAGTTGAATTAAATGAATTTAAATTAATTCAAGGTTTTAATTTTAGTAAAATAATTAGTATAAATTAAAATTTATAATTATTATAATATTCAAAATTAAAATCCGAGAAAACAATTTAAATTATTAATTTTAAAGTTAATTAAAATTATTTCGGAACTGAAAATTTCAAATTAAAATCAAAGCGACTCAAGCGTAACACGACGAGGCACTTGGGCTTGCGCCCAAGCCCCGTCGAGTGCACGAGGCATCAATGCCCCTCGACTGATCGCATAGCCATGGCACAAGCAGCAGCAGCCACGCGCAAACGCAGCAAGCCAAGCCACGCTTGCGCGCAGCATGCTCGCTCGCTTCGCATCAGCTACCGAAGGGGTGCATCGCTCGCTGGGCGCGAGCAATCGGTCGATGGCGAGGCAACGCTCGGTTGTGCGCGGAGCAGCGCTCGCTGGGCGACCCAGCTCTCGCTCTCCCACGCGCGCGCCTTGTCTTGTTGTGCCACGCCCCATCGCCCATCGCCCATCGCCCATGCACACATCACACACGCCCACGCAGCATTGCCTCGCGCGCGCGCCATGCTTGGTTGCTCGCTGCATTCGTACCGCACGGGTGACGAGCTCCCTTGCTCGTCGTCGCGTCCCCGCACTATACAACACCCCTTAAGGGTAACACGTAGCGTCCTTTGCTTTGTGCGTGCAACTTTTATGAGCGAATTTTATAAAAATTAAAACTTTTAATTTAAAATCAATGACAAATTAATAAATCATATTAATTTCATAATTTTAGGGCGAAAAATCGAAAATTTATTAATCAATTAATTTTTGATTAACATGGATTCAAATCTAGGTCATAAAAATTTTAAATTTATCACAAATTAACAATTTTATGGTGGTTTTTAATCATGGATACCTAATTAAATTGTCAATTAATTATGAAAATCAAATCAGATTCTAAATTATTCGAATTTCAACAAATTAATTACAATTACAAATTAGGTTGTATAATTAACAAGCTTAGGCATTCAAAATTGTTAAACATATACAGTAGGTCAACCAAAGATTCAAGATTTAACAACAAGGATTGCAAATATTTAATTTAACATCTTAAAATTACAAACTTTTGCGTTCGAAAAACTAAAACCTCCGAAAAGTCATAGTTGGCTTCGAATTTGGGAATTTAGGGTTCGGCCGAAAAAGAATATTTTTGTCAAAGTTTTAGAATGCCTTTTACATGCGGAATTGACACAAAAATCACTCGATTTGGTTGAGTAACGAATAAACTGCCGAAAAACTGCGTACATATAATTAAATAAACGCAATTTGCAATTAATTAACAATTACAATAAATTAAACACCCCTTTTAATTCTTTGCAAATTTGTAAAATTTAACCATGTTAATCAATAATAGATCATGCAATTAATAAGAGGCTCGTGATACCACTGTTAGGTTATGATACATATGAACAACATAAATCATGCGGAAAAACCTTAATGTCAGGAATCATATTAATTGCACATAATCATATAATTAGTCTAGGATGCATACACTTTGTAGTGTGCCTTCCCTAGCTGCGCCCGAACGATCCATATTTCCGTTTCCGGCAATATCATCGTTTCCGGAGTATTCATTGTTTGCCTTTGACGATCTTAGCTCCCACTGGAACCAAGTGTTAGGTTATGATACATATGACAATTCATAAATCATGCGGAAAAAACCATAAACCCAGGAAAACATATTATTTACACATAATCATTTAGCATAGATTAGATGCATACTCTTTGTTGCGTGCCTTCCCTAGCTGCGCCCGAACCGAACAAGAACAAGTCTTTAGGACTCCAAGTGTCGTCCCTCCGTAGATAGTCCACAGCACGTCCGGATCCGCCTTAAGATTGACCAACTAGAATCGCCCTTAAGGTACTATTATTTTCGGCACTTTATAGGCAAATGTGTGACTGAATTTTCTCTCAAAAACTCACTTTGAATACTTTGAAACTTGTGTTATAAATTGTGAGCCCTAGCCTCATATTTATAGCGGTATGGAAAGGGAATCGAAATCCTATTCAGATACAAATTAATTAAACCTAGAATCCTACAAGAACTCTAATTTAATTAATTTATCAAATAGAATTAGGAATTTAATCATTAACCGAACTCTGCATGTTTTAGGAAACGTGCACGAACACAAACACTTGCACACACACGCACGGCAGCCACGATGGGCCCCATGCGTGCGCGCGAGCAGCAGCCCACTCAGCGCCCGCGCGCGCTGCGCGCTGCGCGCAGCCTGCTGGGCCTGGCCTTGCGCTGGGCCTGGCGTGGCTGTTTGTGCGGCGCGCTTGGCTTGCTGGGTGATGGCCTGGCTTCGTGCTGGGCCTCGTCCGGCAGGCCTCGTCCGATGCTTATTCGTACGATGCGCTTCCGATTAAATTTTCCGATTCCGGAATTCATTTCCGATACGAACAATATTTAATATTTCCGATTCCGGAATTAATTTCCGTTTCGAACAAATATTTAATATTTCCGTTTCCGGAATTATTTTCCGATTCCGGTAATATTTCCGATTCTGACAATATTTCCGTTTCCGGCAATATTTCCGATTCTGGCAATATTTCCATTTCCGATAATATTTTCCGACACGTACCATGTATCCGTTTCCGGCAACATCTACGACTTGGATAATATTTATATTTCCGATACGATCCATATTTCCGTTTCCGGCAATATCATCGTTTCCGGAGTATTCATTCCTTGCCTGTGACGATCTTAGCTCCCACTGAAACCAAGATCCGTCGGTTCCGAATATTCATAGATGGAGTATTTAATGCTATTAAATACTTGATCCGTTTACGTACTATTTGTGTGACCCTACGGGTTCAGTCAAGAGTAAGCTGTGGATTAATATCATTAATTCCACTTGAACTAAAGCGGCCTCTAGCTAGGCATTCAGCTCACTTGATCTCACTGAATTATTAATTTGTTAATTAATACTGAACCGCATTTATTAGACTTAACATAGAATGCATACTTGGACCAAGGGCATTATTTCCTTCAGTCTCCCACTTGTCCTTAGGGACAAGTGTGCATTTCCTAATTCCTTTGTCGCTCGATGCTTGCTCTTGAACATAAGGTAAGAGTTGTCATCCTTATTATGTCCAGAGGTGTTCCTCGGTTTCAGAGTTCAACTGATCAAATAAACAGATAATCATAGCCTATGATTCATCCGAGCACGGCCATGCATTTCACAGTTTCTAGCTCTCCGAGTGGCCTTGTACAACTTTTAAGCATCTCATCCCGATTTATGGGAGGACAATCCCAATCTTGCGATCTTGAGATTAGACTTCGTTTGATAGGTGATTACCTGAGCGTTGCCTTTATAGCCTCCTTTTACGGTGCGACGGTTGGTCAACGTCAAAGCAACCAGTTCTCAAACAAGTAATCTTCAAATCACTCAGGTATTGAGGATTTAGTGTCTAATAATTTAATGAAATTTACTTATGACAGACTTTCATCTCTTACAGTAAAGTTTCATAGGTCTCGTCCGATACTAGTCTTCCCAAAGTAAGTATCTATGCAAATGATTATGACATTGCCATGTCCACATAGTTCAAGAAACAGAACTACTAGTCATCTTGCATTCTAATCGTCTAACGTTTTCTATGCGTCCAATTTTATAGAAAACTCCGATTAGGGACCATTTTCAACCTTTGACATTCAAGTTCACTTGATAGACATTTCTTAGTCACAGGACTGGTCCTGACAGTCTATCTTGAATATATCGTCAAATTGAAGGGACTCATCATTTAATAAACCACAAATTAAATGGAAAAATGAATTCTTTTCATTTATTGTGAATGATTAACCGATAATGTTTTACAAAGATTTAAACTCTAAAACTTTAAAACATTAAACAGAGACATCAAAGCCATTCTCCAATATGCTTGATTCCCATAGCTGCAGTGTGCGAGTTGTGCTTCGCCTGCGGCAGAGGTTTAGTTAATGGATCTGATATGTTGTCATCAGTTCCAATTTTGGTTATCTCGACTTCTTTTCTTTCAACGAACTCTCGTAGAAGGTGAAATCTACGAAGTACATGCTTGACTCTCTGGTGGTGTCTAGGCTCTTTTGCCTGTGCAATAGCTCCGTTATTATCACAATACAGGGCTATTGGTCCTTTAATGGAGGGGACTACACCAAGTTCTCCTATGAACTTCCTTAGCCATATAGCTTCCTTTGCTGCTTCATGTGCAGCAATGTACTCCGCTTCAGTTGTAGAATCCGCAATGGTGCTTTGCTTAGCACTTTTCCAGCTTACTGCTCCTCCGTTGAGGCAGAAGACAAACCCAGACTGTGATCTGAAATCATCTTTGTCGGTTTGGAAACTTGCGTCCGTATAGCCTTTAACAATTAATTCATCATCTCCACCATAGACCAGGAAGTCATCTTTGCGCCTTTTCAGGTACTTCAGAATATTCTTGGCAGCAGTCCAATGCGCCTCTCCTGGGTCTGACTGGTATCTGCTCGTAGCACTGAGTGCGTACGCAACATCCGGGCGTGTACATATCATAGCATACATTATTGAACCAATCAATGATGCATATGGAATCCCATTCATTCGTCTACGCTCATCAAGTGTTTTTGGGCACTGAGTCTTGCTTAGAGTCATTCCATGAGACATGGGTAGGTAGCCTCGCTTGGAGTCCGCCATCTTGAACCTATCAAGCACCTTATTGATATAAGTGCTTTGACTAAGTCCAATCATCTTTTTAGATCTATCTCTGTAAATCTTGATGCCCAATATGTACTGTGCTTCTCCTAGATCCTTCATCGAAAAACATTTCCCAAGCCAAATCTTGACAGAGTTCAACATAGGAATGTCATTTCCGATAAGCAATATGTCGTCGACATATAATACTAGGAAAACAATTTTTCTCCCACTGACCTTCTTGTATACACAAGATTCGTCCGCGTTCTTGATGAAACCAAAGTCACTGACTGCTTCATCAAAACGTATATTCCAGCTCCTGGATGCCTGCTTCAATCCGTAGATTGACTTCTTTAGCTTGCATACCTTTTTAGCATTCTTTGGATCCTCAAAACCTTCAGGCTGTGTCATAAACACAGTTTCTGTTAAAACGCCGTTTAAGAAAGCAGTTTTGACATCCATCTGCCATATTTCGTAATCGTAATATGCAGCGATTGCTAACATTATTCGAATAGACTTTAGCATTGCAACTGGTGAAAAGGTTTCATCGTAATCCACACCGTGGACTTGCCTGTAACCTTTTGCAACCAATCTAGCTTTGAAAACTTCAAGTTTCCCATCCTTGTCCTTTTTCAGTTTGAAAACCCATTTGCTTCCAATGGCTTGGTAGCCATCTGGCAAATCGACCAAATCCCATACTTGGTTTTCAGACATGGAGTCTAATTCAGATTGCATGGCTTCTTGCCATTGCTTGGAGCTAGGGCTCGTCATAGCTTGCTTGTAAGTCGCAGGTTCATCACTTTCAAGTAATAGAACGTCATAGCTCTCGTTCGTCAAAATACCTAAGTACCTTTCCGGTTGAGATCTATATCTTTGCGATCTACGCGGGGTAACATTTCTAGATTGACCATGATTCTCACCAGATTCTTCTAAAGATCTCTGAGTTTCATCCTGAATGTCATCTTGAGCATTCTCTAGAGTTTGTTGTTCGACTCGAATTTCTTCGAGGTCTACTTTTCTCCCACTTGTCATTTTGGAAATGTGATCCTTCTCCAAAAAGACACCATCTCGAGCAACAAACACTTTGTTCTCAGATGTATTGTAGAAGTAATACCCCTTTGTTTCCTTTGGATAGCCCACAAGGATACATTTGTCAGATTTTGGATGAAGTTTGTCTGAAATTAATCGTTTGACGTATACTTCACATCCCCAAATCTTAAGAAAAGACACATTTGGAGGCTTTCCAAACCATAATTCGTATGGAGTCTTTTCGACAGCTTTAGACGGAGCTCTATTTATAGTGAGTGCAGCTGTATTTAGTGCATGTCCCCAAAATTCTAATGGAAGTTCGGCCTGACCCATCATTGACCTGACCATGTCTAGCAAGGTTCTGTTCCTCCGTTCTGACACACCGTTCCATTGTGGTGTTCCAGGAGGAGTCAATTCTGATAGAATTCCACATTCTTTCAGATGGTCATCAAATTCATAGCTCAGATATTCACCGCCTCTATCAGACCGCAGTGCCTTAATCTTCTTGCCTAATTGATTCTCTACTTCACTCTGAAATTCCTTGAATTTGTCAAAGGATTCAGACTTATGCTTCATTAGGTAGACATAACCATACCTACTGAAGTCATCAGTGAAAGTGATAAAGTAGCTGAAACCACCTCTAGCATTTGTACTCATTGGTCCACATACATCTGTATGGATTAAACCCAATAGTTCATTTGCTCTTTCTCCAACTTTAGAGAAAGGTTGCTTCGTCATTTTGCCAAGTAAACATGATTCGCACTTACCATAATCCTCTAAGTCAAATGGTTCTAGAATTCCTTCCCTTTGAAGTCTTTCTAAGCGTTTCAAGTTTATATGGCCTAATCGACAATGCCACAGATAGGTGAGATCTGAATCATCCTTTTTGGCCTTTTTGGTATTTATGTTATATACTTGTTTGTCGTGATCTAATAAATAAAGTCCATTGACTAATCTAGCAGATCCATAAAACATCTCTTTAAAATAAAACGAACAACTATTGTCTTTTATTATAAAGGAAAATCCCTTAGCATCTAAGCAAGAAACTGAAATGATGTTTTTAGTAAGACTTGGAACATGGAAACATTCTTCCAGTTCCAAAACTAGCCCGGAGGGCAACGACAAATAGTAAGTTCCTACGGCTAATGCAGCAATCCGTGCTCCATTTCCCACTCGTAGGTCGACTTCACCCATGCTTAACTTTCTACTTCTTCTTAGTCCCTGTGGATTGGAACATAAGTGTGAGCCACAACCTGTATCTAATACCCAAGAAGTTGAATTAGCAAGTATACAGTCTATAACGAAAATACCTGAAGATGGAACGACTGTTCCGTTCTTCTGATCTTCCTTTAGCTTTGGACATTCTCTTTTGTAATGGCCTATTCCATCACAATAAAGACAGCTTGATGTGGACTTGTCCTGCTTTGATTTAGCATTGCCCTTGGACTTTCCACCTTTCTTGAATGGTCTCTTTCTAGCCTTGAGTAAATCTTTGGCTTCACAGTCTAGTACTATTTCAGCCTTTCTGACAAGGTGAATAAATTCTGCAACTGTTTCTTCTCTTGGTTCACTTAGGTATAGTTGCTTGAAGCGACCAAACCCACTGTGTAGTGAATTGAGCAAGACAGAGACTGCCATCCTTTCGCTTATTGGTGTTCCTAGTAGACTTAGGCGATCAAAATATGAACACATAAGATCCACATGGAACCTCAGTGGGACGCCTACCCTTTGTTTAGTGCGAAGGAGCTGAACATGTGTTTCTTGGACCTCCATCCTATAACACCTGTTGGGAGAACTAACCTTTAGACCAGACATTGATTCAATCAACTCATGGACGTTCAGGTCCCTGTCCTCCGTACTTCCACGACAGATATCCCTCAGATTTTTGATGAGCGTAAAAGGTTCATAGGCTATAAACCTTCTAGCCCAATCATCAGGGATATTGTTCAGCATGAGACTCATAACCTTTTTGAGATCCGCATCCCAGGCGTAAAATCTCTCAGGGGTCATGTCTCTGGCATAGTAGCTTGGCATGGGATGTGACAGTACATACTCAAGCCCATTGAGTTTGACTATTTCAACTAGCTTAGCTTCCCATTCAAGAAAATTTGTCAGGTTCAGCTTGACCATAAGCTCAGAACCCATGATGATGTTTTGATTGTTGTTTGCCATATTAAAACTACAATTGAAAAGAATAAACAAATAAATAACCATTCACAGTTTCTCTTAATAAACTTTAAATTCTAGCATACATGCATAATTCAATGTTTATTAAGCATTTTATTCAAATTATGTGTTCCGGCAGGTGTGAATAAAATGATTCCAAGATCCTAAAATCATTGAAGAACTAAGCACAGTTTGTCGACTTAATCCTAGAACATCTTAGGTAAGCAAAAGCCTTTTGCTAATAGTCTAGAAACTATTCTTGGTTGATAGGTACGTCTAAGAACTTATTAGGTAAACCTATCGAATTTGCCACGACATAAAAGGACTCCTTACTTATATCGTTGAGTTTCACCAAAACTAACATGTACTCACAATTATTTGTGTACCTTGCCCCTTTAGGACCAATAAGTAACACCTCGATGAGCGAAAACTATTACTAGATTGATGTAAAGGATATCCAAGCAAGTGTATATTTTGGCATGGCACCTTTTAACTCAATTTTTAAGTTTGGAACTTAAGGCTCTTACTATGTTGGTTAGATTTTAAGTGAACTAAAATCCTTAATCATGCAACATAATCAAGCTTTTGATCTCATGCATTTTAAGACATATTTAAAACAATAAATAACTTAAAACATGCATAAGATATTTGTGATCTAGTATGGCCCGACTTCATCTTGAAGCTTTGACTTCAAAGTCCGTCTTGAAAATCTCCGTGGGAGGCACCATTTTCTTCAAATAGGATAAGCTATAACTAATTACAACTATTTGATGGTTCGCAGACCATATTTGAATTGAAAAATAACTTTGGTACTTTAGACCAATTACATTCAAATTAATGATACGCAGACCATATTTTCTATCCTATTTGGGCCATACTAGTCACTTCATAACCTGCAAAACAGTACATATACAATATATACCATTCACCCATTCATTATCATGAATGGCCCACATAGCTGGTTAGTAAAACACATTATGCATCACGTAAACATTTGCAGCAATTAATCAAGGGCACCAATAATCTACCAATTATTCAGTCCTTATTAATTCTAATCAAGTTGTTTTAACCTTAAGGATTTGTAGACCTAATCAAGAGTTTATGACTAAAAAGCGCTCCCACTTAAACCAATAAATTCATATGCTTTACCAATTTTAAACATAAAAATGTATTTCTAGTCTAACCGGAAACATACAAATTTAATTAAAATTTAAAGCTCATATAAATTTATAATTGAATCCAAAAAGTTTAATTTAATTTCAGTCGTATTTAAATTAATTCATGATTTTAATTTTAGTAAAATAATTAGAATAAATAACATTTATTATAATTATAATATTCAAAATTAAAATCCAAGAAAATAATTTAAATTATTAATTTTAAAATTAATTAAAATTACGTGAACTGAAATTTTCAAATTAAACATTCAAAACGATCTAATCGTAACGCAAACACCCTACGCGTTGCACGCCCATGGGCCGCACGCACACAGCCATTGCTGGCCATGTGCGCGCAGCCCATGCGCTCGTCGCATAGCTGCTGCATCCCTATCGCAAGCCTCCGCACGCATTGGTGCTCGCTGCGCGCGCCAGCGCTCATCGCACGCGGGCTATCGCTCGCAGTGCGCGCGCGACATCGCTCGCTGGGCGCGCGACATCGCTCGCTGGGCGCGCGACATCGCTCGCTGGGCGCGCGAGCCATCGCTCGCTGGGCGCGCGACATCGCTCGCTGGGCGGGCGACATCGCTCGCTGTGCGCGCGAGCAATGCTAGGCGCAGCGCTCGTGGCACGCGAGCTTGCGCTCGCTGCGCGCGAGGCTGCGCGCTCTTGTGCGAGGCAGCGCGCGTTGTGGCGCAGCTCGCTTGCTGCCCACACGCGACTGCCTTGGCTCGCCCTACGCCCATGCCCATTCGTCCATTGGTCGTGGCACACGACACAAGGCAGGGCTGCTGCCTTGTGCTCGTGCACTACGCCCTTGCTCATTGCATTCGTGCCGCATGGGCGACGAGCTCCCTTGCTCGTCGTCGCATGCCCGCATTATACAACACCCCTTAAGGGTAACACGAAGCGTCCATTGCTTCGTGCGTGCAAGTTATATGAACGAATCGCATGAAAATTTAAAATTTATATTTAAAATTAATGACAAATTAATAAATAATATTAATTTCATAATTTTAGGGCGAAAAAATCGAAAATTTATTATCCAATTGATTTCCGATTGTTATGGATTCAAGTCTAGGTCATAAAAATTTAAAATTTATCATAAATTTACAATTTTTATGGTGGTTTTTAATCATAGGCTTCTAATTAAATTACAATTAATTATGAAAATCAAATTAATTCTAAATTATTCTAATTTTCAACAAATTAATCATAATTACAAATTAGATTGCATAATTAACAAGACTAGGCATTCAAACTTGTTAAACATATGCTGTAGGTCAATCAAAAATTCAAGATTTATCAACAAGAATCGCAAATATTTAATTTAACATCTTAAATTTACGAAATTTTGCATTCGAAAAACTAAAACCTTCGAAAAGTCATAGTTAGACTTCGAATTTGAGAATTCTGGGTTCGGCAGAAAAATAATATTTTTGTCAAAATTTTAGAATGCCTTTTACATGCGGAATTGACACAAAAATCACTCAATTCGGATGAGTAACGAAGAAACTGCCGAAAAACTGCGTACGTATAATTAAATAAACGCAATTTGCAATTAATTAACAATTACGAAAATTAATCACCCCTTTTAATTCTTGCAAATTTGTAATATTTAACCATGTTCATGCAATTTAGATTATGAAAATAATAAGGGGCTCGTGATACCACTGTTAGGTTATGATACATATGACAATTCATAAATCATGCGGAAAAAACCATAAACCCAGGAAAACATATTATTTACACATAATCATTTAGCATAGATTAGATGCATACTCTTTGTTGCGTGCCTTCCCTAGCTGCGCCCGAACCGAACAAGAACAAGTCTTTAGGACTCCAAGTGTCGTCCCTCCGTAGATAGTCCACAGCACGTCCGGATCCGCCTTAAGATTGACCAACTAGAATCGCCCTTAAGGTACTATTATTTTCGGCACTTTATAGGCAAATGTGTGACTGAATTTTCTCTCAAAAACTCACTTTGAATACTTTGAAACTTGTGTTATAAATTGTGAGCCCTAGCCTCATATTTATAGCGGTATGGAAAGGGAATCGAAATCCTATTCAGATACAAATTAATTAAACCTAGAATCCTACAAGAACTCTAATTTAATTAATTTATCAAATAGAATTAGGAATTTAATCATTAACCGAACTCTGCATGTTTTAGGAAACGTGCACGAACACAAACACTTGCACACACACGCACGGCAGCCACGATGGGCCCCATGCGTGCGCGCGAGCAGCAGCCCACTCAGCGCCCGCGCGCGCTGCGCGCTGCGCGCAGCCTGCTGGGCCTGGCCTTGCGCTGGGCCTGGCGTGGCTGTTTGTGCGGCGCGCTTGGCTTGCTGGGCGATGGCCTGGCTTCGTGCTGGGCCTCGTCCGGCAGGCCTCGTCCGATGCTTATTCGTACGATGCGCTTCCGATTAAATTTTCCGATTCCGGAATTCATTTCCCATACGAACAATATTTAATATTTCCGATTCCGGAATTAATTTCCGTTTCGAACAAATATTTAATATTTCCGTTTCCGGAATTATTTTCCGATTCCGGTAATATTTCCGATTCTGACAATATTTCCGTTTCCGGCAATATTTCCGATTCTGGCAATATTTCCATTTCCGATAATATTTTCCGACACGTACCATGTTTCCGTTTCCGGCAACATCTACGACTTGGATAATATTTATATTTCCGATACGATCCATATTTCCGTTTCCGGCAATATCATCGTTTCCGGAGTATTCATTCCTTGCCTGTGACGATCTTAGCTCCCACTGAAACCAAGATCCGTCGGTTCCGAATATTCATAGATGGAGTATTTAATGCTATTAAATACTTGATCCGTTTACGTACTATTTGTGTGACCCTACGGGTTCAGTCAAGAGTAAGCTGTGGATTAATATCATTAATTCCACTTGAACTAAAGCGGCCTCTAGCTAGGCATTCAGCTCACTTGATCTCACTGAATTATTAATTTGTTAATTAATACTGAACCGCATTTATTAGACTTAACATAGAATGCATACTTGGACCAAGGGCATTATTTCCTTCACCAAGATCCGTCGATTCCGAATATCCATAGATGGAGTATTTAATGCCATTAAATACTTGATCCATTTACGTACTATTTGTGTAACCCTACGGGTTCAGTCAAGAGTAAGTTGTGGATTAATATTATTAATTCCACTTGAACTGAAGCGGCCTCTAGCTAGGTATTCAGCTCACTTGATCTCACTGAATTATTAACTTTTTAATTAATACTGAAACGCATTTATTAGACTTAACATTAAATGCATACTTGGACCAAGGGAATTATTTCCTTCAGTTTCCTCCACGGACATGGCCGACAACTTTCTCTGTAGATTGTCGATCTCCCCTTTGTGCTTGGACTCCCGCCATTTGTGTGGGCCTCGACATAGCAAACAGTTAAGTCTACTAATGTTTCCCGAGGGCGTGCTGGTCTTGGATTCCTTTGTTGATACGGAAGGTGATGACCAGGATTTCTGTGAATCTCCTCTCCCATTTCCTTTCTTGAATCCTCCGACTGAGCTGGACGACACCCTTGAGTCACTTCTTGCACTCTTGGGTGAGCTTGGGGTCGGTCCCTCCAAGCTTGTAGGCGTCCCCCTTGTTCCTTCTTCCGAGCGATGTCCCCTCCCTGCAGAGTAGTCCATTAATGGCTCTGCAGCAGTCATAGCGGCCGAAAGGGTGTCAACTTTCGCCCTCAATACTTCACGCTGCGCCCATTCTTGTAGCCCATGAACAAAGTTGAACAACCGATCCTTCTCATTCATGTCTCGGATGTCCAACATGCAGGCCGAGTATTCCATCACATAGTCGCGTATGGAGCCCTTGTGGCGGATCTCCTGCAGCTACATTCTTGCAACAAACTCGGTGTTCTCGGGGTAGAACTGATCTTTGAGTTCCTTCTTGAACTCTTCCCAGGTGTCTATCTTCAGTTTCCCCTCTTCGATGTCGGCGTGCTTGGTGCGCCACCACAGCTTCACATCATCCGACAAGTGCATGGTCGCGGTATCCACTTTTAGATTGTCACTCAGCTGACAAATTCTGAAGTACTGCTCCATATCGAAGAGGAAGTTATCAACTTCCTTTGAATCTCTCGCACCATTGTAGTTTCAAGGTTTCGGAGGTTTGATCTTCATCGCACCACCTCCACTCGAGTCAATCCTTGCAGCTCGCATCAGTGTCGCGCATTTATCTTGGGCACCTTGTAGACACCTACTTTTGTCCCCGTTCCCGCAAGGGAAAGGTTCGATGATGAAAGCGTAAATCTCCACTTGACAACGCATCTCTTATAAAATAAACGAATCTCGATTCCCCATTTCATTTCACCCGAAACCTGCTATTTATGGAAACCTACTAAAAATAGTAACTGCCGTAAAAGGTAGCTTCTAAAAGTGGCAAATCATAAAAGATAGAAACCTGTCAGAATTAGGTGTTGCATTCCAACGTAAATCCTAAATGAGATAGAAAACTGCGAGAATCCTATTCCTAATATGATTCAGAAATAAGAGTTACGTATTAATTAAAATCCTAACGAGCCTAGAGTTCGTAACGGGCCCAGACGCATTCCGTCATAAAATTGATACGCGCTAAAGGACTCGAATTAATCTCAAACTCTACGGATTTCAAGAATCCGAATCTGACTAAAGAAAACAGCCCAGACCCTATTTTCAACGCCTGGCTCTAGGCGCCGAAATCTTCGGCGCCCAGGCCTGGGCGCTGAAAATACCTGGGTACGTGTTTTTTCCTAATTCTTTGTGGATTAGAACTCTGTAATTCTATCTTTCCACGAACTCTTCCCTATAAATAGGCCCCTAAATTCGACGTGAAAGAACACAACAACACACAATTATATTCTGAGTATTGACTCCAACCCTTAGCCTAAGCCTCTCGCTGCAAAATTGTTCACGCGTTCTGTCGCAATCGATCCATAAATCGAACAGAACGTATCCTGTCCCATAATTGAGATTCGTTAAATAAAAAGGAGAAATAGCAAAGTCAAAGTGGTTAGTTTTCTGAGAACCGTGACGCACCTCTCAAGGGTGCGTCGTAATGTGTCCCTTTTCGATGATTTAACTGCTTTCCTCGCCCTTTTTATGAACTGTTAAACTAACCTAATCTGATTGTTCTATCACGCCTAACAAATATAATATTTTTGGGAAATCGGGTTATCATGCTAGGTCCCTTAATGCTATTTAAATCAGATAATCACGATAGAATTAGTGTTATATGTTGCATATTGCTAAAATCAACTCAGATTAGTTTAATAGTTAACGCATGTCCCTTCAATTATTTATGCTGAGCTAGTAAGGATATCCTGCCTCTGGAGTTATCGACGAGCGAAGTACTCCTGTCGGTAGTTACAGTCCCCCGAACCCTCAATCTCTACCTTGCGGGTGTATATTGAGAGATCCCCACACCAGGGATCACAAGGGAACCTACGGCCGTCGTGGTCAAACATAATTGCACTCCCTTTATGTCACGATAACCGGGTTTTGTCAGTTTTTCTCATTGTCGTTAAAAACTGAATGGTGACTCCTATATTACTAGTCAATTGGGTGTATACTCACAGGAAATCCAATTACACTTGATTGAATAAAAAGAATCGTCACACCCACGAGGGACGAGGTCATGCATTAGCCTCGCGCTTTTTTGACCCCCTCACAGTGGCGACTCCACTGGGGATAGTGAAGGAAATACTCGTGCTTGTAGGTAATCAAAATAGCCGAAGGGTGAAACGATCCTACCCCGCGTTTATTTCCCCATCAAGTTGGCACCACCTGAAAATCAGCATATTAATGTGAACGGGCAGAACATCATAACGAATCTCGGCTCCCTCGGGAGTTGGGACTAAGGATACCTTTTTTCGCCAATAGGGGGGTGCATACGCCGCGCATGTTTTCCACTCGGTACTTGTGCAGGTAGTACACCTATCCCGAACCCAATCGCTCGCCCATTAGGTCCCTCTCGCCTGCATGCCCCCTTGGCTTACACTTGCGGGTTGGCCTCTTGAGCGAAATTCGTCTGTTGAAGACACTACCTCGACCGGGGCATGTGTTGGATCTGCGATAGAAGCGGTACCAAGCCAAGAGCAAATAAACTACCCATAGAAGCCTATCATAAACTACGTGGCATATTTAATTTTCACATCCATGTTTGTAGTGTAATTATGTGTAGCGAAATATGTGATTGTGTGTGACAAACTATCCTAGAAAACCAACGACCTTAAAAACTGCCCAAACATTCATAGACTAATTTGCCAAAGAGTTATACCGAAGCACGTGTTCCGCAAACCCGAATGATCGCCACAAAATAAGCGACGCTCGGGATGGCCTGTAACGAATCCCACAAACACTGTTACGCGTAAAGGACGTTATTAGGCAAGCACGCAAGTCGAAGTCGCATAAACAGAAGACAGAAAACGAGAACCAGCCAGGGATGCATTTTCAACGCCCCTGGCTGGGCGCCAGAATTTCTCACGCCCCTAGCTGGGCGCTGAAGTTGCTGCTTGGCCTTCTGGTCAGGCGCAGCAGCTTCGGTGCCCGAGCGAAAGGAAAATACGTAGCGCAAAAAAAATGTTCATCAAAAGAATTGCTACGAGGGCCTAAGAAAAGCACTCGATTTCAAAAAAAGCGACTCGTGAAAAAATTAATAACTCTTTGTGTCGTTGTTAGGCCTCCTACGACGGCAATGCTCGGCACCAAAACCGAACATGCTAACAACTATGAATGTCACGCGGGCAAGTGTTTCGAAAATCCAAAGAATGACCAAAATCAAAAAAAAAAACCAAAAAGTGTACCAACAAAAGAAAGAGTGAAAAACCAATTTAGAGAGTCGAAGTCTAGACTAAGTAATGCTTGAAACTTTGGGAACCTAAACTTTAGCTTATCTTATGCCTAGGACTGGTCCTTCCACTTGGTGCCGATCAGGGAATTAACGGTTAGTGCGTCTCGAAGATACCTCACCAACACAGGGTTTAGTAGCCCCAAGCTCCGTCCGGCGTCCCTCATTTCAAGGATCTCCGCTTCTCCAACCTCGATTCGCACCTTCAACCATGTCCATTGAAGATTTGCGAGACCAGATGGTCCAAATGACCTAACTTATGGGCCAGCTGAAAATGGAAAATGAAGCTTTAGCGGCTGCGCAAGCCAAAAATGACCTCGAAAACGAGAAGAGGATTGAAAAAATGGTCCTACAGCAAACCATGGGGAGCAAATACTTCTCCCTCGATCCTGAACCTTTTCTTGGAAAATTACCAGAAAAGTTCAGTTCATCTGACTTACCAAAGTTCAAGGCCACGGACAACCCCCGTGATCATCTACTAAGCTTTGTGAATACCATGAACTTGAAAGGCGTGGACAAGTCCATGTACTTACCTGCCTTTCCTTTGTCCTTGGAACCTGTGCCGCTCAAACGGTACTATCACCAGGACCCTAAGCTCTTCCCCACTTGGGAAGACTTTGTCAATGTCTTCATCAAGCAATACTCGTCGAACATGGATTTCCAAGTCACCATGCGCGAGCTGGAAGTTCTCTTCCAAAAGAAAAATGAGGGTTTCACAACCTACTTTGCTAGATGGAGGGACCAGGCGGCCCAACTAATCAATAGGCCCCCCGAAACAGAATTGGTCCAAAAATTCATTGACAACCTGGACCCGGCTTACAGACAACACGTTAGGTACCTGGGACTCGACACTTTCAAAAGAGTTTATGATGTGGGAATAAAGATCGAGGACGACCTCGCCAAAACCATACAGAGCAAACCCACATATAAGACCAACACCTATAATCGGGGTAACACATCCCAAGCCCAAGAAGTCCATGCTGTAGAAGAGGCTCCCGCCCGAAGAAACCCTGTAAGATGGGTCCGACACCGAAAGTTTGCCCCACTCGGGTCAACTTTGGTTCAAGCCTTTGAGAGACTAACCAATCAAGGATAGTTGAGACCTATAGGCCCCACCCGTGACCCTCCTATCAAAAACAAATATTGGGTCGAAGGTACTTACTGCAAATTCCATCAAGGAAATGGGCATGACACTGAAAACTGCTGGACTCTAAAACATACGATCCAGGACATGATAGAGGATGAAGTAATACCTCTCCCTAACGTTGGAAAACCCAACAACAACAAGAGCCCACTCGGCTCTTGTCACATCTCTCTCGACCAACCAGAGAATTTCGACCCCATGGTGTATATTACACCTCAAGATGCACCACTCGCTGTGGTCCCTATGGATCAAATCGAGAGGGAAGTGTGCGGTGTGTGGAACGATGATGCTGAAGATATTTACCTATCTCAAGTCTCAGGCCAGGACTTCTTCACTGAAACTTGGCCCGGGTATGCTCTCATTGACACCACCCCTCAGGAGCCCGAGGTCGACAACCTCACTCGATCTGGAAGAATATACCAACCGGACATTCACCCACCTCCCATGGACGACGTCCCGGTTAGGCAAACTCCTGAGAATAGACGGCACGCTACCGTCGCAGAAGTCATTGAAAATCCTCTCCTGAAACAACTAAAAAGAACCAAGGCTGAGATTACCATCTGGGATCTTATGTGTACTTCAAAGGAACATCGCGTAAGGCTTATTCGCTCACTTGACCTCATCTCAGTACCTACAGATATCACACCTGACTCATTGGTTAGCCATGTCATGAGAGATGCCGGGGAAAAGGCCATAGTTTTCACTGATAAAGACTTACCCAAAGAGGGGGGTGCTCACAATAAAGCCCTTTACCTAGTGGTTGGATGCAAAGGACAAAACATCCCCCTAGCGCTCGTAGATAATGATTCGGCGGTTAATGTCTGCCCATTGCGAACCGCCCATTGCTTGGGGCTAGGAAACGATGACTTCCAAACCTCCACGCAAGGGGTACGAGCTTATGATAACTCCCGAAGGCCTGTATTGGGAAAAATAAACCTTACCATACAAACCGGGCCTGTGGCACGCACCACGGAGTTTCAAATAATCGACATCAAGCCCACTTTCAACCTCCTCTTGGGGCGACCTTGGCTCCATGACTTAGGAGGTGTAGCTTCTACCTTGCACCAAATGGTTAAACTTAACCATAACGGGGTAATACTAGAAATCCGCGCCCCTCCTCTCGACGTCAGTTGTACTATGGTTGAAACGGCTGAAGCCGCAGACGACCTTTATGGGTTTTGAATGGAAGAAACAATCCAGTTCATCGAAGATTATGATCCAGCATTCCTAGACCCGCATGCATCCCGAGTCATCCCTAGAATGCTGTTAGCTCAAGGCTATTTTCCAGGAACCCCATTGGGCATAAGGAAGAAGGAATGCACATTCCATCCTTTTCTTGACAAATCTACTCCCTTTGGCTTAGGTTATGAACCAACGGAGGAAGATATTACTGACCCCCTATCTAGGCTACGCCTTAACAAAACCAAACAAACCACCCTCCTTCCCCCGTATCAAAGGACCCTTAACGGGATGTTCGTTCGGGAAGGAGAAGAACACCCATGCTGTGATTTCCCTGAACCCTTCGTTCAGGATGGCTTGCTAAAACCCGGATTTGAAATTTTCCATGACTGCCACACCTTGGATGAGGCACCCCACCTCGCCAAGGCTAAAACAGCTGAAATATTGGACAACCAGGCTCTATGGACATTGTTTAACGAATCGAGGCCTATGGAGAACGAGACTGTGATGACTACCCTAGCTTTACAAGATGAAGGTTTCGATCCAACCCGGTTAATCTCTCCTGCATCAACACTAGAAGAGGTCGAGAACGGATGGGTGAAGACATATCAGTGGGTCAACGCAAAAGGAATGGAATCCAAGATGAGTACCGGTGAAGGACCGAAGTTTTATGAGACTAAACCCCAGGCTTGAGCCACATAGAGCACCATTAGTAAAAAGCGCCTAGTAGTTCTTTAGATTGATAGAAAAAATAATAGAGACTTTAGATGGTCCTAAGGCCCCTTAGAATATGGGTCAGTTTTATTTCAGTGTGTTTTCCTTACTTTCCTAATCAATAAAGGCGTAATATTTCTCCTAAAAATTTTATTCTAACACCAAATAAACACCAAATTTACTTGCAAATACAAAAATAAAGAGGCGGCCCACTCTAGGCCCAAACAAATAAAGCCCACTCGGTTTTGAAATAGTGCCATGGGAACCAATTCCCGAAACCCACAAAATAAACCACACTATCCCATTCATATCCCCAAAACCTAAAAAGCGAACCAGTCATCATAAGAGCCAATCCATGCAACCCAAAATCAAAGGAAATCAAAATTTAAAACAATGCAAATGTTACCAAAATCACAGATTCATAAAACATAGATTCCATCATACCCTTCACTAACAACCCACCTCAAAGCCTACACAAATATCTTCATAAATTCCGCACCCTAACTCCATTTTCAAAACTGTTTTGAGTCACCAATAGAAAAAATTAATCTGGACAAAAATGCGTTTCACGCTAACAGTCAAAAGAGCCTCCAAAATAGCCTCAAAATTAACTTTAAATACGAAGCAAAATATCAAGGCACAAAAAAAAATAGAAATAAACGCAAGAACATGTGAAGCAAAGCGTCAAAAATTGACCGCCCAAGTCATTTTCAGCGCCCGGGGCTGGGCGCCGAAATTTCTGACGCCCCAGCCTGGGCGTTGAAATTCTCTGCCTGCCAAAAGTTTTTTTTTGAAAGTGCTCGTCATTTTATCTGCACACAACGGAAAAATAACGAACACTTGGGGGGTACAGTACGTATCCAAATAGGTTTACCAAGAATATAGCTATACAAATTAGTCGAATTTCACGCAACCTATGGCAAAAAAAAACGGCAGATGAAAATAATGATAAATACTTCACTCATTTGACCGATTAAGTAATATGTTTCCACTTCAGGACATATCTACCGAAATCCGGCATACTAGAACTTATTCTAAAGCTAGAACTACGCGCGACCTGTTTCTGACAAGATACATAGGCAATCCTTACCAAGGATTCGGTCCAAATAAAAAATATATTCTTTGCAAAAAAGTGTTAGACATATAAAATACATAAAAAAAGGAGGAGAAACGAAAATAAATGAAAACTAAAAATACGTCTTTATTAAAATATAATAAGAAGGAAAACAGAGTGCTAAAAATAAAAACAAACACGACTGAAATAAATAAAGGGCACCTACACCCTAGCAAGAACTACACTACTCTAGTTCTTCCGGATCATCAAATAAAGTCTTGTAGAGAGCAATGTTCGCAGGATCCACCCCCACAGTCTTTTGCGCTGCCCCAATATCAATCTCCATAAGAACCGGCTCCTGGACACTAACTTCCAAAGATGTCAAGGCTTCAGAAACATTCTTAATTATAGCTCGCTCAGCCTCGGAGGCACAGGCAATGGTGGGAGAAGGGTTATTATCATCAACTAGACTAGCCACTGTTTCTACAGGCGGCTGAGCCTTCCTAACCCATACATTGTTCCGGCGACGATCTCCGCGAGAGCTTGCATTTCTTTTAGCAACAGTAGGCCCCTTCATGTTAGGCATCTTTTTAGGCCTGAAACTGGAACGGGGAGGAACTTCCTTTCGCTTTCGATCAGGACGAGCTTTCACAATCTTAAAACTATAGGTACGAGGTCTGGCAGAATCAGGACCCTCATACTTAACACAAATACGAGGTATCAAAAGCTCAGCCGGCTCCCCATTACGAGCCTCGGTCCTCACATCTTTGTCATCGGAGCTCATCCACAACTTGTAGTTTTCAGAAAGACCCACAAAGCCATTTGTAGCTACGGCCCAACGCGGGAGACCGTCATAATACTTGGCCTACGCTAGGACCCGTGTTTGTGAAAAGGCCGCTAAAACCCCGTAATTATGGGTAGTTCAGGTGCGCTTAAAGTCTTCTCCAATTAGCATCTCGCCTGATCTCTGCTGAGTGAATAGCAGCAAGTGCTACCTTAGGTGGTACCGTATTAGAAAAGGGGGATAGTCTGCCTTAAACCATATTGACGCATGACTCGGTAAGGGAAAATATAAATGGGACGAGATAGCCCAAACAAAGAAACATAAACCGATACATCAGAACCCCCTGTCATAGTAGTCAAACCCCACCATGGTACCACCCACTTAATAGAACAAATGCCATAAGTAAAAAAGGAGGTCCATTCGGCCTCGTCCTGGCCTTGGTGCAAGTATTTTCGGTTACCCAAAGCTATAGGGCGATAATGTTTAGGATCGGCAGGAGCTTCCAAAAGTCTAAGCCGTTCCGCAAGCCAAATCTGCAAAAACAGGTACGATCGAATCAAAAGAATGAAAAGAAAGAAAAAACGGTTCCTGGGGCGCAGTTTCAACGCCCAGGACCAGGCGCCGAATATTCCAGCGCCCAGCCCTGGGCGCTGAAACTCAGCCCCAGGCAAAAAGAAATATATGCAAAAGGGACGTGTATGCGCGCAAAAGAAAAAAAATCGATTACCTGCAGTAATAGGGGGCTTCCCTTAAAATGTTCGGATTTGGCATCCTTCTTCAGCTCATCTGCACTCATTAAAGTCTCGGCAACAACCAACGGCATGATAGAATAGCAACTTTCCATCTAGCTAATCAAGGGGATCAACCTTATGTCACCGAACTCACCATTGTTATTCGACAGCAAATAATGACTCAACAAGAAAAATACAAGGGCTCGAATATTCAATTTCTGTTCGGTCATATTTTTACTAGGCCTAAAGTGATGTTTTGCAAGTTTTGCCAAGTTAACCTTATCATCTACAACAATTTCAGCAAACATGTTATCATCTAGCCCTAGGAAAGCCCTTATAGTTGTTTTACCCTCTTCAATAGTGCCAGGGGTAATAGGAGTAGCATTAGTAGGATAACCAAGGATCGCAGCAAATTCATCAGGCAAAGGACATATTTCATTGCCCCGAAAGGCAAAAACATGATGATCGGGGTCCCAAAAGCTTAGGGCAGCATGCAGAAAATTATAATCAATATTAATTTGTTGTAAGCCTAAAAGTGCCTCTAAGTGGTATTCTTTTAACAAAGCTTTTTCTGTGGGAGTAAGGGCCCGTAGCCAACGCCTAACAGTCCTTTGGAGTGAGAAAGTAGGGATCGACATGGCAAAAGCAGTGAATAATTAGAGCACAGCAAAAGAAGAGAAAGAATTTGAGAGTGGTGGAAAATAAGGACGTATCTAGCCCCTATATATAGCTGAACGCACCCAATGACATCCTGATCCCATTCGAAAACGTGTTAGGAATCCGAAAATCAAATATTACCAGGAAAGGACTTTCAGCGCCCACCTCTGGGCGCCGAAATATTTAACGCCTGAACTTGGGCGCGGAAAATGCAGCCCAAGGCCTAGATTTCACAAAACACGGAACAGGAAAGGACTTAAGACCGTGTTGCTAAAACACGAGGCCCTATTGCAAGTAGGATCAATCCCAAAGCACCTTTAGCTCCCAAATAAGCAAAAAAAAATAATAACATTAAAACTTGGTCGAAACTTAGACTCGTCTCAGAAAATGCTTGTGTACACTTTCAAAAAAAAAGCAAGTTAAATATCATGGTCATTCTTCGAAACACCAAAAATATGTGTCGTCAAGTCATTGGTTTTCCAAATAAAAAATGTTTGTCTGTCAAAGGGTTAATCCGGGCCAAGCTAAAACCGGATGTCGCCTGAAAACTAAAGTCGCACTCCACGGCTTCGCTAAAGTAGCACACTACTATAGAAGGTCGCTCGCACATACGAGCATGACCCCAAACATGATTACAAGATGCGAAAAACAACCGACGAACCCCAGTGCTTGGGGGCTCGCGAAAAAAAATAGACACCAACGAGGAGCGCGCGATCAAAATCACATTCCCGGACGTGCCATACACCATATCATGTTTGGATATCTCAAAAACAAAAAGAACAACAACAGGTTCGACCTCATCGAAAGGACGTCACTGACGCTTGTGCACGGTCCTCTGATCAAAGACCAAGTCGAGCCGTAAAGACTAGCTCAAAATCACGAAAGCGGACGGTTGCAAGACAAAGATCCGTCTGAACACGTTGTCAGCCCACGTTCAGGTTACAACTAAATTCGAGCACCCCTCGAAAGAATTCGCTCTTGCAAGAATGAATAAAAGAAATTCTCAAAAGAAATCCAAAGAACCAAAGAAATAGGAACTTGCCCATCTTCAGTCAGGCAAGAATCGCGTCACAAACCGCGCGAGTTCCCAAATCAAAAAGAAAACGAATTCAGGGACGTCCACCCTCAGCGGACAGGGCTCGCCCACCCTCAGCGGGCGGGATCTGCGTCACTAGCCGCGCAGGTCCTCAGTTTTCGAAAGAAATAAGATCTTCAAATTTAAAAAAGGCTCGCCATATTTAACCGGCGGGGTCTACGGCGCAAACCAAGTAGGTCCTTATTTTCAAAAAAAGCAAAATAAATTTCAAAACAGATTCGTCCACTTCTATCGGACTGGGCGTCCACCCTCAGCGGACAGGTTCGCCATCTTCAGCCGGCGGGGTCTACGTCACAAACCGCGTAGGTCCTTATTTTCAAAACATCAAAACAGATTCGTCCACTTCTATCGGACGGGGCGTCCACCCTCAGCGGACAGGCTCGCCCACCTTCAGCGGGCGGGGTCTGCGTCACTAACCGCGCAGGTCCTTAGTCGCTGCAGCGATAACTTTTTTCGGTTTTCCCTTTTTCCAAAAATTAAAGGATTGGTTTTCCGTTTTTCCAAAAAAGAACAATGTGCTGGATTTTTCTTCGTTTTACGTCCTATAAAAACAAGGGGGTTTTCTCGTTTAACTAGCCCTGAAAATGAGAATCTTTTAAAAAAAAAAACGTTTTACTTCGTGATTGGGCTTGGCCAGGCCCAATTACACTTTACAGCTTTAATTTCGAAAACATCTGTAGCTACTCCCAATGACAAAGTGAGGGAGTTTCTACGCACCTTTATATCCTTCCAATGACAAAGTGAGGAAGTTTCTATACTATCAGTTGACAAATCCCAATGACACGTGAGGGATATGTCGACACTTCAAGTGATGACCCTTAAGTCAAATGTTATCACTCGGGGGCTCGTGAGACCCTCGCAAAACAGGTCACATACACCATGGCTTGTGTGACGCACTCCGTCTAATACTTTGACCATCGTCTTACTCCAAGACTCAGTCAAAGTGGGGGCTAACTATAGACACCTACTTTTGTCCCCGTTCCCGCAAGGGAAAGGTTCGATGATGAAAGCGTAAATCTCCACTTGACAACGCATCTCCTATAAAATAAACGAATCTCGATTCCCCATTTCATTTCACCCGAAACCTGCTATTTATGGAAACCTGCTAAAAATAGTAACTGTCGTAAAAGGTAGCTTCTAAAAGTGGCAAATCATAAAAGATATAAACCTGTCAGAATTAGGTGTTGCATTCCAACATAAATCCTAAATGAGATAGAAAACTGCGAGAATCCTATTCCTAATATGATTCAGAAATAAGAGTTACGTATTAATTAAAATCCTAACGAGCCTAGAGTTCGTAACGGGCCCAGACGCATTCCGTCATAAAATTGATACGCGCTAAAAGACTCGAATTAATCTCAAACTCTACGGATTTCAGGAATCCGAATCTGACTAAAGAAAACAGCCCAGACCCTATTTTCAACGCCTGGCTCTGGGCGCCGAAATCTTCGGCGCCCAGGCCTGGGCGCTGAAAATACCTGGGTACGTGTTTTTTCCTAATTCTTTGTGGATTAGAACTCTGCAATTCTATCTTTCCACGAACTCTTCCCTATAAATAGGCCCCTAAATTCGACGTGAAAGAACACAACAACACACAATTATATTCTGAGTATTGACTCTAAACCCCTTAGCCTAAGCCTCTCGCTGCGAAACTGTTCACGCGTTCTGTCGCAATCGATCCATAAATCGAACAGAACGTATCCTGTCCCATAATTGAGATTCGTTAAATAAAAAGGAGAAATAGCAAAGTCAAAGTGGTTAGTTTTCTGAGAACCGTGACGCACCTCTCAAGGGTGCGTCGTAAAGTGTCCCTTTTCGATGATTTAACTGCTTTCCTCGCCCTTTTTATGAACTGTTAAACTAACCTAATCTGATTGTTCTATCACGCCTAACAAATATAATATTTTTGGGAAATCGGATTATCATGCTAGGTCCCTTAATGCTATTTAAATCAGATAATCACGATCGAATTAGTGTTATATGTTGCATATTGCTAAAATCAACTCAGATTAGTTTAATAGTTAACGCATGTCCCTTCAATTATTTATGCTGAGCTAGTAAGGATATCCTGCCTCTGGAGTTATCGACGAGCGAAGTACTCCTCTCGGTAGTTACAGTCCCCCGAACCCTCAATCTCTACCTTGCGGGTGTATATTGAGAGATCCCCACACCAGGGATCACAAGGGAACCTACGGCCGTCGTGGTCAAACATAATTGCACTTCCTTTATGTCACGATAACCGGGTTTTGTCAGTTTTTCTCATTGTCGTTAAAAACTGAATGGCGACTCCTATATTACTAGTCAATTGGGTGTATACTAACAGGAAATCCAATTACACTTGATTGAATAAAAAGAATCGTCACACCCACGAGGGACGAGGTCACGCATTAGCCTCGCGCTTTTTCGACCCCCTCACACACCTTCTGCTTGCCCTTTTATAAAGCTGAGCTGCTCATGCAATCCTTCTCTTTCTTGCATGAGCTCGTCGACCGCGTTCTCGAGTCTCTCTATTTCTTTGGCTTGACTAATCACAATTTCCTCGAGTCGGTCCAGGTTTCTGACTTGCCCTCTAGCCAGGCTAGTCTTTCTTCGATTGATTCCATCTCAAATTGCTTGCTTGGGTCTCTCGATGCCTACGTTGAACCTTGGCTCTGATACCAACTGTCACGGTCCGAGTGTTTTGACACCGGATCCGTGCGGCGCGCTCTTGCCTATTAGCGACAAGAGCGAGGGTCGAGGGTCGATCGGGGGGCTTGTGTGCGCACAGCAAGCACAAGCGGGACCGACGACGAGAGTGTATCTGTTTTGCAAGGGACTTTGATGGGTCTTGGAAAGATTAAAAGCATGCAACAACACAATATCTATAAAGGCTAGCAACAACACATGAATTAAGCAAAGGCAACTTCTGATGAGAGGTATTGGTTCATACCCCTCACAGAGGTTTATTTTGAATTAGCTAAATCTTCCCAGTGAACACTGGAATTACAGTAACATAATAATTCTCCCTAAAGCCTAGAAAACTATTAGAAAGATCCTAGAAAGCAATAGAAAGGAGAAATACAAGTAAATGAAGGTTGGATTCTAACACATGGCATGTGCTGCGCATGCGAGCTCCCTTGCTTGTATGTTGCTGCCTTGCCTTGTGCCTGGCGCTACGTTGCATCGATTCCCTTTATTGCTCGACCACCCACACGCCACACACAACACAGCTCCCTTGCTGCCGCGCATGCCTCGTTGCTCGTTGCCTTGTACCGCATGGGCGACGATCTCCCTTGCTTGTCGTCGCATGCCCGCACAATGCAACACCCCTTAAGGGTAACACTTAGCTTTCATTGCTTCGTGCGTGTAACATTGGTGATCAGTTTTATAAAATTAATAATTATACATTAATTTAATTGACTAATTAATAAATCATATTAATTTCATTAAATTTGGGAAAAAAATCGGAAATTTATTATTCAAATTAATTTCCGATTACATTTATTTTCATGGATTCAAATCTAGGTCATAAATTTTAAAACTTTTCAATTTTAACAAATTTTATGGTGGTTTTTAATCATAGGATCCTAATTAAATTGCTAATTAATTATGAAAATCAAAACAAATTCTAAATTATTCGAATTTCAACAAATTAATTACAATTACAAATTAGGTTGTATAATTAACAAGATTAGGCTTTAAAATTGTTAAACATATACAGTAGGTCAATCATAGATTCAAGGTTTACATACAAGATTCGCAAATATTTAATTTAACATCATAAAGTTACAAATTTTGCACTCGAAAAACTAAAACCTCCGAAAAGTCATAGTTAGGCTTCGAATTTGGAAAATCTGGGTTCGGCGACAAATCTTTGATTTTTGTGAAAATTTTAAACCGTAGTTTACATGCGAAATTCACTATAAAATTTAAGATTCCGACCATTATTGACAAAACTGCAGAAAAATCCTGCGAACATATAATCAAATAATCGTACGAATTTGCAATTAATTACATACACGAAATTAATCACCCCTTTAATTCATTGCAAATTTATAAAATTTAACCATGTTAAATATAATTGATTATGGAATTAATTAGAGGCTCGTGATACCACTGTTAGGTTATGACAAATATAAATCATATATTTCATGCGGAAAAAGCATAAAGTCAGGAATCCAAATTATTTGCCACATAGTCAATTAGCATAATTTAGGATACAAACATGTGATGCGTGCCTTCCCTAGCTGTAGACACCTACTTTTGTCCCCATTCCCGAAAGGGAAGGTTCGATGATGAGAACGTAAATCTCCACTTGACAACGCATCTCCTATAAAATAACGAATCTCAATTCCCCTTTTTCATTTCACCCGAAACCTGCTATTTATAGAAACCTGCTATTTATGGAAACCTGCTAAAAATAGTAACTGCCGTAATGGGTAGTTGTTAAAAGTGGCAAGTCATAAAAGATAGAAACCTGTCAGAATTAGGTGTTGCACTCCAACATAAATCCTAAATGAGATGGAAATTGCGAGAGAATCCTATTCCTAATATGATTCGAAAGTAAGAGTCACGTATTAATTAAAATCCTAACGAGCCTAGAGTTCGTAACGGGCCCAGACGCATACCGTCACAAGGTTAATACGCACTAAAGGACTCAATTAAATCTCAAATACTCCGGATTCTAGGAATCCGAATCCGACTAAGAAAAATAGCCCAGATCCTATTTTCAACGCCTGGCTCTGGGCGCCGAAATCTTCGGCGCCCAGGCCTGGGCGCTGAAAATACCTGGTATGTGTTTTTTCCTAATTCCTCGTGGATTAGGGTCCTGCAATTCTATCTTTCCACGAACTCTTCTCTATAAATAGGGCCTTAAGTTCGACGTGAAAAGGACACACAAAACACAATTATATTCTGAGTATTGACTCTAAACCCCTAAGCCTAAGCCTCACGCTGCAAAACTGATCACGCGTTTTGTCGCAATCGATCCATAAATCGAACAGAACGTATCCCGTCCCATAATTTGAGATTCGTTAAATAAAAGGAGAAATAGCAAAGTCAAAGTGGTTAGTTTTCTGAGAACCGTGACGCACCTCTCAAGGGTGCGTCGTAATGTGTCCCTTTTCCATGGTTTAATTGCTTTCCTCGCCCTTTTATGAACTGTTAAACTAACTAAAATCTGATTGTTCGATCACGCTTAATAAATATGATATTTTTGGGAAATTGGATTATCATGCTAGGTCCCTTAAAATAATCTAAATCAGATAATCGCGTTCGATCTAGTACTATATGTTGCATATTGATAAAATCAACTCAGATTAGTTTAATAGTTAACGCATGTCCCTTCAATTATTTATGCTGAGCTAGTACGGATATCCTGCCTCTGGAGTTATCGAAGAGCGAGTACTTCTCTCGGTAGTTACAGTCCCCCGAACCCTCAATCTCTACCCTGCGGGTGTACGTTGAGCGATCCCCACCACCAGGGATCACAAGGGATAACTCTTTGCGTCGTTGTTAGGCCTCCTACGACGACAATGCTCGGCACTAAAAACCGAACATGCTAATAATTATGAATGTCACACGGGCAAGTGTTTCGAAAATCCAAAGAATGACCAAAAGAAAAAAACTAAAAAGTGTACCAACAAAAGAAAGAGTGAAAAACCAATAGAGAGAGTCGAAGCCTAGACTAAGTAATACTTGAAACTTTGGGACCTAAACTTTAGCTTATCTTATGCATAGGACTGGTCCTGCCACTTGGTGCCGATCAGGAAATCAACGGTTAGTGCGCCTCGAAGATACATCGCCAGCACCAGGTTTAGTGACTCCAAGCTCCGCCCGTCATCCCTCATTTTAAGGATCTCCGCTTCCCCAACCTCGATTCCCACCCTCAAACATGTCCATCGAAGAATTGCAAGAGCAGATGGCTCAAATGACCCAACTCATAGGCCAACTGAAAATGGAAAACGAAGCCTTAGCGGCTGCGCAAGCCAAAAACAACCTCGATAACGAGAAGAGGATTGAAAAAATGGTCCTGTAGCAAACCATGGGGAGCAAGTACTTCTCCCTCGATCCTGAACCTTTTCCTGGCAAACTACCAGAAAAGTTTAGTTGATCGGACTTACCAAAGTTTAAAGCCACGGATAATCCCCGTGATCATCTATTGAGCTTTGTGAATGCCATGAACTTGAAAGGCGTGGACAAGTCCATGTATTTACCTGCCTTTCCTTTGTCCTTGGAACCTGTGCCGCTCAAATGGTACTATCACCAGGACCCTAAGCTCTTCCCCACTTGGGAAGACTTTGTCAATGTCTTCATCAAGCAATACTCGTCGAACATGGATTTACAAGTCACCATGCGCGAGCTGGAAGTTCTCTTCCAAAAGAAAAAGGAAAATTTGTAATTATTAATCCAACATTTGCCCGATTTTCTTTAATTAAGCCTACCTATGCAATATTTCTAAATAATCCAACCTTTATGACCCAACTACTATTATTAAGCCTAACAAGTTACTAACCTGCTATAGGCGGTATTCACCCTTACGTGGCATATAACAATTATAATTTTTTCCCCTTATTTTCTTTAATTGCTATTTTAATTTTCGTTCCTCTTTCCTCTGCGATTTTCTGCTTCATCTCTGAACTCCTCTCAATTATTTCTCTTCTACCTCTTCTTCACCATTGTCTATCCCTCATACCTCTCCATTCGAAGTTCATCAAAAATAATCAGCAATTAGTATGGCTGGGGTAAAGCAATTGCCTGTAGGATCTTGATCTTCTTCAAATTCAAGGTTTTTTTTTCTTTCTAAATTTTCAACAAGACCACAATAACCAACATCCCACAACATAAAAAAAAACTATATCATTGCAACAGCTCGGGTTTTTACGAACTGACTATCAAGGAAGCCCAAAATTCAAAATTTACCAAAACGGGAACAAAAACGCTAAGGTTCGTAAGTTCACCTTCAATTGTACAATTTTGGAGACGGAATTTGAATGCGCGTGGATGAAGTCACCTATTTCCACAAGAAAATCGTTGATGATGTCATGAACCAGTACAATTGTGGTTGAAGCAGCAGTAATGGAGGAGAGAGGAATTGAAACACGGTACAAAGAAGAGAAGGGTTAAGGGTTTTTTGAAAAAAAAATGAAATCCTTGTTTAGGTGGCAAGTGATGATGACGTGTCCAATATTTTAGCAGGGAAACCAACTTTAGGTTGTCAACGTTTTTAACGTTGACTTTGTAGCAGGTAATTGGTCATCCAGGCTTAATAATAGTAGTTGGGTCATAAATGTTGGATTATTTAGAAATATCGCATAGGTAGGCTTAAGTAAAGAAAATCGGGCAAAGGTTGGATTAATAATTACAAATTTTCCTTGACTTTGTAGCAGGTAACCGGTCATCCAGGCTTAATAATAGTAGTTGGGTCATAAAGGTTGGATTATTTAGAAATATCGCATAGGTAGGCTTAATTAAAGAAAACCGGGCAAAGGTTGGATTAATAATTACAAATTTTCCAAAGAAAAATGAGGGTTTCACAACCTACTTTGCTAGATGGAGGGATCAGGCGGCCCAGCTAATCAATAGGCCTCCCGAAACAGAATTGGTCCAAAAATTCATTGACAATCTGGACCCGGCCTACAGACAGCACCTTAGGTACCTGGGACTTGACACTTTCAAAAGAGTTTATGATGTGGGAATAAAGATCGAGGATGATCTCGCAAAAACATTACAAAGTAAACCTGCATACAAAAGCAATACCTACAACAGGGGCAACACATCCCAAGCCCAAGAAGTCCATGCCGTAGAGGAGACTCCCGCCCGAAGAAGCCCTGGAAGATGGGTCCGAGACCGAAAGTTTGCCTCACTCGGGTCGACTTTGGTACAAGCCTTTGAAAGACTAACCAATCAAGGAAAGTTGAGACCTATAGGCCCCACTCGTGACCCTCCTGTCAAGAACAAATATTGGGCCGAAGGTACTTACTGCAAATTCCATCAAGGATATGGGCATGACACCGAAATTACCATCTGGGATCTCATGTGTACTTCAAAGGAACATCGCGAAAAGCTTATTCGCTCACTCGACCTCATCTCAGTACCTACAGATATCACACCTGACTCACTGGTTATCCATGTCACGAGAGATGCCGGAGAAAAGGCCATAGTTTTCACTGACAAAGACTTGCCCAAAGAGGGGGGTGCTCACAACAAAGCCCTTTATCTAGTGGTTGAATGCAAAGGACAAAACATCCCCCTAGCGCTTGTAGATAACGGTTTGGCGGTCAATGTTTGCCCATTACGAACCTCCCATTGCTTGGGGCTAGGAAATGATGACTTCCAAACCTCCACGCAAGGGGTACGAGCTTATGATAACTCTCGAAGGCATGTGTTGGGAAAAATTAACCTCACCATACAAACCGGGCCTGTGGCACGCACCACGGAGTTTCAAATAATTGACATCAAACCCACTTTCAACCTCCTCTTGGGGCGACCTTGGCTCCATGACTTAGGAGGTGTGGCTTCTACCTTGCACCAAATGGTTAAACTTAACCATAACGGGGTAATACTAGAAATCCGCGCCCCTTCTCTCGACGTCAGTTGTACTATGGTTGGAACGGCCGAAACTGCAGACGACCTTTACGGGTTTCAAATGGAAGAAACAATCCAGTTCATCGAAGATTATGATCCAGCATTCCTAGACCCGCATGCATCCCGAGTCATCCCTAGAATGCTGTTAGCTCAAGGTTATTTCCCTGGAACCCCATTGGGCATAAGGAAGAAGGAATGCACATTCCATCCTTTACCCAACAAATCTACTCCCTTTGGCTTAGGCTATGAACCAACGGAGGAAGAAATTGCTGACCGCCTGTCTAGGCTACGCCTTAACAAGGCCAAACAAACCACCCTCCTTCCACCATATCAAAGAACCCTTAACGGGATGTTCGTTCGGGAAGGAGAAGGACACCCATGCTGTGATTTCCCTGAACCCTTCGTTCAGGATGGCTTGCTAAAACCAGGATTTGAAATCTTCCATGACTGCCACACCTTGGATGAGGCACCCCACCTCACCAAGACTAAAACAACTGAAATATTGGACGACCAAGCTCTATGGACATTGTTTAACGAATCGAGGCCCATGGAGGACGAAACTGTGACGACTACCCTAGCTTTACAAGATAAAGGTTTCGATCCAACCCGGTTAATCGCTCCTACATCAACACTAGAAGAGATCGAGAACGGATGGGTGATGAGATATCAGTGGGTCAATGCAAAAGGAATAGAATTCAAGATGAGTACCGGTGAAGGACCAAAATTTTACGAGACTAAACCCAAGGCTTGAGCCACATAGAGCACCGTAGTAAAAAGCGCCTAGTAGTTCTTTAGATTGGTAGAAAAGTAATAAAGACTTTAGATGGTCCTAAGACCCCTTAGAATATAGGTCAAGTTTGTTTCAGTGTGTTTTCCTTACTTTCCAAATTAATAAAAGCGTAATATTTCTCCTAAAATTTTATTCTAACACTAAGTGAACACCAAATGTACTTGCAAAATACAAAAATAAAGAGGCGGCCCACTCTAGGTCCAACAAACGAGGCCCACTCGGTCTTGAAATAGTGCCATGGGAACCAGTTCCCGAAACCCACAAAATAAACCGCACCATCCCATTCATATCCCCAAAAACCTAAAAAGTCAACCAGTGTTATCACAAAGAGTCAATCCATGCAACCCAAAGAAATCAAAGGAAATCAAAATCCAAAACAATGCAAATGTTACCAAAAAAAAAAAAACAGATTCATAAAACATAATTCCATCATACCCTTCACTAACAACGCGCACCTCAATCCACCCAAAAATCCTACACAAAGATCTTCATATCTTCCACACCTTAACCCAATTTTCAAAGCCGTTTCGAGTCACAGGATAGAAAAAATTAATCCGGACAAAAATGCATCTCACGCTAACAGTCAAAAAGCGTCCGAATTAGCCTCAAAATTGATTTTAAATACGAGCAAAATCAAAGCACTAAAAAAGGAAAAAAAGAAATAAATGCAAGAACACGTGAAGCAAAGCGTCAAAAACGACCGCTCAAGTCATTTTCAGCGCCCAGGGCTGGGCGCCGAAATCTTTGACGCCCCAGCCTGGGCGTTGAAACTCTCTGCCTGCCTAAATTTTTTTTTTTAAGTGCTCGTCATTTTATCCGCACATAACGGAAAAATAACGAACACTTGGGGGGTACAGCACGTATCCAAATAGGCTCACCAAAAAATATAGCCATACAAAAAGTAGTCGAATTTCATTTTTTTTACGCGACTTACGGCAAACAAAAAACGGCAGACGAAAATAATGATACTGCTTCACTCATTTGACCGATTAAGTTATATGCTACCACCTCAGGGTATATCTATTAAAATCTGGCATCCTAGAACTTATTCTAGCCAGAACTACGCGCGACCTGATTCTGACAAGATACGTAGGCAATCCTTACCAAGGATTCGGTCCAATCAAAAAACAAACATACATAAATTGTGCAAAAAGTGTTAGACATGTAAAAATATAAAAAGAAGGAGAACAAGAAATGAAAATGAAAAAATAAAATACGCCTTTATTGAAAAATAATAAGAAGGAAAACAAAGTGCTAAGGAATGAAAAAACAAACACAACTAAAATAAATGAAGGGCACCTACACCCTAGCAAGAACCACACTACTCTAGTTCTTCCGGATCATCAAATAAAGTCTTGTAGAGGGCAATGTTCGCAGGATCTACTCCCACAGTCTTCTGCGCTGCCCCAATATCAATCTCCATAAGAACCGGCTCATGGACACTAACTTCCAAAGACGCCAAGGCTTAAGAAACATTCTCAGTTATAGCCCGCTCAGCCTCAAGGGAACAGACAATGGTGGGAGAAGGATTATTATCATCAACTAGACTAGCCACTGTTTCTACAGGCGGCTGAGCCTTCCTAACCCATACATTGTTCCGACGACGATCTCGGCGAGAGCTTGCATTTCTTTTAACAACAGCAGGCCCCTTCATGTTAGGCATCTTTTTAGGCCTGAAACTGGAACGGGGAGGAACTTCCTTTCGCTTTCGATCAGGACAAGCTTTCACAGTCTTAATACCATAGGTACGAGGTTTGGCAGAATCAGGACCCTTATACTTAACACGAATACGAGGTATCAAAAGCTCAGTCGGCTCCCCATTTCGAGCCTCGGTCCTCACAGCTTTATCATCGGAGCTCATCCACAACTTGTAGCTTTCAGAAAGACCCACAAAGCCATTTGTAGCTACGGCACAACGCGGGAGACCATCATAATACTTAGCCCACGCTAGAACCCGTGCTTGTGAAAAGGCCGCTACCTTAGGTGGTATTGTATCAGAAAAGGGGATAGTCTGCCTTAAACCATATTGACGCATGACTCGGTAAGGGAAAATATAAATGGGACGAGATAGCCCCAACAAAGAAACATAAACCGATACATCAGAACCCCCCGTCATAGTAGTCAAACCCCACCATGGTACCACCCACTTAATAGAACAAATGCCATAAGTAAAAAAGGAGGCCCATTCGGCCTCGTCCTGGCCTTGCTGCAAGTATTTTCGGTTACCCAAGGCTATAGGGCGATAATGTTTAGGATCGGCAGGAGCTTCCAAGAGTCTAAGCCGTTCCACGAGCCAAATCTGCAAAAACGGGTACGATCAAAAAATAATAATAAAAGAAAACGGTCACTGGGGCGCAGTTTCAACGCCCAGGACCAGGCGCCGAAAATTCCAGCGCCCAGCCCTGGGCGCTGAAACTCAGCCCTAAGGCAGGACGAATAAAAAATGTGTATGCAAAAAAAATATGTGTACGTGCGCAAGAAAAAATCGATTACCTGCAGTAATAGGGGGCTTCCCTTAAAATGTTCGGATTTGGCATCCTTCTTCAGCTCATCCGTACTCAGCAAAGTCTCGGCAACAACCAACGGCATAATAGAATATCAACTTTCCATCTGGCTAATCAAGGGGATCAACCTTATGTCACCGAACTCACCATTGTTATTCGACAGCAAATAATGATTCAACAAGCAAAATACAAGGGCTCGAATATTCAATTTCTGTTCGGTCATATTCTTACTAGGCCTAAAGTGGTGTTTTACAAGTTTTGCCAAATTAACTTCATCACCTACAACAACTTCAGCAAGCATGTTACCATCAAGTCCTAGGAAAGCCCCTATGGTTGTTTTACTCTCTTCAATAGTGCCAGGAGTGGCAGGGGTAGCATTAGTAGGATAACCAAGGATCGCAGCAAATTCATCTGGCAAAGGACATATTTCGTTGCCCCGAAAGACAAAAACATGATGATCGGGATCCCAAAAGCTTAGGGCTGCGTACAGAAAATTATAGTCAATGTTAATTTGTTGTAAGCCTAAAAGTGCCTCTAAGTGGTATTCTTTCAATAAAGCCTTTTCTGTAGGATTAAGGGCCCGTAGCCAACGCCTAACAGCCCGTTGGAGTGAGAAAGTGGGAATTGACATGACAAAAGCAAAGAGTAATTAAAACACAGCAAAGGAAAAGGGAAATTGAGAGTGATGGAAAATAGGGACGTATCTAGACCCTATATATAGCTGAACGCATCAAGTGACATCCTGATCTCATTCGGAAACGCGTTAAGAGATCCGAAAGTCAAAATTCGCCAGGAAAAGACTTTCAGCGCCCGAAGCTGGGCGCCGAAATATTTAACGCCCAGCCTTGGGCGCCGAAAATGCAGCCCTGGGCCCAGATTTCACAAAACGCGAAGCAGGAAAAGACTTAAAACTGTGTTGCTAGACACGAGGCCCTATGAACAATTAAGATCAAGCCCAAAAAGCACCTTTAAGCTCCCAAATAGCAAAAATGAATGGTAAAACTTGGTCGAAACTTAGACTTGTCTCGAGAAACATATATGTACACTTTTTCAAAATAAAAAAAAATATCAAGGTCATTCTTCGAAATACCAAAAAATGTTGTTAAGTCGTTGGTTTCTCAAAAAAAAAATGTTTGTCTGTCAAAGGATTAAATCGGGCCAAGCTAAACCGAATGATATTAAACTTTGTCGCCCGAAGACTGAAGTCGCACCCCATGGCTTCGCCAAAGTAGCACACCACTATGAAAGGTCGCTCGCACATACGAGCTCGACCCCGAACATGATTAAAAGACGATTATGAAGTATGCGAAAAATGACCACCAAAGCCCGAGTGCTTGGGGGCTCGCGAAAAGTATACTCCAACAGAGAACGCGCGATCGAAATCACGTTCCCGGGCTGCGCTATACACAAGTCCCGTGTTTGGATAATTTCAAAAAAAAAAAGAAAAGGAAAAAATGGTATTTTAAAAAATATCGTTAAACAGAAATATACTCAGTGTGGGCCCACTTATAGGACACACCTAATCAGGAAATATTGCGACCCACCAACAGGTCGTAATCACAAAAGCCCTTCCACATAGGCAAAATGAAAAGAACGTAAGAAATTCAAAATGGGCTCGCCCACCTTCAACGGGCGGGGTCTGCGTCACTAGCCGCGCAGGTCCTTAGTTTTCGAAAAATAAAGTCTTCAAATTCAAAATAGGCTCGCCATCTTTAGTCGGCGGGGTCTACGTCACAAACCGCGTAGGTCCTTATCTTCAAATTTCAAAAACAGATTCGTCCACTTCTATCGGACGGGGTGTCCACCCTTAGCAGACAGGCTCGCCATCTTTAGCCGGCGGGGTCTGCGTCACTAACCGCGCAGGTCCTTAGTCGCTGCAGCGATAACCTTTATCGATTTTCCCTTTTTCCAAAAATTAAAGGATCGGTTTTCCCTTTTTCCAAAAATTAAAGGATCGGTTTTCCCTTTTTCCAAAAATTAAAGGATTGGTTTTCCGTTTTTCCAAAAAAGAACGATGTGATCGGTTTTCCCTTTTTCCAAAAATTAAAGGATCGGTTTTCCCTTTTTCCAAAAATTAAAGGATTGGTTTTCCGTTTTTCCAAAAAAGAACGACGTGATCGGTTTTCCCTTTTTCCAAAAATTAAAGGATCGGTTTTCCCTTTTTCCAAAAATTAAAGGATTGGTTTTCCGTTTTTCCAAAAAAGAACGATGAGATTGGTTTTCCCTTTTTTCCAAAAATTAAAGGATTGGTTTTCCGTTTTTCCAAAAAAGAACGATGTGCTGGATTTTCCTTCGTTTTACGTCCCATAAAAACAAGGGGGTTTTCTCGTTTAACTAGCCTTGAAAATGAGAATCTTTAAAAACATTCTTACCTCGTGGTTGGGCTTGGCCAGGCCCAATTACACTTTATAGCTTTGATTTCGAAAACATCTGTAGCTACTCCCAATGACAAAGTGAGGGAGTTTCTACACTTCTTTAGATCCTTCCAATGACAAAGTGACGAAGTTTCTATACTATCCTTTGACAAATCCCAATGACACGTGAGGGATATGTCGACACTTCAAGTGATGACCCTGAAGTCAAATGTTATCACTCGGGGGCTCGTGAGACCCTCGCGAAAGCAGGTCACCATGGCTTGTGTGGCGCACTCCGTCTTGTACTTTGACCATCGTCTTATTCCAAGACTCAGTCAAAGTGGGGGCTAACTGTAGACACCTACTTTTGTCCCCATTCCCGAAAGGGAAGGTTCGATGATGAGAACGTAAATCTCCACTTGACAACGCATCTCCTATAAAATAACGAATCTCAATTCCCCTTTTCATTTCACCCGAAACCTGCTATTTATAGAAACCTGCTATTTATGGAAACCTGCTAAAAATAGTAACTTCCGTAATGGGTAGTTGTTAAAAGTGGCAAGTCATAAAAGATAGAAACCTGTCAGAATTAGGTGTTGCACTCCAACATAAATCCTAAATGAGATGGAAATTGCGAGAGAATCCTATTCCTAATATGATTCGAAAGTAAGAGTCACGTATTAATTAAAATCCTAACGAGCCTAGAGTTCGTAACGGGCCCAGACGCATCCCGTCACAAGGTTAATACGCACTAAAGGACTCAATTAAATCTCAAATACTCCGGATTCTAGGAATCCGAATCCGACTAAGAAAAACAGCCCAGATTCCTATTTTCAACGCCTGGCTCTGGGCGCCGAAATCTTCGGCGCCCAGGCCTAGGCGCTGAAAATACCTGGTACGTGTTTTTTCCTAATTCCTCGTGGATTAGGGTCCTGCAATTCTATCTTTCCACGAACTCTTCTCTATAAATAGGGCCTTAAGTTCGACGTGAAAAGGACACACAACACACAATTGTATTATGAGTATTGACTCTAAACCCCTAAGCCTAAGCCTCACGCTGCAAAACTGATCACGCGTTCTGTCGCAATCGATCCATAAATCGAACAGAACGTATCCCGTCCCATAATTTGAGATTCGTTAAATAAAAGGAGAAATAGAAAAGTCAAAGTGGTTAGTTTTCTGAGAACCGTGACGCACCTCTCAAGGGTGCGTCGTAATGTGTCCCTTTTCCATGGTTTAATTGCTTTCCTCGCCCTTTTATGAACTGTTAAACTAACTAAAATCTGATTGTTCGATCACGCTTAATAAATATGATATTTTTGGGAAATTGGATTATCATGCTAGGTCCCTTAAAACAATCTAAATCAGATAATCGCGTTCGATCTAGTACTATATGTTGCATATTGATAAAATCAACTCAGATTAGTTTAATAGTTAACGCATGTCCCTTCAATTCTTTATGGTGAGCTAGTAAGGATATCCTACCTCTGGAGTTATCGAAGAGCGAGTACTCCTCTCGGTAGTTACAGTCCCGCGAACCCTCAATCTCTACCCTGCGGGTGTACGTTGAGCGATCCCCACCATCAGGGATCACAAGGGAACCTACGGCCGTCGTGGTCAAACATAATTGCACTCCCTTTATGTCACGATAACCGGGTTTTGTCAGTTTTTCTCATTGTCGTTAAAAACTGAATGGCGACTCCTATATTACTAGTCAATTGGGTGTAAACTCACAGGAAATCCAATTACACTTGATTTGACAAAAAGAAGCGTCACACCCACGAGGGACGAGGTCACGCATTAGCCTCGTGCTTTTTCGACCCCCTTACACTAGCTGCTCCCGAACCGAACAAGAACAACTTTAGGACTCCGAATGTCGCCACTGCGTAGATAGTCTACAGCACGTTCGGATCCGCCTTAGATTCAACCAACTAGGATATTCTCTAAGGTATTATGTTTATTCGGAAAGCATAATTATTAATTTAGGCAAATTATTAATTTCTTACTTGAACTTAATCTATGTGAATACTTATTGAATTGTTGTATAAATTGTGATTATGAACCACGTATTTATAGGGTAGAAATAACAGAATTAGAATTCTACTAGGATTCCAATAACTAAATCCATTAGGATTCTAGTTGAATTAAATCATTAGAATTTAATGTTTAATCAAACACCTAAGTGTTTCAGATTTAACAATAACAATCAATTCGAGTAGAATTAGGAAAACGATAGCAAGAAATCCTAAACGACCAAGGACTTGGTCATACGAAGCCTCGCAGCCACGCAGCCCACAAGGGGCGCAAGTGCTCAGGTCGGCCCAAGGTTGGGCGCTGGCAGCACGCGGCCCACCGTTGGACGCTGCTCGTTGGGCCTGCCTCACTTGCTTGCGCGCTGGGCCTGCCTCACTTGCTTGCGCGCTGGGCCTGCCTTGCTGCTTGCTTGCGCCCGGGGGCTTCGCTGGGCGCTGGGCCTGGCTTCATGTTGGACCTTGCGTTTAGCAAGCTCGTCCGTCGATCGTTTCGTACGTCGCGCTTCCGATTCGTTTTCCGATTTCGGAATTCGTTTCCGATTCGAACAATATTTAATATTTTTGATTCCGGAATTTATTTCCGATTCGAACAAATATTTAATATTTCCGATTCCGAAATTTATTTCCGATTCCGACAATATTTCCGATTCCGGTAATATTTCCGTTTCCGGCAATATTTCCGATTCCGACAATATTTCCGATTCCAGCAATATTTCTATTTCCGATAATATTTTCCGATACGTACCATGTTTCAGTTTCCGGCAACATCTACGACTTGGATAATATTTATATTTCCGTTATGATCCATATTTCCGTTTCCGGCAATATCAACATTTCCGGAGTATTCATATTTTGCCTTTTGACGATTTCAGCTCCCACTGGAACCGAGATCCGTCGTTTCCGAATATTCATAAATAGAGTATTTAATTCACTTAAATACTTGATCCGTTCACGTACTATTTGTGTGACCCTACGGGTTCAGTCAAGAGTAAGTTGTGGATTAATATTATTAATTTCACTTGAACTGAAGCGGCCTCTAGCTAGGCATTCAGCTCACTTGATCTCACTGTATTATTAACTTGTTTAATTAATTAATACTGAACCGCATTTATTAGACTTAGAATTGAATGCATACTTGGACCAAGGGCGGCATTATTTCTTTCAGAGTGAACCAAGAGAAGAAACAATCGGTGAGTTTATTCGGCTAGTCAAAAATTCTGAAATAGTACTCGACTGTGAAGCGAAAGATTTACTCAAGGCTAAAGGGAGACCTTTCAAGAAAGGTGGAAAGTCCAAGGGCAATGCTGAGTCAGTTCCTAGAAAGAAGACAAAGCAGGACAAATCCACATCAAGTTGTCTTTACTGTGATGGAATTGGCCATTACAAAAGAGAATGTCCCAAACTAAAGGAAGATCAGAAGAACGGAACTGTCGTTCCATCTTCAGGTATATTTGTTATAGACTATATACTTGCAAATTCAACTTCTTGGGTATTATATACTGGTTGTGGCTCATACTTATGTTCTAATTCACAGGGACTAAGAAGAAGTAGAAGGTTAAGCAAGGGTGAAGTCGACCTACGAGCGGGAAATGGAGCAAGGAATGCTGCATTAGCTGTAGGAACTTATTATTTTTCTTTTCCCTCTAGGCTAGTTTTGGAACTGGAAGAGTGTTTCCATGTTCCAAGTCTTACTAAAAACATCATTTCTGTTTCTTGCTTAGATGCTAAGGGATTTAGATTTTTAATAAAAGACAATAGTTGCTCGTTTTATTTTAAAGAGATGTTTATGGATCTGCTAAATTAGTCAATGGACTTTATGTGCTAGATCACGACAAACAAGTTTATAACATAAATACCAAAAAGGCCAAAAAGAATTATTCAGATCTCACCTATATATGTCATTGTCGATTAGGCCATATTAACATGAAACGCATGGAAAAAATTCAAAAGGAAGGAATTCTAGAACCATTTGACTTAGAGGATTATGGTAAATGCGAATCATTCTTACTTGGCAAAATGACAAAGAAACCTTTCTCTAAAGTTGGAGAAAGAGCAACTGATCTATTGGGTTTAATCCATATGTATGTGGACCAAGGAGTTCAAATGCTAGAGGTGGTTTCAGCTACTTTATCACTTTCATTGATGACTTCAGTAGATACGGTTATGTCTACCTAATGAAGAATAAGTTTGAGTCTTTTGACAAATTCAAGGAATTTCAGAGTGAAGTAGAGACTCAATTAGGCAAGAAGATTAAATCACTGCGGTCTGATAGAGGCGGTGAATATCTGAGCTATGAATTTTATGACCATCTGAAATATTGTGGAATCTTGTCAGAATTGACTCCTCCCGGAACACCTCAATGGAACGGTGTGTCAGAACGGAGGAACAAGACCTTGCTAGACATGGTTCAATCAATGATGGGTCAGACGGAACTTCCAATATAATTTTGGGGACATGCGCTAAACACAGTTGCACTCACACTAAATAGAGCCATCGAAAGATGTCGAAAAGACTCCATATGAGTTATAGTTTAGAAATCCTCCAAAAGTGTCTTTGCTTCAGATTTGGGGTTGTGAAGTATACGTCAAACGATTAATTTCAGACAAACTTCAACCGAAATCTGACAAATGTATCCTTGTGGGCTACCCAAAGGAAACAAAGGGGTATTACTTCTACAATACATATGAGAACAAGGTGTTTGTTGCTCGAGATGGTATCTTTTTGGAAATAGATCAAATTTCCAAAATGACAAGTGGGAGAAAAGTAGACCTCGAAGAAATTCGAGTCGAACAACAAACTCTAGAGAATGCTCAAGATGACATTCAGGTTGAAACTCATAGATCTTTAGAAGTATTTGGTGAGAATCATGAACCAACTAGAAATGTAACCCCACGTAGATCGTAGAAATATAAGTATCAACCAGAAAGATACATATGTATTTTGACGAATGAGAGCCATGAAATTCTATTGTTGGAAAGCGATGAACCTGCGACTTACAAACAAGTTATGACGAGCCCTAGCTCCAAGCAGTGGCAAGAAGCCATGCAATCTGAATTAGACTCCATGTCTGAAAACCAAGTTTGGGATTTGGTCGATTTTCCAGATAGCTACCAAGCCATAGGAAGTAGATGGGTTTTCAAACTGAAAAAGGACAAGGATGGGAAACTTGAAGTTTTCAAAGCTAGATTGGTTTCAAAAAGATACAGGCAAGTCCACAGTATTGATTAAGATGAAACCATTTAACCAGTTGCAATGCTAAAAACTATTCGGATAATGTTAGAAATCGCTGCATATTACGATTACGAAATATGGCAGATGGATGTAAAAACCGCTTTCTTAAACAGCGTTTTAACAGAAATTGTGTTTATGACACAACCTGAGGGTTTTGAGGATCCAAAGAATGCTAAAAAGGTATGCAAGCTTAAGAAATCCATTTATGGATTGAAGCAAGAATCAAGGAGCTGGAATATACATTTTGATGAAGCAGTCAGTGACTTTGGCTTCGTCAAGAACGCATACGAATCTTGTGTATACAAGAAAGTCAGTGGGAGCAAAACTGCTTTTCTAGTATTGTATGTTGACGACATATTAATCATAGGAAATGACATTCCTATTTTGAACTCTGTCAAGATTTATCTTGGGAAATGTTTTTCGATGAAGGATCTAGGAGAAGCAAGGTACATACTGGGCATCAAGATCTACATAGATTGATCTAAAAAGACGATTGGACTTAGTCAAAGCACTTATATCAATAAGGTGCTTGAAAGGTTCAACATGGCTGACTCCAAGCGAGGCTACCTACCCATGTCTCATGGAATGACTCTAAGAAAGACTCAGTGCCCAAAAAGACTGGATGAGCGTAGACGAATGAGTGGGATTCCATATGCATCATTGATTGGTTCAATAATGTATGCTATGATATGTACACGCCCGGATGTTGCGTACGCACTCAGTGCTACGAGCAGATACCACTCAGACCCAGGAGAGGCACATTGGACTGCTGCCAAGAATATTCTGAAGTACTTGAAAAGGCACAAAAATGATTTCCTGGTCTATAGTGGAGATGGTGAATTAATTTTTAAAGGCTATACGGGCGCAAGTTTTCAAACGACAAAGATGAAGGAAATAATGCCCTTGGTCCAAGTATGCATTCTATGATAATTCTAATAAATGCGGTTCAGTATTAATTAACAAGTTAATAATTCAGTGAGATCAAGTGAGCTGAATGCCTAGCTAGAGGCCGCTTCAGTTCAAGTGGAATTAATGATATTAATCCACAGCTTACTCTTGACTGAACCCGTAGGGTCACACAAATAGTACGTAAACGGATCAAGTATTTAATGGCATTAAATACTCTATCTATGGATATTCGGAATCGACGGATCTTGGTTTCAGTGGGAGCTGAGATCGTCACAGGCAAGAAATGAATACTCCGGAAACGATGATATTACCGGAAACGGAAATATGGATCGTATCGGAAATATAAATATTATCCAAGTCGTAGATGTTGCCGGAAACGGAAACATGGTACGTATCGGAAAATATTATCGGAAATGGAAATATTACCAGAATCGGAAATATTGCCGGAAACGGAAATATTGTCAGAATCGGAAATATTACCGGAATCGGAAAATAATTCCGGAAACGGAAATATTAAATATTTGTTCGAAACGGAAATTAATTCCGGAATCGGAAATGTTAAATATTGTTCGTATCGGAAATGAATTCCGGAATCGGAAATTTAATCGGAAGCGTATCATACGAATAAGCATCAGACGAGGCCTGCCGGACGAGGGCCCAGCACGAAGCCAGGCCATCGCCCAGCAAGCCAAGCGCGCCACACAAACAGCCACGCCAGGCCCAGCGCAAGGCCAGGCCGTGGCAGCGCGCACAGCGCGCGCAGCGCGCGCAGCGCGCGCGGATGCTTGCGTGGGCTTGTGGCTCGCGCAGGCCTCGCTGCGTGGGCTGCTGCTCGCACGCACGCATGGGCGGCCCATCGAGGCTGCCGTGTGTGTGTGCGTAAGTGTTTGTGTTCGTGCACGTTTCCTAAAACGTGCAGAGTTCGGTTAATGATTAAATTCCTAATTCTATTTGATAAATTAATTAAATTAGAGTTCTTGTAGGATTCTAGGTTTAATTAATTTGTATCTGAATAGGATTTCAATTCCCTTTCCATAACCCTATAAATATGTGGCCTGGGTTTACAATTTATAATGAGTTTCAAAGTATTCAAAGTGAGTTTTTGAGAGAAAAATTCAGCCACACATCTTGCTCAAAAGTGCCGAAAATTCTAGTACCTTAAGGGCGATTCTAGTTGGTCAATCTTAAGGCGGATCCGGACGTGCTGTGGACTATCTACGGAGGGACGACACTTGGAGTCCTAAAGACTTGTTCTTTCTCGGTTCGGGCGCAGCTAGGGAGGGCACGCAACAAAGAGTATGCATCTAAATTATGCTATATGATTATGTGTAAATAATATGTAATCCTGGGTTAATGGTTGTTTCCGCATGATTTATGTAATATCATATGTATCATAACCTAACAGTGGTATCACGAGCCCCTTATTATTTTCATAATCTAAATTGCATAAACATGGTTAAATATTACAAATTTGCAAGAATTAAAAGGGGTGATTAATTTTCGTAATTGTTAATTAATTGCAAATTGCGTTTATTTAATTATACGTACGCAGTTTTTCGGCAGTTTCTTCGTTACTCATCCAAATCGAGTGATTTTTGTGTCAATTCCGCATGTAAAAGGCATTCTAAAATTTTTCTGCCGAAACCAGAATTCTCAAATTCGAAGCCTAACTATGACTTTTCGAAGGTTTTAGTTTTTCGAATGCAAAATTTCGTAAATTTAAGATGTTAAATTAAATATTTGCGATTCTTGTTGATAAATCTTGAATTTTTGATTGACCTACTGCATATGTTTAACAAGTTTGAATGCCTAGTCTTGTTAATTATGCAATCTAATTTGTAATTATGATTAATTTGTTGAAAATTAGAATAATTTAGAATTAATTTGATTTTCATAATTAATTGTAATTTAATTAGAAACCTATGATTAAAAACCACCATAAAAATTGTAAATTTATGATAAATTTTAAATTTTTATGACCTAGACTTGAATCCATAACAATCGGAAATCAATTGGATAATAAATTTTCGATTTTTCGCCCTAAAATTATGAAATTAATAATATTTATTAATTTGTCATTAATTTTATAAATTTTAAATTTTTATGCAATTCGTTCATATAACTTGCACGCACAAAGCAATGGACGCTTCGTGTTACCCTTAAGGGGTGTTGTATAATGCGGGCATGCGACGACGAGCAAGGGAGCTCGTCGCCCGTGCGGCACGAATGCAATGAGCAAGGGCGTAGTGCACGAGCACAAGGCAGCAGCCCTACCTTGTGTCGTGGGCCACGAGCAATGGATGAATGGGCATGGGCGAAGGGCGAGCCAAGGCAGTCGCGTGTGGGCAGCAAGCGAGCTGCGCCACAACGCGCACTGCCTCGCGCATGAGCGCGCAGCCTCGCGCGCAGCGAGCGCAAGCTCGCGTGCCACGAGCGCTGCGCCCAGCGTTGATCGCGCGCAATTGCTCGCGCACAGCGAGCAATGGCTCGCGCGCACAGCGAGCGATGGCTCGCGCGCACAGCGAGCGCTGGCGAGCGCGCGCAGCGAGCGATGGCTCGCGTGCGACAAGCGCTGGCGCGCGCGCAGCAAGCACCACAGCGTGCGATGGCTTGCGATGGAGATGCAGCAGCTATGCGACGAGCGCATGGGCTGCGCGCACATGGCCAGCGATGGCTGTGTGCGTGCGGCCCATGGGCGTGCAATGCGTAGGATGTTTGCGTTACGATTAGATCGTTTTGAATGTTTAATTTGAAAATTTCAGTTCACGTAATTTTAATTAATTTTAAAATTAATAATTTAAATTATTTTCTTGGATTTTAATTTTGAATATTGTAATTATAATAAATGTTATTTATTCTAATTATTTTACTAAAATTAAAATCATGAATTAATTTAAATAACGACTGAAATTAAATTAAACTTTTTGGATTCAATTATAAATTTATATGAGCTTTAAATTTTAATTAAATTTGTATGTTTCCGGTTAGACTAGAAATACATTTTTATGTTTAAAATTAGTAAAGCATATGAATTTATTGGTTTAAGTGGGAGCGTTTTTTAATCATAAACTCTTGATTAGGTCTACAAATCCTTAAGGTTAAAACAACTTGATTAGAATTAATAAGGACTGAATAATTGGTAGATTATTGGAGCCCTTGATTAATTGCTGCAAATGTTTACGTGATGCATAATGTGTTTTACTAACCAGCTATGTGGGCCATTCATGATAATGAATGGGTGAATGGTATATATATTGTATATGTACTGTTTTGCAGGTTATGAAGTGACTAGTATGGCCCAAATAGGATAGAAAATATGGTCTGCGTACCATTAATTTGAATGTAATTGGTCTAAAGAACCAAAGTTATTTTTCAATTCAAATATGGTCTGCGAACCATCAAATAGTTGTAATTAGTTATAGATTATCCTATTTGAAGAAAATGGTGCCTCCCACGGAGATTTTCAAGACGGACTTTGAAGTTAAAGCTTCAAGATGAAGTCGGGCCATACTAGATCACAAATATCTTATGCATGTTTTAAGTTATTTATTGCTTTTAAATATGTCTTAAAATGCATGAGATCAAAAGCTTGATTATGTTGCATGATTAAGGATTTTAGTTCACTTAAAATCTAACCAACATAGTAAGAGCCTTAAGTTCCAAACTTAAAAATTGAGTTAAAAGGTGCCATGCCAAAATATACACTTGCTTGGATATCCTTTACATCAATCTAGTAATAGTTTTCGCTCAGCGAGGTGTTACTTATTGGTCCTAAAGGAGCAAGGTACACAAATAATTGTGAGTACATGTTAGTTTTGGTGAAACTCAACGATATAAGTAAGGAGTCCTTTTATGTCGTGGCAAAATCGATAGGTTTACCTAATAAGTTCTTAGACGTACCTATCAACCAAGAATAGTTTCTAGACTATTAGCAAAAGGCTTTTGCTTACCTAAGATGTTCTAGGATTAAGTCGACAAACTGTGCTTAGTTCTTCAATGATTTTAGGATCTTGGAATCATTTTATTCACACCTGCCGGAACACATAACTTGAATAAAATGCTTAATAAACATTGAATTATGCATGTATGCTAGAATTTAAGTTTATTAAGAGAAACTGTGAATGGTTATTTATTTGTTTATTCTTTTCAATTGTAGTTTTTAATATGGCAAACAACAATTCATTCAACATTCGATCAATTCTCGAAAAGGAGAAGTTGAACGGGAAAAACTTCCTTGACTGGCAAAGGAACTTGCAAATAGTTCTTATGCAGGAAGAAAAGGAGTATGTCCTAGATGAGGCGATGCCCGAAGCTGCAGGCGACGGGGTCACTCAGGCAGCCCTCAATCGTTGGATTGATGCCAACAAGGATGTGAAATGTCTAATGCTCGCCACCATGAGTGCGGATCTGCAGAAAACGTTCATCAACTCAGATGCTTTCACAATCATCAGTGAGTTGAAGAACATGTTCCAAGATCTGGCTCGAGTCGAAAGATTCGAGACTCATAGGCAAATTCTTGAGACCAAACTTAAGAAAGGCGAGCCCGTAAGTCCACATGTTCTCAAAATGATTGGTCTCATTGAGAATATGAGTCGGCTGGATTAGCAATTTTCTCAGGAAATGGCTATAGACACCATCCTCCATTCTCTTCATAGCGGGTATGATCAGTTCAAACTGAACTACAGTATGAATAGTCTGGACAAAACGCTCACTGAGATTCACGGTATGCTGAAGACCGCTGAAACGACGCTCAAAAGTGATAAGCAGGATGTGCTTATATATGGTGCGTGGGGGCAAGTTCAAGAAATCTGGAAAGAAGAGGAATGCTAAGAAAGGTGGCAACAAGGCCAGCCCAACTAAGCAAACTGGCGCCAAATCTGTAAAGAGGAAGGTCAGTCAACCCACTTCTGAATCCGAATGCTTCTACTGCAAGAAGAAGGGGCATTGGAAGAGAGATTGCTTGAAGCTAAAGGAAGATCAGAAGAACGGAACAGTCGTTCCATCTTCAGGTATTTTCGTTATAGACTGTATACTTGCTAATTCAACTTCTTGGGTATTAGATACAGGTTGTGGCTCACACTTATGTTCCAATCCACAGGGACTAAGAAGAAGTAGAAAGTTAAGCAAGGGTGAAGTCGACCTACGAGTGGGAAATGGAGCACGGATTGCTGCATTAGCTGTAGGAACTTACTATTTGTCGTTGCCCTCCGGGCTAGTTTTGGAACTGGAAGAATGTTTCCATGTTCCAAGTCTTACTAAAAACATCATTTCAGTTCCTTGCTTAGATGCTAAGGGATTTTCCTTTTTTAATAAAAGACAATAGTTGTTCGTTTTATTTTAAAGAGATGTTTTATGGATCTGCTAGATTAGTCAATGGACTTTATTTATTAGATCACGACAAACAAGTATATAACATAAATACCAAAAAGGCCAAAAAGAATGATTCAGATCTCACCTATCTGTGGCATTGTCGATTAGGCCATATAAACTTGAAACGCTTAGAAAGACTTCAAAAGGAAGGAATTCTAGAACCATTTGACTTAGAGGATTATGGTAAATGCGAATCATGTTTACTTGGCAAAATGACAAAGCAACCTTTCTCTAAAGTTGGAGAAAGAGCAAATGAACTATTGGGTTTAATCCATACAGATGTATGTGGACCAATGAGTACAAATGCTAGAGGTGGTTTCAGCTACTTTATCACTTTCACTGATGACTTTAGTAGGTATGGTTATGTCTACCTAATGAAGCATAAGTCTGAATCCTTTGACAAATTCAAGGAATTTCAGAGTGAAGTAGAGAATCAATTAGGCAAGAAGATTAAGGCACTGCGGTCTGATAGAGGCGGTGAATATCTGAGCTATGAATTTGATGACCATCTGAAAGAATGTGGAATTCTATCAGAGTTGACACCTCCTGGAACACCACAATGGAACGGTGTGTCGGAACGGAGGAACAGAACCTTGCTAGACATGGTCAGGTCAATGATGGGTCAGGCCGAACTTCCATTAGAATTTTGGGGACATGCACTAAATACAGCTGCACTCACTATAAATAGAGCTCTGTCTAAAGCTGTCGAAAAGACTCCATACGAATTATGGTTTGGAAAGCCTCCAAATGTGTCTTTTCTTAAGATTTGGGGATGTGAAGTATACGTCAAACGATTAATTTCAGACAAACTTCATCCAAAATCTGACAAATGTATCCTTGTGGGCTATCCAAAGGAAACAAAGGGGTATTACTTCTACAATACATCTGAGAACAAGGTGTTTGTTGCTCGAGATGGTGTCTTTTTGGAGAAGGATCACATTTCCAAAATGACAAGTGGGAGAAAAGTAGACCTCGAAGAAATTCGAGTCGAACAACAAACTCTAGAGAATGCTCAAGATGACATTCAGGATGAAACTCAGAGATCTTTAGAAGAATCTGGTGAGAATCATGGTCAATCTAGAAATGTTACCCCGCGTAGATCGCAAAGATATAGATCTCAACCGGAAAGGTACTTAGGTATTTTGACGAACGAGAGCTATAACGTTCTATTACTTGAAAGTGATGAACCTGCGACTTACAAACAAGCTATGACGAGCCCTAGCTCCAAGCAATGGCAAGAAGCCATGCAATCTGAATTAGACTCCATGTCTGAAAACCAAGTATGGGATTTGGTCGATTTGCCAGATGGCTACCAAGCCATTGGAAGCAAATGGGTTTTCAAACTGAAAAAGGACAAGGATGGGAAACTTGAAGTTTTCAAAGCTAGATTGGTTGCAAAAGGTTACAGGCAAGTCCACGGTGTGGATTACGATGAAACCTTTTCACCAGTTGCAATGCTAAAGTCTATTCGGATAATGTTAGCAATCGCTGCATATTACGATTACGAAATATGGCAGATGGATGTCAAAACTGCTTTCTTAAACGGCGTTTTAACAGAAACTGTGTTTATGACACAGCCTGAAGGTTTTGAGGATCCAAAGAATGCTAAAAAGGTATGCAAGCTAAAGAAGTCAATCTACGGATTGAAGCAGGCATCCAGGAGCTGGAATATACGTTTTGATGAAGCAGTCAGTGACTTTGGTTTCATCAAGAACGCAGACGAATCTTGTGTATACAAGAAGGTCAGTGGGAGCAAAATTGCTTTCCTAGTATTATATGTCGACGACATATTACTTATCGGAAATGACATTCCTATGTTGAACTCTGTCAAGATTTGGCTTGGGAAATGTTTTTCGATGAAGGATCTAGGAGAAGCACAGTACATATTGGGCATCAAGATTTACAGAGATAGATCTAAAAAGATGATTGGACTTAGTCAAAGCACTTATATCAATAAGGTGCTTGATAGGTTCAAGATGGCGGACTCCAAGCGAGGCTACCTACCCATGTCTCATGGAATGACTCTAAGCAAGACTCAGTGCCCAAAAACACTTGATGAGCGTAGACGAATGAATGGGATTCCATATGCATCATTAATTGGTTCAATAATGTATGCTATGATATGTACACGCCCGGATGTTGCGTACGCACTCAGTGCTACGAGCAGATACCAGTCAAACCCAGGAGAGGCGCATTGGACTGCTGCCAAGAACATTCTGAAGTACCTGAAAAGGCACAAAGATGACTTCCTGGTCTATGGTGGAGATGATGAATTAATTGTTAAAGGCTATACGGACGCAAGTTTCCAAACCGACAAAGATGATTTCAGATCACAGTCTGGGTTTGTCTTCTGCCTCAACGGAGGAGCAGTAAGCTGGAAAAGTGCTAAGCAAAGCACCATTGCGGATTCTACAACTGAAGCGGAGTACATTGCTGCACATGAAGCAGCAAAGGAAGCTATATGGCTAAGGAAGTTCATAGGTGAACTTGGTGTAGTCCCCTCCATTAAAGGACCAATAGCCCTGTATTGTGATAATAACGGAGCTATTGCACAGGCAAAAGAGCCTAGACACCACCAGAGAGTCAAGCATGTACTTCGTAGATTTCACCTTCTACGAGAGTTCGTTGAAAGAAAAGAAGTCGAGATAAGCAAAATTGGAACTGATGACAACATATCAGATCCATTAACTAAACCTCTGCCGCAGGCGAAGCACAACTCGCACACTGCAGCTATGGGAATCAAGCATATTGGAGAATGGCTTTGATGTCTCTGTTTAATGTTTTAAAGTTTTAGAGTTTAAATCTTTGTAAAACATTTTTGGTTAATCATTCACAATAAATGAAAAGAATTCATTTTTCCATTTAATTTGTGGTTTATTAAATGATGAGTCCCTTCAATTTGACGATATATTCAAGATAGACTGTCAGGACCAGTCCTGTGACTAAGAAATGTCTATCAAGTGAACTTGAATGTCAAAGGTTGAAAATGGTCCCTAGTCGGAGTTTTCTATAAAATTGGACGCATAGAAAACGTTAGACGATTAGAATGCAAGATGACTAGTAGTTCTGTTTCTTGAACTATGTGGACATGGCAATGTTATAATCATTTGCATAGATACTTACTTTGGGAAGACTAGTATCGGAGAAGACCTATGAAACTTTACTGTAAGAGATGAAAATCTGTCATAAGTAAATTTCATTAAATTATTAGACACTAAATCCTCAATACCTGAGTGATTTGAGATTACTTGTTTGAGAACTGTTGCTTTGACGTTGACCAACCGTCGCACCGTAAAAGGAGGCTATAAAGGCAACGCTCAGGTAATCACCTATCAAACGAAGTCTAATCTCAAGATCGCAAGATTGGAATTGTCCTCCCATAGTTCGGGATGAGATGCTTAAAAGTTGTACAAGGCCACTCGGAGAGCTAGAAACTGTGAAATGCATGGCCGTGCTCGGATGAATCATAGGCTATGATTATCTGTTTATTTGATCAGTTGAACTCTGAAACCGAGGAACACCTCTGGACATAATAAGGATGACAACTCTTACCTTATGTTCAAGAGCAAGCATCGAGCGACAAAGGAATTAGGAAATGCACACTTGTCCCTAAGGACAAGTGGGAGACTGAAGGAAATAATGCCCTTGGTCCAAGTATGCATTCTATGATAATTCTAATAAATGCGGTTCAGTATTAATTAACAAGTTAATAATTCAGTGAGATCAAGTGAGCTGAATGCCTAGCTAGAGGCCGCTTCAGTTCAAGTGGAATTAATGATATTAATCCACAGCTTACTCTTGACTGAACCCGTAGGGTCACACAAATAGTACGTAAACGGATCAAGTATTTAATGGCATTAAATACTCTATCTATGGATATTCGGAATCGACGGATCTTGGTTTCAGTGGGAGCTGAGATCGTCACAGGCAAGAAATGAATACTCCGGAAACGATGATATTACCGGAAACGGAAATATGGATCGTATCGGAAATATAAATATTATCCAAGTCGTAGATGTTGCCGGAAACGGAAACATGGTACGTATCGGAAAATATTATCGGAAATGGAAATATTACCAGAATCGGAAATATTGCCAGAAACGGAAATATTGTCAGAATCGGAAATATTACCGGAATCGGAAAATAATTCCGGAAACGGAAATATTAAATATTTGTTCGAAACGGAAATTAATTCCGGAATCGGAAATGTTAAATATTGTTCGTATCGGAAATGAATTCCGGAATCGGAAATTTAATCGGAAGCGTATCGTACGAATAAGCATCGGACGAGGCCTGCCGGACGAGGGCCCAGCACGAAGCCAGGCCATCGCCCAGCAAGCCAAGCGCGCCACACAAACAGCCACGCCAGGCCCAGCGCAAGGCCAGGCCCAGCAGGCCGTGGCAGCGCGCACAGCGCGAGCAGCGCGCGCGGATGCTTGCGTGGGCTTGTGGCTCGCGCAGGCCTCGCTGCGTGGGCTGCTGCTCGCACGCACGCATGGGCGGCCCATCGAGGCTGCCGTGTGTGTGTGCGTAAGTGTTTGTGTTCGTGCACGTTTCCTAAAACGTGCAGAGTTCGGTTAATGATTAAATTCCTAATTCTATTTGATAAATTAATTAAATTAGAGTTCTTGTAGGATTCTAGGTTTAATTAATTTGTATCTGAATAGGATTCCAATTCCCTTTCCATAACCCTATAAATATGTGGCCTGGGTTCACAATTTATAATGAGTTTCAAAGTATTCAAAGTGAGTTTTTGAGAGAAAAATTCAGCCACACATCTTGCTCAAAAGTGCCGAAAATTCTAGTACCTTAAGGGCGATTCTAGTTGGTCAATCTTAAGGCGGATCCGGACGTGCTGTGGACTATCTACGGAGGGACGACACTTGGAGTCCTAAAGACTTGTTCTTGCTCGGTTCGGGCGCAGCTAGGGAGGGCACGCAACAAAGAGTATGCATCTAAATTATGCTATATGATTATGTGTAAATAATATGTAATCCTGGGTTAATGGTTGTTTCCGCATGATTTATGTAATATCATATGTATCATAACCTAACAAAAGATGATTTCAAATCACATGCAGTATGGGTTAGTATTCTACCTCAACGGAGGTGCAATAAGTTGGAAAAGTGCTAAACAGAGCACCATTGCGGATTCTACAACTGAAGCGGAGTACATTGCTGCACATGAAGCAGCAAAGGAAGCTATTTGGCTGAGGAAGTTCATAGGTGAACTTGGTGTAGTCCCCTCCATTAAAGGACCAATAGCTCTATATTGTGACAATAATGGAGCTGTTGCACAGGCAAAGGATCCTAGACACCACCAGAGTTTCAAGCATGTAATTCGTAGATTTCACCTTCTATGAGAGTTCGTGGAGAGAAAAGAAGTCGAGATAAGAAAGATTGGAAATGACGACAACATCTCAGATCCATTGACTAAAATTGTGCCGCAAGCGAAGCACAACTTGCACACTGCAGCTCTGGGAATCAAGCATGTTGGAGAACGGATTTGATGTCCTTAATACATGTTTCAAGTTTTAGAGTTTAATACTTTGTAAAACATTTTGGTTAACCATTCATATAAATGAATAGAATTCTTTTTTCATTTAATTTTGTGGTTTATTAAATGATGAGTCCTTTCAATTTGACAATATATTCAAGATAGACTGTCAGGACCAGTCCTGTGACTAAGAAATGTCTATCAAGTGAACTTGAATGTCAAAAGTTGAAAATGGTCCCTGGTCGGAAGTTTTCTATAAAGGTGGACGCATAGAAAATGCTAGACGACTAGAGTGCAAGATGACTAGTAGTTCTGTTTCTTGAACTATGTGGACATGGCAATGTCACAATCATTTGCATAGATACTTATTTGAGAAGATTAATATCGGACAGACCTATAAAACTTTACTGTAAGAGATGAAAATTTGTCATAAGTAAATTTCATTACATTATTAGACACTAATCCTCAATACCTGAGTGATTTGAGATTACTTGTTTGAGAACTGGTTACTTTGACGTTGTCAAGCGTCGCACCGTAAAAGGAGACTATAACGGCAACGCTCAGGTAATCACCTATCAAACAAAGTCTAACCTCAAGATCACAAGATTGGGATTGCCCTCCCATAAACCGGAATGGGGTGCCGAAAGTTGTACAAGCCTACTCGGAGAGATTGAAACTGTAAAACGCATGGTCATGCTCAGATGAATCATAGGCTATGATTATCTGTTTATTTGATCAGTTGAACTGTGAAACCGAGAAATACCTCTGGACATAATAAGGATGACTACTCTTACCTTATGTTCATGAGCAGGCATCAAGCAACAAAGGAATTAGGAAATTCACACTTGTCCCTATGAAAAAGTGGGAGACTGAAAGAAATAATGCCCTTGGTACAAGTCTGCATTTAATGCTAAGTCTAATAAATGCGGTTCAGTATTAATTAACAAGGTAATAATTCAGTGAGATCAAGTTAACTTAATGCCTAGCTAGAGGCCGCTTCAATTCAAGTGGAATAAATAATATTAATCCACAGCTTGCTCTTGACTGAACCCGTAAGGTCACACAATTAGTACGTGAACGGATCAAGTATTTAATTGAATATATTATTGATGAGTGACATTTATGTCGCTCATAGGGTAGTAATTTAGGCATAATTTGAGTCATTTTATTCGATTTTTAATATTTTTAATCTTTATTTTCCTTAATTTCTTAATTTGATTATTTATAGCTTAGTTTAGCATTTTTAGCTATTTTTGTTAGTTTTTAGGTCTTTATTCCGTAATTTATTTATTTTATTTGTTTTATAATTTTATAGTTTAATTATGTTAGGTTTCTTATTAATTTTCTATTTTATTTCTATTAATTTCTATTTAGTTGTTTATATTTTCTATTATTATTATTATTATTATTATTGATTTATTTATTTACTTACTTTTATTTATCATTATGTCGTTATTCCCTCCACGTGTTTTGGTTATGTGTGTAGGTGTCAACGTTCTCGGAGTTGAAGCATAACATTAATTTGTGAACTATGTTTAGTCAAAAGGCCAAACTTAAAGCCCAACACCTCCTCACTACCTCCTCTTAGCCTACACCACCCTGTTATCATATCCTACACCACACTCTCACTGCACCCCATCACCCTTCACAACTCCCACTTATCCATCACCGTTCAACACCAATTAGTTCCTCAATATGCATCTCCACCTTCTCGCCACCTTCAACGCAGCCAACAACATGGCATCAACCCCTGCAACTCAACACCAAATGCTAAACCATGCCACCATCTCCCTCTCCAGCAAAGCACTGCAAACCCGACATCAACAATACCAAAACAGTGCAAAACCGCAGTCACGAAACAGAGAAAAACAGAGTAATTAAGTTTGGTCGAACCTTATTCAAGTTCGACCGAACCCGAATTTTAAAGTTCCTGACAAGGCCGGGTCCGGCCGAACCCACCATGTGTTCGCCCAAACCAGAAATGTGTTCGCCCAAACCAGAAATGGGTTCGCACGAACTTTTGGGCGCTCGATTTTTGTACGGATTAATAAAGCTCGACGGCTACGATTGATCAAAGATTTGAGGGCTGCGATTATATGTTGATTATGGATGATGTGCGATTTTGTATGGATGATGGACGGTGGATGATGATGATGAACTGCGACGATTTTCGATAGAGATGATGATGTATGCGATGTGTTGAGGATGGGGCTGCGAAGGAGACAAAGATGGAGCATCGTGGAAGAGGAAGAATGAGGGGGTCTGACTTTAATTTATTTCTTTTGTTTTTAATTCCTATTTTCCTATTTTTCTTTTCTTTTTGTTTTTATTTCCCCTTTCTTTTTCTCTTCTTTTAATTTTTTCATTTGTTTTGGTTTTTCTTTTTCTTTTCCTCTTTCTGACTTTTATTTTCTTTTAAACTTGTAGTCTAAATACTCAATATTTGGGTCATGACACACAATGTAAATACTTAGTTTAGTTCTCTCAATTTTTAGGGTTTTTCCTTAGTTTTTTTTGTGAGAGAAAATGAGAAATAATCAATGAAAATTGGGGCTTTTGAAATTCAAGTGTTGCAATTTGTATTGAGCAACCAACAATCAATCAATGAGAAATTTCTATCTCTCTCTTCATTTATTTCTTCATTTATTTATTGATTTATTTATTGTTTTTAATTAGTTTAATTGTTTTTGTTTATATTAATGATTCATGTTTAGATTAGTTGTTGTTAATGTTTAGAATCATGTTTTTAGTTTTAATTTCTATAAATTTCATATTTTTATGATTATGGAGTAGTTTATTAATTAGGGTTTAGTGAAAACTCAACATTGATTGGTTTGGGTGTTTGTGATTGGAAATTAGGGATTTTCATGATTAAATTATTATATGTTTAGGCATTTCCAATACGTTTTGCATTTAACTTGATCAATTAAGTGTCACATGATTGCTTGGAGTAGTCTAGTTGGGTTGGAAAGGGATTAAAGACCTAAACTTGACTATTTGGTTGAATTGGAACTTTAACTTACCCCGGGATGATAGTGTAGAACGAAAGTTCATGCTTGATGCTTAGGGAAATTGATCGCACGTCGGGAGATAGTTGGAGCTATTTGTGAATTCAACGCCTATTCATGTAGTGCTTGTGAATCTTCCCCGTTTTCATTTATGTCCATTCCATGATTTGTTGTTGTTTGACCCATTCCCTAATCTCGTTTAATTTTGATTTCTTAGTTTAGTTTTATTACTTTTAGTTGGTTAGTTGACTTTCCAACTCGTTTCGACCTAGCTTGTTGTTCGATTAGCATAAATTAGCGCACCTTAGTCCTTGTGGATTCCGACCCTTGCTTACCGCTTTACTTGTGTTTAATGGTTAGTTTAGGTAATTTGTTTGATTAGGAGAGACTAGTAAATGACCTAGTTTTTACCTTGATCAATTATTCATTAAGTACTCCATTTATGATCATTCGGAAATGACGGATCTTGGTTCCAGTGGGAGCTGAAATCGTCAAAAGGCAAAGTAAAGAAATACTCCGGAAATGAAGGTATTGCCGGAAACGGAAATATGGTTCATAACGGAAATATAAATATTATCCAAGTCGTAGATGTTGCCGGAAATAGAAACATGGTTCGTATCAAGAAATATTATCGGAGAAATATTGCCGGAATCGGAAATATTGCCGGAAACGGAAATATTACAAGAATCCGAAATATTGTCGGAAAAGGAAATTATTTCCAAAATCGGAAATATTAACGGAAACATAAATATTTGTCCGAAGGGAAATGGATTCCGGAATTGGAAAATGAATCGGAAGCTCGACGAGCGACAAGCCGGCAAGCGAGCCGCCCATTGCTCGACAAGCAAAAGGCCAAGCGCATAGCACTGAGCACGAAGCCTAGCGCCAGCGCCCAACCGATGGGCCTGGAGTGTTGTGGGCCGTGAGCAACAAGGCAAGGCAGCAGCAGCGAGCAACTCGCCAAGCCACGAGCAGCAAGCCAAGGCAGCAGCAGCCCGCCAAGGCCAGACTGCAGTGCGCTGGGCCTTTGGCCAGCTGCGGCTGCGGTTAGGCCTAGGCAGGCATGCGCGCCAGCGTGGCCCATTGCGGCTGCGTTGGTTGCTTCGTCTTGGGCTCCAAGAAAATTCCGATTACTTAGTTGTCAAGTAACTTTAGGATTAAGTATTAGTTTTCCTAGTCCTACTAGAATTGGATTAATTAAGAGTTTAATTATTGTTACAATTCTAATTGGATAAGAATTTCAATCCTAGTATGGTCGGTAATGCTTTTCCTAGTAAGACTCAAATTCCTTATTTCCTACCCTATAAATATGAGGCTAGGCCCTCATAATTATATACATCAAAACAATATAATTTACTTACATTGTGTTCAAGGGAGAACATAATAGCCTAACCCGAATACATAAAACCTTAAGTAAAATCCTAGTTGGTTGAACCTAAGGCGCACCCGAACGTGCTGTGGACTTTCTGTTAGGTTATGATACATATAAATGAATATAAATCATGCGGAAAAACCATAAATGCCAGGATTCCAAATTAATTGCCACATAACAATTAGCATAATTAGGATGCATACTCTTTATAGCGTGCCCTCCCTTGCTGCGCCCGAACCGAATAAGAACAAGTCTTTAGGATTCCCAGTGTCGTCCCTCCGTAGAAAGTCCACAGCACGTCCAGATCCGCCTTAAAATTGACCAACTAAAATCGCCCTTAAGGTACTAATTTATTCGGCTATTATGGGCAAGTGTATGACTGAATTTTTGCTCAAATTCTTCCCTTTGAATACTTGAAACTCGTTTTAAATTATGAGCCTTGATCTCATATTTATAGGCCATGGAATAAGGAATCGAATCCTACTAGGATACGAATTAATTAAATTAGAATCCTAGCAGAATTCTTATTTAATTAATTTATCTTTTAGGATTAGGAATTTAATCATTAAACGAATCCTATACGCTTTAGGTTTTGTATGTGAACACAAACACACACGCATGCACAACACCCCACGAGGGGCGCCATGCGTGCGCGCAGCCCGAGCAACGCAGCCCACTCGCCACGAAGCCCACGACTGCCGCAGCCTTGGGCGCGCGCTGGGCCTGCCTTGCGGTGGGCCTGGCGCAGCCTTGGGCTGGCGTGGTTTGGCGCGCGTTTCCCTTGCTGGACGTGGGCCTGGGTTCGTGCTGGGCCTTCGTCTAGCAAGCTCGTCCGATGCTAATTCATACGACGCGCTTTCCGATTAATTTCCCGATTCCGGAATTCATTTCCGATACGAACAATATTTAACATTTCCGATTCCGGAATTAATTTCTGTCTCGAACAAATATTTAATATTTCCGTTTCCGGAATTATTTTCCGATTCCGATAATATTTCCGATTCTGACAATATTTCCGTTTCCGGCAATATTTCCGATTCCGGCAATATTTCCATTTACGATAATATTTTCCGATACGTACCATGTTTCCGTTTCCGGCAACATCTACGACTTGGATAATATTTATATTTCCGATACTATCCATATTTCCGTTTCCGGCAATATCATCGTTTCCGGAGTATTCATTTATTTGCCTTTGACGATCTCAACTCCCACTGAAACCAAGATCCGTCGATTCCGAATATGTATTAGATAGAGTATTCAATGCCATTAAATACTTGATCCGTTTACGTACTATTTGTGTGACCCTACGGGTTCAGTCAAGAGTAAGCTGTGGATTAATATCATTAATCCACTTGAACTGAAGCGGCCTCTAGCTAGGTATTCAGCTCACTTGATCTCACTGAATTTATTAACTTGCATAATTAATACTGTACCGCATTTATTAGACTTATCATTAAATGCATGCTTGGACCAAGGGCATTATTTACTTCAGTCTCCCACTTGTCCTTAGGGACGAGTGTGCATTTCCTAATTCCTTTGTCACTCGATGCTTGCTCTTGAACATAAGGTAAGAGTTGTCATCCTTATTATGTCCAGAGGTGTTTCTCGGTTTCAGAGTTCAACTGATCAAATAAACAGATAATCATAGCATATGATTCATCTGAGCACGGCCATGCATTTTACAGTTTCTAGCTCTTCGAGTTGCCTTGTACAACTTTCAGCATCTCATCCCGATTTATGGGAGAACAATCCCAATCTTGCGATCTTGAGATTAGACTTCGTTTGATAGGTGATTACCTGAGCATTGCCTTTATAGCCTCCTTTTACGGTGCGACGGTTGACAACGTCAAAGTAAGAAGTTCTCAAACAAGTAATCTCACATCACTAAGGTATTGAGGATTAGTGTCTAATAATTTTAATGAAATTTACTTATGACAGATTTTCATCTCTTACAGTAAAGTTTCATAAGTCTGTCCGATACTAGTCTTCCCAAAGTAAGTATCTATGCAAATGATTACGACATTGCCGTGTCCACATAGTTCAAGAAACAGAACTACTAGTCATCTTGCATTCTAGTCGTCTAACGTTTTCTATGCGTCCATCTTTATAGAAAACTCCGACCAGGTACCTTTTTCAACTTTTGACATTCGAGTTCACTTGATAGACATTTCTTAGTCACAAGACTGGTCCTGACAGTCTATCTTGAATATATCGTCAAATTGAAGGGACTCATCATTTAATACTCAACCAAGATTAAATGGAATATTAAAATACATTTCATATATGATAAATGTTCAACCCTTATGTTTTACAACTATGGGCCTCAAACCCATCTTTAAAACAGTTCATGGAATTCAAAGTTATGCTTGATTTCCAGTGCTACAATGTGAGTGTTGCTTCTCACTTGTTGCATAGGTTTAGTTATCATGATTTGCCAATCTTAATATCCTTTTCATCGAATGTTCTTCGAGATATGATGATAAGATCTTTTGAGTTTGTTTATTATGTGATCTAGTCTTTCTTACTTCGATAGTGGTTCTACGCATTTTACAATGAAGAACCATCAAGTCAGCAGACATGTGATCCACCTAAGTTCAGTGAAGAACTCTTTAACGTAAACAACCCTGTTTTATCGCTTCTTAGGCAATAAGTACTTTTACTTCAACTGTATAGGTTGCTAGTGATGCTTTGGTTGGATTTACTTATCCAAGCAGTTCACAGATATGTGGAAGACTTTCCAACTATATCTTAGAACATAGAAATTATTATTTTAATTTCCCACGCAACAACACATGGTCTCCAATCCATGTTGCCATTTCAAAACACGATGCCATTTAGCTCGTCCTTGTCAATGGTTAACTCCAAGTGTTTATGCGTGTAGCATCAATATTTAGCATATCTTTATTTCCTTGAGTCAAGAACTATTCCTATATACCTTTTCATGTACCATAACTTTTTCTTGATCTCAATCTAGTTGATCTTCACTTAGATCAATAGAGATTGGTATATGTTCGTCATGCCTAAAGTCATACGATACGTTTTTGGCGATCCTCATATTATATTATACATGATAAATTATTTTGCAGAATAATTCCCAATTCAATTATATTCATGTAACTTTAGCTCATCTAGTTTTAGTAGATACTAAATCCAACTAAATTCTTTGACATATAATATAGGTTAAGAATCTCATTTAAACTCTTTGATGTTTAACTTAGTAAATTCTTATACATAGTTCAAACATTCATTACTTAGATTTATTCACATGGGTCGAATATCTGCAATGGAGTCTTTCGTGTTTGATTTAGTAAATGCCATTACTTAATCCAAAACAATATCATAAGATCTTTGTAAATAGATCTTAATACCCAGTATGTACTAAGTTTCGCCTTGGTCCATCATTGATGAATAATTTCAACCTAAGTTATTAGTATTTGAATGTTATTTCACAATAAAGAGATATGTGTGTGATACACATAGGATCAATTAAGTTTTACGTACTCCCACTAAACTTCTTATATATCTATAAGAATCATGTACATTTTATGAAACTAAAATGCTTATTAGCTTCACTAAAATACAATTCTGATTCCCAATTGCTTGCTTAAATCTGTACTTAGATTTCATAAGCTAGCTTTCCTTTTCAAGAATTTATTTGGATCCACGTACAAATCCTATGACATACCATGTACATAGTTTCTTCCAACATTTGACCGAGGAAGATGTTCTGTCATCCAATTGCCATATGTACCAATATGCAATCATTGCTTGAATTATAGACTTGAGCATTACGATTATGCATGAGGTTTGAACACAATCCATCCCATGAATTTGCTTGTAACCTTTAGCAATTAATCTAGCTTTGTGTGTGAATACAATTCCATGTTTGATGGTTTTTATCCTTAAAACCAATTTGCAACCAATAGAAGTAAATCATTCTTGCAAACCAACAAAATTTCAATTTTGTCATCAAAACATTGGTTATGTTTTATAGCCTTTAACCATCTAAATCATTTGAGTCTATATATGGCCTCTAACCATTTTAGGGAATCAGGATTTCGTCATAGCTTTCTTACAAGTCACAAACTCATTAACCTAAATGATAATAGTTTGACAGCAAGTTGTAGGTTTCTTCACTATCTAATAGAAGAATCTCATAGTTTCATTGACCTGAACTTTATGTTTCTTCACTATCTAGTAGAAAAATCTCATAGTTTCAGTGACTTGAACTCTATGTCTACTTGGGTATAGAACATCAAACAATAGAATATCAACAGCCACTTGAAAGTCCTTTGAATATTCAGTTCTCCTTGAAGCACTTGTAAAGTCTTCTAAGAGATGTCTATTCTTTAAAGCCACTTCTAAAGTCCTTAAATAATAAGTATTCGGATTTTCTAAAGAACTTCGAAAAGCCTACGGAATGTCCATTTATGTTTGTTGTTCGCCTCGAAGACTTTCGAGGTCTTTTTTCTCCCACTTGTCATTTTGGAAACGAATCTCCAAAAGGACATTATTTCGAGCAAACAAACATTATGTTCTCAAAAATTCGTGGTAGAAACAATACCCTTGTGTCTCATTTGAATAAATTACAATGAAACATATATCTATACTTGGGCCTTAGTTTGTTGAATAACAAACACTAAGCTCCCACTGAGTTTAGCAACTCTTTAGATATATTATGAAAATATATTCTGAAATTACTTTTCAATAGCTCTGACGAATTTGGTTTAGTTTTGTGGTAGTTGAGAATTTTGTTTAGAATTTATAGGAAAATTCTTTATGATTCATCATTGATCGAATCAAGTACTAATTGACTTCGATCATTCCAACTTAGATATGCCATATCTTATGGAGCTAGATCGTAAAATTACAACACACAATCATTGATGATCATTTTTGGTCTCAAGTAATCATCAACATGATCTAACATAGGTCTTTATGATTTCTTGCCAAGTGGGTTTTATACTTCTGAATCTTTGAAGTAGCCAAACAGATTCAAACTTATATCACATTTGAGTAAATAAACCTATATTCACTCAAGTCCATGTGAAATAATAAAGTCATAAAATCTTTCTTTAGCTTTGAACTCTATTATCTAGGCGTTCTAACAATAGTTCATATCTTTTGTTACTTTCAACATGTAAGACTAACTCGTCTTGTATAATCTAGAAATCAATCAACTTTCAAAAGTCCATCAAAATAGAGCTTTAGAACGTTAACTTGTTGATATGGTCTAAGCAACAATGCCAAAGATTAGTGGAACTCAAATCAAGGGGTTGATTTGAACCTAGTAAAGTTTTTATTGTTAAAGAGTTGTTTGTTTTTAATCAAGCATATTGACTCAACCCGTAAATGACCATTTCATTCAAATAAACAAACAAACAAATATTGTTTTTGTTTTTCTGAATGTGAGTCTTTATGTGTTTGAAGCAGAAATTTACGTATGCTGATTATGGAACAAAATAGCCATTAAGTTCCAGCCTTGAAAGGACTTAAAACAAACTAGATGACCCTACAACTAATGTAGCATTGCCATGCTTCATTTCCCACTTATAGGTCATTAATGTAGCCTAGCTTCCATTGTTTGTGTTATTACCGAAGTAAGAACCTCAAGCGGTATATGATACCAAGGAAGTTTGATTGCCAGGTCACTTCTCTTTAAACATAAACTTATAGGTAGAAACGGAATCCTAAATTCCTTTCATTTGTTCCTTGGTTTCCTATTTCTTGTACCCTTTCTAATAGCCTTAAGAATTGAATTCTCTAGTGTTGACTTTTATACTTTCTTTAGACATGTCCAATGTCACTTCGACAAAGTTCTTACCATTTTATTTATGTTGAATTTTTGCTTCAACTAGATGATCTTACCAGAAACTTCTAAAGTTCTCTAAGCATCAATCTATTCGAATGTCCAGGGACTAGACTCATTCGAGAATTAAATGGAAAAAGATTTTAGGTTGTTAACCATTGGTAAAGCTGAGCATTTAAACTCAATGCTTTATGATCTCAAAACTACATTTTATTTTTAATTCACAAGCACCAATCGGTTTTCCATTCGACTTTGATATTCGAAAAAACCCATAAAAGTCGCTATACGAAACGTACATTTTAAATTGCTCATTTTCTCTCATTTCCTTGAATCGTTCTTGGATTCACTACCAATCGAGGAAATTTACTGTTACCTTTCTAAAAGGATTTACTGCAGTGCAAGATATTTAATTATAAACAATAATTAAAACATACATTGAAGAATACAAAGTCTAAACATTTATCATGAGTAATAACTTGAGAATTAAAGCAATCATGCAATTTAAACAAGTCATTGTCATTTTATTCGAATTCATTGTTCCGGCAGGTGTGAATAAAATGATTCCAAGATCCTTAAATCATTGAAGAATTAAGCACATTATGTATTTAGACTCAATTCTAAAATATTTTAGGTAAGCAAAGCCTTTGCTAATAGTCTAGAAACTACTATTAGTTGATAGGTACGTCTAAGAACTTATTAGGTAAACCTATCGCATTTGCCACGCCATAAAAGGACTCCTTACTTATATCGTTGAGTTTCACTAAGACTAACATGTACTCACAATTATTTGTGTACCTTACCCCTTTAGAATCAATAAGTAACACCTCGCTATGGCGGAAAACTATTACTAAGATTGATGTAAAGGTTATCCAAGCAAGTGTTATTTTGGCATGGCACCTTTTAACTCAATTTTTAAGTTTGGAACTTAAGGCTCTTACTATGTTGGTTAGATTTTAAGTGAACTAAAATCCTTAATCATGCAACATAATCAAGACATAATCTCATGCATAATTAAGACATATTTAAAGAAATAAATAACTTAAAACATGCATAAGATATAAATGTGATCTAGTATGGCCCGACTTCATCATGAAGCTTCAACTTCAAAGTCCGTTTTGAAAATGGATTGGATACTCCGTCTTGAATTTCACCATGGGAGGCGCCATTTTCTTCAAATAGGATAAGCTATAATTAAAACTAATTACAACTATTTGATGGTACGCAGACCATATTTAATAAAAGAAATAAAATTTGGTACTTTAGACCAATATTACATTCAAATTAATGCTACGCAGACTGTAGACGCCTACTTTTGTCCCCATTCCCGAAAGGGAAGATTCGATGATGAGAACATAAATCTCCACTTGGCAATGCATCTCCTATAAAATAACGAATCTCAATCACCCTTTCATTTCAGCCAAAGCTGTTATTTATAGAAACCTGCTAAGAATAGTAACTGCCGTAAAAGGTAGTTGTTAAAAGTGGCAAAGTCATAAAAGATAGAAACCTGTCAGAATTAGGTGTTGCACTCCAACATAAAAGAGATAGACTTTGCATTCTTGGTATAATTCAAAAATAAGAGTTACGTATTAATTAAATTCCTAACAAACCTAGAGTTCGTAACGGGCCCAGACGCATTCCGTCATAAGTTAATACGCACTAAAAGACTCGGATAAATCTCAAAATCTCCGTGTTCTAAGAGTCCAAATTTGATAAAGAACTCGGCCTAGATCCCATTTTCAACGCCTGGATCTGGGCGCCGAGATCTTCGGCGCCCAGCCTTGGGCGCTCAAAGTGCCTGGGGCCGTTTTATCTCCGGATTCTTTTTGGATTCGTATCTTAAAATCTATCTTTCCACACAATCTTTTCCTATAAATACAGCCTAAAACCGACATGAAACACACAATTCCATAATCTGAGTATTGACTCTAGCCTTAAGCCTAAGCCTCACGCTGCAAAATTGATCCGGCGTTCTGTCGCAATCGACCCGAGATTCGCTAAATAAAAGGAGAAATAGCAAAGCCAAGTGGTTAGTTTTCTGAGAACCACAACGCACCTCTCTAGGGTGCGTTGTAATGTGTCCCTCATATGATTTAATCGCTTTCATCACCCTTTTATAAAATTGTCAAACTATTAATTTGATTGATCTATCACGCCTAATAAGATAAAACCCTGGACAATTGAATTATCATGCTAGGTACCTTAAATCAATCTAAATAAGATAATCACAATCGATTTAGTATTATGTGTTGCATATTGCTAAAATCAATTCAGAATAGTTTAATAGTTTAATAGTTTAACGCATGTCCCTTCAATTATTTATGCTGAGCTAGTAAGGATAACCTGCCTCTGGAGTATTATCGATGAGCACTCCTCTCGGTAGTTACAGTCCCCCGAACTCTCAATCTCTGCCCTGAGGGTGTACGTTGAGCGATCCCCACACCAGGGATCACAAGGGAACCTATGGCCGTCGTGGTCGAACATAATGGCACTCCCTTTATGTCACGATAACCGGGTTTTGTCAGTTTTTCTCATTGTCGTTAAAAACTGAATGGCGACTCCTAAATTACTAGTCGATTGGGTGTAAACTCACAGGAGATCCAATTACACTTGATCTGACAACGTCACGCCCACGAGGGACGAGGTCACGCATTAGCCTCGTGCTTTTTCGACCCCCTCACACATACCATATTTTCTATCCTATTTGGGCCATACTAGTCACTTTTGAATAACCTGCAAAACAGTACATATACAATATATACCATTCACCCATTCATTATCATGAATGGCCCACATAGCTGGTTAGTAGAACACGTAATGCATCACATAAATATTTGCAGCAATTAATCAAGGGCACCAATAATCTACCAATTATTCAGTCCTTATTAATTCTAATCAAGTTGTTTAACCTTAAAGGAATGTAGACCTAATCAAGAGTTTATGACTAAAATGCTCCCACTTAAACCAATAAATTTGCTTTACTAATTTTAAACATAAAAATGTATTTCCTAGTCTAACCAGAAACATACATATTTAATTAAAATTTAAAGCTCATATAAATTTATAGTTGAATTCATTTAATTTATTTTCAGTTGAATTAAAATGAATTTAAATTAATTCAAGGTTTTAATTTTAGTAAAATAATTAGTATAAATTAAAATTTATAATAATTAGATTATTCAAAATTAAATTCCGAGAAAACAATTTAAATTACGAACTTTAAAATTAATTAAAATCGTTTCCGAACTGAAAATTTAAAATTTAAATCAAAACGAATCAATCGTAACAAGACGAGGCACTTGGGCTTGCGCCCAAGCCCCGTCGAGTGCACGAGGCAGCATCGCCCCTCGACTGATCGTACAACACCACGCAAGCAGGCCACATGCAACGCAGCAAGCCCAGGCCACGCTGCGCGCAGCCCGTTCACTCGACACGTCTGCTTGCTTCGATGGGCGCGACAGCGCACGCTGTGGCGCAGCTCGCTTTCTGCCCACACGCGACTGCACGCTTGGCTTACGCCAACGCCCCTCGCCCTCGCCCTTGCCCCTTTGCCCATGCTGCACACAGCACTCGACACAAGGGAAACGTGCTGCCTTGTGTTCGTGTGCCATGGCCCTTGCTCGCTGCATTGTACCGCATGGGCGACGAGCTCCCTTGCTCGTCGTCACATGCCCGCACTATACAACACCCCTTAAGGGTAACACGTAGCGTCCATTGCTTTGTGCGTGCAAGTTTTATGAGCGAATTGCATAAAAATTAAAACTTTTATTTAAAATCAATGACAAATTAATAAATCATATTAATTTCATAATTTTAGGGCGAAATATCGAAAATTTATTAATCAATTAATTTCCGATTATCATGGATTCAAATCTAGGTCATAAAAATCTAAAATTTATCATAAATTAACAATTGTTATGGTGGTTTTTAATCATGAATACCTAATTAAATCGTTAATTAATCATGAAAATCAAATCAATTCTAAATTATTCGAATTTCAACAAATTAATCACAATTACAAATTAGGTTGTATAATTAACAAGACTAGGCATTCAAACTTGTTAAACATATGCAGTAGGTCAATCAAAAATTCAAGATTTAACAACAAGAATCGCAAATATTCAATTTAACATCTTAAAATTACAAACTTTTGCGTTCGAAAAACTAAAACCTCCGAAAATTCATAGTTAGGCTTCGAATTTGAGAATTCTGGGTTCGGCCGAAAATAGTAATTTTGTCATAATTTTAGAATGCCTTTTACATGCGGAATTGACACAAAAATCACTCGATTTCGTTGAGTAACGAAGAAACTGCCGAAAAACTGCGTACATATAATTAAATAAACGCAATTTGCAATTAATTAACAATTACGAAAATTAATCACCCCTTTTAATTCTTTGCAATTTGTAAAATTTAACCATGTTAAGCAATTATTGTGGAATTAATTAGAGGCTCGTGATACCACTGTTAGGTTATGATACATATAAACGAATATAAATCATGCGGAAAAACCATAAATTCCAGGATTCCAAATTAATTGCCACATAACAATTAGCATAATTTAGATGCATACACTTTGTAGCGTGCCCTCCCTTGCTGCGCCCGAACCGAACAAGAACAAGTCTTTAGGACTCCAAGTGTCGTCCCTCCGTAAAAAGTCCACAACACATCCGGATCCGCCTTAAGATTGACCAACTAGAATCGCCCTTAAGGTACTAATAATACTCGGCTATATGGGCAAGTGTTTTGGCTGAATTTTTGCTCAAATTCTTACCTTTGAATACTTGAAACTCGTTATAAATTATGAGCCTTGATCTCATATTATAGGCCATGGAATAAGTAATCGAATCCTACTAGGATACGAATTAATTAAATTAGAATCCTAGTAGAACTCTTATTTAATTAATTTATCTTTTAGGATTAGGAATTTAATCTTTAAACGAATCCTATACGCTTTAGGTTTCGTATGTGAACACAAACACACACGCACGCACAGCACCCCACGAGGGGCGCCATGCGCGCGCGCGAAGCCCGAGCAACGCAACCCACTCGCCACGAAGCCCACGACTGTCGCAGCCTTGGGCGCGCACTGGGCCTGCCTTGCGGTGGGCCTGGCGCAGCCTTGGGCTGGCGTGTTGTGGCGCGCGTTTCCCTTACTGGACGTGGGCCTAGCTGCGTGATGGGCCTTCGTCTAGCAAGCTCGTCCGATGCTAATTCGTACGACGCGCTTTCCGATTAATTTCCCGATTCCGGAATTCATTTCCGATACGAACAATATTTAACATTTCCGATTCCGGAATTAATTTCCGTCTCGAACAAATATTTAATATTTCCGTTTCCGGAATTATTCATTTATTCCGGAGTATTCATTTATTTGCCTTTGACGATCTCAGCTCCCACTGAAACCAAGATCCGTCGATTCCGAATATGTATTAGATAGAGTATTCAATGCCATTAAATACTTGATCTGTTTACGTACTATTTGTGTGACCCTACGGGTTCAGTCAAGAGTAAGATGTGGATTAATATCATTAATCCACTTGAACTGAAGTGGCCACTAGCTAGGCATTCAGTTCACTTGATCTCACTGAATTATTAACTTGCATAATTAATACTGAATCGCATTTATTAGACTTATCATTAAATGCATGCTTGGACCAATAGCATTATTTCCTTCAGGAATAGGTGGTCACCCTAGACATGTACGTACCTTGAATACCTAAGTACGGGAGCCACTTTGCGAATCCCGACTCAAAGCTAGAAATCACCTCCTATAATTAAAATAAAGAAACTTAATTATTATCCATGTTTACTAAATTTTCAGCAACGATTATAGATTCTAAAACCTTTGTTTTGATTAGAAATTAATAGTCTCAATTGGTCAATTAAAGTCCTAGGACAAAAAAATTGACTTTTGGCCTTTAAAATCATTAAAAATCAACACTTTAAGGCTTTATATTAAATCTGAAAATTGGGTTTGATTCCCATAATTTAAATCATCATTAAATTATGTAAATCAATTTCCTAATAAGTTGGGATTAAAACCCTAGTAATAAACACTCATAAAAACCATGTTTTGATAATAAAAATTGACACTTTATTATTTTAATAAATCTAAAAATTATAACTCTTCTAATTAAAACCAATCTCATGAATTCAAATACGAAAAACATCATAATACAGTGTTGATAACCGTTCCCAGCAGTTTAAATAATCAAAATCGCTAATAATAAAATAATAATTTAAATACGGAATTGAAAAAGGGAGAAAAATTTTACGGAGTATTTGGGACAACAATACACAACACACAAGTACCGGTGTGGGTGCGGGCAGCAAGGGAACAGCAGCCGCGCGCGCACGAGCGCGGGGCAAGGGACGAGTGAGCAGCGAGGGCGAGGGCCTGGCTGGGCGTCCACTCGTCGACCATAACAGCAACGCACAACAACTGCACTTGGCTGTGCTGTGGCGCGACGCGAAAAAGAGGGAGGAGGGGTGCGTGAAGCACGAAGGGAGAGAGGCGAAGGGTGCGTGCACGAGGCACGGCACTCGACAGGCACATCGAAGGCTGGGCGCGACACACACGAGCAAGGCAAGGAACGAGTGTGCTCGTGCTTGCGGGTGAGGACGGACGAAGAGAGAGAAGGCCGAAAAAGAGGAGAGGAGAGAGAGTTTATGAGATTTTGAGGGGATCAAGAGAAGGGAAGGGTTATATTTATAGGTTTCTAGTCCTCATGGGCTTAGGTTTTAGGAATTTGAGTTGGGCTTGCAATTGGGTTTAATTAGAATTAATTATTAGCAAGCCTATTTGGGTTTACCAACGGAGTTGGATTTGGCTCGGAATATAATTAAAATAGTTTTAAAATACGACCCAACCATTCCCGAATAAATAAATTCATTTAATTTATTTAATAAAAATCCGGTTTTATTAGGTGTAACCATCAAGCAGAAGGTGGAGTATGATTGGCTCCCACCTTTTTGTAAAGATTGTAATGCTGTTGGCCATGACTGTAGAGTAAAGAAGAATGTGGGTTCTAGATTACAGCCTGCTACAACTGGACCAACACAGAAGAAAACTCAGAAAGTATGGAGACCTAAGAAAGTTGTTGAGCAAGAAGTTATAGTTCCTACACCTGAGGTAATGCAGGAATTGGTTATACCATCTGTAATTGAAAAAGTTGTTCCTGCTGGTGATGTTTACACTCCAAAAACAGACACCACAGTTGCTCTGGATGATGGTTGGAGAGTGGTTTCAAGGAGGAGAAAGGAAGCTAAAACCCCAAACACCTTTCTTGGCCTAGCCCAAGTCCATGCAGCTGTTGCAGGAATTTCAGAAGAGGAGGGTGGAAGTGAGGGGGAGGGTGAGGAGTTTCCTCCATGAATATATGTTCTTGGAACATTAGGGGTATCAATGACCCCTCAAAGGTGGGGGAGGTGAAAAAGTTTGCTGCTGCCAATAACATTGTTGTTTTTGCTTTACTGGAAACAAGGGTGAAAAGTAATAATCATCTAAAAATTCAGAAGAAATTTGGGCCAACATGGAGATGGGAAATGAACTATATTGCTTCTCCAAGGGGAAGGATATGGGTGGGGTGGAAACACCAAGTGGTGACAGTTCATGTCACAAAATGCACTGAGCAATTGTTACATGGTGATGTTTTAGCTAAATCTGGAAAGTTTCAAACTGCTTTTACTGCAGTGTATGGTTTGCACTCAGTTGACACCAGAAGACCTTTGTGGGCTGATTTGATTCAGTTGAGTAGTAGTACTGTTGGTCCTTGGCTAATAATGGGTGACTTCAATGCAGTGCTTTATTCAGGGGATAGAATCAATGGCAATCCTGTTCATGATGCTGAAACCAGAAATTTTCAGGGGTGTATTGATGTGGCTAATTTAGCTGAAATTAAGAGTTGTGGGCACTTCTTTTCTTGGAGTAATAAGGGGCAAGGGAATGCTAGAATTTCTTCTAGAATTAACAGAGCTCTTGGTAGCATTTACTGGCATACTAAATATGTCGATGCAGTGGTTGATTTTCTGAACCCTAGGTTGTCAGATCATTCACCTTTGTTGTGGAACTGTAAAGTGGAGGGCACAACTGGAGGAAGACCTTTCAAATTTTTCAACTATATGGCCACCCATGTGGACTTTCTGAAAATTGTGCAAGATGGGTGGGCTCAGAGGTGTGTTGGATCTCCTATGTTTTCTGTGTGGCAGAAATTAAAGGTGATCAAGGGTGGGCTGAAAACTCTTCACCATAAAGAGTTTGCCAGACTAGATGATAAAATTGAGCAGATAAGACAGGAACTTGATGAGGTGCAAAGCAAGTTAGCTATTGACAGTACTGACACTGAATTACAGCAAAAAGAATCATCCTGTAATAGATTACTGAAGAAATTTTTGAAAATTCAGGAGAGTGCATACTGGCAAAAATCTAGAATTCAGTGGATTAAAGAGGGAGATGCAAACACTAAATTCTTCTTTAGTGCCATGAAAGAGAGAATTTCAAGGAACAGCATTGATGTACTTTACAATGCTGCTGGTGACAAATTAGTTACTACAGAAGACATTAAAGCAGAAATTAAAGATTTCTATGTGAATCTCATTGGTACTGCAGCCCCTAACCTCACTGGTATTGATATAGAGCTTGTTAGAAAGGGAAAACAACTCTCTCCCCTTGCTGCAGAAAGTCTGATTCAACCTGTTACCCCCACAGAGATAGATGAAGCTCTTAAAAGCATTGATGTGAATAAGGCTCCTGGTATTGATGGCCTAAATGGTCTCTTCTTCAGGAAAGCTTGGACTATAGTAAAGGAGGATGTATATGCTGCTGTTATTCATTTCTTTCAGACAGGTCATATGCTAAGGCAAGTGAATAATACAGTGGTTACTTTGGTTCCTAAGATTCATAATGCAACTCAAGTTAAAGATTACAGACCTATTGCCTGCTCTACTATGATTTACAAGCTGATTTCAAAAATTATGACAAATAGAATGCTGCCAGTCATTGGGGAAATTGTAAGTTCAGCACAATCTGGTTTTATACCAGGGAGAGTCATTTCTGATAATATCATCATGGCTACTGAGTTGGTAAAATGCTATTCAAGGAAACATGTGTCCCCCAGATGTATGATAAAAGTTGACCTTAAAAGGCCTATGATTCCCTAGAATGGCCTTTTTTGAGAAGCATGTTGCAAGAACTGGGATTCCCTGATAAGTTTGTCAAATGGGTTATGGCTTGCTTGTGTTCAGTGTCTTATTCTATTCTGGTGAATGGTTTTCCTTCCAAGCCAATTCCTGCTAAGAAAGGGTTGAGACAGGGTGATCCAATGTCACCATTCCTGTTTGCAATATGAATGGAATACCTGTCTAGATGCTTATCCTTACTTGGACAATCCAAAGAGTTCAAATTTCATCCAAGATGTAAAAGAATTGATCTGACTCACTTGATGTTTGCAGATGATTTACTAATGTTTGCTAGGGGAGATGATGCTTCAGTTTCTCTCCTTTCTGAAGCTTTCTCTAAGTTTTCTGCTGCTTCTGGGTTGGAAGCTAACATGATGAAGAGTGAACTGTATTTGGCTGGTGTGCCTGATTCTGTAGCACTCAATATTCTAGCTAAGATTGGCATACCTAGGGGTTCTTTTCCTTTTAGATACCTTGGTGTCCCTCTCTCAACTAAGAAATTGAGCTTTACAGACTGCAAGCCCCTGATTGAGAAGACTGTAGCAAGGGTAAAAAGTTGGTCTGCTAAGCTGCTTAGTTATGCTGGAAGGTTGCAACTGATTAGATCAGTTTTATTTGGCATCCAGTTGTACTGGTGCCAGATATTCATTATGCCTAAGAAGGTGTTGAAAGAAATTCAAAGAATTTGTAGATGTTTTCTATGGACTGGAGCTGAAGGGAATTCCAGGAAAACTCTTATTGCTTGGGATCAATTGTGTTTACCCAAAATCTGTGGGGGTTGGAATCTTAGAGATTTACCTGTGTGGAACAAGTCAGCTGTTGCTAAACATTGTTGGGATTTATCTTTGAAAGCTGATAAGCTATGGGTGAAATGGATTCACACCTACTATGTGAAGCATAATGACTTTTGGACCATGCCAATCCCTAATGGGCTGTCTTGGTCTTTGAAGAAGATTTGGCAGCAAAGGGAGACTCTGAGTAGCTCTGGTGATTTGCAGCAGTTTGTAACTGCAGGAAGATTTAAGATTCAGAGAATGTATAATCATTTGAGACAGCAAGGGGAGTCCGTGGGGTGGAAGAGAATTGTTTGCAACAGTCATGCTAGCCCTAAAAGTATTTTTATTGTGTGGTTGGCCCTGCAGGATAGACTTGCAACTAAGGAAAGGCTGAGAAGATGGAATGTTATAGCTGATAGTGTGTGTTGCCTTTGTCACAGCACAGATGAAAGTAGGGATCACCTTTTCTTTGCCTGCAGTTTTGCAGCTGATATTTGGAATCAGCTTCTGCAGAGAAGTGGCATTCATAGAACTGTTGGAGCTTGGAATGATGAAGTGCAGTGGGTGCAGAAAGCAAGCAGGAGTACTAGAAGTAATGCTAGAATGTGTAATAGTTTGTTTTGTGAAACTGTGTATTCTATCTGGCTAGCTAGGAACTCTAAAGTGTTTTCTAACCAGTTAGACAGTAGCTTAAGTATTGTAAACAGAATTCTGTTTAGGGTAGCTTGTAATAGCTAGTTTCTCCTTGGCCTGGTGTGGCTGTGGTTTGGTTGTTTTGGTGGTGGGGTTTTTGCCCTCTTGGTAATTAATAAAATCTTATTACTTGCCAAAAAAAAAAAAAAATCCGGTTTTCATAAATAATTAATAATTAAATTATTTAAAATAAAATATATTTAAATCATATTAAATATAATTAAATTCATAAAATCCTTTATAAATACATTAAAATATATTTATAAATTCCGAAAAATACGAGGTATTACAAAATAGCCTATACTCTTTTACTTGACTAGCATTAGGAACCTTCGGCATTCACGAAACTATTAGGTTATGAACAATATAATGTCATGCGGGAAAACCATAAATGTCAGAATCCAAATTGAATGCACATAATCATTTAGAATAATTTAGTGAACACACTTTGTGATGCGTGCCATCCCTTGTTGCTCCCGAACGGAACAAGAATAAGATAGAATGCCAAACGTCGTCCCTCCGTAGAAAGTCCACAGTATGTTCGGATCAGCCTTAGATCGTACCAACTAGGATATAAAATACGGTTTTATGATTTCAGGTTTTTCACTTTTAGGTGATATGCAAAGTGTATTGAGTTGTGTTTCAATTGATGTGTTTATTCATGACCATGGGCCATGTATTTATAGGAAATAGGAAAAACCCTAGGAGCCAAAACCCTAGAACCTTTTAGGAAAGTTTTTAGAAATTTACCAAAACCCAAAACCCTAAAGCACTGGGAATGGTCGGCTGCTTTCAAGGCAAGCAAACCGACCAATCGTTGCCTTGTGCACACGGCCCAGCTGCGCTGGCCAAGCACAAGCCAGCAGCGCTAGCCCGCGAGCAAGGCGCAACAATGCTGGCCCATGGGCGCTAGTCAGTAGCGCTGGCCTTGTGGTTGGCGCGTTGTGCTACGGCCTTTGAGCGATGGGCTATTGCCTCGTGCAATGGTTTGTCGCTCGTTTCGTGCTTTGATTCGTTTTTCTGATTTCGGAATTTATTTTCAATTCGAAAAATATTTACGTTTCCGAAAATATTTTCGATTCCGATAATATTTCCGATTCCGGCAATATTTTCGATTCCGATAATATTTCCGCTTCCGGTAATATTTCCGATTCCGAAAATATTTCTATTTCCGATAATATTTCCGATACGAACCATATTTCCGTTTCCGGTAATATCTTCGACTTCGATAATCTTTATATTTCCGTTATGAACCATATTTCCGTTTCAGGTAATATCTTAATTTCCGGCAAATATATTCTTTCTTTACCTTTTGACAGTTTGTTTAGCTCCCACTGAAACCAACGTCCGTCATTTCCGAATATCCATAATTAGAGTATTTAATAAATATAATATTCACCTAAATACTTGATCCTTTCACGTACTATTTGTGTGACCCTACGGGTTTAGTCAAGAGTAGGTTGTGGCACTAATGACATTAATTCCACATGAACTGAAGCGTCCTCTAGCTAGGCATTCAGAACACTTGATCGCACTAAATAATTAACTTGCTTAATTAATAATGACCCACATTTATTAGACTTAGTATTAAATCCATTAAATGCAGACTTGGACCAAGGGCACTATTTCCTCCAGTCTCCCACTTGTCCTTAGGCACAAGTGTGCATTTCATAATTCCTTTATCGCTCGATGCCTTCTCATGAACATAAGGTAAGACATATCATCCTTATTATGTTCAGAGGTATTTCACGGTGTCAGAGTTCAACTGGTCAAATAAACAGATAAACATAGCCTATGATTCATCTGAGCACGACCATGCATTTTATAGTTTCTAGCTCTCCGAGGGGTCTTATACAACTTTTGGCATCTCTTCCCGGTTTATGGGAGGACAATCCCAATCTTGTGATCTTGAGTTTAGACTTTGTTTGATAGGTGATTACCCGAGTGCTCCTGTTATGGTCTCCTTTTACGGTGCGACGGTTACCGGGTCAAAGTAACCAGTTCTCAAACAAGAAGCTTAAATCACTCAGGTATTGAGGATTAGTGTCTAATAAGATAATGAAATTTACTTATGACAAATTTTCATTATCTTACCTTAAAGTTTCATAGGTCTTGTCCGATACTATTCTTGTCAAGTAAGTATCTATGCAAATGTTTACGACATTTCCATATGCACATAGTTCAAGAAACAATACTACTAGTTATCTTGCATTCTAGTCGTCTAGCATTTTCTATGCGTCCACCTTTATAGAAAAATTCCGACCAGGGACCATTTTCGACTTTTGACATTCAAGTTCACTTGGTAGACATTTCTTAGTCACAGGACTGGTCTTGTCAGTCTATCTTGAATTTTGTCAAATTTAAAGGACTCATCATTTAACAAACCACAAAAATGAAATGGTAGAATGAAACTTAAATAATTTCTATGAATGGTTAACCATAATGTTTTACAAAGTATTCAAAACATAAAACTTTAAAACATTAAAAGACATCAAAGCCATTCTCCAATATGCTTGATTCTCATAGCTGCTTTGTGCGAGTTGTGTTTCGCTCTTGGCAGAGGTTTTGTCAATGGATTTGATAGGTTGACATTAGTTCCAAATATTTATTATCTCGACTTCTTTTCTTTCAACTAATTCTAGTAGAAGGTGAAATATACGAAGTATATGTTTTACTCTTTGGTGGTTTCTAGGTTCCTTTGCCTGCGCAATAGCTCCATTATTGTCACAATATAGAGCAACTGGTCCTTTAATGGAGGGAAATACACAAAGCTCACCAATGAACTTCCTTAGCCAAATTTCTTCCTTTGCATCTTCATGTGCCACAATGTACTCCGCTTCAGTTGTAGAATCCGCAATAGTGCTTTGCTTGGCACTTTTCCAGCTTACTACTCCTCCGTTGAGGTGGAAAACACACCCAGACTGTGATCTGAAATCATCTTTGTCGGTTTGGAAGCTTGCATCTGTATAGCCTTTAAAAATCAATTCATCATCTCCACCATAGACCAGGAAATCATCTTTGTGCCTTTTCAGGTACTTCAGAATGTTCTTGGCAGTAGTCTAATGTGCCTCTACTAGGTCTGACTGGTATCTACTCGTAGCACTGAGTGCATACGAAACATCCGAGTGTGTATATATCATAGAATACATTATTGAACCAATCAATGATGCATATGGTATCCCACTCATTCGTCTTCGCTCATCTGGTGTTTTTGGACACTGGGTCTTGCTAAGAGTCATTCCATGAGACATGGGTAGGTGACCTCTTTTGGAGTAAGCCATATTGAACCTATCAAGGACCTTATATAAGTACTTTGACTAAGTCCAATCATCTTATTGGATCTATCTTTGTAGATCTTGATGCCCAGTATGTATTGTGCTTCTCCTAGATCCTTCATCGAAAAACATTTGCCAAGCCAAATATTGACAGAGTTCAACATAGGTATGTCATTTCCGATAAGTAATATGTCGTCGACATATAATACTAGAAAAGCAATTTTGCTCCCACTGACCTTCTTGTATACACAAGATTCGTCTGCGTTCTTGATGAAGCTATCAGATGAAGCCAGAGTCATTGATAGCTTCATCAAAACGTATATTCCAGCTCCTTGAAGCTTGCTTCAATCCATAAATGGATTTCTTAAGCTTGCATACCTTTTTCGCATTCTTTGGATCCTCAAAACCCTCAGGATGTGTCATAAACACAGTTTATGTTAAAACACCGTTTAAGAAAGCGGTTTTGACATCCATTTGCCATATTTCCTAATCGTAATATGCAGCAATTGCTAACACTATCTAAATAGACTTTAGCATTGCAACTGGTTAAAAGGTTTCATCGTAATCTACACCGTGGACTTGCCTGTATCCTTTTGTAACCAATCTAGCTTTGGAAACTTCTAGTTTCCCGTCTTTGTCCGTTTTTAACTTGAAACCCCATTTGCTTCCTATAGCTTGGTAGCCATCTTGAAAATTGACCAAATCCCAAACTTGGTTTTAAGACATGGAGTCTAATTCAGATTACATGGCTTCTAGCCATTGCTTGGAGCTAGGGCTCATCATAGCTTGTTTGTAAGTTGCAGGCTCATCGCTTTCCAGCAACAGAATTTTATGGCTCTCAGACATTAAAATACCTACGTATCTTTCTGGCTAAGACCTATACCTTTGTGATCTATACGGTGCAACAATTCCAATTGGTTCTTGAACCTCACTAGATACTTCTAAAGATCTCTTAGTTTCAACCTGAATATCATCTTGATTATTCTCTAGAGTTTTTTGTTCGACTCGAAGTTCTTCGATGTCTACTTTTCTCCCACTTGTCATTTTGGAAATGTGTTGTCTTTCCAATAAGATACCATCTCGAGCAACAAACACCTTGTTCTCAGATGTATTCTAGAAGTAATACCCCTTTGTTTCCTTTAGATAGCCCACAAAGATACATTTGCCAGATTTCGGTTGAAGTTTAACTGAAATTAATTGTTTGACGTATGCTTCACAACCCCAAATCTTAAGAAAATACACTTTTGTGGGCTTTCCAGTCCATAGTTCATACGGAGTCTTTTCGACATCTTTTGACGGAGATCTATTTAGTGTGAGTGCAGCTGTATTTATTTCGTGTCCCCAAAATTCTATTGGAAGTTCGTCCTAACCCATCATTGAACGAACCATGTCTATAAAGGTTATATTCCTCCATTCAGACACACCATTCCATTGTGGTGTTCCAGGAGGAGTCAATTTTGACAAGATCCCACAATCTTTCATATGGTCATCAAATTCGTAGCTCAGATATTCACCGCCTCTGTCAGACCGCAGTGCTTTAATCTTCTTGCCTAGTTGATTCTCTACTTCACTCTAAATTTCTTTGAATTTGGCAAAGGATTCAGAATTTAACTTTATTAGGTAGATATAGCCATATCTACTGAAGTCGTCAGTGAAAGGGATAAAGTAGCTGAAACCACCTCTAGCATTTGAACTCATTGGTCCACATACATCTGTATGGATTATACCCAATAATTCACTTGCTCTCTCTCCAACTTTAGAGAAGGGTTGCTTTGTCATTTTGCCAAGTAAGCATGATTCGCGTTCACCATAATCCTCTATGTCAAATGGTTCTAGAATTCCTTCTTTCTGTAGTTTTTCCATGCGTTTCATGTTAATATGGCCTAATCGACAATGCCACAGATAGGTGAGATCTGAATCATTTGTTTTGGCCCTTTTAGTATTTATGTTATAAACTTCTTTGTCGTGATCTAGCACATAAAGTACATTGACCAACTTTGCAGACCCATAAAACATTTCTTTAAATAAAACGAGCAACTATTGTCTTTTATTTCAATATTAAAGCCCTTAAGATCCAAGCAAGAAACAGAAATAATGTTTTAAGTAATACTTGGAACATGAAAACACTCTTCTAGTTCCAAAACTAGCCCAGAGGGCAACGACAAATGATAAGTGCCTACAGCTAATGCAGCAATCCTTGCTCCTTTTCCCACTCATATGTCGACTTCTCCCTTGCTAAGCCTTCTACTTCTTCTTACCCAAGAAGTTGAATTAGCAAGTTTACAGTCTATAACGAAAATACCTGAAGATGGAACCACGATTCCGTTCTTCTGATCTTCCTTTAGCTTCAAGCAATCTCTCTTCCAATTTATTTTCTTCTTGCAGTAGAAGCATTCAGACTCAAAAGTAGGTTGGCTCACCTTCTTCTTTTCAGAATTAGCGCCATTTTGCTTAGGTGGGCTAGCTTTCTTGCCACCCTTCTTAGCATTCCTCTTCTTACCAGAGATCTTGAACTTGCCCCCTCGCACCATAAGCACATCTTACTTATCCTTCTTGAGCGTCTTTTCAATGGTTTTCAGCATACCGTGAAGCTCAATTAGCAATTTGTCCAAACTATTCATGTTGTAGTTCTGTTTGAACTGATCATACCCGATATGGAGAGAGGAGGATGGTGTCTACAACCATTTCTTGGGAGAATTGCTGATCCAGCCTACTCATATTCTCAATGAATCCAATCATTTTGAGAGCATGTGGACTTACGGGTTCGCCTTTCTTAAGCTTGGTCTCAAAAATATCCCTATGGGTTTCGAATCTTTCGACTCTAGCTAGATCTTGGAACATGTTCTTTAACTTACTGATGATCGTGAAAGCATCTGAGTTGAGGAACGTTTTCCATAGATCCGCTCCCATAGTAGAAAGTATTAGGCACTTCACAGCCTTGTTGGCTTCAATCCAACGATTGAGGGAAGCCTGAGTGACCCCTTCGCCAACGGCTTCGGGCATCTCCTCATCCAGGACATACTCCTTCTCTTCCTGCATAAGAACTATTTGCAAGTTGCTTTGCCGACCAAGGAAGTTTTTCCCGTTCAATTTCTCTTTTCTAGAATTGATCGAATGTCAATGAATTGTTGTTTTCCATAGTTAAAACTACAATTGAAAA